>NC_089257.1:15685301-16288426 GCF_963930625.1 Muntiacus reevesi | reverse complement strand
AGTGCTTCAACTAGTGTGCCAGACCATCTCTTCCCCCAAAACATTAGTATTCTAAGAGTAGAAGTATTAAGATTAAATTTTTAATTCAGTATTCATAATCAAATGTGTATTTTGAAATTTGTTGTAATGTCCTGATAAATGCTTGGTTTCAAACAACACCAGATCACATCTCTTATGAATACCAGAAATAATAAGAAACTTTCTGGATAAAAATGTATTCAATCTATAAAATATCAGTATCAAAGGATTTTAGTGAAACAAATACCTGAAAGTACTAACCTTTGGTCCTCTTTTGAGTGATACAAGTGGGAAAATAAGCAAGAAAAGCACAACTATATTTTACAAGAGCAAGGATGAAAAATAACGAATATACTACACTTTAATTTTCAAAGTTTCTGGGCCTAAAGATTAACTAAGAATGAAATCATTCTTAAGAGGAGGTTTTAAGATGTTTTCAATACCTTTGACACTAATTAGTTTTTGTTCTTCATATGTAAAATTATAACTACATGCTATGACTGGTTAAAAGAATCCCATGGCTAGGTATGTACAAACCTTAATCAGTGTTTCATATAAATGTTCATATAAGCTGAATATTAATATTCTAAAGCAAATAAAAGATATGATGATTTTCTCAAGATTTCTCACCAAAATGTTTCTGAAAGCTAAAATACACTGGTAAAAGTTGCATACTTCAAACTACAGAGAAAAGTCAAAGAATTCCAACCAATTCATTGTCTTTCTTAAAAAATTTTTCCTTTCAAGAAAAAGTTGGAAAGTCAGATTATTAATATGACAGTTTGTCTACAACGAGGTATCACACCTCACACTGGTCAAAATGGCCATCATCAAAAAATCTACAAGCAATAAATGCTGGAAAGGGTGTTGCAAACTGATACAGCCACTATGGAGAACAGTATGGAGATTCCTTTAAAAACTAGGAATAGAACTACTGTATGACCCAACAACCCCACTACTGGGCATAAACCTGGAGGAAACCATAGCTTAAAAAGACACATGTACCCCAGTGTTCACTGCAGCACTATTTACAATAGCTAGGACATGGAAGCAACCTAGATGTCCACCAACATGAGTGGATGAATAAATAAAGAAGTGGCGGTACATATACATGGTGGAATATTACTCAGCCATAAAAAGGAACATATCTGCCTCAGTTCTAATACGGTGGATGAATCCAGAGCCTATTATACAGAGTGAAGTAAATCAGAAAGAGAAAAACAAACATCATATATTAATGCATATACATGGAATTTAGAAATAAAATACTGATGCACTTATCTGCAGGGCAGCAATGGAGAGGCAAACAGAGAACAGACTGGTGGACACGGAGCAGGTGGAAGGAGAGGGTGGAACAAATTGGGAGAGTAGCACTGGAACATACACATTACCATATGTAAAATTAGATAGCCAGTAGGAATTTGCTGGATGACGCAGGGAGCTCAAATCCGGCGCTCTGTGACAATCTCTAGGGGTGGGATATGTGGGAGGTGGAAGAGAGGTTCAAGAGGAAGGGGACATATGAGTACCTATGGCTGATTCATGTTGCTATACAGCAGAAATCAACACAATCTTGTAAAGCAATTAACTTCCAATTAAAGATAAATTTTTTTTAAAAAAATGTCAGTTTCTTCTCTAGGAAGATTCAAACAAATCATTAATTCTGACAAACCTTATCATATAGATTTGTCCCCAGATGATTCAAGAATAAACATGCTCTACCAAACTGGCTTAGGGTTATCATATCTAGTCTGGGCAATACTGAACTACTTTTAACTAAACTCAACTTGCCTTTCGTACACATCTTTCTATGTATGGGCCCCACTCCCAGAGATTCTAACCTAACTGGTTTCTAAGATGGGGCCCTAGAGGCAGCATTTTCAAAAGCTCCCCAGGTTACTCTAGGGTACAAGTTAGGGTGGAGAACCACTAGTCTTCAAGTAGATGTGGCTTTGGCCTTCAATACAAAGACTAGATTTTATTTTGATAACTATTCTGTAACTATTGAGAAAAGGATTATTATTCCAATCACTATACTTTCACTAAAATGCCACTAACCTATGACAAACCATAGAGGAAAAGAATATTTTAAAAAGAATGTGTATATAGGTATAACTGGCTCTACAGCATAATATTTTAAGTCCACTACAATTTTAAAAATGCTCAGCACAGTATTTTTCTTAATGTCTTTATAGTAAAAACCTCAAAAGGATACAGACAAGCAGAGTAGGTCTGTTTTGCTAATTCACAATCAGCTCCCATTTGGTAGGTGTCTCAAATGAGGACACTCTGGTAACAAAGAACTGCTGCCACCAGGAGGCTCTGCAATGTACCTTTTACTGAAAGTCTTGAAATTTAAAGTATTCTTGTTTCTTTATAGCTAATGTGATACCTTTTCAAATATACAAGTTTTCCAAGGAAGCTTTTAAAAAAATAAAGTTATAGCATTCCCATGTACTACTCCCAGGAAACAGGACCTCAGATTTTGAATTTTATCATGTAAGAAAAAAGACAACTATTTAAAAAGTTTTTAAACTTGGCAGCAATTTTGCTTTTATTTATACTTTTCCCAACAAAGCTGATAACTCCAACTTTATTCCATGGGAAACCTGGCAGAAGACTTTGAGAGCAAAACAGACTTTAGCAATTTCATTGCCTTGGGCTCTGTGGGCCAGTATCTATGACAAATTAACACAAATTATTTATATGTTAAATGTAAAGGTAATGAGAAAGACAAAAGGTAAATTTTCACGGGAAGGATCTATAAACCTGGACTGCTTTTAAATTAGTCTCAGCTAGTATCACAGCCCAGAGAAGGCAATGGCACCCCACTCCAGTACTCTTGCCTGGAGAAAACCATGGACGGAGGAGCCTGGTAGGCTGCAGTCCATGGGGTTGCTAAGAGTCGGGCACGACTGAGTGACTTCACTTTCACTTTTCACGTTCATGTATTGGAAAAGGAAATGGCAACCCGCTCCAGTATTCTTGCCTGGAGAATCCCAGGGACAGGAGCCTGGTGGGCTGCCGTCTATGGGGTCGCACAGACTCGGACACGACTGAAGAGACTTAGCAGCAGCAGCAGCAGCAGCAGCAGTATCACAGTCAAGATTTTAAAACAAGGACCTGGACTTTTTTAAACAACAGGTCCTTATTAATGTTATTTTCGAAAAGGGGAGTGAATAAATTTGCTAATCTGTCCATTTCTAAGACTCTGAACTTGTTCAAAATGAATGTTATCATTTCATTTGTCTACAAAGCTTTTCTTAATCTGTGTGTTTACTTCACCAATAATGGCTCTCTCAATCAATGAATCAGGATTTAGTTACAAAGATACAATATAAATTTCATAGATGCTCCTGTTTATAAGACCTTTAAACAGGGAAATGTTAAGGTTAGTTACAGAATCCTTATGCTTTGTGTTAGTAAACAAGCCATGTGCTTGTCCTCCTCCCCAGGGTTGTTCCAAAAAACAGTTACATTATTTACAAGCAGAATAGTTTTTTGCCTTATGCTGGGCTGACAGGCTTTTCACTTACCTATTTTAAAAGCTAATCAAGTATCACATCTTATCAAGATAACTGATTTTATTTACTTAAAACAGAGTAAAAAAAAATCAAGACAAAGTTCTGAAAAAAGACTGAAATGTTAGCACAAAAAATAAAAATGTTATTGTTATTAATCTGTTTTGATTTACATGAAAACTGTAACTGGGTTTTATCCCCTGCTCCCCGAAGTTCACACTGGACTTGATTAAAGGAAACAGCAGAGTAGTTATTTTCACTAGATCATGATCAGCAGGCTACTAATGCTTGAGACTTTTTTGTTTCCCATCTTCAAATGACATAAGCAGTTACCGTATCACTGCATACTCACACAGTTGTGATCTTTGGGTGTCTATGAGTTTTACGGGAAAGGGTTTCTTATCATTATAGAACAACCTTTTTCAACCAGGATTTCTCATTTGAATCACAGGACACAAACTTATTTCTATGACTATTTCCTCAATTACCACAAGATAGTACAAAAACTAGTACCATTCTAGATTCATAGGGAAGTTAATTCAATACATATAATGAATACCAAGAGCACTAGGGCTTAATTCTCTCACTTAACCCAGGTTGGTTTAGAAACTGCAAAATTGAATAAAATTTCTTGAATTACATATACCACCACACATATAGTTTATTATAGTATAAATACATAAGAAAGCATACACTTCTTGTTCTCCATATTATACTTCTAAATAGAGAAAAGAGAAAACTTGCTGTCTCTTTAAAAATGTCATCTGTAA
This sequence comes from Muntiacus reevesi, assembly GCF_963930625.1. Lineage (NCBI taxonomy): Eukaryota > Metazoa > Chordata > Mammalia > Artiodactyla > Cervidae > Muntiacus > Muntiacus reevesi. The sequence goes on along the minus strand of NC_089257.1, from coordinate 16,284,117 downwards.
CAACTGTAATCATTTTGCAATATACACAAATCAAATCATTATACTGCACACCTGAAACTAAATAATGTTATATGCCAATTATATGCCTCAATAAAAAGAAATATTATTTTTTGGAAAAAAGTGCCATCCATAATATGGCTCACGTTGAAATCAACTAAAACTCTAAATCCAGCATCAGCAAGGAGTCTCACAAGTGCAAACAGGCAGTAGCAGAGCTGTTCTAGAGTCTGCCCCATCCAAACTGAGATCAGGTCTCCTGAGAAGGCACTACCCACTAACCCTGGCTTAAATGCAACAGATTTTCCAGGTGAAAGCCAACTCGGAGCAGAAAAGCATAAAAAAATGAGGAGGAATTTTCCTCTAAAACACCAAGCTTGTACATCACATTTTCAAGTTTGTCACTGGATGACTTACCTCTTAACTTGACTGATAGGTACAAAACACAATCTGGAAAAAGTCTAATCGGTTTTTGATGTAAACTCAAAACCTAACTCTTTCTCTATTTTGCAGAGGATTTCTGTCAGGTAATTTTCCAACTTGGAGAACTCTAGTCCTCTAACATCTCACCTCTGAGAGAGTCTTGTTAAATGTGAAAGATCTCACTTAAACTTGCAGAAAACAGAAACTAGAGACCCACAGCCTGAACACCACCACTGCCCTACCACAAAGGTGGGGGAAGGAGGAAGGATAAACTGTCAATATAAGATGTCAAGCAGCACAACCCCACAACTTCCTATCACTCACTTAGAAAAAACTGAGTAGATCTCCCCAACAGGGGAAACATGAGGGGTGTTTCCTTTTTAGGCTCAAGTGTGCTTTAACATCAGTAAAATGAAATCTGATTCGGACTATGAATGGCAGTTGAAAGTGTTTCAAACTTCTAATACATGACTAAAAGAAAAGCTGCAACTTAAAGGACTGATGGGGCTTCCCTGGTGGCTCAGGGGTAAAGAATCTCCCTGCAGTGCAGAAGCTGCAGGAGACTTGCGCTTGATCCCTGGGTCAGGAAGATCCCCTGGAGAAGGGAAAGGCAATCCACTCCAGTATTCTTGCCTGGAGAATCCCATGGACAGAGAAACCTGATGGGCTACAGTCCATACAATCACAAGGAGTCAGACACAATGGAAGCCACTTAGCATGCATACGCACAGGACTGATACACAGTTGACCCTTGAACAACGTAGGGGTTGGTGCATTGACCCACGGAGGAGTTGCCTCTGTGTATGTAGTTCCTCTGTTTCCGTGGCTCTGCACCCAGATTCAACCAATCGCAGATCATGCAGCACTGAAGTACTTACTACTGAAAAAAACCCGCGTGTAAGTGGACCCATGCAGTTCAAACTCATATTGATCAAGGGTCAACTGTACTGTCAGCATCCAGAAGGGTGCCTGGCATATAGGAGGTCCTCAATAAATATTTGCCAAATGAATTCATTGTTAAAGCTTTTCATTACATTCAAGTTAGAATTTCATCAAGCATGTTAAATACAATAGCCAGTATATCCCTGGCTATAAAACAAGTAAAAATCCCTGGCTCTCATGGAATTTACAGTTAGGGGGCTGTGAGTATATCACCTTAAGGGCAAAAGAACATTATATCCTAAGGGGCTAAACTCATCAGTAGCAATATGCTTTTATTATGTTTCATTATTATACTATTATTATTTCATTATTAGAGCCTAAAAATATTAACCCATCCAGAAGAGAAGAGCAACCAACTAAAGGGCCAATTTCTCTCTCCTATAGATTCCTAAGAATACCTTAACCAGATTTTGGAGTCACCTTGTGGCCTGTACTAATAAAAATGAAAAGGAAGAATTTATGAGCCCAAGCACAGTCCCTAACTGTCTGGGATGGGATGGGTGGGAGGCCAAAGACTTAAGTCAAGAGATGACCTGCCTCAGGAGTCTAGGGTAATTCCACAAAAACTAACAAAAATCCCACCTAGTAAGTCCAGACTTTCATTTTCCTGTTTAGCTTTTTAACCGAAGCAATATATATAGTATACACAGCTTTAAAAAAACTACTACTACAAGACTTACAATAAAGACAGCAGTCCCTTGCACCAGCCCTCTCCAGCTCTCTAGCCCTACTCCTTTGAGGAAACCACTTTCAACTATCTTAGAGATTTCTTTAAATGTTTATTTTATCTTTATATTATACATGTATTACAATTATTTATTATATGTGCTATATATTCATTGTGATTTCTTGATTTTTCACTTTAATCATTACCTACTGAATTCCCACTACAGATAATTAAAATTTAGTTTACTACTTTCCCCTTTCCCACTTCCTATTCCCATTGCAGTCATCTCACAATTTTTAGTTAAATCCCTATTTAAGGTTTATAATATTAGAATATACTATTAGAACCATGCAAGTAACATTAACTGGTGAGACAATGACTACTAGAGTTATACTTATTTTTCTGCACATTTTGTTACTCCTGAAACTAAAAATGCTCTGTCATTTGCTTAGTTTTCTACATTTCCATCATTAATTCTACCCCATACTCTCTAACTGGGAAAAAGCCATTTTAATAGCAGACACATACATTCATAGGACTTTAAGCAAGACGTAGTATAAAATTTGTTTAAAAAAGAAAAAAAAACAGGAAGAAAAAGGAAATCTGCAATTACTTGTAAACTTCCTAAAAGCTGGTGGATTACCTGGCTCACAGGACTGCCCAGGGAAAACAAATGCACAGATAATGAGGTGCACCAACACTGTTAATGAGTAAGAAATAACCGCAGATCACACGCTACATGCCCAAGCCACCTGTACTCCAACGTGCCTCCTAAAGACACAAACCAGAGCGATCCTCCTCTACTTCTCCAACTCAGTCACTCGCTAATGGGTCACCTCTTCAATTTTTATTTTTTAAATGTCAAAATTACTCTTGGTTTAAAGACTCCACACATTATTACTGGCCCATCCCCACCAACTATACTTATTTTGACTGAAATAAATATGCAAATACTCCAACTGAGCCTGGTTGACAACACGCCATTTTCTTCTACGTCCGGGGAGATTTTTGTGAAGTCAAAAGCAAACTATCACTTGTACTTAAAAATAAAATGCCAGCCTTCTAAAAGGTGACAAAGGCACCACTGCCATCAGGAGACAAACAGAAAATGTACAAATGTTACTTTACTGCTACATAGATGCATTTTGTGCATGGAAAGCCTCTTCACGTAACATGAAGTTAGAAAACATCTCTAAATAACGGCTCCAAACACATCATATAATCTATCAGTCCATTTCTTTCTTGGCTACATCTTTCCTAGACACTCCCATCGTTCTGTTCAACCTAAACTGGTTGCTCTCTAAACCTGCTGTACAGTAGTCATCTGTGTCTTTCCTTCAACAGATAGGAGATTTTCTTCATCTCTCTTTTGTAGTGGGTTCCCTGTTTCTGGATCCATGTTTTCATCTTTATTGGTGTATTTTCTTATTTTGATGGAGAATATCCTTCAGTAGCTTCCTCAAAAGGGTGCATGGGAGGTAGGTTTGCAATCTTTCATGTCTACTGTGTCTACTCTACCCCTCAGACTTATCATCAAGAGTTGGGATGGGAAATAACTGTTTTTCACAAGCACCATTATACTGAATTCTAGCTTCCTGAATTGCTGCTGAGAAGGCTGATGCTATTTGATTCCCAATCCTTGTTCACAATTGTGTTTTTTTCCCCTCCCTTTGAGGAAGCATTCAGGAGCTTTCATTCAAAGTATCTTTCATAAGTTTCACAGTAATGTGCCCTGGTGCAGGGGTCGGGGGTGAAGTCTTTTTTCACTCATAGTTTCAGGCACTCAGTAAACTCTAAAATAGGACATGGCAACCCACTCCAGTTTTCATGCCTAGAAAATACCATGGACAGGAAGAGTCCACAGTGTCGGCAAGAAAGAAAGAAAAGAAATTTAAGTCGCTCAGTTGTGCCCAACTCTTTGGGACCCCATGGACTGTAGCCCACCAGGCTTCTCTGTCTATGGGATTTTCCAGGCAAGAATACTGGAGTGGTTTGCCATTTCCTTTCCAGGAGACCTTCCCCACCCAGGGATCAAACCCGGGTCTCCCGCATTGTAGGCAGAAGCTTTACCATCTGAGCCACCAGGTAAGGGTCACCAGGAATCGGGCACAATTGAGAGACTGAGCACACAGCATAAATTCCTATTAATCTGGAATATATGCTCTCCAGTTCTGAGAAATTTCCTTATATTCATTATTGGATGATTTCCTCTTCTCCATTTTCTGTTCTCTTGCATTATAATTGCTATTAGTCAGGCATTAGACCTCTTGGATTGGTCCTTGAAAATTCCTCTCCTCCATCATTCATCCCTTTGTCTCTTCATCTATTTATTGAAAGATTACTCCTATTTCATCTTCTAAACATTTCACTTTTTATTATCAAGAATTATTTTTGGTATACCTGAAACTAACACAACACTGTAAACCATCTATACTTCAAGTTTTTAAAAAAAGAACTCGTTTTGTTTTCTAATGGTTTTTTCCTAGCATCCTATTCCTGTTTCAGGGATGCAATATCTTTCTCTTTCTGATCAGAGGATCTAAAGTTATAGTTATTTTTAATTGTCCCTGCCAATTCTCTGGATCTGTTAGTAGCTTCCCTTAACTAGCTGAGATTCTTGGCTGCTATGTTTAAAGTGTTTAAGAATAAAAGGCTAAGGATGCAGAGCAACTCGAATTCTCATACATGGTTGATGGGAATGTAAAATGGTACGACCACTTAAGAAACATTTTGGCAGTTTCTTTTTTTTTTTTTTTTTTTTGAAGGACAAGGAAAGAGTGGCTTTATTTCTTTGCCAGGCAAAGGGGGAACACAGACGGATAGTGCCTCAAGAATTGTGCCCCTTTCCTGGTGAATTGTTGTTAAGTCACGGATTCGTGTCTGAACCCTTTGCAACCCCGTGGACTGCAGCTTGCCAGGCTTCTCTGTCCATGAGATTTCCCTGGCAAGAACACTGGAGTGGTTTGCCATTTCCTTCTCCATTGGCAGTTTCTTTAAAAGAGTTAAAAATACACATACTCTACCAGTGGAGCCACACCTAAGTATTTACCTTGGAGACGTGAAAGCTATCTCTATACAAAGACTGGCATGTGAATGCTCACAGTAACTTTACTCCTAACAGCTAAAGACTAGGAGGACCCCCCTGGTGGCTCAGTGGGAAAGAACCTGCCTGTGAATGCAAGGAAGCTGGGCTCCACCCCTGGGTCAGGAAGGTCCCCTGGAGGAGGAGATGGCGATCCACTCCAGTATTCTTCCTGGGAAATCTCATGGACAGAGGAGTCTGGTGGGCTATACAGTCCATGGGGTCGCAAGAGTCAGACCCAACTTAGTGACTAAACAACAAAAAAACGACCGGGAAAGAAAACCCCAAAATGCACATACTGTGTAAATATATTCATTAAAATTCTAAAATGTATAAAACAATCTAGAGTGACAAAAAGCAGACCAATGCCTGCCTGGGGACAGGACAGAGAAAGTAGGGAAGGAAAAGAAGGGTTACCAGGAACATATGGAAACCTTTAGAGGTAATGGGTATGTTCATTATCTTGATGATGGTGATGGTTTTAATCCATTAAAGCTTATACTCTTTAAAAAAAAAAACTGCATAGTTTATTTTATATTAATTATTTCTCAATAAATCTATAAGAGAAAAGGAGAGGCAGTAGAAGGGAGAGAGAAAAAAATCCAAACAAAGCAGCTTTTTAAAAAATGAACTGAAAACTACGGGGCTGGAATGCACGCCTGTAAGAGGGCCTTTTCATTGCTTAGCATATGTACTGTTTCCAGTGTGGCACTCACTCTTGATCTTCACTCTTACACTGTGCCTACTACCTCTCAGCCAAGCGCCTCTCTGGTTAAATTTCTCTCAAGTTGGCAAGCTTTTTCTATAAACGGGCAGGTCTTTGTTGCAGCTACTCAATTTTGTCACTGTAACCCCAAAGCAGCCAGAGACAATATGTAAATAAAAACTATGTTCCAACAACATTCCCCAAATGTTGGCCAGATGTGCCCAGATACAGGCCATAGCTTGCTGATCCCAGCTCCACAGATTCATACCACTCTTTCCATCTTTGGAGAACTAATCAATTTCTCTTCAGAAGTCATGGATATAAAATTCTTTGTAACCAAGGAAGACAATTAAGCAAGTTAAAAGAGGAAAGGAAGTGTAAGAGGGAACACTGGAAATTTTAAAAGTTGTAGATACAATCTTATCAGCTATTAGCAGAGGGTGAGGCCCAGGGGCAGTACTCTGATAACTTGCCAACAGTCTCATCTGATGAACTCACATCTGGGATAAGCAGAAATCAGAATAAACAGTTAAGTGTCTTCAGAAGTTTATACAACAGATGTTTATAAATGACCTCTGTTACTCTTGTCTACCTTGACTTTAGTTGGGGGTTTGGGGTGTGAGTAATAGTCTCTAAGACTTCACTGCAGACGAAAAAAATCAAACAAACATTCTATGGAAAAGGTGAACTTCTGAATAATTTATGTTTTAAAAAAAAGTAAGACTGCCACCTCATTCTTAATTAAATAGAAGTGATGAATTAACTCAAAATCTTCATAAATCTGTCTCAAATTCACAACCAACTTCTACAATCTGTAATAAATGAGGCACACTCAGAAAAACAAATTTCAATTCCTGTCGATTAATACACTCCCCAACTTCACGTCAGGAAACGCAAGTTTTCAGAGTAAGTTTATCTGTGCCTCTTGACTCCATAGGAAAGGCAATGTTAATTTCTTCTCCAATCACTATATTAGATGACAGAAGCACTAGATAAAACAGGATTAGCAATAATCATTCAGTGCTCATAGGAGAAGTAAGTTCAGAATTGATCTCTACCTTTAGTGTTCTTCTTGGTCAAAATGATATAATTTGTTTTGGCAAAAGAAGGGGTTTTTTAAAAAGTGGAAGTGGGAGTAGGACAAAAGGTGACAAATTAAACACATTAGTTGCAGATTGCTAAGGCCTCATTTTTCAGAGCAAAGGAATATTTGGTGCTTAACTGACAGAAACTAATAATCACTCTGTCATTTTCAGACGAAGCCAGTATGAGAGAGGTTAGCCAATCCCTGCTGATTCACACAAACATTTTCTTCTTGAACTTAGAGAAAAATCAACTTTGGGGAACGTGCCTTCTGTAAAGACAGTACTGGAGGGCAGCCTCTCATCTAACCAGCGACCACATGAAGACAACAGCTCAAGAGCAAACTTATTTTTCCTGTCTGGTTCTCCCACCCTGTGCTCAGGTGCTTCAGTCGTGTCCGACTCTTTGCAACCCCACGGCCTGTAGCCCACCAGGCTTCTCTGCCCAGGGGACTCACCAGGAAAGAACACGGGGAGTGGGTTGCCATGCCCTCCTCCAGGGGGTCTTCTCAGCCCAGGGATCAAACCCGTGTCTCCTGCATTGCAGGTGGATTCTTTACTGCTGAGCCACCAGGGAAGTCCCTCTCCCACCCTAATTGGTAAAAAATAAAAAACGAAATGAAGTAATCTGTTGATTTTGCCTGTCATTTATAGTGTTCAACTTTTTAAAAAACTGAAATCCATGAATACCATTGGGTTTGATAAAACTCTGGCTTTTCTGAATAATGCAGATGGATAAAAGGTATTGTTAACTAACGGACGTCAGGCTGCCATGCTTCAAAGGCATAGACTATTAATATTTGTAGCAGTGATGACAATGATAGCTTATAGAAAATAATTTTTAAATACTGAAAAACTTCAAAATAATTTACAGTTCATATTTGAAATAAATCACATTGTTTTCTGTAATAGATTTACCCTTAAAATAATATACTATTGATACTCTGGCAAACAGCAAAATTATTTTTACATTCCTTGACCTAAAGCAGGTTGTTAGGTAGGCTGGCAAAGGAAGACCTTTCTAAAACAATCTATGAAACCAGTAACAAGCGCTAAGGCCTCACATATCTTTCATATATATATTATATTTAACTTACAATAGTAGGGACAACTGTTAAATAGATGGAGACAGATACTGTTGATTGCTTTTTCAAATCTGTTACTCTCCATCTCTTCTGTTTACGTGCTAACAAGAAACTAATTTTGTGTATCTAGTGTTCAAATGTTTGAGAGGCAAATCCTCAGCTCCAGGATATAAATTATAGTCTTGGGCACACTCTTTCTGCCAGTCACTACTTTAGACATTAGTATGTGGCAAAAGTGTGGTCAATAGGATGCAAAATCTGCTGAATAACTTCTAATTAAGTTCTTCTTTGCTCTTAAGAAGACACATACCAGAAGAACTGGCAGGATGTAAAGCCTGGAGCAGCAGCAGCAATCCTGTGACAACAAGCGATGTTTGCTGACTCACTAAGGGTGGCAGAGCAGAAAGATGACCAGAACATGTGTTCTGGTGGTGTTGCTGAGATGCTGAACTGGTCAACTCTAGCATCTTATTAGGTGAATCAATAAGTCCACTTACTGTTTCAGCCACTTTCAATTGGGTGCTCAGTTACGTGCAGCTAAAAGTATAGGAGCTGATGCAATCGTAATGACCATATTAGAGATGAGGAAATCAGTTCAGAGAAATTCAATAGGCAAGGCCAGTAAATATATGGCACAATGCAGAACACACAGACTAGAATGTATTGCTTATCTTTGACAAATGCTATTTAAGTACCACTGTGTGTGAAGCACTAAGTATATACTGAATTTTAAGAATGGGGAAAAAAAAAAGCCCACACTACTTAGGGACTCACAATCTAGAAGGGAGATAAACATACAAACAAATAATTAATGAAATGTGATAAAAACAACAGAGCAAGGAATTATCAATTCACAAGAGAACACATTTAACAATGCCAAGAGATTTTAGGGTGGGTATATCCAGGAGAGGACAAACTTTTACTCTTCAGTGATATAAAATTTCAAAAGACAATTTACTGTGACTCTATTTCAGTTTTTAAGAAAAATTTCCAACAGATACAAGCTCATAAACATTATGTTGAACAAAGTAAGCCAGAAAGAAAACAGAACACCTTATTTGATTTCACATAGGCAAAATTAATCTAAGCTGTTAAAAGTCATAAGAGTGGAGGTGGGTAATGAATTGAAGAAAGCATATAACATTTTCTGTGGCGATGTTAATGTTCTGATACTGATATGGGTGCTAGTTACCTGGGTATTTCAGTTTGTAAAAATACATTGGAGCCATATGCACATACATATATACATATATATATATATACACACACATATATATATGGGGGTGTGTGTGTGTGCAGTTTTTGTATTTATATTATACTTCAATATTTTAAAAAATTAGAAAAGAATATACAAAAAATAAATGATCATAAATGCATGCATACAAACAAGATTTTTAACTATTTTTTATTTTAAATAATGAATCATATTGTATATCTGTTTTAGAATTTTTTTTCACCTTCCATTCATCTTTCTATCCAGTTAAGCACCTCATAATATGCATATATAGCTCTTGTGTATTACTTGCTAATTGCACCCTGATTTATTTGTAGTTACTTTCAGTTTTTCTTGCATGGCTATTTCTGAACTACAATAACCTGAATATTAGCTTACTGGGTCAAAGGGCAGATGGTGACTCCAGGTTCGCACTAAGCAAAGATGAGAAAGAACATTTCAGGTCAAATAAACAACAGAGCATATCCAAGAAAATTTAAGTATGCAGCGAGTCTGGAGGAAAAGGTATACATGAGTTCAATAGAGAGGCAGCCATTGGTGAGATAATGAGGGGTTTCTAAGCCATCATAAGGCGTTTGGACTTTTTCCTAGAGTACAAGAGGTGAGCTACTGACCGAAGGATCTCAAGCAGGAAAGCAACATTCAAGGGTGTGACTTTAGATCAGCCTGAAAACAGTGAAAAGGTTCAATCAAAAAACAGTAACTGGATGCAAGGCAATACCACGGAAAAGGCACTAGGCAGGCACTGAGAGGGGGTGGGGTATTGAGGAGCCTGAACAAACAGGACTTCGTAATCATGGATGAGACAGAGAAAGAACTTCACGATTACTTCCAAGTTTCTGCTTGACTACTGCAGGGATGGGTACCATTAACCACACAGGGAGAGGAGGAGCAGGATGAGACAGTTGGATGGCCTTACCAACGCAATGCACATAAGTGTGAGCAAACTCTGGGGGCTAGTAAAGGACAGGGAAGCCTGGTGTGCTGCAGTCCATGGGGTTGCAAAGAGTCGGGCATGACTTAGTGACTGAACAACAACAAGAAGTTGAAGAGAAGTGGATACCAAGATCTGTTTGCAGAATACCGAGCTTTGGGACATCCAGTAGGAAGAAGCTGAAAATACGTATCTGTCTGGAGCTCAGGAGAGAGAGGAGACAAACATTTGGAGGTCAGTGGCATTCAGTAGTGGTTTAAGGCAGGACATCACCCACCAGGGGAAAAAACAGGAAAAGATGAAAAGGATAAAACACCATGGAATATTAGTTTCTAGAAGGGGCAGACTGATGAAGAACTGTTTGAGAAGGAAACTGAGCAGGCTCATTCAAAGATGTAAAAGGAGCGCAGGAAAGGAAGGCTTCTGGTTCTCTGAAGGAGACTGAAGAAGAATGCCATCATTAATATGAAATATTACCTACTTCAAGTAAGATGAAGTGTGAAAAAGTTCCTTGAGATTTGGCAATTAAGTTGCCAGAAGTTTCAGTGAGCTCAGTAAAGTAGAATGAGAATGGAAACTGACTGCAGTGGGGCTGACAAGGACCACAAGGTTATACAAAAGTAATATAAAAAGAGCCTGAGTTGAAGAATATTTCATGGTTTAATAAGTTTAATAACAAAGGAATGGGAAGGAGAGAGAGAGACAAGACAATAGCAGAAAGAAATTAAGCAACAAAGGAAGGAATTTTGTTGTTGTTTAAAAGAATACAAGACATGTAAGCATGTTTTATAAAGTCAGGGGGAAAAACCTAAAGAGGACTTGGAGAAAGTACCAGACAAAAGAGGTATGTGAGATAGCAACACTGCAGAAGAGACTGTTTCTAGATACACTGCGCTCCTAGATGGCTGGACCCAGGCTCAGTCACCAGTTCATGCTGCCTCACCTCATTCAAGGCTTCCTTTCCTGGACTAAGACAAAGCTGCGCTGAACTGGAACACAGGTTAATAATGTCAGTGTTCTTTTTTAACATATATTGAGTGCTTTTAAAGAATTAAGTAGGAAACAGTATTGGGAATATTTTTCCCCAAAAAAGGGGAATTGAACTATATGAATGGAAATCTCCTTTTAATGGTAAAACACCTTAGTATGGACATCCGATATACTGGGCCACCTTACTAGGCTACTAGCTTCTTGAAAGCATATTGAATTACAACATTAAATAATGCTTGCTACAAATCTACCATGCTAGCCTTGAGGGGTATAAACATGACAAGACACACTCCCTGTCCTGGAGAAACTTACAAATATATAATTACAATACCACATAGTAAGTACAAATAAGAGAAGCAGGCACAAACACCAAGGGTACACAGAAGATGGATATCTAACTCCGCCTGGAGAGTGGACAAAAGTCAAGGGAACCTTTTGAGGATCTTTGTTAAAACTGGGTCTTCAAAGGATAAGCAGGAATTTACCAGGCAAAGAGGAAAGAGAATTCCAGCTGTAGAAAACAGCATGTGCAAATGCTGTTGGGAGACCAAAAGTCTTGAGAGAACCCAGTGAACAAAGGTGAAAACAGAAAACTTACAGGGTATGTATGTATGGCAGGAAAGGATTAAAGAGAGGAGATCAAGAATGAGTTACTAAAGGTGTCAGGAAAAATGAGCTTGCATTTTTTTAGCTCATGACCAGTCACAGGTAAGGAACACTGTAAAGTTTTCATCCTCAGCATTTCCCATGGGCTTAGGACCATGCCTTTCACCACAGAAAACTTTCAATAAATGGGTATGGAATAAACAGATGAGTCAGAAACTTAGAATGACAAAGAAATTGGAAGGGAAAAAAACACAGATCCTAGGGAGAAGGGAATAAATTAGATGGAGTTGATTATTTAACTTTACTGACATTCAACACCTGATGACAGGATTAAAATTTTCATCTGATTTTTTTTAAGTCACTGCATTTACAAGTACCAAAAATAAATGATTAGGGTGACCTGAGAAGAAGATAACTCAGAAGCAGATGGCTGCACTCAGTACAAGTCACCAAACTTACCTGATTTTCCTCCACCGTATTCAGGTAAAATGTCCTACAATAACATGGCACAGAATTATCAAAATATGAGTTCCTTCAACAAGATTTTCTTTCTTAAGGAAATAATCAAACCATTGACCAGTAGGTTGCAACTTCCGGCCAAAGAGACAACTGAACTCTGAGAATAAAGATTAAAAAGAACCAGGAGACAATGCAGCACTGGCAACCACAGCCACATCACAAGCATATGACCTCTCAGTCTTTAGAAACTTAATGTTCTTGTCCTGTATTTCTGAGCCCTTCATTCATCTCACCTTCACTGAATACAAGCCAAAAGGATTTCACCAGGAGAAATTTGAAATAATACACTTCTTGTATTTGAAGCAAGGGAGAAAGAACCGATGTACACAAGAGGCAGTAAAACCAACAAATATTTGGATTAATGGTTTCACATAAATATTTAACAGGAGGAATGAACTAGTTAAATCATAGGAACTCCTAAATTTTGGATGAAGATGAGGTCAGATTCCCATCATAATTCAAGGATCTCTAACAATCTTAAATTCTAATATGACATGTCAATCACATTAGTTTGGATATGAATTAGACAGGGTAACTTTCTATGGTTACTGGTATCAGAGGCTAGAGACAGTCATGTGTCAGGTTACCAATATGAGACTACAAGAAGCAATTTACTTACATGACTCCAAGGCAATGAAGCTTAAAGGCAATGTAATTATTGTGCCTAATGTCCTATTTCAAAAAATATTTGATAGATAAAGGTTCACAGAGTAATTTAAGAATATAATTTACTAAATAAAACTGAACGAATAGTACAGTGATCTGGATTCTAGTCTTGAATCTGATACAATTAATTATATAACTCACAAATAGTCCGTGTCCCAGTTTAAGTATTACGATGATGTACTCATGACTGAGTTAAATGTGAAATGTTCTAAGCTCCTTTAAAAAGTAGTACTTTACTTATAAGATGAGGGTATTACATATGAGATGAAGTTGACCACCATGACTGAAGCTAACAGTTTCCATTTAAACACAACTTACCTTCAAAACTACTCAGTGCTCTCAATAGATATACGTTCATTAATTCTTAAAAGGCATTATTCAAACATTCCATAAATAATGAATTAGACATAATAAACTATTTGACAGCTCAAAAATCTATCAACAAGTCTGTCACAGAGTAAGGAATAGAATCAAACTCTCAGTGTCCCCTCCCCCACTCCCCACCCAGTCCACTGTTCAAGTTGCCTACTTAGCTTAAATTATGTTGTTCTATGCGTCAGAAACATAATTAGTTATGGCAGGAACAGAAATTTCTCTCCCAAAGGCTTGAGAATCCATTTCACTACAATAGGTTCAAACTTTAAACGAGAATGGTTTCATGAACAGCAACTATTTATTAAACCCTCAGAAAAGTATTTCATCTCGTATCAGGTTAAGTAATCTGTGAGGAAAAGAGACTATGATTTTTACATACAGAGTCAGCGGCAAAAACCAAAGACTATGAAGGAGTCTACATCTCTTAAAAGGATTAAGAAAAATAGTGGAAAGAGTGAAAGAAAAACCAAAAGGTAATTTTATGGAATACTATGTAATATGTGTACCATGGACAAAGGGCATGAAAAACATATCTTCAGATAAGCATCAGATACCTATTACTCCATCTTCAAAATTAGCACAGTGCTTTCCCCCCACCCTACCTCCTCTCAAGGTATCTCTTAGGGAGAACTTGGTACTCTCACAAATGCTGTTAATCTGATATAGCCTTTTCTGGAGGCTATTTAGAAATAAGTTGTTGTTGTTATTTAATATTTTAAAAACTTTTTATACACTTTGACCAAGAGTGGTAGATGGACTACTGCTCTCAACTCTTCACACTCTGTCATAAAATGATACATTCACACCCTTTGTCATATAATTTTGCAAGGCAGGACCACATGATTTGTTTTGGCGATTTGTTGACAATGCCAGCAGAGGCTCAAAATGTGTCTTGGTAAGCCTGGCTTGTGTCTTACCCTCCAGTGATAAACCATGACATGGCTATGCCCCAGACAGCTGCTGCCCCCTCAGGACTGACCTCAGAACAGACAGACTTAGAGGAGTCTAACCCAACTGAGAGCCCGAGGCAAGCCAACTAACCCACAGGCTGAGGCAGACACGCCTGGCCAAGCCAGCGTAGACCAGGACTGACGGACCCAGCGTGAAACTTCAGTGTTGTAATTTAACACAACATGCTTTGCTATGCAGAACTGTTACGGCAAGAGCTGACCAATACACTGAATAATCTCACACCGGAGAATGTATCCTGAGGCAATTAGAACAGATTCACCTATAAGGGTATTATTCATAACAACATTTATAAATAACAGAAAACTGGAAACAGTGTATCATCAAATAACACAGTGAATGATCAAACCAAACTATTAAATATTTGAAGCTATTAAAAGTTTCATTCTTAAAGAACACTCAAAAATGTATGAAAATGTTCATAGTATTTTAAGCTTAGAAAATATAAAAAGCAAGATGCACCATTTAAAAAAATATCTACAAGTACAGAAAAAGATCAGGTAAATAAAATAATTCACTTAAGAAATATAAATGCCTTTCTATGCTAAATATTATTTTATGCTAAATATTATGCTAAATACTATACTTGGAATAAAGAGGTAAGTATGCTCCCTGACTTCTTGAAACAGCCTAATGAGGACAACAGGTATTAAAAAATAATAACCATATATATGTAATTACAAATTTTGATAAACTATTGTGGCAAAAATTGCTAATTATCCCCAGTATTTATTTCCCTCTTCTTGCTCAGTACCAGAGTCCCTGAATTTTATCTGCCCATGGCCATCTGGAATAGACTATACTTCCCAGCTTTCCCTGCTCCTAGTTGGAGCCATGTGACCAAGTTCTGACCAATGGGCTCTAACTGGAAGTGAGACATGAAACTTCCAGTAAACATCCTTAAAAATAAAGGGCTTGTTTTCCCCCTTTTTGCCAGATGGAGCAGCTATTTTGGACTATGATGTGGAAGCTTCACGCTGAGAATGGCAGAGCAACAGAACAGGAGGAGCTTGGGTTCCCTGGCACCGTGGAACCACTATCACCAGCCTTACTACACCCACAGAGCTTTCACACGAGACAGACAAAATTCTACCTTGTTTACGCCATTTTCATTTTGGGTTTTCAATCATTCACAGCTGAACCCTAATCCTAAGTGGCATAGCTATGAAGGAAAAATGAAAGGTTTGATGAGAGATTATAACAGAAACTGTTGGTTTTGACAGGAAGAAAGGGTTTCAGAGATCGGTCCTCTGAGGAAGTAACTTTTAAGCTGCAACCTATCTGATGCCTGGCCAGGAGAGCATCAGGTGAAGGGAGGTGAGGTGGCAAACCCCTCAAGCCAAGCAGTTTCAAAGATGAAAACCTCAACTGCAATAGGAATAAGCAACAAAGTCTGGGATGCAAGACTGCTTCTACTGTAACAATGAATGAATTAGAATGAAAGCAGAGCACTAAAGCAGCTAAGTGCATTGGCTCCAAAATTAGAATCTCCACCATGACAAGTAAAAGACCACATATGTACATCAAAACTGAAAGGGGAGGGGTGTAGAATGAAAACTAATCCTGTTAAAGAAATTAATAGCTGCCTCCACACTTCAGTATTTCTAGTGTTTAAAACAGTTGGATGCTCTGATTAGAGTGGTTCATAGACCATAAGGAGAATGTCATTAGATTTTTAAAGGCTAACTATCCTTGGAAAATATGACTTCAGTGTTTAAAAAAATTTTAATAATATTTCTTGGGTATTTCTGATTTTAAAAAAGAAACATTTATTGTGAAGAATGCAGCAAATATATATAAGAATATAAAGAAAAAATAAACTACCTGTAAATCATCACTTCCCAACCACATTTTACACTGACACTGTTTTTTATACACACTTACATGCCTATATACATGTATACATACAATACACACAAATGGGATTGTTAACGCCTATAAAGTTGCATGTGTTTTTTCACTATTTATCATAAGTGCATCCCTGTATCATTAAAATGTTTCTGAAACCATGATTTTAACTATATTACATAAAATTTATTTAGTCAATCAAATCTGGGCTAAAACTGACTTTAAACTGTCAACCACAAATTAAAGTCCTGTGGGTCAAGAAGATGACTCCAAAACTGCCATGGGGAGTTCTATTCAGAAATCTCAAATCACAACTTGAAAGCACTGGTACCATCTAACCAAGAATTCACTTAAATTCACTGAATTTTAGCCATGAAGACTGCTTAATAAAGACTATATTTTCCCAAATGGAGTGCATTATTTTGTAATTGGTCTTGAGAAAGAAATAAAAGAAGTACCAAAGATTGAGGTAGCAATAACAAATAAGAACTAATAAGTGCCTACTGTATGAATTAGTGACTATCTGCAATGTTTTACTTTTTTAATAAAGCAAAATAAGAGAACATATGCATTTATTACTTCTATAATTAAATTTTCAAGTGGGTTTAAAAAATGAATATGGAAAAATGCATGTAGAAAAAGAATGGAAACACATATGACAAAGGGTTAATAACTGTTAATTTTGGAATATGACATTCTTTGAACTTTTGTTTTTTAAATTTCACAACCAATCAATTAATATTAAATTAAAATATTAAGTCATGTGAGTGAGGTAATTCAGATTTCAGTTATTAAAGTGGAAGGAATATCAGTAAGTTTTGCCAGAGGCTAAGTGGATCTTCTGAGAAGGAAAAACAAAAAGTTGAGTACATAGCATTAAGAGTTTGCTCTAAAATAAACTATTTTAAATGAAATATCATAAGTCTGAGGAAGACTAGCTTTTGAACTTCATAGCTGTGGTTCCTTCAAGTACTATCCTACCTAAAAAATGACAGAGTTTCTGTTCTATCAAAAATGTTGTTCCAATAGTTAAGTAAGTATTTTAGAAACTGCAAGATTGCATTTTAATGTCTTACACTGGTTTTCTTTACTTTGTAAATCCAAGGTTTTCCTGATGCGACACCGATTTTTAAAATTCTAGTTTCTAATACCAAAACTTAGTTCAGAAGACAGAGGTTGCCACTTGATGAAACACCTTACTAAACATAAATGGTTGCAATGTTCTATTAAGGGAGATCTCTAGCAGAAAAGAAATTAATAAAAAGTTACAGAAATAAGCCAAATCTTTACATCAGTTCTCACAATCATTTCAAATAAATGTAAATTTTTTACAATCATCCCATTTTCCCCAAATGTAGCCTTAGGTTGTCTTAACTTTGTGACAGCATCCCCCATCCCCTACTCCACTAATCAGTTCTCACCTTCTTTCCCTGATAGAACACGTGAGTTTTTCAGCAAAAATGACTCATTCATTGGCATCTTGTCAAAAAAAAAACAAACCTGAAACTTTAAGAAGGCTCAGCACTAAAAGAATTCTAAAACTACAACATTTCACTAACACACATCATTTTGACTTCAGATAATTGAATCACTTTCAGAGTCAAATGTATCTAATGAACTCTGTTTATATTTTTCCTTACAAATTGTTCTCCACCATGCTACATACTCAAAATTTTAGTTTGGCAACTCCCTAATCTAAAATACCTCTTGTCTCTGAAGAAGACAAGACAGAAGAATGTAGAAGCATTAGAATAAGAGGTGGGGGAAGCAACTGTTCACTCAGCTTGGAAAAAGATTCTATTCTGAAACATTAATGACTCACATTTATTCCACACAGTTCTCAAAATGTATTTCTCCCATTAGTTAAATGAAAACACAATACAATACATAATATAAATGCAATCAGAAATCTCCAGGAATAAATTACTCTCACTGCTATTATTTCACTAAATAAAAGTTTAAAAAGCATAACACAAAAATCAATTATTGAGAACTATGTAACTAAAAATCTTCAGTAAGCATGAACTATCAATTGCAAGTCACCTTATCGTTTTGGTTCACACATTCACCTACTCCAAAACCGCGCCTTTTAACCAGAGGGAGAATGGTGCGGAAGGAAGAAGAAAACAAATGCTTTGTCAGATTACCACAGACATTTACTTATGGCTCTATCAATTGTCACACTCCACCTGCTGGCAGGAGCTGCGTGAATTGGTGAAGTGGAGGTCATTATACAAGAAATTCCAAAGAACACTTTCTAGATGTACTTGGGGAAGAAAGCAAGATGTTCTTTTTTTTTTTTTGTCCTACACAGAATATATCTAACAAGGCTCCACCAAAGTTTTTTTCACATAATAGTAGGTCAGTATCTAATAAAGATTAACATAAAGGAATGACAATAATCAGAATGGGAGACCTACATTTATAGCAATCTACTTAAACCATTCTCTCCACGGTAAGTTAAATGTCATCTCAAGCCTTTAATACAGGTAACAAGGCACATCCAGCAACTTTAAGATTCTCTGTCACACACTCTAACATTCTTTGCCCCCATCTTCTATGGCTAAACTACGGAGTTTAATTAACACAGTCAACAGCAGCCTGCCACACGGCTGTTAGATATTTGCCACTAACATATACTCATGGGATACTCTAGAGACTGATTTCAACTGAAAATAAAAATAGATAAACAGAGCTCAAAAAAAATTAAAACTGAGTCTGGCTGCCCACACTTATTTTCACACATGAGGAAAAATAGCAGTTCTCCTAGAAGCCTCGAGCAGACATATCTTTAGAACACAATGTTAAAAATATGCCCCCCCTCCTTTTTCCCCTACCTGTTTCTCACTCAAAGCTGTGATTTTGGCTTGGAGTTCATGAAGCTGTTTCTTTAAATCAGCATTCTGATTGGAAAGAAAAAATATCTGTGAGGAAGATATTTCATTTGTTAACAGGATAGTAGCAAGAAGACTTTATGCACACTGCATTACAAATGATGAAGCAACCTTAAAGCATTTAGCCCATCGCATTGTCACGTATTAAACTGTAGTCAAGTCACCACCACCCAGTGCACAGATCTCAGTGTAGGCTGCTAACACAAGGACAGGGGTAAACTCCTTTGTGATTATTTCAAATTAAAAGATATTTTATATTTTAGCATTTTGTAGTGTAATAGTACTCTTTTCTACGAAAATAGCTATTCTTCATAAATAACAGCTGACAGAAACCCTAAAGTTCCACTCATCAGACAAAAGCAAAAGAATGGAATTTATAAGGATGAACAAACTGGATGCTTAATAGCATTATCAATAAAAGAAGTTTTACTCTGCTTGCCCTCTCCCTTATTCAGTAGAGTGCATTTGTTATTTTAGCCTAGATTTGAAAAGCTGTCAGTGCTGCAACTGCCTTAACACTACATCATTCAAATTAACATACTGACTCCCAGGGCAACTTCTCAGTTCTAAAATGTTGCGAATCAAAAAAGAATACTATTCTAAATGAGATACACTGAGCATGCTTGCCTTTTGCTCACGTGGGAGAAAAATCCAAAATTAAAGTTTTCAAAAGCTTAATGTAACAAGATAGCCTACTTACTAGCAGACTGAATACCACCCCAATGAGAGACTACTTTTCCTTTTTCGTTTCTCATGCAATTCTCTCAATTCACTCTGCCTGATCTTCTGACAGGGTCACGGCATAACACTCTTCCTTCATGTTTACTCCATGAGGTCTTTTTTGTGATGGTGTGTGATATAAGGCCTCTCTAATGAGATCACTCACAAGACTGTCCAGCAACTTACTGCCAGCTCAGATTCCCTACATTAAGACTGCTCTGTTATATAACTGCCAGCTATGTCAGAAATGCTACAGTTTTCTAATAGTATTTCAGTTGCTGGTAACATAGGTTACCATATTAAATATAAAAGAATCTATTCATTGATCTCCTGCTTCTTGGTTCCCTAAACCTAATTTAAACTATAGTGTATTTTAAAAAATTAAAATGGAGAAACTTCTCAAAGAAGTTGGACTGTCAAACAGGAATTAAGTGGCCATCAATGCCAGCTCAGAATCAATGGACTGTGTTAAAAATAAAACAGTTAAGCTACTAGGGGCTAAATTTGTAAAAAATGAATACTATGTCCCACTTACAAAAATCAATCTGCCTCAGCACCATTCTTTAATCCAAGAATCTATTTTACTTAACTTTACAATGAGGCATGTATGGTGTGTTTAACAAGCTAAAAAAAAAGAGGAAAAAAAAAAACACAGTGTGTGGGTCTAGGTGTTCTGTGAACAGATTATGAGTAAACAAATGCAAGGGAGAAATTGTGAGAATGTCTGATACTTTGACCCCATACATATGGCCCACTATCTAACTGGTGCAAAAGAGACACTGCCTGAACAATAAATACATTAACAGTAATTAAAGACAAGGTAACTTTTTAGGAAGATTTCTCTTCAGGGATACAGAATAAAATACCTGAGCCAAAAATTCCTATGAGACATTAAAGAAAAGGTAATACTTGATGGATTACCATATTAAATAAGGTTCTTTAAAACCTTCCTTAAGGGCTCTTTCAAAAAGAATTTTTTAATGCTTTTTAAAAATTATTCTAAAATTCTACTCTAAACAGTGAGATTAAGCATTTAAATGTTCCATACTATAAACTATAAGAAAGTAAAAAATGGTTCTGGGCTATGTTCATTAATTTTGAGAAAGCCTCACAAACTCTGATTTCAAGTAAGCAGGCTTGTGCAAACGAAATTTAAGCTAAGTATTTAATACACGTATTAACTCTCAATTTTTTCCCAAAATATTAAAGCAATTAACTTAAAAGCAAAATAACAGTAACAAAGATGAAATAATAGCTGTATTATAACAGAATGACTGGATTTTTCTTAATTCTTAAAACATGAAGGCAAACGTGCCCAAAAAAAACTGCTATAGAGATGAAATAGTTTTTAAAACCTAAGTAACATCTATATTTTAGTATTTTACAGTAACTTTATCTTAAATTATTTTAAAAATTAAATGAATAAAAGTAATATTTTACCTGCGGATCCTGCTTCATTTGAGCAACCAGTTTCTGATAATAAAAAGAGAAAAAGAGCCATCAGTCTTACATATTAACTCACTATCACTAAGCAGGCTTGGCCCCCAAAATCTAAAGTTTTAAGTCCACACACACATACACACACACACACACGCACACACACACAAAACAAGCAATACCATCATCAGAACAGACCAAAAGCTTCTGTGATCCATGTAAAAGATTAATGAAACACTCTCCTAAAAAAATAAAAACAAAAACCCCAAAATATTGCTTTATATTTGAAATAAAGAGCTTCCTGCTTTTAAACAAATCTGGAGATGGGATGGGGGAAAGGAGCTTTTAAAAGACAACTTAAACTAACTGAATGCTTCAAAAGTAAAATATCCCTTGAAAGTTTTGTCATTTTGTCTAGAGTCCCAAATAAGGCCTTCGAAGAAGCTGCTCTCATATAAAAACAGACCTGTTTGTATACAGCAAACAAACTTGGCAAGTCAGTTAGTTGGTTTGGTTCACAGAAGGGGCCTAGTGTCAGATGTGACTCTGCCACTGTCCTCTGTGGGGGAGGGGATGTACCCAGTGGAGCAATGGTGATAGTATTTGAGAACAAGGAAGTGAAGAACAGTAATGCAAAATTCTACCTACCTGGGGTTCCTGGGTGAAGAGAGTTCTATCAGAATACTGAATGGAAAGACCTTATTATTAACTAAGGAAAACGTAAGTCCAAAAAATGAAAAAGGAAAAGGATGTCAACCGACCTACCCAACTTCTAAAAGCATCACTGCCCAAAGGTAACAATAACCAGGGAGAGAAATTGAAGAATAAAGAAAGAGAAGAATAAAGAATAAAGAAATTGAAGCATAAAGGAGTATCAGAAGACTGATTCCTGAAAGTATCTGGGAATAAGCTGTTCTCTAAGTGATTTTTTCCTATAACTGAAAAACCTATGCCTCTCTTTGGGAGACAAGACATTTTTAAAGTTTTTAAGTCATAAAATAAAAACTTTCTAAAACATATTATATACTTATCCACCTTATTAAGTAAAAACAAAGTCAGCTTTTAATGATATTTAATGACAGAGGCATGATTACATCAATATACTATTCTGCAAACAATACAAAAGGTCCGTAAATAAAGACCCCAAATTGTTATGTTCCGAAGAGTTCTTTCCGTTTTCTCATCTACTCCTTAAGGTCAAGTAGGCAGCTACCAAACACTGCTACTATCACCATGCCTCCATCTAAGAGCCCCTGAGCCATAATTCAGATTTGCTACTTCTGATCTGCTTTGTGATATGCTCAATGAACTAATTCTAAGATGAGCAAATATCCTAAGAAATCCCCCTTGAGTAAAAGGTATAATCTTTGGTGAGTGACTTTTGACATTTCTTCTAGCTTGTCAAAAGTCTTATATGAGGTGCTAAGACACAGTCTGGATAGCTGAGATTGCCAACCATGTGACCTCCAAAGACACAAGGTATATTTTACTATACTCCACTTCATATATGACAGTGTAATTCTTCTATATCCTGGTCTTAATCTACAAAATAGTAATAACATACATTCCAAGAGTTCAAGGATATAAAAACACAAAGTTTTCTACATATACATTTTTACTAATGCAGCTTAAAGGCTAGTCACACTCTTCAATGAAAAAAGCCCTTGGTCTTCCTTTCTCATTTGGTACCAGAGACTGGAGTACTGTAATAAAGTTGCCTTTTTAAAGTTGAGAAAAGTTTTCCTCCATGACACTTGGATTTAAAAACTGACTACCAAAGTCAGTCTCCACCTCTGGAGGAAATAAATAAGCCAACTTTTCCACCTACAATCACCCAAGCTGGAGTTTAGACCATTATAGGCAGGACAGAAAAGCTAGGCAATTCAACCATTGAAATCCCCAATGACTTTAAGGTGACACAGTGTGTTATCAAAATTGTTACTTTCTATTTCAAGAATGCAGCGGTTTTTCATGAGGATATAGTTTATGCCAAAGGTTGGCAAACTACAACCCACAGGCAAATCTGGTTTACCACGTGTTTCACTGGGACACAGCCACACCCGTTCACTTACATACTGTCTATGACTGCTCTGTCCACACAGCAGCAGATAAAAGCGCTTGTGACAGACCATAAACTATTCCCAAAGCGCAAAATACTTTACCATCTGGCCCTTTGCAGTAAGTTTGCTAATCTCTGCTTTATACTATTCTCTGTTACATGTAGAGTAAATACTCCAAAAGTTTAAATATGACTTGCATCAAATCCACATAGGAATATTCAAAACGGCAATTTCTCAAAGAAAGATGAGATGTCCATCACAGGCCATTACTCTTTAAACATTCATTCAACATCAACCATGTGCATGTCGCTACTTTTTCAATCATTTCCCTGTTCAACAAGAACAAAAGTATACTTCTACCACAGCAATACTAGGTAGTTTCATTAACACACTTTCTATCCAGTAAGCTCATTTTCAGCCCCTGTTTCATTCCCTAAGTGGAAATGATGAAGGGGTGCCTTCTGTCCCAATATTTAGTCAAATGTACTATCTGGCTTTGGCCTCAGCCTAATAGCCAGTGCCTACTTTGATGTCATTTCTGGCATCCCTGAATTTCTCATGATCATGTAGGTTACCATGGACCCAATCAGAATAACAGCATCAGATTTACATCACGGCATGTCATTTGTATTTCCTGTTAATACTTATTTTTTAGGGGGGTTGTACGTAACAGCATGTGGGATCTTAGTTCCCAGACCAGGGATCCAACCCATGTCCCCTGCATTGGAATGCAGAATCTTAACCACTGAACTGCCAGGAAAGTCCCTACTGTTAATACTTAAATTTTTTTCTAATAGGAAAGGATTCCAAATGTAACTGGAATGAATATCTTACATTCTATACAGGTTAAAATACTATCAACCAATGTTGATAAACATAAATAAGTGTTTATTACCATATAAAGTGCTATGTAACAGTTAAGGATGAATATAAAAGCTATTAATTTTATGCTAAAAATAGTTAAATACACAGGAAAATAATGTGGATATTAAGTGATAACTTCAGGAGAATATTTTATTCCTTTTGAGTCACTAAATGTAATTTTAAAATTTAAATTATATTTTAAAACAATAAATATCCAATTTTTTCATAATTATAATTTTTATAAAATTGGTATGCTTGAATTAAAAATATGAAACTAAATAATATTTAAGAACTCTATTTAAATTTTGTGATTCAGTTCAATTATATCATGAACTTTTCAAATAAAGTCATATTTGGACTTGTTCATGTCTTGTGAGGATGAACCAAAAGCTGGATGTTAACTGTGCCATCCCAAAATTTCTTGAGAGGAGGAATATGTCCAAAAATCACATGTGAGTAACTTTGGTATACATGATAGTCAACTGAAACATGTCTTATTTTTTAAAATATGTAAGCAAACACAGGGAATTATATTCAGTATTCTGTGATAAACCATAATAGAAGAGAACATGAAAAAGAATGTATATATGTATAGCTGAATTGTTTTGCTATGCAGTAGAAATTAACATAATACTATAAACCAACTATACTTCAATAAATTTTGAAAAATAAAAAATAAATAAAATACGCAAGTTAAAGTCACATGAACAAAGTCCCTCAGATTAACCAAAAAACAGGGGAAAGGGGGTTTGTTTGTTTTTTAACACACTCAGTATATGGAAAAAATATTTTTAGTTCTTTTGCCTGGAAGAGAAGTCAGGGTTTTTAAAATTCTCGAAAAGATTATCAATGAGTTTGTTGAGTAGTGTTAGAAGGCAAATAACATGATTCTTGAACAACTGACTGAAAAAATGATTAAAAACTGTACTGAAAATCAGAGACAGCCAGGTTGTTTATTAATTTAGCGATTACTTAATAACATGATATGGGAGAAGCCATGAATGAAACATACCTGGTGAACCTGAATTTCCACTTTAAGAGCCTCCTGTAGAGTCTGCAACTCCATCCTCTACCTTCTCCACTTTTTCTATATCTGCTATCTACAGTTTCTTCAGCCTTTGTTTAAAATTACAAACTCCTCTTCTCACTGCAGCTGTAGAGATCATAAAATGTTTGGGATCATTATGTTGGTTATAAAGGAAACATACATGTTAGATAAAATAAATTACATTAGGCAAAAAATTAGCCAACTAAACACATGGCAAAAACTTTCCCCAAACAGATTTCTTTCCAAAATGAGATTTGTACTGAATTGGTACCAAAACTTTCTGAGTATTCTCTGAGCACTCCTCTACAAAACACTTCAATTAAGTAAGAAATGAAAAAAAAAAGTGTTTAATCTGGTCAAGAAAACATCCAAGCACTCACTACGTGCTCAGCACCATGTAAAATACTGCTTTCTGAGGACATAGAGCTGAACAAGACCACTTCTGTCCTAGATGGGTCGGGAGACAAGAGGAGGAGGACAGCCACCCAGGACACACTGTTCTTGGAAAGAGACACACAACGGCATGGTCATACATTTTTAACTATCACACAGAGTGAGCTAGAGAGCTCAGGATCTCTCGGAAGTTAAAGAAGGCCAGAGTACTCTCACTTGGATGGACTTCCAGTATTTAAAAAAATAAAGAAACTCAAAATAGGGGAAATTCTGGTATAAAGGTTTACATATAACAAATTAATACTTAACCACATTACAATGGAACTCTGCTTTCCACAAAGTTATGACAGATGTTAAAAAATAAAACTATCGTGCACAACAGATGAGGTGGGTCTATAACAACAGAACAGACTCTTCATCTTTACAACACCATCTTCTTTTCAAGCCTGCTGGTGCACCGCTGGGGCTACATGTATAACTACGCATGGGGACGAAGTCAGAAGTCTAAATTTGTGAATGTGAACCTTCTGCTCTGCTCATCACTGCTGCAACTTAAATTAACTCCATAGCTAACTTTTCTTTCTTTTTTCTTGAATGTGGCCTTAGACATGATTTCAGGTGCTCTCCTCAAAGTAAAAGCTTAATTGAATAAATGTATATATAAAACTTGTAGTTAGAGCAGCTTCTCAGCATTTTTACAAACTGAGGAAGAGGACAATCAAGAAGTTAAGAGTAACTGCTACTCCTTATGCTAATTCAATGAGACTCAAAATCTTTAAACCTTCTAAAAACTGTTTATCTATGGATAAAATTCATAGTTAACCTCAAAGAGTTAGTCACTCAGTCATGTCGACTCTCGAACCCTATGGACTGTAGCCCGCCAGGCTCCTCTGTCCGTGGGGTTCTCCAGGCAAGAAAACTGGAGTGGACAGCCATGCCCTTCTTCAGGGGATGGTCTCAACCCAGGGATCAAACCTGGGTCTCCTGCATTGTAGGCAAATTCTTCACCACCTGAGCCACCAGAGAAGCCCCATAGTCAACCTAAGTTTTCTTAAAACTTCTTTAAAACCTGATTTAACAGAGTTATAGTGAAGTCATTAATTTCAGGCTGTATTCATGTGAATATTAATCTTCATTATATTTGTTTAATCTTACTAGGCTTAAAACATCACTGGCAATCTCTCCCCTCGGGCTTACATACTATGTTATGTAATATCAAAATACTCTAAGCTTTTTTTAAGAAAACAATACACTTCCAAAGTGTAAAATTCCTTCAAACTTACATCTGTGGAGGCTAGGAAATGATATTATTATACAATGATATTGCCCACCAAAAATTTTCATAAAGGTAGTCTGTTTAGGGGAGATAATTTGGAAAAGGTGATATTGATGAACAAACCCAGGTTTTCCTGATATTTATTAAATCTTTAAAAATCATTGGAACTACATAATTATCAGAATCATTAAGTTATTGGCTTTAGACCAAGGTTTTTGTTGTCATGTAGGTTTACATACTAAAGCAAATGTTAAAACTATGCACTCACTGTAATTTTAAATGTTAAAATAATCTCCCTACTCAAATTCCTGATTTATGTATTAGAGGTCTTCCTAAAGAGTACTTAGTTTTAAGGCTACCAGAAAACATGTCTAAAAATGATTCCCTATCATTTTCGTTAAATTAAAATCACCTTGAAGGGTATTTTCAAAGACAGAAAAGCCACACTTTATTTTACTAGTAGTTACATATAACATCATAGCTCAACTCAACTCATAAGCTCTAGAAATAAACAGGAACTTAAAGACATGAAGAATTCACAATATACACAAACAAAGGGTTAACCTAATTTGTACAGTTACAGAGTGCTTACAGATTAATTACAAATTAACTTTTCAAAAGCTATGAAAAAGTAATTCACAGAAGAAGAAATAAGAATGATAAACATGAAAAAAAATCTATCTTCAAGAGAGTCATGGAAATGTAAATTTAAGAAGACACATTTTTGTCAATCGAACTGACAAAGACCTGTAAAAATTAATAATACTCTGAGCTGTCTAGAGTTTGCATCAGGTGGCACTTTTATAATTTGCTATTAGTTATATCTGAGTGGTAGCACTGAGGGTTATTTACCTTCTTTTCAGAGTATCAATATTTCCAAAATTTTCCACGGAAAATATGTACTTATTTTTATACAACAAAAAATTAACTTAGAATTGTTAGATAAAACATTAGAAAAATTTATACTGATGAAACAAAACGTTCAGGAACAAAGTAAGTAAAGCCAGGGTTTAACCTGGAGGCTCTAAATGTCAAAGAGTGCCTCACAGGATAAGAAGCCTGCAACTCAAGTTAATGAGGAGCTGACAGCTTTTACTTCCTTCATCAGATTGTTGTCTGCTTATTAGAGACACACAAAGGCATGAAATTTTATTTGGTAAGGACTCTAAAGGCCAATTACTCATTTTATTTCAAGATAAAACTGAAGGGTTAAAAAAGGTAGTGACTTTTTATAGAAAAATATATGAAGGATTAGAAGATTCATATAATATCTTTCTTTTTCACAAAAGCCTCTTTCTGAATAGCATTTTTAAGAGACTGATCTCTGCCTAAAGGAACAGGTTATATACATATATATTCATAGCCTACAAAAAACAATGCAAGCACATGTTGAGTCCTTTTAAAAAATACTTTTGGGGCTTACACAATGCATGCAGCCATCATGTGATGACCATTTGGGGGCAGTTTATCGTATTATAAAGTAATATAGGAGGTAATATAAAGTCTTATAAAGAAGGCAAAATTTATAAAAAGATGGTTTATCATATTTTGACCAACTCTGATAAATTATAAATAACAAATCTGCTGCTACAAGGTAAATATGAAGAGACTTACAAAACAATTTACTGAGGTACAAAGCCTTTTGCCACCCATCAGTTCTAAGTACTACCACCAGAAAAGGCAAGTGCTTAGCACAAAATACCAACATTCACCATATTCAAGACAGTATGTGTCAAATCACTGGGATACCTGATGGTCTCCCACCTTCAAATAACAAGAAACATAAATAAAAACTCCACAAACCAAATGAACAAGCAAATAAACAAAATAACCAAATCTCACACACAAAAAAGGGCAAACATAGTGTCTGAAAAGAACATTCACTGTCTCAAAAAAAAAAAAAAAAAAAAAAAAACCTGATTCCACTTACTCACTGTGTAACCACTCTCAGCTTTAGGTTTGTTTGCTTATAAATCAGAAAAAGGGGAACAGAATCATCTGTTTCACAAAACTATTATGAGGTTTAAACTGGGTGAAGTTATATGAAAAGCCATTTGTAAACTGTAAAGTTCTATGCTTTTAACATACTTTTACTCATACACACAAACTTTTGTATAAACTTCTCAACACAGTATATTTCTGAAAAGAGTGGGAGCTTTCTTATTTCCAACTTCTCTAAGAAAGGGATTCTAGCCATTTTCCTGGTTACAGTTCTGCTTGGAGATGTATGACTGCTAGATCTTTCATAATGATTCTAATAATGCAGTAATACTACAACTCTGAATTTATTACCAAAATTACTGCTCTGTTCTTGAATTGATATAAATCTTTTCCCAATCAAAACTCATTGCATCAACCAAGTTTACTTAACTACAGTAAGTCTGTAATACATTGTGCCCCCAGACTGAATTCCTTAAAAATGAACAGCTCAGGGTTCTCTATACCATGTAGCTACTTGGTGTTAGACTCCACTTTTGGTCTATACTCTCAAAATAGTGTTTCAAGTAGGTTTAATTTAATTAATTTTTTAAAATATGAAAAAGTAAATTCTTGTAGATCTATGTATCCTTACTTGTCACATGCCTATTACTAAAATACTAAAATTAAATTACTACAATACTGAAATAGCACCTCTGTCCACGGAATTCCCCAGGCAAGAATACTGGAGTGGGTAGCCATTCCCTTCTCCAGGGGATCTTCCCGACCCAGGGAGAGAACCTGGATCTCCCACACTGCAGGCAGACTCTTTACCACCTGAGCCACCAGGGAAGCATTACTGAAATACCAGGTTTCAATTTGTACTGAATGCTTATTGATTACTATGTATCTAATATGCTAGGAGATAAAACATATCTTTAACTTTTAACTAACAGTGCTAAAAATGATCACAAATGTGAAAAATTTAATAACTTATGAAAACTAACATTTACTAACATGAATCAATAAGATGACATTAAAATATATATATAATGTTTGTTTTCTTGTTTTCATGGTAGTATTTCTTTGGTGACACTCCACAGGTCAACAGGAAATGCTACTGCACAAACAACCTGATGTTGGAGGCTACACTTTGAATCTGGCAAGGTTACTATGCTCAAGTACTGGTATTACAGGTGTTGACAAACCTGAGCTAGTTAAGACTGATGCTTCTTAACCACTAAATTTATACACACACACACAAACACACAATTCAATTAATGGTATCTGAAAGTATGAATGCCTTTGAGTATAAAATATGCATCTTTCCTTTGGTTTTTTGGGTGGAAGGGGGCCAGATCCTTGTTAAAAAGGGGAAAAAAAAAACAAAAAACAAGGAATACCTGCACAAGTCATACCATTCCAGCACAAGGGGGTGGTATTTTTGGTCAAGTCAGGGTTCCCCCACAGCCCCCTCTTCTGCACAGGTCTGCTGCAGTGAGTGTCCTGTCCCACTCCCTACCACCAGTGTTCATTCTAAGATATAGTTTCTACCTCAGCTTCCTGGCTCCAGGCCTGGCAGACACACATACACTCTTCTATTTGCTACTTTTCTTTACAGAAATGAAGCATGTCTACTAAACTCTTCCCAACTACACCCAACAAGAATGTTGAAGCAAATTCAAAATGCACAGAAATTCAAAATGAAGGAGACTGAAGAGTCATATATGAGCATAGTGACAATGAGGTCAAGATTTTAGAAATGGTTGCCATATTTACCAGAATGCTTTTTAATGATAAATATTTTACTACACAAAGGAGAACATAAGTGAGGACGGTGGTCTTGGTATAACCAATAAGTACTTAACAGAAGTGGAAGTTATGGGAGAGAGATTTCAGATTGATTTAAGGAAGAGCTAAGGATTAGAGCTGTACAAAAAAGGAATGGGTTACCTTATGAGGTAGTGGGCTCCCTGTCAATAGAAGTATTCAAGAATGCTGCATATCATATCCCCCTCTTGGAGATTCACAATGCACATTAGCATATTAAAGGTTCTGAGAAGTCCTGCAGTAAAGAAACCTGTTTAACTTTGTTTAAAGCAGCATTTTCCAAATTATTTGACCACAGAACATTTTCCCCACTCCCACCCCACCTCAATAATATTTATTAATTTCTGTGGAAATTACAGTTCCTCAGAACACATTACAGAAAATACGAGCTACATTTTTTAAAATGTAGAATTCAATACATCAGGGATATATCTGAATAACAATATGTCAAGGATATAAGAGAAGAAACTGTCACACCTGGTAAAAGGTTCAAAGAGAAGGCCCTTAACATTCCTTCTTCTTCAAGAAATTTATGATTCCGTTGCATCTCAAACTAAAGGGCTATGGGGTCTTGATTATTTATTTTTAATGGTTCTATGACAGAAAGGCAAGTAGGATAAAAAGGTGGTATAATGTAAGATTAACTGGTTCAAATGTCTCCCTTTCACGTTCAAAGCTCATTACCTAAAAGGTAAGAGATACCTCAATGACCATTAAGGTATGAAAGAAGCCTCAACTAAATATCTACTCCACCCACCAAACGAATTACCATTTGAGAGAGAGAATTTCTTTTAAGAAAATTACCTTGCAATAGGGGACTACCCTACTCCAGTTATCTTGTTTGAATTTAATTTTTTATCATAATACATACTCTTGAAATAAGGTTAATATTTGTTTGGTCTTCAGACACTGGAATGCCCTGTGTAACCTGAATTATATACTCAAATAAATGATTAAGTGTGATGATTTACAAGCTGTTAAAGCAGACATTAAAACTGATACCAGGGAAAAAACATGTTTGCCTATATGACCCACACTGCTACATTTCACTCATTTTAAAAACATTTTCCTCTTCAAGAATTATACAAAACATACACTGAAAATGTAGTATCAGACATGAGGCCAATCCAACATTAAATTTAATAACATAAATGCTAAGAGGCCCCAAATTTCAAAGTTAAGGTTCCCATAGTTACATTAATTTAGCCTTTTTGCACATATACTAAGGCCATCAAATTAAACAGCGTATTAAGTAATACAAGACACAATGGGAACCTTAACTTTTGAATTTCCTGGGTTTTGAATTTTCAGCCCTAACCACTGCATTAAGGACATTTTTTGCAAAGGGGACCTTTACATTTTAAGAGGTTATCGAATATAGGAACATGCAAGCATAGCAGTATTATTAGAAACACAAATGCATTTGAGATATGGTTATGTGAAATTAGACAAAAATTCACTTTCACTCAAACAGCGAAGCCTTTCTCATTTCTGGGAGACAGCGTTTTTGCAGAAAAAGGAAAAAAAATCACTGAATATTTGAAGTATCATCCAACCAGCACCAGGCACAGTGTGCCTGCTTGAAAAAGTACTTACCAATTTTGGGGAAACTGGCTCTCCTTCAGTTCTCTTGCTCCCTATAAGAGAAAAAGGGAAAATGGAATTAGACTACAAACACAGATTTATGACAAGTTATCAAAAGTTGATAACTTAAAGATTTCTATCTCATTTTAATGAGGAAAAAACCAAAACACGTAAGAATCTCCAAAACTTTAAAACACAAAAGAAAAAAATAAGGAAAGAGACAGGTAGTTTCGTTTTTACAAGAGAAGAATTCAAGGGCAATTAGATATCTAATTTTCCAGTTTGTTTTTTTTTTCACTTTTCCACAGCCTTTTCAAGACAAGAAAAAGTAGTTGATAGTCTCCCTTTCCTAAGAGACACAGAAATGCAGAAATACACCCACATCCCCAACAGATGACCTTCACTGTTTGCTGCTTTTTTTTTTTAACAAATTAGGCTAACATCATTGGCCCTTAGCTTGATCTACTTTTTTTCAATTAATCATGAAATGGACTTATCTTATATAAGGCTTTAAAATTCAAGCATCTTATATGTAGTCATAATTTCAATTAAACTTTTCATTCACATTCTTAAAGTCCTACCAGTTTAAACTGTGAACCACGTAACACTGAAGTGACTTTCCCTATGCCATATCAGTGATAGAGCCAGGAAAAAAAAAAAAAAAATCAAGGTTTTGGGATCCCAATCTATGCTCAGTGATGCTTTTATCAATTGTGGTTTTTTAAGATTATCTAAACTCCATTAAGTTGATTTCAAGGTCAGAAAACTCACGTCAAGCTATATTGTTTGTTTATTTTTAACTTGTCCTTGCCCCAAACTTTTCTAGTTAAAAAAATCAGTGAACAAAAAATAAAACTTTCTCCTTAGTATTTTAGTATTAAATTATTTAACCTCAACATACCATGCTCTAAATCTATATCATTCTATGCCTTCAACATAGTACATTTGTCCACTGATGTCACTCCAATAGTGTGATGTAAATTCTCATCTGTTTAAGGGATATTTTAAAAAATCTTCATCCAAATCACAAATTTTTATTTAATCGTGCACAGTCATACCAAACATATAATAAAATAATTTTAAAGGGCCTCAATTCATGCAGTTAACATTCATTTCCAAAAGAAATTCAATTTGCTGGTTTATCCTGCCTTTCTTTTAGCAACAGCACTTTTTTAGAGTTCTAAAGTCCATATAAATGGCAATTTTAATCACCACAATTAGAATGATTACCAACCAAAAGAAAAATCTATAAAATAGTCTGTAGAATGATGTGGTTATTAAAAAGTAGATTCTTGGGAATTCCCCCGTGGTTCAATGGTTAGGACTCTGTGCTTCCACTGCCAGGATCATGGGTTCAGTCTCTGCTTCGAGAACGAAGATCTCACATGCCACAAGGTATGGCCTCTCCCTACCAAAAAAGTGGATTCTCACTAGGAAAAAAAATTTCTAACTATGTGTGATGATGGTGATTACCACTTACTGTGGTAATCATTTCACAATACACACCCATATCAAACCATTATGTTGTACACCTAGAACTAATACGATGCTCTATATCAGTTATAAAAAGTGGATTCTTAACAGTGCAGATACCTACAGGATTCTGTACCACTCAAAGACAGTACCAGGCAAACAGTAAAGGCTCCTTAGAGAGAACTCCCTAGAGGTCCACCGGTCATGACTGGGCACTTTCACTGCTGTGCCCAGGTTCAATTCCTGGTTGGAGAACTAAGATTCCACAAGCCAAGTGGTGTGACCAAAAACAAAGTAAATGGTCAGCAGATATTTGTTAAATGAATGAATTGACTGAGTGGACCCTTAACTCTCAGTTGCAGGCTTATTTTCCCCATTGGGCATCTCTTGTTAGCTCTTTCATGCTGGGGATAATCTTATGCATCAATCTCCCACAGCATTATTTGTTAAATGAGTGACTCTGGATAAAAACAGCTGATTAGGAAATTAAAAATTGCCATTTTAAAATATAATGAAAAGGAAAAGATAGATAAATTGGATCAAATTAAAATCAGGAACCTCTGTTCATCAAAAAAAAAAAAAAAAAAACACCCCACCATTAAGAGAATGAAAAAGCAATCCACAGAACTGGAGAATTGTAACTGCAATACATAACAATAGCTTATACTCAGAATGTATAAAATATGTTGAGACTCAAAGTGGTCAGGATGGGATTGGGATTTCAACTTTTACACAAAGGGCATTTGAGAAGGTATAGTCAAATAAACTCTTCTGAAAATCATATTCAGTAAAAAAGGCAATGGATGCACCTTATCTCTGGGGCATTTTCTCCAAAAAATAAATAGGAGAATCAACTCCTAATTGATAAGGAATTGTACCATGATATCACAAAACTACTCATAACACTGCTTGCACGGACTGCAGAAAACACATTGGAAATCAAAGTCTGAGAGGTTAAGTGACTTCCCTGAAGGTCACACAGCTAGTTGGTATCAAGCGAGAGAAAAGTCTACAGACCCTGAGATTCCTTTGACTAAGCTGGCCTTTCTACTAGATCATACTTTCTCTTACCCAGCTTCAGCTGTTATTCTCTTAAGAAACTAGGATAAATACTCACCAAATATTTTGGGGAAAATCTTCATATAAAATTTCATATAAAATCACGTAAGTAAGCTCTCTAGGGCTGGTTTTAACACTTGAGATCCTTTATGCCTAAGGGATCCCCATGAATAGGTTTCAGAGGGGTTTGCCAACTCCACAAAGCTATATGCTAAATTTTGAATGTAAGAGTATTTTGGGAAGAAGATCCACAACTTAAATAAGATTCGCAGAGGTTCAGATACACAAAAAGAGTAAATTATTTTTAGACAAGCGATTCTTAAAACACTGCATTAGAACTACCCAAAGTGTTCCTTCTGAAGACTGATTATTAATTGACTACCATTGGGATATTGATTTTAAAAAAAGAAAAGCAACTAATTCATCTCTGTAAATTAGTTAGCAGCAAAAATATATACATATAACTTGTACTTTTTACACTATCCATATGCAAAATGTGTATAAGTCT
The DNA here is from genome assembly GCF_963930625.1 of Muntiacus reevesi. Taxonomy (NCBI): domain Eukaryota; kingdom Metazoa; phylum Chordata; class Mammalia; order Artiodactyla; family Cervidae; genus Muntiacus; species Muntiacus reevesi. Next base: position 16,248,929 of record NC_089257.1, on the reverse strand, counting down.
GAAAAGCAAGTCTGACTTCCTCAGGTTAGGTTGATTGTAAAGTCCACTTAATTTCTCACATACATTTGACACTTGCAACTAAAGTAGTTCAAAGTTTTAGCCTTATTTGCTTAAATTTTTAAAATAGATTTGTTCCTGAAAAATACATTCAACACACATGAATTGGAGTAGTTATTTTTACTTTTACAGATGAATACTATCTTGTTAACATAACTTCACATGATTTTTTGCAAACTAAAGATTGTTCCACCTCCTCTCTGGAACTTCACAGGTATTGAAGCTGCTTTAATTACAGCCAATTAAAGAAATGAATCATTCAGATTTCTGATATGGTTGTAAAATTTTTAAATATCATCAATAAATCTAAGGTGATTAATAACTACTTTGTAAATACCTTTTGTAAAACATCTAAAACCTTTGTGTATGAAGAATATACATAAACCAAAAACAAACTTTGCAGAGGAAAAGTTCAGCACTAGATTATGTCTTAAATTAGGCTAAAATCCACCCCATTACAAATTTTGAACGATTAAGTTTATAGTCTGTGCTCAATCATAAATTTTGATAAGGGACTAGAATAGCACAGATAATTGTCATTCAAAGACACTTTAAAATGTCACCTTACACAGAAGATTCAATCTCTTCTCTTCTACTACACCAAGCTGATACACTAACTTCATATACAGTAAGTTTTACTGCTTTTTATCTGTCTTTCCTAACTTCTAACTGAGAGTATAAGTTTGAAATTATTTAAATGCAAATAAATGCTCAGATGAAAAAGCAGAATCCTGCTAAAGGAGATTTAGTCCTTTAGGTGCGGCCCAATATTTTAATCATCCTTCTTGCCCCAAGCCCTCTTAATCTCACCCTCTCAAGGGCGTCCCTCTCCCCTCTCTTTCCTGAAGCATCAAACTTTCCTTCACTACTGGATCATTTTGCTTCTTTTATCTAAAAAAAAATAGCCTTCCATAACTCCATATTCTTCTGTAGTTACTGTCTTCTGTAGTTATTATCTGCACGGCCACTTGTAGCAAAACTCCTTGAAAGAGTTGACCAGAGTCACTGTCCCCAGTTCCTCTCCTTTCATCCTCTACTGAACCCACTCCATTAGGGCTTTTGCCTCCTTCAGTCTTGTTAGAACAGTGACCTCTCTGATGCTAAACCCAACACTTAAGTCTCAGCCCTCATTTCCCTGTTCATACAGTATTATCTGACCCAGCTGATCATCCCTTCCTTCATGAAATCCTTTCTTCCCTTGACTGCCAGGACACCAGTCACATCTGATTTTCTTCCTCATCTCTCTAGGCACTCTTCTGGGTTTCTTCTGCTAGTTCTTCCTCATCTCTCAAGACCTCAAATATTGAACTCCCCCAAGGCTCAGTTCTTGGAACTCTTCCCATTAGGTAAACTCATCCAGTCTCATAGCTATAAAAGGATCTGTACACTGGTGACTCCAAAATTTATCTCTCTGCCCAGACCTGTCCCTTGATTTCCAAACCTACCTATCAAACTGCCCATTCGACACCTGTCAAATTGGTTTCTCAAGCTCAACAAATGTAAAACTAAACTCTTGACTCCCTATCCCCCAACTTCCTCCCCAGAGTCATCCTCATTTCAATAAACAGAAACTCCATCCTTTCAGGACAAAATCTTAAAGTTATCACTGACTCCTCTTTCCCACATCCTACATCCAGTCCAATAACTGACCTTCTTGCCTCTGCCTTCAAAATACATGGGACTGTGACCACTTGTCTCAACTCTACTGCCACCTTGTTGGTCCAAGTCACCATCATCTTTCACCTACATTATTGCAATAGCCTCCTAATTGGCTGGCCTCCCCACTTCCATCTTTGTCCTCCAAAGTCTATTCTCTCAGTAGCCTTTTTAAAAGACAGATCTAGTTACTCCTCTGCTCAAAATCCTCCAATGGCTTCTCATCATGCTCAGAGAAAAAGCTGAAGTCCTCTACAATGGCCACAAGACTCTAGTAATTTGGGCCTCTGTTATTCTTAGACCTCGTCTTCTTCCCTCTCCCCATTCCTCAATCTACTCCAGCTACCCTGGCCTCTTTCCTGTATTTCAAAAACTCCTAACAAGTTCTCTTCTCAGGGCTCTTCTGGAACACTCTCTCCCATCAAATACCTTCAACAGTTCACGTCCTCAAATGTCAGAAAACCTACAGCAGCTGCAAGAATAGAATACTAAAACAAAGATTAAAACATTCATCAGAATTGTCCCCCTCCCCAAATGTTCACTTTAGGGAAGTTCTTTCTTACACCAAGAATACCCTTTTTTTTTACCTTCTCTCTGCCTATCCAAGTCTTACTCAACCATTAGGACCCAGATGAAGACTCATTGATTAATAGCCTTCCCAACTCCCAGTTCTCCATTCTTTTAATTCTCAAAATGTTTATCATCTTTCTCATTCATCTTAAAATTTAACCATGTATATCTCACACTATAACTTACATGTCTCATTTCCCTAACTATACACACACACCCCCCCACACACACATGTGTAGAACAGAAATAATATCCTGCACAAGCAGTTCTCAAACTTATATCAGGGTAACTCTAAAACTTCAAAAAAGGTATAGATTCACATGCCCTACCCTTAAAGATTCTGAATTCATTATGTCTGATTTGGAGCCCAGATATCTGTATTTTTTTTTTTTAAGCTCCTCTAAAAGATTCTGATGCATAGCCAGGATTAGGAACCACTGCCTTATGCACCTATATTACCTTCAAGACCCAGGAAAGTAGGTCTTCAAATAGCCTAAAGCTAGAATGGACACCCTAGAGCACCAGATCCATACCTTCATTTCAAGGGGACAGTGGTCCAAAAAATCTAGATGTCTAGCCACAAGCTATAAAGATTATAAGAGGCAAAGCCCAATCTTAAAACCCAGATTTATTGCTCTTCATCTAGGAATCCTTCCATTACACTGTGCATAAATAAAGTAATAAAAATCCACAATTCAGATAGGCAGAGTAAACAGTGATTATCTAATACTTGACCAGTAATTGCAATGTCCACGCTCTAAGACAGTGCACATTATTAGCTTCTATACGCTTGAAAAATGTGAGCAACATTAGCTGACAAGAGATGTAAAACGCTAGAGAGTAATTGTATTAAGGCTTACAAATTTTTTAAAAAGTTACTTAAATTCTTAGAATATGTACAAAAACTTGCAAGAATCATATATTTTGTAGTAAAATATAACGAAAAATCAATGGAAAGGAGAATTCTTGCTTCATTATGCTATAAAGTACAAAAATCCTTATTCACAAGCTTCCACAGTACACAAGGTTGTGAATGTTTTCTGAGTCTAATCATCATAACATAACCTTCTTAATTACAGATCAGACTTAGTAAATCACCCCATATCCCAAGACAACTCAAACTCTTATTTTAATAATCAGTTAACCTCAGGACCAAAACTCTAGCCATCATCAACAAAAAACAACTGAGGTGTCTATAAAGCATTACAGAGGAGTTTGGATTCATCTTGGTGTATTGGGATTTAAGCAAGTGCCTCCTGTTAATGCTAATGGGAGTTCTGGGTGTCAAGCGAGGAGGAGGATCAGCGCCCAGCACCGAATCTGTGAAAACCCTTCTGTGGCACTAACTGCAACTACTGGGACTTGTTCTCTCAGGGATGGGATAATAGACCCAAATTCCTATGTCTCTAAAGAACAGAGATCATTCAAATAAAAGCCACTAAAGAAGGTCACTAGTAAACACTTGATTTTAAAAATATACAAGAAAAAGCTAAACTAAAAGAACAATTATTGCATAAGGGAAATTTTATAAAACAGAACCAATATGCACAGGTGGGGGAAAAAAAAACAACTAGTGAATTGCTGGAGATAAAATACCTCACACAAAAATTCAACAGGATTAAAACAACTAGAATTTTTTACATGAGAGCACAGAAGCCCAACTGTAGGAGAAGCTTGTCCAAAGAAACACACACACACACAAAACAAAAACTCCTCCCCTGATGGAGCCCTAAGTGCACTGCAATCCTGGCCTTTAAAGCACAGAAGAAAACTCCTGCTGCACCGACAGCCTGGAATAATCACAAAGCACTTCCAGGCAGACAGATAACAATCACAAGCTGCCAAAGACAACCAAAACTAACTAAATAAAAATTACAGCACCTTATTGTGTCTCATACAGCCTCACTTCTCACTTCACTGCTGTACTCACCAGGCTGAAAAATGAGCAGGTGTGTTTCAGGCTACAGAAAAATTAGTGAGACACACACATGCACTCACACACACATCCCAAGCACAAACACACACACAAAGGGAGTGATAGTCTTTCACACGAAAGGGCTTAAAAAGACCCGCAAGGCTTTGCTGAGGGACTACAAAAACTAAGAGTAGGCCTTACCGGAGCAGCGAGGAAAAAGCCAAGGTTTATTCCTAATCCACAGTTACTAAAAGAATTAACATTTATTTCAATTAGAAAGGCTTTGGCAATAATCCATTTTATAAAGAAAGAGAAATTAAGATTTTCCCCATTTCTATCCAAAGAAAATTAAGATCTTTTTCTGACTTCATAGGTTTAGCTCCACAACACAAATGAAAAAGAACCCTGACTTAAGGCCTGAAAACTAAATGGTTCCGTAACATTCACAGTTTAAAAAACAAAAACAAAAACTATGTAGTCCAACATATTGATTCTTTATCATTACTGCTATCATTAATGAACATTTAGCTATTTATTTGTACTTTGAAATGTCAATGAGAAATTGAAACAGCTACAATATGCTGGGGATTTTAACTTCTGAAACAAAAACCACAAGGAAACATGACTCTGAAGCATAAAGTCTCAATCATACTGATAAGTAAGTGGTCCTAAAACTTGAAAGTGAAAGCAATACATACCAAAAAAGAAGTTTGCCTGATATTAAAGCTAGCCTTTAAAACCAAAAATATTTTCTGTTACAGAAGACTGAAATCAGGGCTTCCATTAACCTTGTTTAAAAAAAAAAAAATCCCATGAGCATGGATTTTTTTTCCTAAGTCTCTTCATCAGAGCAGCATGGGGTCCCATTAGGCACCCTATTTTACTTCCACCTTATAAATAACGTTAGCTATTCGCTATTTCCATGGAAACCAAGTACAGAGAAACCCACTTAAATGAATACCGGTTAAAGGAATAAGTTTTATTTTAGAAAGGTTTTGCGGCTCTAGATGAACTCTACTGGGGAATACTACAGAGTCTTCCTAAGTATCATTTTTTAAAAGATATCTTTGGTGTAGTGGGAGCTTATTAAGAGTCCTGTTAAATAAGTGCACTCCTTGCACTAAACCAAATATGCCAAACAGCATCACAATGCTGAGAGTTATCTTTCCAACTCATTGTACATGGGTTTAGATGCACAACCACCAATGACTGCTTCCTCATGCATTGGGGTGGAATAATTACCCCTATGGGTCTAATTTAAACTAATAAAATCAAGGAAATCTAGAAATAAGCCTACCATCACCTTGTAGTAACTGGTAACAAACAGGACCCACAACTGCAGACACACACAACTTGCTACTCCTCCGAAGAGAAATGAACAGTAACTTAAGTTCTAAGTTCTTAAAAACTGTTACCGGGTCCAGAGATAGCAGGGAGTCAAAATTCCCTCCTCAATAAACTATTTCACAGTTATAGTGTATATTCCCTAGTCAATCAACACATACATTTGGGTGAAGTACAAACAGAATATGCAAGAGAAAGTGCAGAACAAGACTTGGCAATTTTCCACTATAAGCTGACAAATATTGACCAACATATACTAGAAATAACCACTTCTGGTATTCCACACAAAAGCTGCAGATAGGAAATGCTCATAAAATTAATGCAACTCTTAAGAACAATAAATTCAAAACCAATCATCTTAAGTTTCAAAAGACAGAGAAGAAAACTAAAATCTTTCCAGTAGATATGGTTCTCTATTAAGTTGATGGAGGTTCAGAAATCTTCTGTAAGTTAAAAAACAAATGAAAACAACATTATCCTAAAAGATGATTACCAGTATTAAATTTACAATGTATGTAATGAGTTAATATTCCAGCACACATACTTTTCATTTGAGTATACCAACATATCTATTTGTAATACATGTTCTAAAAACGTAAAATTATTTTTCTTATATGTAAAGTTTGGCAAATGTTGATAATTGTTAAAGTTGGGTTAACAGGTATGTAGGGTTTGCTAATATTCACTCTACTTCTGTGTATGTTTTAAATTTCCATAAAAAGAAGTTTTTAGAAATCCTATAAATTTAAGGTTCTTGTCTCAAATATGTTTTTCTCTATGTGTAACTGAAAAATGGATGAAATGCCTGGTACAGACCTTAGAAGCTACTGAATTTAAATCCAACATAGCCATTACATGTAACCACAACTAAAATCTCCAAGTTTTACTTTTCTTACCAAAACAATTCAGTTAACAGTTCAAAAATCACAGGAGAAATCTGGAAAGGAAAGGCTCTGCTATTGTGTAATTACCAAAAATGAAATGAAACCAATGCCTAATAACAAGGTATCATTAGCCATATTTTGTATTTTACAAACTAAAGAAATTCTACTAGCCCTCTCTCTACTAATAAATCAAAATACTTTCAGAATAAGCAACACCAACTTCTCCATTTTCTTCTCCAATTAGGTCCACAGGACTAAAGAGGGCAATGTAACAAATTAATGCTTCCTATTTCTTTTATCTTGGTTAAGTATCAAGGCTACCCCTTCACTCTCTAGGATCCCAGTTCACCTCCTACTGGAAAATAATATAGCAACTTTTGAGGTAAAAAGGTCTTCTATTCTCTCCCTTAGTCCAGATACGAAATGTTTCACAAATTTTCTGTTACTTTGAAAGTGATTTTAAGTTATTGTCCAACTCCTGGCTGAGGGGCCAAAATGCAGAGGTTCACAAACTGTCAAGCTTTGAGGTCTATGGTAACAAGTCTCTCTGTTTAAAAACTAATCATTGAAATAATGTTCTGTTTTTAACAGAAACAGAATAAGATGGTGGTTGCTTTGGAAGGAGTGATAAACAGCAGACAGGGAATGGCATAGGCACAGATGAAACTTCAAAGATAATACAGAAGAGGGGAGAGCAAAAGAAATGGAGGGGTGGATGGCAGCATCTCTCCGCAAAGTAGCTAACTTACCACGAACCAGGCAGGCTCCCACACAAGTGTAAGAGCAGTCAAAAGTAGCCCACCTTTTACAAATGAGGCAGGGACATGATTTTCAAAATTGTGTAATTCTTTAAATCAACCCCAAAGAGGCCATTTAGGGTCCACTTCTAACTCCCCCATTTGTTAAAATAAAATACACTTCTAAACTTCTTGCAATTCCATTCACCCAAGAGAAGCAACTTTTATAGACCCTGAATACAGACTGAAATAAAGAAAACATAGGACACACACAATACACCTGCTATGCTAATTCTCAAACTACAAAACTTTACTTCCTGACCACTCTGCCTACTGTAAAGTAAGACAATTTATTAATTGAAAAAAAAAAAAAACTACACAACTTGCTATAAATTGCTTAATTTTAAAGAATATTTGTCAAGCTAAAATATGACATTTTATCAAAACAAGCTTGTTGGAGTTTCTGCTCAGAAAGCAGAAACAATGTTTTAGGAACACAGACAAAATAAAATTGAATAAAGACTTCTATCCACCTACTAGGACTTTATCAGTGGTGCAGTTGGGTAAATGAGGAAAAAAAGTTAATGGAAGCTATTATTCTATTTTTTAACTCAAATGCTCACTACTGGCAACATATACTGTATTCAGGATGCTTTGGTAAGCTATTACAAACACACTTGTTGATCCCAGGGGAAAAAACTACACAGACCAAAGACAAAAAAGGTTTCAGATCTAAACTGGCAGTAAATGAATAAACTTAATCCTACTTCATACTTAATGATCATTCCCCTCAATGACTGGTTTCACTTACCAGATACATACATATCTATAGATACACTTATATGTACCTACATATTAATGAATGTATTTATAACTCAAAAGTACACTTAAAAACTCAAAAAACATTTAAAACTCAAATTCTTTTCCAAAAACTTAATTCTGAGATCACTATAAGACAGAGACAAAATATAGCTTTTCTCACAACCAACTTGTTCTCAGGCCCAGTTTCTAGGCTCAATATAGGTAACATGATGATTAAGTACAGAAAGAAAATAACAATTACTGAAAGAAAAAAACAGGTACCAAATGAGAGGAAATTTCACAAAGGAAAAGTGCTCAAAAGGCAAATAAACTGTGTCCATCATTACTAGAAAGCATTCCTATGCCACTTTTACATCTTTGATTTTCTACATTTGTCTCCATGAGTTATTACACCAAGCAAGTGTTCTCAAGTTGTCCTGGGCTGTAGACCAAATGGACTGACCAGCTGATTAGAATTCTGAACTTGTGAGCTGTAATACAACGCCTAATCTGCTACTGCCTTGATGCTAAGTGACCTACTGTAAATATCAATATCTTGGTGCCAAAAAAATCTTTTATCACTAAGAGTTTTAAAAAATATAAAGTGCCCTGAAATACTTTTCAAAGTTTCTGTAATAACTGACATACTCCCATGTATTTTATACTTCTCTTAGCAGTTTCCACAAACAAGAACTCATTAGGTCACTTTTCCCATCCATATCTTTTCTCATGACATTTCAGGAAAGAACTCTCTTTTCTAACTAAGTTGTTCCATATTTACCCTTTTCCCATAAACTTTTAGTGGGATTGTAACAATAACAGCGGGCTTCTCTGGTGTCTCAGTGGTAAAGAATCTGCCTGCCAATATAGGAGACCTGGATTCAATCCCTAGGTTGGGAAGAGCCCCTTGAGATGGAAATGGCAACCCACTCCAGTACTCCTGCCTGGAGAATCCCACAGACAAGAGGAGCTGTCAGGCTATAGCCCAGTGGGTCACAAAGAGTTGGACATGACTTAGCAACTAAACAAGAGTAACAATGATAATCAAGCTTATAAAGTATCTTAAGATGTCCCCATTTTATCTTCATGTCAATCCAAAGATGTCACTATTATTTTCCCTATGTCATCAGTAAAGAAACTGAAAAGTCCAAGTGAACAGCAGAATGATATATAGCACTGGTACCCAAGTGCACATAGTACCCTTCCATCACCCTTTCTTCTTCTTCCTAAACACCATAAAAAACATAGCAAAAGGAATGAATGAATGTACAGGAGACATATTTGTTAAAAAGAGCTTAAATAATCAGTCCAAGGTCACACACTCAACTTGAAGTGTTTGCACTGAGAGTCCAGGGGCTTCTCTGGTGGTTCAGAAGGTAAGAATACACCTACAATACAGGAGACCTGGGTTTGGTCCTAGGTTGGGAAGATCCCCTGAGGGAATGGTGGCCACCCACTCCAGTATTCTTGCCTGCACAATTCCATGGACAGGAATTCCTGGTGAGAGAGGAGTCTGGTGGGCTCCAAGTCCATGGGGTCACACGGAGTCAGCTATAACTGCGCAACTAACACACACAAACACTGAGATTCCAACCCACAGGTCAGACCTCCAAGCTTAGGCTCTTTGCCCATTATGCAACATTTGTCTCAAACCCTGAGAAGAGAACAAGTCTAGCATTAAGGTTAATAATAGCTAAAAACAGCTACCACTTATTTAGTGCTTACTATGTGTCAGGCACTTACTTATTCCTTCTAACAACCTCAGAAAGAGAGTACTCTTATTTATTCAAACTTGACAGATGAAGAAACTGAGGCAGAGGCACAGCAGATGAAGTGATCTGTCACAGAGCGAATACAAATGCAGACTGCGCGGAGCACAGCCAGGATTTGAGCCTATGCAGACTGGCTCCAGCCCCAGCGCCCACACTCTTAACCACTGTGCTCTACACTGCCATGCTGAAACTTCCCTTCATTCGAACTGTCCGAAAACAAAACTTTTAACCTTTTCACAAAACTAGGAAATTATAAGGCTTCATGCTTCAACTAGCTGAGAGAAAGCGAGTAGTGCTCGTCTGAGCAAGCTCAGCAGACTCCGTTACAGGCACAGGAGGCGTGCCCCCGGGGACTAGATCACTGCAGTGCCCAGGAAGGAGCACGCTGTGAGTCAGGCTAAAAGCCCCCAGCCCATCTCCCTGCACACAGACCCACACTAACCACGCACTGCAAGATGCAGGCAATTCAGGGACGTCCCAGTGAGATCTTCCATAAAATGAATGTCACCCTGCAAGTACCCAAGCGCATATAGTACCCTTCCATCACCCTTTCTTCTTTCCAAACACCATAAAAAACACAGCAAAAGGAATGAATGAATCTAAGCTACTTAAAAATCATAGCAAATGTCCAATGATAACTGCAGATTTAAATGAGAAAAAAATGCAAAATTCTCATAGTTTTGTAACTTGTCCAAATTCTACATTCAAAAAGCAGTAGGCCTCTTTGAAAGCCTCAATTCTTAGACTACCTTATTATCATATACGTGCCTTGAAGGGTGTCTAGGAAAGTCCATTTTTGCCTCAGATTCTACAAATCTTGACATGCATATTTAAAACGATTAATTACTGTTGGATTACAAGTTACTGGACTTTTACCCTAATATCTATTAATATGACAATGTATTTAATAATATAAAAAAAATATTAAGCATGGATTTAATATTTGCAATATTAACATGGATTATACACAGAAAATAAATAGAAAAACAGGACTGGACCTGGAGGTACTGAGAACTTGACACAATAAGAACAGGAACTATTGCAGCTCCCTCCATTGACATCGTAAAGTTGCCACATTTTCTGGGCTCTCTTTTGAATTAATGTGGCATCTGTTCCAAGTACAGCATGCTAACATTTTACTAAAAGATATTTTCATTCTACATTTGTATCTGGTTTGCTTTTTATTTGAACTCCTGTTTTATTTCAGTGGTCATTATTTCCTTATACCAAGTTGTCGATTTGGCATTCCTGATCTCTTTCCCTTGAGGACGAAAAGGGTGGGGAGGAACTACCAGCTTAAAACACTCTAACGGCAATAATTACACCATGCTTTGCATACACATTAAATAAAGAGAATAAGCAGCAGAAAGGTTTCTGTGGGCTTTTTAGTATCGGGTCCTGATAAGCTAACGGCATCTGCTCCTTTCAGAAAAAGAATTCTGCTCTGAGTTATGTGGGGGATGGCAGGGGGAGTAGAAAACAAATACTAAATAGAATAATTCAAGTTACAAAGTTTGGTCTTTGTGAAATGTTGATTTCAATAATTTGCACACATCCAACCCTATCGAGTGATAATTGCTTTTTAAGACAGCCTCAAAACTGCTGCAGCAACAAGCCAAATACAACCACTTGTACTTAACATGCATGCTGCATACTCCACAATGTTACGTCATATCAGGCACAGAGAAGACGCTTACCAAGCTATCCTGCGTTCTATAAACTGCCTGACAACAACAGAAAAAGGCACTGCCATCTCCATAGTGGGAGTAGGAGCTGTCAGGGTAGGCCAGCCTTCTCCCTTTGGTCAACTCTGAAGAAAACAAATAAGGCCTATATTTCTGTCTTTTAAGCTAACCTCTCTCAAGGCCTTTACTCTGGATCATTCAGCCTTCACAGCAAGAAAGGCTGTTGCTTTAAAATTAAAAAGCTGTAAAAGATCACTCCAACTTAAAAGCCCCACACCTCGTACCAAGGGTCCTCCGGGTGTCCCCACGGCTGCCTCTTCTGCAGAATGGCCTGTCTAGGCCGCTAGTCTCCAAGTGGGTGCACCCACCCTGGGGAAAGAAGAGGGCCAAGGGAAGAAATTACTACAACTTATATTTTTAAATCTCATCCTTTTTAAAATTTCTAATTTCCTGTATGTTTTATAACATACATAAAATTCTAGGTTCAGGAAATTATATATAAATATATATTTATGGGGGCCATAATATTTAAGTTTGGGTACTAGAGGTTAAGAAGACCAAAACTAGAATAAGAAAGCCAGGAAAATTAGGCTCTGCTATTAATATCAACTTACTCAAATTCTTGTCTCTGCCTCAGTTTTACCATCCATGACATATACTGAGTCCTTTGTGCACTTATCAAATTATTATGAGAAGTAATAAAATACTCTCCAGAGCATAGTCTGAGCCACACGAAATGAAAAGCACCTAAGCACACTACCAATGAGACATAACCTGAACTTGGCTTGTTAAAACTAGTTAACTGCCACACCCTATCAGACCCAATTTGTAGAATTTTAAGGCCATGCTCTAGCACTTCAGTAAATATGGCTCTAAAGATGCACAAAGCACTTTAGATGTGAGCACATTCTAGAATTAGAGAGACAGTTTTTAAACTTTTATAATGAAAAACTTATTACCCATGAAATAAAAATTTTCAACTTAAAAATTACAAAGGTGAATTATTAATATAAACTTAGCAACAAGTCAAAACTCTCAAAGCTAGAATCAAAAGATCTTTACTGCAGATTATAAAGTCTTCAGTATGTTTTTTAAAATATAAATAACACCAGAAAAAATGAAGTATTAGTACTCATTAAATTATTGGCACTTCCAATTATTTACCTTTCTTTAAAATTTTACTGCTTTAAAAAATGCTGGGTTACCAGTATAGCATTCAAAGGTGATTGAGTAAGTAGGGTTAGGGATGAAGGTGAGGTCAACCAACACTAATTCCTAGGCAGGATATCTGTATGCAATATCTGTATGCCCATTAAGCAGTACTGGTTTGAGTTTCTATTTACTAAAATAGCACAAGTATTTTCTTGGTTTTAAAACTCTACTTTACTGTGTAAATGTTGAATGAACCCCTCCTAACAATCAGAAAGAGAGACTACATTTTTTTTTAAACTTATCTGAAACCACAACTGATCTCCTTATAAATAACTACCAGAATAAACTAACGGAACTTAATTATGAAGTGATATTTCCTAATTTACTTGTGCAGGACAGAAAACATGTTGTCATTTTACATAAGATGACATTTTAAATTTTTAAAAAATAACGACAACGATTTCTAACAGTGGCACAGTTGTCAAGAATCAGCCCGACAACGCAGGAGATGCAAAGAAACAAGGATTCAATCCCTCTGTTCAGGAAGATCCCCTGGAGTAGGAAATGCCAACCTAGTCCAATATTCTTGCCTGGGAAATCCCATGGACAGTGGAGCCTGGCGGGCTACAGTTCACGGGTTCACAGAGTTGAACACAACTGAGCACACATGCAACTCAACTCAAACAAAAAGAACTTAAAATGCTTTTTGCCCCATAGATAATAATCAGCCTAGGGCATTAGAGGTTTACAATCTTAATGTACAAATCTTACCTACCTCTCTCCTTCCAACCTCACTACCATTTCCCACCTCAGCCTTATTTTCAAAAACAAGCCAAAGTTTTTAAGATAGCCACCTGAAAAAAATGAACTTTAAGAGAGTACGATGGTATAATTCTACTTATTTTTAAAATGGATATACATTACACATGGGGCTTCTTTGGTGGCTCAGCGGTAAAGAATCCACCGGCCAGTGCAGGAGACACGGGTTCAGTTCCTGGGTCAGGAAGATCCCCTGAAGAAGGAAATGGCAACCTGCTCCAGTATTCTTGCCTGGGAAATCCCATGGACAGAGGAGCCCGGTGGGTTACAGTCCATGATGGGGTTGCAAGCGAATAAGACACTACTTAGCGACTAAACAACAACATTATACGTAGTTAAACACACAGGAAAAACTTAAAGTAGATAAGAACTGGCTAACTTTTGTCTTCTACTTTACACATATCTGTACTGCAAGTATTATATTTACAACTCCAATCCTCTGCCTTTTGATATTTTTAAAATATTAAACTATTAAAAGAAAGGACACTTACCATCTTACCCTCTAAAATGCTGACAGTTACCTAAGGACTGATTGAAATAGCTAATGTAAATCATCTGAACCTACTAAGAAAATGGATAACCTACCACGCTACAGTGCCCAGACCGCAACCTTTAAGAAACAGATACTAGACCCCACTCCATGGCAAGCACTGTGCTTCGCAATGGGCATACAGTGATGGACAGAACATAGGTAGTGTGCGCTCAGTCGTGCCTGATTCTCTGCAACCCCATGGACTGTAGCTCACCAGTCTCTTCTGTCTACGGAATTTTCCAGGCCGAGAATATGAGAGTGTGTTGCCAATTCCTACTCCAAGGGATTTTCCTGATCCAGGGATCGAACCCACATCTTATGTGTCTCCTGCCTTGGCAGGTGGATTCTTTACCACTGCGCCACCTAGGTCAGGAAATACACTATCCCAAATGCCTTCATTTCCATTCCATTCCACTGCTTACTATTTCCAAAACATTCAACCTAACCCAACAAAATCAGATGAAACATTCTTAAAAGGATATGTCAAAGCTGTGGCCATTTCAGTGGATTGAAAACTCCTTTAGTAATGCACTTGCTAAGCTTCTACAGGAATTACAGAGTTTAATACAGCATTACAGGCACTTAAAAGGAGGGACTCTGGAATCAAACTTGGGCTTGAATTAATATTGTATCATGGCTATGTATGTGATCCCAGGGAACCCTTCATTTCCTCACCTGTAAAATGGGGGTAGGATAATAACAGTAAATCCTCAGAACATTGCTGTGAGGACTAAAATTAACTGAGATATTATATGTAAAAAGGCTAGTACTAAACATATTCATAAACATACTAAACATATAATAACAGATAACCCTTAAATACAAAAACTGTTCACAACTTGCCAAATATTTAAAATCTTATATATATATATGCCCTTTCTCTAAGAATAAATACATGCATTTGTTTAAGTTTGAATATTAACACATAAGAATATTTTTCAACATAAAAGGCCATAATTGAAACTTCTCAATAATGTAACACACAGTACACTTACAATATTTTTATATATATACACACAAACACAGCAGTGCATATTGTCAAGAACTACACTGTAAACACATTAAGAACTTGTCTGTTGGCCATGGTGCGGGGAGGGTGATGTAGATCACCAATTATGATTCTAACTCATATACTTAAATTTAGTAAATATTAACATTGTTAACATAATATAGACAGATATCTTAAAATCCAGCCATCTATTAGGGATTAAAAACTCAAATTTTTATGTACTTCTTTAGTCTATAAAGTACATTCAAGAGTATTATTTCATCCTTTTAGGAATACAGTGAAGCAGGCTTTCACCATTATCCCAGTTTTACTACAGTACTGGGAAAATTAAAGCTCAGCTAGGATGAATTTCCCAAGAGTGTACAACCAGTGACAAGACTGGTCTTAAACCCAGGTCTTCTGACACTATCACAACTGTTTCACTACAAGTGGTCTGGGACACTTCATTTAAAAAAAGATAGAAAATTGTCCTCAATCATTTAGGTGTGTCAGAGGACTCTATACATAATTACACATGGCTGCCCAGTTTCACACCTCTTACATCCTCTCCTTATTTCCAACTTTAGTGTGTAACTATAAAATGTAGATAAAAATTCATCCAAACTTCCTGTACTGGCCAATTAACACCAGAGACCATTTTCTCCCTTACACTTAGCCATTAGAATTTAACATCTTTGTAACCACTGAATTAATTTCATTTTAATATTAGGTCTTGAAAAGACGAGTTAATATAAAATAAATAAAACCATTCATAATGTAGAAGCATATCAGACCAGATTCCATAAATTTATGACATATCTAAAAAATCTATCTAATGTCTCAACTACAAATATTAACAAGTTTCAGCTCACCTTTATGAGGAAAAAAGATTGTAGTATTACAATGGTATGGGTTGCTGTATAAATAAGTACTTAAATAATTACTACTAAAGGCAGAGCTTTCTTAAATAAACACAGCAGCCCTCAGCAATAACATTTGATGAACTCTAACAGACAATGGTCAAGGAAGTAACAAAGACACTTCCCTGATTCTACATACACTCAGACTAAGGCACATACACCACAACTTATGCCTACATTTTTCAATATTCCCAGGTGTCCCTTTTCCTTCTCAAAAAGCTGAAAGCCGTGTAGATAAAAAATTATCCTCGAACAATTTCAAGAGCTGAAAAGAAGCTCATGTCCTAAAAGAGAAAAATAACATAAAGACTTATGACTTCTTTGAACCTAACATTTTAGGTACATCCCACAGACCTGAAACTACACTTTCTTTTTGGGGCTGCTCACTGGCCTCCAATACATCAATCCTGTAACACTGTGAACTGTGGTGATAGACTGTTTCATGCTTCTAAACATGACAGAATTTTTCCAAGGTTACATACACTGTGACAGGAGGAAATGTTTACAGCATCTTATTTTCATTAATCAACTAGTTTAGATGTTCTAACAGCGCAAACATTATTAACAAAGAAGTTTTCACTATCTTTTGAACTTTCTAAAATCAACCAAAGGCCATGGCACAGTGGCAAAGAGTTCTGAATAGGCAAAGCTGAATCCCGATGAAAATTCTGCTACTAGCTGGTTGTCTGATTTGGGGCATACATCACTTAGGGAGAAACTGAGGTGTGAAGACATTTTATGTATGGCAAAAAATTCTAAGGAACTGCCACATCATTACTATACACCAAAAATCTCAAGGCCTTTTTAGAACACCCTGAGTTTCTGATCAAATAAATAATAATGAAAAGAGAGGGAAAAATGTAAATCATGATATTTTAAAAAATAACAATAAACACTACTACTAAACCTACTGCTAACAATAAACATTTATTGAGACTTTATTATGTGCCTGGCACTGTGCTAAGCACTTTCACAGATTTTAACATTTAATCCCTACAACAACATTGACACTAGTTAAGAAAGGGGAAAGTATTAGAACCCTCAAAAGGACAGAATTTTTAAATTTACAAATGAAAATATAAGCAAATTACATTTTGTTTTTATAACCTTACTTTTTTCTCTACCTTTCAGCCTTTAGCTTTGAGTATTAAACTTACACTAAAATAACAATTATTTTCAGGACTTTGTCTTCCATTTAAAGAATACTGAGACTCAAGACGTTGACAATCATTACAGAAGAATAAAAAACTCTACTTAAATTCTGGCACAAAAATAACCCTTCCATCCAACTTAGCTGTCCCCATTCAAAGAAAGAACCGCATATATATCAGGCCCTACAATAACAGTCTTCTAATTCTAATGCCCATACCAGCAATCAATTAATGCTGTAATTATAAAGAAATCTGTACCATCACAAACAACAAAAAAGCTACAACTGCTAAGTCAAGTTTTGAATATATACACATATGTATGCTATTCTACATGTAAATCTTTTAGTAACTGATTTTAAAAAACAGCTAATGCATCTAAGGTAAAATCACACTAGGGTGTTTCTGAAGACACTTTAGAATACTAGCAGCATAATAATCATGACATTAGCAATCAAACTTTACTTAGCAGAAAGTTCTCAGAGGCTTTGGGAAGCTGTGTATAAAATGGAGTAGACAGGAGGGAAGGGTTCCCTGTGCTGTTAAAGTCAACTACAGGTCCCAGCATGCAATGCTCTATTCTGGAGCTAGGCAAAAAAACTGCAATGCATCTTGGGACTTGTAGTAAGTAAACCATTTCACCCTATCACAGTAAGTTTTAAGAAACTCTGAACTATCTAGCACAATCTGACTAGATCTTATTATCAGGGCCTAGTCAAATCTACATATAATTTATTTGTTCTCTGCCCTAGCACAGATTCTTTACTACATACAGAAAAAAAGTATCAATTAACACTTAGATCAACATTTTCACTTTAGAAAAACAGAGTAACTATATAAAAGAAATCCTTAAAAAGCAAAGACATGTGACACAAATTTTAAATGATACTTAAAGATACAACTTTTAAAACAATTTCTTAACTTTGATCAGTTTCAAAGCTTTCTATCCCCTATACCCCAAAAGAGTTTTAATTGTTTTATCAGGTTTTCTCTTAACAGTCTTTCAAGTTACATTTTATAAATAATTTTTCTTGAAGAAAATTCTCACAAGAAAGCATTTTTCCATACTTTCATACTGCCCACTAGGCCCACTAGGAAATATATTCTTATAGTATACACATAAAACCATCACACACAACAACAATAATACTTCAGTTCCTCTTTTGTGGAGTTCTTACTATTCGCCCCCTCCACTTCTCACCCTTCAATTCACATACACATCTGTTTGTGAAAAGAACACTCAGGAAAATACCAATTACAGATCCATTTCTCTCATCCACTGACCTTTTCCAGAAACACAGAAGTTTTTTTTTTTTTTTTTATAAGCTATCAGTGACATGTCCAAATCCAAGTGGATAACTTTGAGCTGTAATATATGTATATAATTTCTACACACTCTCTTATTTTCTGCAACACTGAAGAAGGAGGCAGGGAAAGAACTAAGTGCAATCTGCATTAGGAGGCCTAACACAGGTGGTGGGTTATTTTCAGGCAACAGCACCTTCACAAACATGTTGTGGAATACAGTCCAAGAAATTCCTAACAAGGAAAGATAAGCTGGCACACAAATTTAACACAATCCAGCTAAAAATCACCTGCAACACATGCTACTACATTTCACCATAAAAGTGACACGCTACTACAGGATCTGAAGCTTCATCAATACAACATACTGTCCATAAGGCCAGAGACAGCAGTTGCCATGGTTACTATCACCCACTTTTATCAGGAAATTATTGTCATTACTCTGAAGTTTTTGGTACTTATTTAAAATTTTAAAAAACAGTCTAGGGTTCTGACTGCTAATTGAGTCAGAGAATCAACTACTGTTTGATTTGTAAGTATGCTGCTTTAGAGATCCACATGGTTAACAATACTTGGATCTGCAGCAGAAAAAAATCAATTCCTTTCTGCTGCTCCTTCTCCTCAAGTACTGACAGTTTGTATTCTCAATGCAGCCAAAACAATAAAACAAAACCCATCTTTTTGGCTTCTGTGTTTAAGTTATTTTTCTCCCCTAGGCCCACAAACAAAGTCAAAATATAACATAGATCACCAACTTGTTAGGCCCCATCCCTTTCCTATCTCCAAATTATCAGTTCACTTTTTTGGTCTACTTTAAAAAGCAGAAAAACATTTCCATAGATGATTCCAAAATATAGGAAAGAACAGTTTCCTCCAGCTGAGAACTGCTCACTATTTTTTATTTTAAAAGGGGGCAGAGGTGTGCAGTATGCGGTGTGTTGGGATGGAGAGAAGTGGAGGGGCAAACTGCCTAACAAGTGTCTAGTGTAAGAAAGTTGCTTTAGAAAAGCTCAAAGGATGACTGAAACACAGCTTATCTCTTAAAGGGAAGAGTTCACTACCATCCCAGTTTAAGAGTCAATTGATAGACAAGCAATATAAAAGTTATTCCTAACGAACGGTCTATTTCAACATTCTCACCAAAGGTAACTGTTCAGAAACTCAATACACAAATAAGATGATATGAAAGCCCACAAAACAGTATGGCCACATGCACACACATGATACAAAGAAGGAAACATATGCTATTTAAGAAATAATTAGCAACAATAATTTTCATGCAGTATTAACATATTACTTTAAAAAACACCTCCAAGCAGCAAAAATACACACCAGGTAAAGTTGGAAAGTGATCAAAATACATTGCTATGCTCCTAAAGAATATTTAGGGCCTATGAAAAAAGCCCATGTACAAAAGTTCTGAGAAGTCAACATAAATCATTAATATTTCCCAGCACAAATTAATATGAAGATTCAAACACGTTTCAAGAAATCAGCTCTGAATATAGATATAAACGATTTCTGTCAAAGGTTAGAGACCTAAAACTATAACCCCTTCCTTTTCTCCCTTTCAACAGTAACTAAGTACAAAAGACTTCAGAAATAAAATATTAAGGATCCAAAATTTAAAACACATTACTAAAACCTTAATGTCAGTATTTCCTAAAAAAGAAAAAAAAACTTTAGTGTTCACTGTCTAGGATGAAAATGTTAATATTACCCTGAGAAGTTTCATTTTTATCTAAACAGTTAAATGTTTTTCTCACCCTTCACTGAAGCAAGTTTCTATATTTAATTTCTAGTTGAGGTTATTTCATAAAGAGTAGTTAATTCTAAAATTTAGGCTACTACACCTTTTGATATGCTCACAAAATAGGAACTCCCCATTATCTATATGTTACTTTATTTCAGTCCAAATTATGAGTAGCGTCTATTAAGAAAGCCAGACTCAAAGTTCTGAGTTTTAAACTTCTAAGTTATTTTGACACCAAAAATATTTCAGTGCACTCCTCTAGATTTGAGTAGTCATTTCCTCATGCATCCTTCTCAATCAGAAAAACAAAAATGATACACACAGGTACCTAATACTAACGCATACAGATACATGTCTTTTTCACTCTAAAACAAGTTTGAATGGTTTAGTTAGCAAGAATTTTTCAGAAAGTTAGCAGGATCAGTCAAAACAATCAAAATATTAACCGTGACAGCTGTTACTCTGTGTGTTACTAAAAGTCTACAGAAGAATACAGGAACTTTAAAATAATCACTAAAATTAACTACTAGCACATCAATGGAGAATGAAGAAAAACTTTAACAGGAGATGCACATTTCACAGGGTCTACAAAAGGAAAAAATGATCTTTTTTTTTTAATTAGGGGAAACTGCCTAGACAGCATTTTTAAACAAAGCTTCAATATTCTAACAAAGAGCTTTTTGGTAACCACAGCAGTATTAAAAAAAAAAAGTTCATAAAGTGTTCTGGGTACACTTTTAATGCACTCGTTTCCCAAATGATATGGAGAAAGTTAATATTTTAAAGCCAGGAGCTTCTGCCCATGTATTAATTAGTCACCTATCTCAACAACTTAACATCTGCATGGCTTCTGACAATTTACAAAGAACTTTCACATGTATTATATCATTTGATCTTACTGAGAAAAAAGTACAGCATTATTTCCAAAAAACAAACAAAATTCAAAGCAAGTTCATCAAATTTTCTACACATTCTTAAGTTTTTAAAACTTTGATATAAAACTTTAAAAGCCACCACAGTACCATAATATTTCCAGTAATAAATCAATTCACCTAACACTAACAAGAGTTTCAAAGGACCATGTACTATAAATGTTATGAAAATAGTTCCATCTTTATGCAATTGTTGTTAAGTGGTACTAACAGCCATATCAGCAATGACCTATACCCACAGACAGAACTTTACTTCTAGTTCAAGAATCTCAGTCTTTGGAGGCCAACTCCAACACATTAACTGCATGTATTTATAAAGCTGAGGGCCTAAAAATTTATCTATTAGGATTACTGTCCACAGATGGGAAGAAAAAAAACACAGAAAGTCTAAGAATTTTTCCATACAATATCTCCCTTTCCAATAATAGTTCAAGTACTCTATATCTCACTCCTATTAGTATTATAAAGATGGACCACAAAGTCGGAAGTCCCAAGTCATATTAACTACTTTTGTTTATAGCGATCCACAGCACGTAACTTTTAAAAACGTGTTCAACACTCCACTCACCAATATGAGAGTAACTCCAATATGAGACTAATTATTTTCCAAGCAAAATATTTCTAACAGTGCTCTGTACCTAAGGGCAGCATCCTTAAGCTGTCCACCATAAGCAATCTACTTTGTGTAATATTGTAAGCTGGTAAAAAGCAGTCACAAATTTCAGCTTCTAATAGCAAATGGAATTTTTCAAAGGACTTACTCAAGATCTTTCTGGAACTTTAAGGTGTTAATCCTGTTGCTTAGCTGAAGCTAAGTAGAGCTGTAATAAGTAGCAAGACCCTTACAATTCAGAGGTTTCCTTTATCTTGCTGCAGCACCTCCTGCTGGATAGCATTTAGAGTTCTTCATGTAAGCAGAAGAAGAGTATTTCTGAGGCAGCTCTTTCCAGATGACTGAATGGGAAAAAGGATGGATCCTTCAAAGCTAAAAGAAACAGGGGCCGCCCAACACTTACACCTCTTAAAAATAAAATCTGGCAGAGGCGAGGGGCTTTTTACTTTTCTAGTTCCATAAAGACTCGCCTGGGAGTTCTAAGTGCAAAAAGCTTAAATAAAGCTTGCAAAATTATCTAAAAACTATGTTAAAAAGCCTTCTGAAGCATTCAAGCAAAAAGACTATTAAGACCATCCAAGCAACATCAGTCATATTGCAAATACTATTACCTTAAAAAACTAAAAGTATAACATACAGAAAAGCACCTGGAATATTTTTAACGTGTTAGCCAGAAACTTGTTTGAAAAATTTTCTGCACTATTACTATGCTCTTCATTTAAGGATAGTTGTACATCTACAAAAGTTTTAAGTACAGAATTTTTCCATAAACATGAGCATAACTGCAAACAAAAACTTCCTCTTTGCCATCAAAAGATGTGTCCCGAGATTTTAAAATGCATTCTTCAGACATTTTAAACGAACCTTACTAAGCCAGTTTTAAGCCCACAACATAGATTCCATATAGAAACAGAAAGAGAAAAAAAGAACAGAAAAGGACTTACCAAAATCAAAATGAATAATAGTATTTCCAGTAAAAATGTAGTAACAGTTTCCTACAATGCTGTGAAACCAAGTAAATTGTGAAACTTAGGAAAAAAGGGGGCTGGGGGAGGGGGCTAGTTTTCAGAATGCAAAAGCTGACCTATTCATTTCTACTGCCCAAACGTGAGTGAACATCAGATGTAAACAAACAACATAAACACTGAAAAGTACACTTCGACATCTTAGCCCCAGTTTCAGTCCCTTTATCAGGCACTCAATGAAGCTACAGATGTTGGTAAGTATCCTCTCTAAAAGGAGATATTCAAGCTCTGCGCCCTAAAGAACCCCTATAAAGTGTGCCTATGAAAAGGCTTCCTTCCTAGAGTGCATAACTGCTTTAAAAAAAAAAAAAAAAAAACTTTCATCAGTCCAAATTAATCTGATCCTAATATTCAGCTATCAATTATTAATGTGTAAATGTTCTTCCTTCTCCAACGTCCCCAGCTCAAGCATCTACATGCCTGACACTAAAATGCACAGCTCGCACCCCAGCTATGGAGCAAATCTTTGAAAACCGAAACAGAGCCACAAAGTTCACTGTCAAGGCCAGTGCTGAGGCCCGCACACGCCCGGACCTTAACTCACATTTTAAATTCTAGAAAGCCATACTTGCAGAGACATCATTTAAAAACACCACAATGTGGACGTGCGGAGTAAGATCCTCTACTTCAAGACCTAAACAAAGAATATTTCAACATATGACCGGAATATGATGACACCCGATTCACCAATGAAAACAAAACCTGCCTACCATTAGCAGTCGTACCCTCATCTCGACAACTCAACTACTTAGAAATCACTCTCGGCACATCTGCACCCCACAACCGGCGTGTGGCCTTCTCCGGGGGTGCAAGCCACAGACAAAGTTGAAAGGAGACATTCTTCCCCCCGGTGCCCAATCTCGACATCGACCCCTCCCCTGCCAGGACCACCTTGCTGCTACCCACCATCGCGAACGTGGTCAGGGGAGAAAAAAAAAAGAAAGAAATCCTAGCAGCACCGCTCAGCAGAATAAAGAGACCAAAGAGAGGATGACGAGAAGTGTTGGGAACTGCGTGCACGACGGGGCTGGACCAAACGGAAAGAGTCCCACTCCGCGCGCCCCTCCCCCCCGGCGGGGGCGCGGGCGGGGGAGGGGCGGCCGCGGCCCCTCTCTTGCCGGCCCCGGCCCGCTCGGGGTCTCGGGGGCGCCCCGCGGCCGCGGGCGGCGGGGGCGAGTGCGGGAGGGCCGGCCCCGGGGTGAGGGGTGCAGGCAGACTCTCCGGAATAACAAGTTGCAGAAGAAGAAGAATAAGCGGAATTTCCCCAACGCTGCTCCGGCCACCCAAGACAAATGCACCAACACACACACACACACACACATACACACACACACACACACACACACACTCGGGCCCGGTAGCGTCAGCAGCCGCAGCTTTTTTTTTTTTTTTTTTAAACCAGATCCCTCAGTCACCAAACAAGATGGTTTTCCAAAAAAAAAAATTAAATAAATAACCATAATAAAAACTTCCCCCCGACAGCATCCCGAGGGGGTGGGGGGTGGGGTAATGAAAGAGCCCTGGCGACCATCCCCGGGCCGAGAGGAGAGACCCCAAGGGGGCGAACGAGGCTCCGCGCCCCCCCCGGCCCCCCACCGGGACAATGTGACACCCCCCTCCCCGCCACCCCCGGCGCGCCGCCTCTGTCACCCGCTCCGGCCCAGCACTCAGCGCCCAGGCTCCCGAGGCTGCTCATAAACTTACTTCCAATTTATCCTGGGGAGGGGTGGAGGGCAGAGGGGAGGAAGGGGGAGACCAGGTTTTTCCATTGTCTTTTTTTTTTTTTTTTGGGTGGTGGGGGGGTGGAATAGGAAGGGCACGCAGGGGGAGGGGGGGCGCCCCGAAGGGGAAGTTATTGCTCAAATCTCAAGTTGACTGAGGGGTCCTGGCGAGAACACCCCCCGTTTCCCTCCTCCCTCCCACACACCCCTCCCCTCCCCCTCCCTCCCCCCCCCACAACAAACTCCAAGCAAGCAGCCCCCTGTTCCTCCCGGAGACAAACACCAGAGACAAGACAGAGAGAGAGGAGAGAGAGAAGAGAGAGAGAAGAGAGAGGGGGAAGGGGGGAGGGAGGGGAAACAGAGCTACTCCAGGAAAAAAAAAAAGAGAGAGAGAGGAGAGGAGAGTGAGGAGAAGAGAGAATGGAAAAGCTGGGATACTGCACCCTCCTGCTGCTGGCTGGCTGTCCCCCCTGGCAGCTGGAGGCAGGAACTCTGAGCAGGAGAAGCAAGGAGGAGGAGGAGGAGGGAACTCTTCTTCATGGGGAGGGAGGGAAGGCGCTGGAGCGGCTGCTGCTGCTTCTCTGCTGCTCTGGGCCTCTCGCACTTTTTAGATATTAGTGTGTTAAGATGGTAGGTTGTTCCCCTCTCCCTCCTCCTCCTCTCTCTCTCCCTCTCTCCCTCACTCACTCTCTCTCTCTCTCCCTCTCTCTCTCTGGGCTGTTTCTTTCCTCCTCTTCCCCAGGCAAGGGGGGGTGGGGAGGAGGGGGTGGGGGGGAGGAACTGGATCCTCCTCCTCGTCCAGGAGAGACACACACAGACACACACACAGGCCCCGGGCCGGAACGGGAGGGCAGAAATCAGAGCAGCAGGAGAGAAACTGTGGGAGACAAACAAGCCCAACTCTTCATCCTCCTCCTCCTCCTCAGCAGCGGCGGCGGCGGCGGCGGCGAGCACCACCAGCCCATTCACCACCCGGCCCCGGGCCGCAGCACCTCCGCCGCCTCAGCCCGGGGATCCCTCCGCCCAGGCCCAGACACACTCTCGCCCGCGCGGGAGCCCGCCGCGCGGCCCCGCCGGCCCGCCGCCGCCGCCGCCGCCGCCGTGCGCGCCCCCGCCGCTCCCGAGAGCCGGGCGAGAGGGACTGGCGCTGAGGAAAGCGGGGACGAGGGCGGAGTGGGGGGGGGGGGGCGGGGGAAGGAGAGGAGGCGCCGGGGTAGAGGGGCACGGGCGGGGGGGCGGGGGCCGCCGGGCGGAGTTGTACGGCGGCCGGCCCGGGCCCCCCCCCCACCCCGCACCTCCCTCCCCGCGGCTCCCGGGGAAGCACGGGCCCCTCACCTCCCCCGGGGGGGTGGGGGGGGCGGCGGGAGGGGCGGCGGGGGGCCCGCGGCGGCGCTCGGGCGGGCGGACTACTTGACGTGTCGGTGCGGCGAATTTATTTCACTTTGCCTAAGGAACGGGGTGTGCTGCGGCCCCCATTGCCTAGGGAAAAAACCCGGATGTAAAGTGAGTGAAACTAAACTAGAGTGAAGTAGGGCAGCGGCAGCCAAACTCCAGTGCAGCGGCGGCGGCGGCGGCGGCGGTGGTGATGGGGCTGAGCACCGAGCGGCCAAACTCCGGGGCCGCCGCAACGATGGGCCCGTGCAGCGCTGCAGCTCGGCACCCAAGGAGCTGCAGCTGAGGCGAGGCCGGAGCCCGCTGCGGCCGCCACCCCCCCCCCCAACCCCCAGCACCACCACCACCTCCAACTCGGCGGCCCGAGCCCAACTCCCCCCTCCCGTCGGCAGGAGCTGCAAAAGGGGCTCCGGAGCGGCCCCAACTCCCTCCAGTGCAACAGCAGTTTGGAAGGGGGTGGGGGGGGGAGAAAGCCGTGGAGGGCAGGGATGGAGAGAAGCGAGGAGGGAAGCACTGCAATGGGGGAGCGTGGTCCAGGCAACAGGAGAAAGATGCCACCTCAAGTCGAATGCAACATGCAATCCCCGGCCGCCGCTCGCTCGCTCGCTCGCCCGCTCCCTCCCCTCGCTACCCCGCCCCCTTTCCAAATAACTACCCTTGAACCACTTGATTAGCCACACTCCGTCCCACACTCGCTTCGGGGAGGGGCGGGGGCCGGGGTCCTCGCTCACCTTCATTTATTGCCGCTTTCTCCCCCCCTCCGTGTTTTTTATTCCTAAGTTCTTTTGTTCTAAGGGGGATGATGGCATTTACTTTTCTGCTTTGTGTAGCTGGGCGATCACTGGGAATCGGCCACGTATAATCCGGCGGTTTGTCATATTTTATTAGTGAAAGTATTTTATGCCTATTCTACCTCCAAGGACTGTAACATGGAGAACTGCAGGGAGGAAAAAAACATCAGAAGAATTCTTGTTTTGAGAGATTTCTTGGCGGGGCGGGGGAAGGCTTTCTTTTTTTTTTTTTTTTTTTTCTTTTCCAGGGGGTTTATTTAGATTTTCAAATCGATAGTTTTCAACTTAGAGCTGAATGTTTTTGTATGGATATATTACTAGATTCTAAAATAACCCCTAACCGCGAAAAGGAAAAAATAAAAGTCCAAAAATCTTAGTGTTTTTTTTTTAAATCTCTACTGGGCGGTGATTATTATCTGTTCTGTTCAGCACGCTGGACTTAACGTAGTGTTGGCCTTCGAATGTTAAATAACAATAAGCCCCAACCTCAACTGAATACAAATGGGGGGTGGGGGTGGTTTTGTTTTTAAGGCTCAGCACTTTTGTAGCATCTGCCACTACGCATTTTTCAGGCATTGATTAGCCATGCAACTCCCATAGGCATGAAGTCCAGTTTTTGCAGATAAAGAGCAACAGTGGCGAGACGATTTGCTCAAAGTCAAAGTGAGTCATTGACAGAACCAGAAATAGCCTTGGACTCTATTTGTTACTAGTCACATCTTTTATATTAAATACTACTTCCCTCAAGAAGTAAACAGTATTTAAAAATAAATAGACGTTCTTTACCCTGTTTTGTATTTCCACCAGAGGTGCTTTGAGATCCCTGGACATGCAAGCATTTTTTTTATTTCTGCAAAATTAAGTTTCATTTCTCAAGAAAAAGCAATTTTTAAAATTCTGATTTCTTAAAGCTAAAGGATAAATAAAATTATGGGCTGTATTTTACATGTGTAACCCATTTAGTGCTCTGAGCTTTACATTAAAAAAAAAAAATTTCATAGCAGAGTGGAAGAGTTTGAGATTGAAAATGAAAGTCCCTATAAATGATTCAAGAAGCTTGGATGAACTCATAATGTTGTGAAACTAAACCATAATGCAGTCAGTATAAATAAAGGAAGGCCTGGTTGGGTAGTAAGATGCAGCTTTACTGTCTAGAGATAACTCTAATGTATCTAAAAGATGAGTGAAGGCAGGGGTCTTTCAAGAAGGACCCACTAGGCACTGGACTGTAATCTAGTGGTGTCATTTCAAATCAGCCCAGGCTGTCAAAATTTTTTCAGAGAAAGGCTGCTTTAGCGTTCTTTCTGGCAGGAAAAAAAATTTTTTTAGAATGTTTCAGAATTTCATAGAAAAAAATTAAGAAACTCACATTGTGTCTGAATGTGTAAATGCTGTAGAACAGGGGTCAGCAAATATTTTTTTCTGTAGAAGCCCAGATAGGAACTATCTTAGACTTTGTAGGCCACATAGCCTCTGTCACAACTTCTCAGCTCCATGCAGTTGTAACACGAGAGTAGCCATAGAAAGTAGGTAAACAAATGAACCTGGCTGTGTTGTAATAAAGCCTTTATTTATGGGCCGTGACATTTTAATTTTATGTACTTTTATGTGTCAGAATATATTCCTATTTTTTTCACCCTTTTAAAAAAAATGTTAAAACATTCTTAGCTCACGGACCTCGAGAAACCAGTGGGTGGGCAGGATTGGGCCCATGGGCTGTCATTTATCAACCCAATTTTTGAAGACTAAAGCCCCTGAGCTTCTAGTATAAGTGCTCGGTTACTAACATGTTTGAATAGCAACCACACTGTTGTCCACCATGCTCCTCTGTCCATGGAATTGTCCAGGCAAGAATATTAGAATGGGTTTCCTCTCCCTTCTCCAGGGGATCTTCCCAACCCAGGGATTGAACCTGGGTCTCCTGCATTGCAGGCTGATTGTTTACTGTCTGAGCCACCAGGAAACTTCCCAAATGTTTCTCACTAAATCCATAGCAATCAAAAATGAGTGTCATAAAATAGCTGCTGTAGAACCCAGGGAGCTCGGCTTGGTGCTCTCTGCTGACCTAGAGGCCAGGTTGGGGGAGGTGGGGCGTGGTGGGAGGCTCGAGAGGGAGGGGGTCTACGTATACACATGGCTGATTCACATTCTGCTGCTGTTGTGGAGCAGAAGCAGACACAACATTGAAAGCAATTACACTCCAATTCAAAAAAAAAAAATCAATGTAAACTCATGTGTGATATTTACATTTTATTAAAATATTTTAGCCAAATGATTGTCTAATAACATATATCAAAACTCTATGAAAAAGAATCCTTAAAAAAAAAAAACAAAGAATCCTTTAGCTTGTGATTCATTATGTGGCCACGTTTCCATTTATATACTCTTCCTCACTCTAAGATGGTGGAAAGGAGTGGAACCAATGGCCCTAGGATTCTCACACCTAAGACAGATCACTGCTTCTCAACTAAGGCACCTTAGACAAATAATCTTTCAGAGCCTTAGTTTTCCTATCTTGTAAAATGCAGCTCTTAATACCTACTTTTTAGGACTACTGAAAAAATTGAATGAAATAATTCAGGGAGCGTGCTCAGCACAGTGCCTGGCACACAAGGCCACATAACTTTTCCTGTGCCTTCAGGTTTGTTTTCCGAGTTAATGTAACCGGTGAACACATAAACACGTGTTCCATAAACACATAAACTGGTGAACATGTAAAAGGTGAACAGTGGAGTTCCAGTACCTCGTCAGTGCTAATGTGGCATATGGCGTCCCATGAGTCTTGGGGTGACTCAAGGCCGTGCTATATTTCCGTGGGTCTTTCTCAAGCTCCAGGTGTCCCTGACACGAGGCACTCAGGAGACCCGCACTAGCTGTGTGGCCTGAGCGAAGCACTTAGGCCTTCTGAACCCTGGTATTTCTCATACATAAAATAATACAATACTTTGTAGGATTTTTGAAAGGGCTAACCAGCATATTCATGCTAAAGGAAAAAAATATAGCAAGTAGTGTAAGTTAGTGAAGATCCCAGAAATAAGCTGCAAATGGAAAGCTTACCACCAGAAGTTCCTTTGAGGTAAATAGTTCAACTTTCAGACGGGAATGACCTAATAATAATAATAGCAGGGGCACAGTGACTTAAGAGTTTGCTCTCCTACCACCTAGTTACCCTCCATTCTCATTTATTAGTCATCAAAACCCTGCTGAGAAGAGGTAAAACTCAAGTTTTGGATGTTGTTAAATATTGGAGTATAGTTTTTTATTTGTATTTATTTATTTGGCTGTGCTGGGTCTTTGTTGTGGCGCGGGCTTTTCTCTAGTTGCGTCGAGTGGGGAGCTGCTCTGTCGTTGGGGTGCACAGGCCTCTGGTTGTGTATACTCCTTGTGGAGCATACTCTTTAGGGCGCAGGCTCAGTAGTTTCAGTATATGGGCTTCGTTGCTCTGAGGCATGTGGGATCTTCCTGGACCAGGAATCGAACCCGTGTCTTCTGTACTGGTAGGCAGGTTCTTTACCAGCGAGCCACCAGGGAAGCCCTTTAATTTTTACATAAACAGTTAAATCTGTCAGTGTTTTCCTTTGTATATTCCTGCCTTCCATCCCATTGTTTCAAGAGGTCATTCAAAGTCCATGATTAGAAAAATACCTACAGTTTTCTTCTTGTATTTTTATGGTTTCTATTTTTCACATTTACCATATA
The DNA here is from genome assembly GCF_963930625.1 of Muntiacus reevesi. Lineage (NCBI taxonomy): Eukaryota > Metazoa > Chordata > Mammalia > Artiodactyla > Cervidae > Muntiacus > Muntiacus reevesi. Next base: position 16,218,718 of record NC_089257.1, on the reverse strand, counting down.
TGTATGTGTAGGTTAGGAGGTAGGAATCTAAATAACTTTCACTGGATAGAAAATATTTGATTAATATTGGGATTCTCTTAGAGAATGTAAAATGTCATTCAAAGTGATAAAACAGCTAGCTCCCTATAAAGGCGATCAGTCCAATGCAGAGATACTGTAAATATAGGGAAAATATAAAGAGGCATTATATATTATGGTGTCATAGAGAAACATTATATATTAGAGAATAAAGAAGTGTCTTTGACATTTTCTTATTTTACAGTTTTATGGTAACATAATACATGCCATACCCTAGATGTTAAGGTTTTTGTACCCATAATTGTATATGATTGTCTTGGATATTCTGGAACTTGACAGTATTTCAAATAACATAATGAACCCTGCCCCACAAAGGGCTACTTGAATAGTTTTCTCATCCAATCTCCCTAATTCCTACCTGTCCTTCACTCCAACTCTGTCCTTTTTTCTACTCCAGGTTGAAAAGTAACCCCATTGTCTTTTAAAAGGTCACTCTAAAGAGGATTTTAACACTGTCTGGAAATCTGAAGGTCCTATCTCTTCACTGAGGAAGGGAAGTAACTGCTGGAATTGCTTTCTAATTTTTATTGGGCTGCAATAAGTGAAAGCCTGGCTTGTACCAACAAAATACTTAAATAAGTAGAGAAGATATATCAATGTGATTTTTAAAGAATTATGACAGAAAATCCCCAGTGACTAGCAGAAGTTGAATGTATGTTCTTTCTCCCCACTGTCTCAATGGTTTCTGATCTTTTGAAAATCTCCTTAACTGTCTTGTCTGTGCTTTTATGGTAAGCTGAAATTATCATTGGAAATGGGTCAGATATAACTGATACATAAATAAATATTGGTGAATAAGCAGTCAACCTTCTCAAGAGTACTTTCAATTTCACTACCTTGCCATAATCACCAAATAAGCAGTTTAATCCTAAGCAACTTCAGGTATATGTGTTTAGTAGAATTGACTAGACTAGGGCTCTTCAACCTCACAGTATTGACATTTGGAGCCAGATAAGTTTGTGCTGGGGGGTGGGGAGGGCAGATATTTAATAGTGTCCCTGGTCTCTATCCACTAGATACTAGCAGCACCTCCCCCACGGTTGTGACAGCCACAAATGTCTCCAGACGTTGCCCAAAGTCCTCTTTGTGTGTATGGGGCCAGAGGAAGGAGGGTAAAATTGCACCAGGTTTGGTGGGGAGGTAGAGGATGAGGGATTTCAGGTGGTCAGGGTTGAAAACCACTAAACACCACGGATAGATGTAGATGTGTATTTGCATATGCCCTCCACAGAAGCAGATCCCAATTCTTTTCCCGAAAAGTAACTGAGGTGAATCAGGGGGCTTAGGCTGGATCTGTGGTTAACGAAAATGGTTGCAATTAAGAGCTGTAATACCTGCCTTAGAGCTGCTGAGCTGCTAAAAGTATCACAGGGAGATCCTCCAAGACTGGGGATGTGAAAAGAATTTTATCATCTTGTTGTGTGCACCTTTAGTTTATCTATTATCAGCATAAATAAATTGTATTGTGGGCCTTGAACAAGGACGTTATCTGGTGGAAGGCATTCCCAGATTCAGCGTGTGAGAACCTGAGCTTGGGTCTGGGCTCTGCAAATGTCTAGCTAATCACTTTATCTCTCTGGTCCTATTTCCTTGTCCAAAATGGGAGAAACAATAACACTTAATCCACTGGGTTGTTGTGAAGGTCCAAGCTGTTAATGAGAAGTAGCAAGGCTTGTTCTTGAGGAATTAGGAACATTGAAATTGCACAGTCTTGGCTTGACCTTGGGTAAATGATGCACTGTTGTAAGTCACAGTTTCCTTGTGTGAAAAATACAGAAATAATCACATGACCTCATTGTTAATGGAGGTTAAATGATATAAGTTACACCATATGTACTGGATAAATATTATTATATTATTGATCTTTGGTAAACTGCATCACATTGCACAAATACGTATCATTTTATTGTTATTTCTTTTCTGTGAACATTGAAACCTGGAAATCTGAGGAACCAATTATACATACAAGATGAGGAACATCTATACAACTGAAACCTTGCTATAAATATGTGGCATCCCAAAATCCAAACAAGGAAAGCAGCATCAAACTGTAGTATGTAACCTTTCATCTTTCAAGTTAAATCAGGGCACAAATTTGTTGCAATAACATAAGGTTCTCCTCCCCTTATTGAAATAATGTTCTAATAAGTTTTTTACAACCTCTGTACCACATAAAGCACATAAGGTCAGACCTAGTATGCCCAGCTAGCACAATGTACGTCCAATATTTAAATCTGACTTGGTGCTGTTGCAAAACTCACCTTTCCCCTTAGCACTGGCAAATTGCATTGCAGTCCTAAATAGGGTGCAGGGAGGTATCTGAGGGTATCTTTGGTATAAACTGTTTAATTAAATTATAACATTCATACAGAGAAGCACACAGATCACAAATCGTGCACAACAGTAAATTTTCACAAAATAAACACACCTATGTAATCACTGGGTGTTTTTAAAGGTTTGAGAATTCTGTCATAAACATGTGTTTTATCATTAGGATATTTTAAAAAAAAAAAAAGGTTACCATGAATTTGAAAAAAAAAAAAAAAAGTGGAGATTTCCTAGAGGACACAGTAATGCCTTTGCTGTCCAAATTTGATTTTAAATGATCACATGGCAGTTTTGCAAAAGGATCGATTGAAATCAGATAGTAAAAGTCCTGTTGCCATTTACCGCTTGTTATATGATTTTGGACAGTTAGCGTCTAGTCCCTCAGTCTTTTCATCTGTTAAATGGGGATAATGATAGAATTGTTGTTAGGATTAAATAGAATAACAGTTATTTGGATGAGTCTGGTACCTAAATTCTCAGTTAAATTTAAATTATTACCTATTTAGAATGATGCCATGGGACACACAGGAAAGAAGTTACAGACATCTCCATAATTCTTTTAGAAAAAAGGAAAAACTTGCACAGAAGAGAAGTTGGATCAAAATAGCTAAGGGGTGCTGTCACTCAGTCTCAGGACCAGCAGGGAGGGTTGGTCTGCGGGAAAGGCTGCAGAAGGAAACCTGAGACCAAGCAGAGAACCTGGAGGTGGCGGGCAGGGTGCTGAACCAAGGAGCTGTGAAGACGGTGCCGTTCTGAACAGAGAGCCACAGGGGTGAGCCTGGCATCCAAACAGGACATGACCTGATTTTTCAGAAGCCAGAGTAAGGTCTAGGAGTGATAGTTTGTTTGATGTGGGCCTAGAGAGAGGAACGAGAAGGAGCAGCCACAGGAAACATAGTCCCAGGGGTCAGACCCTTGAAAGGCCTGGGCACTGAAGGAAGGGGACTCACCGAGGGCTCCACGGTGAGGAGACTGGAGCAACTCAGAGCTTGGAATAACGTCAGATGTAGCTCTTCAGGCCCGGCGTTCCTTCACACTGAAATGCGATGGAGGGATGCACTTGTATCAGCTTGGATGCTGGCTAGAGAAAGATATACTGCTAAGGAAGAAAAGAAAGGAGGCAGGCTGAGTTTCAGAACCCAGACGTGGCAGAGAAATCTGCCCTCCTGGGTAACAGGGACAAGGAGTTACCCCCAATCCCGCCAGCAGCCCAATCTGTCACAGCCGGACCGAAGAGTGTCCTTATTTCTTCTTCATTATCTCCATCTTGCAAATGGCTTATCATCTCTCTAAGGGTCTTTGAAAGGAAGCAATTTGGTTTCTTTTTGTCCTTGATCGGCTGTAGGAGATGCATCAGAGGACAGGATGCAGCAGGACAATTTTGGTGAGCAAATGTGACCTGGTGGGCTCACTTTGAGGAAACCTCTGTCACTGATGGATAAAGAGGATGAAATACTCAAGTCAGGAATGGCAAATCTGTGGCCTGTGGGTTTCCAGAGCCTGAACTCGGCCTCAGAATCCTTCTCAACTCAGAGCATCAGCCATCACCAAATATTTGGAGCTTGCTCAAGATAGAAATCCATGTTGTCACAGCTGGACTTACCCCCCATCCCGTGTTATAATCAATGCACCTATCCTAATCCACTTCTCCCTAAGCCCAACACTGAGAGAATCAGACACGCAATATACTTGGCTTCAACCCTGCTTATTTAAATTAAACCCTGGATAGGTAACAATTGCCTCCCTATTTAGGGACCTGTTCTCATATTTCTGAGTTTATAACTGATTTATGACCTATAAATAGTCACATCAACCTCGGTGCTGAATAATTTACATCCTGAGGTCATGATCTCTGGATGAACCTGACACCCATTCTTGTTAAACTCATCATCTGTGTGCATCCAAGCTAGAACACAGAACCACACCCCATAGTGGCGGCAGTGGAGAAGCAGAAGCCCTAGACTCTGTTCACCTTTCAAGTCCAGTCAGTCTGCTTTCCTTTTAGCTTCATCTCTGAAATGGGAAAATATTTCACACAGGTGGTAATCCTAAGAAAACTATTCGAATAATAAATGTTTTTAAGGCTCTCTGAACTCAAAGCATTATGTCTATAGATGTCTATTGATGAAAGCTGTATCACTCCTTCCCCAGGGCTAAATAGAGGTTGACCCTTTGTGTTTTACACTTCATTGGCATGAATAAGTCAAATCTCTTCCACACTGTAACGTTGATGAATGGGAGAGAAGTTGTTCTCAGCTTTGATGTACAGTCCACTGGTATTCCCATCTGTAAAATGGACACACCATATACTGCTCATGTCTCTCTCTTTGCCTGCAGAAAACTGATGAGATAGAAATGGCAAAAGACTGCGTTTACTGAAAACTGGTGCTGTACGTGAAAGAAAGAGGAATTTGGTAAATTTTCATTTTAATTCAAAATAACACTACTTCTATCATCCCAGCATCTGAGTGGGTGAATGAAACTAGTGGGAGTTTCCCACTATGACTAGTCCCACTACTAGTGGCAGTAGTAGGTTACAACCTTGGGCTGAGAACTGCACTGGTGGACAGGGAGATAACACAGAGAAGTAGGGACCAGAATCAGCAGTACGTTCTCCTAACTTACTGAGAGAGAATTAAAAAACAAGAAGCACTTTCCAACAGCCACTTGGGGACTTTTGACTCCCAGAAGGTACAGGGGTTATGAGTCTCAGAGCCACAAACATTTTATTTTAATATTACTTCCTCAATTAGCATATGCACAAACTTCTTTCTTCCAAGTACATTGTATTGTTGATGTTCACCTAATAGAAAAGAAAAACTCATTCCAATTCCAATCTGGATGAAGACTACATTTTCTATGATAAACGTCAGTGGGTTGATGGGAACCTACTCATTCAAAGGTGAAATGCTCGAACCTAAGCTTTGTGACTAACTGCGCCTAAAGACAGCTCATTTCATCCTGGAGCATCCTTGTCTCAGCAGTCTAGGCAAAACCAAAAAGATCACAGAGCAAAACCAACTAAGAGTATGACAACATTAGCATGGAGATTTTATGTTCTCCATGCTATGGGAACCTAAGTCGGTTTCCAAAAGAATGTTGTTTTAAGGGAAAATGATCTGGCCTGAGTAATTGTGAAAAAGAAAAAGTAAACAAACAAAATATGGTAGTGGGTGATACAAGTGGGCCCTGCTTCTAGTCACATTTTAGATCTAACTTTTAAAATGAAGGTTTCTCATTTTTTCATTTTACCAAACTTAAATTTCAGAGAAATTTTTATCATCACTGCTGAATGGATTTCAAAGGGAAATAGCTCCCAAATTTTAAATCTGAATTTCTCTGCCTTCTCGGGTGCATTTAGCTATTTGACACCTCCGAGTGTCTTAACTTTCTGTGAACTTAGAATCGAAGTCCCTCTGCTATTTGATAGCTGTGCGCTGAAAGAGCCGCTGGCTTAACAGGTTTCTATTTCTTCATCTTCAACTCAAAAATGCCTTGTCTTAGCATACCAGGATAGTTAGGGGGATTTAAAACAGGGATCCCTAAAATTTTCTTGGTAAGTTTTTTTTTTTCTCCATGAAAACTTACTGTTAATCATTAACAGTGAAAAGTAACAGCTGCCATTTACCAAGCGTTCTGGACCAGATGTTTTGTACATACTTAAAATTTTATAGATAAGAAAATTGAGGTACAGAGGGGTTAAGTAAATTGCCTAAAGTCACATAAATAGTAAATGGCAAAACTGGGATTCCTGCCCGTGGCTACTTACATTCAGGTTCTGCTTTCTAATGGGAATTCCCATGAGCCAGGAGGAAGGAAATACGGCGTAGGGCTATGCTAAGAGATTAATCAGGCAAGGCTTTAGAAAGAATGAATTAATTCTGAGACAAGGGTCTCCGAAGAAAAGCAGCTCACCAACTCCTGGGCAAGAAGAGGTGGAAGTCTCTATCCCAGAAAGACAGATGGTATAATAGAAAATGTGGAGTTTGGAGACAGAACTGCCTATGTGAAGAATCCTGGTTAAGCTGAAGGGCCTTGGGCAGGTTATTTATCCATTCTTAGCCTCACTCTTCTTATCTGTGAAATAGGGATAATGCTCCTTGTAGAGTTGTTTTGGCGATTAGAAATAATCATGTAAAGTATCTTGCACATGGTAGGAAGACCATATATGGCAGGCAAAATATCATATCCTATTATACATACCTTGGCAGCATTTCCCAGAGTGTGTTAGTAGGCATTAAGTAATATAAAGGGAAAAGACCAAAGAAATTTTAAGTGAGAGGACAACTTAGAAGTCAAGTAAACCCAGGAAATGCTGTCAAGCAAAGTTATACTGTTTTCTTAATGCAGGGCTTCTTAGAAAATTTAAATGGCAAAGACCCAATCAGAATCTCCAAGAGGAAGCATTTTCCCAATTTATTTGATTATATAGCCCAGGTTTTTATTTATTTAACCCAGCATCTTACAGGACTGATGTTGCTGTGAACTCACGTTAGGAAACACTGGTCTGGCGAGTCTGGGAAGAAAAAGCTGGGCTGTTCAGGTCCAGCCATTATGATGCATTCACTATTTTGTAGCCATCTCCCTTCTCATTTATTCCTCCCTAAAATAGGACTTCTGCTTTTTTACAAATGTCACAGAATGAAGCTCTAAAGAGTGATTTCCAGCACCCATTCAAGCGAAAAGTTCAGCTCCCAACAGGACCAGGCGACCTCCACAGAGCAAACCAAGGCAGGCCCATGGGGCCAAGGCATCGCTGGGCCTCCAGGATGAGAGGATACGGCCGCTTCTTCCTGCCTGCCAGGGAAGATTTCAAAGCGCAGGTTACCCCGCAGACGGCCAGAAGGCACTGGCGTGGGACAAAGCAGAACCCGTGTCACCTTCTCGGTACAAGGCCAGCCCGTCCAGAGTGGTCCTGCTTAGGCACCTGTCAATGCCCCTGTCAAAGGCCAACCCAGCCCAAGGAGGGGGAAAGAATTAAACAGAGGATCCGCTTTTTATTTTCATGTAAAAAGCACTTGCCCTCGGGTTATAAATGTTATTGCATTTGTGTAGCACTTTACTGCTGCCCTCAGCTTGCAAGCGTCACAGGACCCCACTGGCAGTACTTTTATAACCCTTGATCAATAGCTTATTTCTATCGCCTTCAGTCCCAGCTGCCAATCCGTTCTGTATAATGTGGGAGGCAGACTTTGCCGCTCTCCAGCTGTACACGTTGTGAATGTAAACTGTGAGGGTAACATATGTATGGGCATTGAGTGAGGGACATGGGATTTTTGAACAAGGACTGACAAAAATGGACCCCTTGTTCCGGGAGACTACCGCAAAACTGAGAGTTTTCTCTCTGGCAAGATCTCTCTCTCTCTCTCTCTCTCTCTCTCACACACACACACATACACACTTGGTATTCTTTGATGGGTTGAGAGAAATGAAACATGATTCTTTTTGTGAGTGTTTGCATTTCATGTACATTCGAGGGTGGTGGTGAAAAGTTGTATGGAAAGATGTAAAAGGATCCGAGGGCCACGACTGTCTTGATCATCACCCCTGTATTTCCAGCCCCTAGACAGAGCCTAGCACAAGGCAGGTACTCGAGAAATTTGTGCTGACTCAATAAATGCATTCCAGTTTGCAATGGAAAGGGAGGTGGTTGAGTCCTAGAACATTCTCCAGGGGCTGTTTGAGCAAAAAACAAAGGACAAAGCCCTTTTAAAAATATTTTCATTTATTTATTTATTTGGCCGGGCTGGGTCTTAGTTGCCACACGCAGGATCTTTAGTTGTGGCATGTGGGATCTAGTTCCCTGACCAGGAATGGAACCAGGGGCTCCCCGCATTGGAAGCTTGGAGTCTTAGCCACTGGACCATCAGGGAAGTCCCTAGGACAAAGGCTTTTTGTTGCCAGCAGCCCTGGGGACCACAGACAGCTACTGGCACAGTTGCTTGATTTAAGGGCTCACTGCTGGGCACTCTGGGAACCACGGAGAAACAAGATCTCTAAGGGTAAGCAGCTTCTACCGTTCTATTTTCCCACAGGGCAGAGTCAGCCAGGTGACCCCCCAAAGGACAGATACCTCGCCTCACCACTTTCACCCTACTTCAGAAACCAGTTTTAGGACCAATCCACTCTGTGAGAGCCGTTGAAAGAGGGCCCCGAGGCTCCCCAGCATTGTTTCACCACAGGAAAACGACTCCGGCTCACAGTAAGAGGCAGCCAAGCCTGCCCTTGTCTGAACCTGCGTCCTTGAGCCTCAGCCAAACCTCTCCCGGCTTGGCGGAGGGATGTTGAGGTGACATTCTTCTCTCTGCCACTCAGCATCTTTTAGACAATCCTCCTCCACCTCGGGAGAATATGCATGAACTCAGTGCAGACGAGGGCCTCGAAAGCTGAAAATTCCCTTTGTCCCTGGGAGGGGGGGATTCATCGCAAGGGAAAAATAAGAACCTGGTTATCTGCAAGTTGTACTGAAGTTCTTCTGGTGGCCCGTGGTAGAAAGATAGCCGCTTCAGGCGGAGTCAGTGAACAAGAGACCTCGTTGGAAGGATGAGTGTCTCAGGGGGCCCGCCCGGTGGGCTTCAGAAGGACCTGGACTCGAGCCCTGGCAAGGCTGGAGAAGCGGGTGCAGCGACTCCCCACGTCTGCCTGCTGCCAGCTGCCCTCGGGTTTCCTCCTGTGCGCGGAGTTCACAGCCTGGGGGCACGTGGCGGGAGGGGAGCGGGAGGTTGGCACAAGCCCTCTTGGCTGTAGACCACACCGCCTGTAGTGCACCATGAATTAATATTTTGAATAAATCCTGTAATTATCTTGTGAACAGATCATTTTTGTGGCACTCTATTTTTTTTGGTGTTAAAAGCATTAATTTGTTCAATATAAACATTAAGAATATACCATCGTTTCTGTAGCCTCATTTCTTTATTTCTTAAGGCACCGGGAGCCTCATGACATAGACGTGAGCTCTCGGGCCCCACCTAAGAGGTGTTCTCGGCCCTGTGCAGCCACCTCAAGAGGCCAGCCGGACCCCGGCCAGCTCTCAGGCCCTTTCTGAATGTCTAGGAGAGGCCGCTCTGCTCCAGCTGGGCCAGAGGCTCACCCTGGCGCGGTTCACTGTGATACTGCCACGGCCCCTTAAGGAGGCAGAAGAAAGGGGGTCCTTATGGGCAGGACAGACACCCCACAGTGCATCAGTGTCTGCTCTCCTCTTCGTGGGTTCACCCTGTGCAGATCCCAGGATGCTGGAAGTCTCCAGCTGGGAGACAAAAAAACAACCCTAAATTTAAATAAATCTCAGGAGTTGTATTGAAAGTCATCAAATCAGCCCAACTTGTAGGTTTCTCAGGATCCTAACTGTCCTCCAAGAGGGCTTGGACCAAGTTAACTTGGTTTGTCCATCCCTCCTCCCCCTCCCACCTTCCTTCCTTCTTTCTTTTGTTTTTTTAAGAGTAACATTTTTTGTTTTTTGAAAGTTAAATATCGGGAGGGTGGGATGTTTCGAAAGAACAGCATGTATATTATCTGTGGTGAAACAGACCACCAGCCCAGGTGGGAGGCATGAGTCAAGTGCTCGGGCCTGTTGGGCTGGGAAGATCCAGAGGAATCGGGTGGAGAGGGAGGTGGGATGGGAGACCGGGATGGGGAATTCGTGTAACTCTATGGCTGATTCACATCAATGTATGACAAAACCCACTGAAAAATTAAAAAAAAAAAAAAAAAGAAAGTTAAATATCTTTCAAAAATATTTTGAAACAGGGAAGTATCACCAATAAAATAAAAATCATTCAAATTCACATCATACCTCCTCCCCACTCAAGAGATAACTACTGTTAACATTTTGGTATACAACTTTCCAGGTAATTGTCAATAAAATTAGCTCCACTCTTAAAATAACACTATGATAACACTGACTTGTATTCTGTTTTTAAATTTAGCAATATATCATATGCTTCTTTTCATATCATGGCATATTATTCTGGAAACACTTTATTTCCTAAACTGGAATCAATTTTGCTTTTTCTGATGTATAAAAATTCAATCAATACAGAAAAATAAATGTTCTCTCATAATCCCACTTCCTAAAGATAATCACTATTATTAAAAAAGAAATCCTTCAAGCTTTTATTTATATGTATGTACATACATATATATAAACATACATTTACATAAATGGAATCATAACAGAGTGTTTTGTAACCTGTTTTTTCATTCTTATTGCTAGATCATGAATATCTTTTCCTGTTAATCTATATAGTAATGCATCATCCTTCTTAATAGCTATATAGAATTCCATTCCATTGAATGAACGTTTGTAACTTATTTAACTCATCAGCTATTGTTGGAAACATCTGAGTTATTCCCCCCACTTTTTTTTTTTTTTTTGCTATTCTAAGGAATACTGCACTAAACATCATTGTATACACATTTTTGTCATAAATCTGATTATTCCCTTAGAGATAACTCCTAAAAGGAAAATTGCTGAGAAAAATAGGATACATGTGTTAAAATTTGATTCATATTAATAAATAGCTCTGTAGAAAACCAATTTACATTTCACCTACATGTAAGAGATAGGATTATTCTCCACACCATCTCCAGCATCAGCCATTATTACTCTTTTTCATCTTTGCCAGTATGATAGCTACAAATGATATTTTATTGCAGTTTCAATCTGTAAGTCTTTGATTATTGGTGAGGTTGAGCATATTTTCATGTCTTTATCTGTCAATTGAATTTAATTTATAAATTATATGTTTATGGCTTTTGCACATTTTATGGTATTAAAGCATCTCCTTTTTTCTTTTTGGTAAGTAGAAAGTTTTTTTTTTAATTAAATAATAGCCTCTATTAAGGTTATTAACCTTTACATCAATGTTGAAATTGTATTTTTTCACTTAGTTCATTGTGTCTTATGCCATGGAATGTTTTTATTTTTATATATCTGTATCAGTCCTAGGAAACAGAAAGTCAAGTAACCAGGGTTTAAACCAGTTAAAATACTATTTAATTTACTGGAAATCTAGAGGTAGGCAGACTCAGAGTTGGTTTGATGGCTCAGAGATGTCATTATTCCCTCTACATGTCTCAAATTTGCCATCTACAATGTGTTGACAGTGTCTCCCCTTGTGAAATTAGATGGCTACTACACCGTCAAATATTACATCCTCTTGTGCCAATTAGGAAGGAAGAGGATAAGGACAGATTTTTTTTTCATCTCACAGATCTGTTATCTCCTCAGGAAGAAAAATCTTTCCCAGTAGTCCCCAGCAGATTTTTATTTACATCTCATTGGTAACCAGCAGTGTCTGCCAAAATAGTCAAAGCTGTCAATCATTTCCTCCATGACTTGTGGCTTAGTGCCATACTACCAAAGGCCCTTCTCACCCCCAAAATTCTTTTAAAATGTGCTCCAGTATTATCTTCTTGAACTTTTGATTTTTTGGTTAATTTTCTTAATTTCCACACCTATATCTGGAGTTTATTTTGGGTGTGGTTTGACATAACTTTATTTTTTCCTAAATCCTAAAGATTTTTGGTGATACCAATAACTTTGATGAAATAATCAATCCTTTCTCTCACCACACTGAAATACCATCTTTGTTACATATGAAATTCCCCTCTATTATGGGCCTATCTCCACAAAATTTTAATCACTATAGTTTTATAGGTCATTTTTCTATCAGGTAGAACAAATTGTCCTTTTTCATTATTTTCTTGGCTGTTCTCCATTTGTTTATTCTTCTAAATAATCTTTAGAATTAGTTTAACTAGCCCCCTTCCCCCTCCAACAAATGTTCTCTCTTGGCACTTTGATTGGAATTACATGAAAATTGCAGATTAATTTTAGAAGACTTCACACCTTTACTGATATTTAGTCTTTCCTTCCAGGACCATGGAGTGTTCCTCTCCATTTTTCCAGGCTTCTTTCATGGCTTTTAGCAAGGTTTTACAGTTTTTTAATAAATATCCATTTTGTTAAGTTTATTTGCATTTATTTTTATGCCAATTGTGAGTGGGATCTTTTATGCCAACAGGAAAACTGAGTAATTAATGACCATTCTTGCATTCCTTAAATAAATCCTATTTAGTTATAAGTATTATAAAATATTGCTTGATTCAATTTGCTAATATTTTATTTAGCATTTACTTCTAAGAGTTCAGTTCAGTTCAGTCTTTCAGTCTTGTCTGACTCCAAGAGAGGCTGGGCTATAATATCTTTATGCCTTGAAGGATTTTTATAACAAAGTTTACAACGTTTAAAAATGAATTAGGGGGAATTCCGTGGTGGTCCAATGGCTAAGACTCCAAGATCCCAATGCAGGGGGCCCAAATTCGATCCCTGGTCAAGGAACTAGATCCCATATACCACAGCTAAGGGTTTGCATGCTGCAACTAAACATTCTGCATGCCACAACTAGGACCTGCCACAGCCAAATAAATAAATGAATAATAAATATTTTTTTAATAAATAAATAGTGAATTTGGGAACCTGCAATCCTTACCTTATTCTGTTGTTAACTCACTCAGTTGTGTCCAACTCTTTGTGACCCCAAGGATAGCAGCACCCAAGGCTTCCCTGTCCCTTACCATCTCCCAGAGTTTACTCAAACTCATGTCCATTTTAGAACCACTTTATTCAATACAGTAGCCACTAACCATGTGGGCAACTGAGCACTTGAAAGGTGGTTATTTCAACTGAGGACCTAAATTTCTAATTTAATTTAAAGTAATGCATATTTAAAGTTAAAACCTGATCCTCAATTCAGTTACTGGAAATTGCTTAAGTATGTTTGGAACAACATGGGTATTTGACTCTACTTTTCAACTGTAAATTTCATGAAACCTAAATCTTTAGAGATCAATATTTCTGATGAAAATTTAGCACCTGAATTGAGATGTGCAATAAGTGTAAAACACACACTAGAGTTCAAAAAATTAGTGTGAAAAATTTTTTAAATATCCAATTAATAACTTTACATGTTGAAATGATAATTATGTTTGATATATTGGATTAAGTAAAATATATTATTAATTTTACCTGTTTCATTTTACTATTTTTGTGGTTACTAGAAAGTTTTTAATTATATATGAGGCTCATGTTATATTTCTATCAGTCACCACCATTCTAAATTTTTAAATAATAGCAATTATCTGATCCTTAATATTTGATAGAACTACACTTTCTTCTTTTTATTTAATTGAACTATAGTTGATTTACTAGGACTACAGTTTCTTTTAATATCTATATATTCTATCAGATGGATGAAATAAATGTTTAACCAAGCTGTTCTTGTGGCATATTTATTTCTTCCTTCCTCTCTTTCTTTTTTCTTCCTTTCTTTCTATAATTATAAAAAAAAAATTATGTTTAACAAGTTGGTGACTGGATCTTCCTGTAGGGGAATGACATGATCAGATTTGCTTTTCGAGAATCACTTTGATCATATTATTGAGAACAGGCTGGCCAAGGCCAAGCATGGATCTAGCCGGTCAGGAAGCCACTGGGCAGTTCTGGGTAGGTAGAGCATTTGGAGATGGGAAGAAATGGACACCTTCCAGAGATATTTAGGACAAAGAGTCAATAGGACTTGGAATGAATTGAATACTGGGATCATGGCAAGGAGACCATCAAAGATGCATCCCTCAGGTTTTTGTTGGGCAACCAAAGTTGGTGAGACAGTCACCAAGTTGGGATCCTAAATGACTAGTTTGGGGGATTAAGCTCTTGAGTTCATGTTAGGAATGGTGAGTATATATAATATGACCTTGAGGCATCCAAGTGGTGATGTGAAATAGACAGGTCTAGAGAAAGAGGGGAGAAGAGGATGGAGACGGAATTTGGGAGGATTGGTGTATAGATAAAATCTGAAGGCAACAATGGCCTGAACGAGATTCTCTGTGGAGAGAATGTCGGTTAAGAGATCTGCATGTTTAGGGTAGCAGGAGAGAATGACTAAGACCAAAACTTGAGGAACATCAGTATTTTTTAAAAGTTATTTTTAAAACTTATTTAATTTTGGCTGTGCTGGGTCTTTGTTGCCACGTGGGTTTTTCTGCAGTTGCAGTGAGTCGGGGCCACCCTCTCGCTGTGGTTCGAGGGTCTCTCATCGCAGAGGCCTCTCTTGTCGCGGAGCACGGGCTCTGGGGTGTGCAGGCTTCGGTCAGGGCTGTAACGGGCTCAGCAGTTGCTGCTCCCGGGCTCGGCAGCTGCGGCGCATAGGCTTAGTAGCTCAGCTGCATGGGAAATCTTCATGGACCAGATATCAAACTCATCTCTCCTGCATTGACGGGCCAGTTCTTGATCACTGAACCATCAGGGAAGCCTCAGGAACATCAGTGTTTAAACCCAAGTGGAGAAGGGGAAGTTGGGAATGGAGAATGAGAGTGTGACCGGCGGTGTGGAGGCAAAGCCAGGGCAGTGTGCTGGGGCGGACTGCCACAGAAGCTGGGGAAAGGGAGCGTGGTAGGGAAGTCTGCGGGAGATAAAGTTAAGATTTTAAAGTGCTTGTTGCTCACTCTCACTAATAATCAGAAAATACTAATTAAAACAAGATATCACTGTTCAACCAGCAGATGGTTCAGATTTTTAAGATTAATAATCTTCAGAGTGAGCAAAGGTAGGGGGAAGGATTCCTCTCACATCTTCTTGGTAGAAATGTCATGGTACCAACTTTAGGGGTTGTCTTGACAGCATCTATAAAAATATGAACTATATACACTATTTAACCCGACAATTTCTCTTCTATGTATCTATACTCAGGAAACGCTCCCTCATATACAAGAGGTGGTGATTACAATACTGTTCACTGCAGCATTGTTTGTAAAACCGAAAAACTGCTGAAAACATAAATGTCTTTTGGGAGAAAGAAAACAATGGGATATATTATTGAATTTACTAGGCAGCAGGGTAAAAGAATAATGTGCATTTATAGACACTTAAATAGAAAGCTCCCTAAGACAGAATGAAGTGCAAAAGTAAGTTGTAGAAGAATATATATACTAAAACCTTATTGGTATATATTTATAAACCTGTATACTTGCATATTTAGATTTATATGATCATAAATGCATAGAAATATGTCGAAGTATATCGAGCAAACTGTTAACAATGATTAACCTAAAAAGTGGTTTAGAGTTAATATAGTAAAGGAAGACTCGATTTTACTCTGTATACTTTGAAATGGTTTGCATTTTTCAAACAAAAATGCATTGGTGAATTGTTTAAGTTTTTGTGTTTTAATGCGCATGGAATGAAGGAACCTGGAGATTACTGGTGGTGAATTAGGCAGTGTCTCAGGGATAAGTGATGGGCGTGAAACCATATTGGAAAGCTTTTCCTCTTTACTTCTGTGCTATTTATTCTACTATTACCCCCATTAGATCTGTGATAGCAGAGCCAGGCTCTGGCGGGGTTGTGGAAAGTATACGAGCTCAGCGTTAGAAGACTCAGATGGAGATTCTGGTCCCGACCTGTACTAGCTGAGGCTTTTCTTTTCTGTTTGTTTTTAATTTATGTATTTTTCATTGGAGGATAATCACTTTACAATGCTGAGTTGGTTTCTGCCATATATCAACATGAATCAGCCATGGGTAGCTGAACCTTTTCTTATCTGTTTAATGGGAGCACTCATTGAGTTTTGTGAGGATTATACGAGATGTTACATCACAGACACCATTCAGGTGTTTGTGAATTATATGACTATTGCACCAACCCTGGGGCCGCACAGCTCATTTACTGTCTTGCACCTTGACCTCTTCAAGTGCTTCTCCCAGGCAGTCAAGTTTGCCCAGGACCTGGTTTTACATCAGCGAGTCCATATGTTACCAGCCTGCCCCAGTCGACTGGAGCAGCGCCTTGGGAAGTTATGTCGAGAAGGATGGTCAAGGCCAGCAGGCAAGTGCATCACAGTCTATCAGCAATGTCCAAGGTGGCTGCAGGACGGAGGAGTGGACACACAGACCCAGACAGGCAAACAGACGGACACACACACACACCTCCTGTTTACACAAGGCAGTGAAAGAGATTTGGCCCCTTTTTCTTTCCACTTTTCAACCATTCTCTTACTATCAACTGGTTCTATCTCATCTTTTCTGAGGTCTAGCCTCTCTTTTGTCTCCCAGGGATATCTGTGTTCATGAAGGGCTTCTTGAAAACAGAAAACCCTTCAAAATCTCCCAAAATGAATCTTTAACAGTGAACCACTAGCACAGTGAAAGGGAGTCATTGAAATCATTTTGAGCCCAGAGTTTTATCTCGAACTTTTAAATCACACCTCAAAGGAAGCCTCCTCTTCTGCTCTTTTTAAAGTCAAAAGGACACTCGAGCAGTGTGATGACTCCTATGACGGCACCCTCCCAGCCAGCCGGGTCTGGCCCCACGGCCTGCCTGGGTGCCAGGGCAAGTGTGACCTGAATGCCACCTGGAAAGCCTCATGGATATGCCTTCGCCTTCTGGGACGCTGGCTTCTCACTTCGTTTCTCTCAAACTCTCATCTCTTCCCTATAGGCTCTTTACAAACAAGACAGCGTAGGGGACACAAAAGGGTGTGTGTGTGTGTTCAATGATGATGACAGTGATGGCAGCTTTTATGGGGGCCGCCTTGGACCAGGGCACAGCACTCGTGCAGGACTTGAGCCTTTTCTTTCTATCCTTCACGTAAAATAGTCCCTTTTCCCACACCTTCCTTTCAAAGATTTCCTAGTCGTAAAACTGACTTTCCCAGAAGGAGATCCTTTCATTTTGCCTCTAGTGTTAGATTTTTAAAATAATGATTATATATTATTTTTAAAAAGAGGCTATTGAGGACTTCCCTCGTGGTCCAGTGGTTAAGACTCTGAGCTTCCAAGGAAGGGGGTGTGAGTTCGATACCTGGTCAGGAAGCTAAGATTCCCACACGCCCCACAGCACAGCCAAAAAATAGGGAAAAAAAAATAATTTAAATTTAAAAAATAAAAAGAGAATTTTTTCCATGGGGGGAGGGATTAGGAGGAACAGATTTTCTAATAGCTGTCTCTACCTTCAACCTTTACAGCTAAGTCATTTCCCACTTACTTGAGTTTACTGGATGACAGCTACATGTAGTTTGAATATTTGTCCTCTTATCCACAGCATTTGGTATGATTAGTTCATTAGCATAACATACAAACAACTTTACCTACATTGTTTGAAAGGCTTTAGAGTAAGGAGGTAGGAACACTGAGTGGCAAAAGCCCAGCTAAGAAACCCTAAAGTTGGGTAAGAATGGCATTTTGCATTTGTTTGGAAATGAAGCTGTTGCATTCTGTTTGTTCTAAACTGCCTTTTCCTTTGTTTATTGCTGTGTGGTTTGTTTTTTTTTTTACCATCTCTATTAGTTCTATTAGTTGCTGCATGATAAATGATCACAAATTTAGTGACTTAAACAACATCGATGTATGATATCGATGTCTCCCTGGCCGAGCACGGCTTAGCTGAGTCCTCTGCCCAGGGTCTCCTGGTTTGCAGGGCAGGTGGTGGCCAGGGCAAGGGTCTCATCTGAGGCTCAGGATCCTCTTTGAAGCTTGTGTGCTTGTTGGCAGAATTCACTTCCTTACAGCTTGCTTCTTCAAGACCAGCAGGATCTTCTGTGATCTCAGTCAGTTCGGTTCAGTCGCTCAGTCACGTCTGACTCTGCGAACCCATGGACTACAACACTCCAGGCTTCCCTGTCCATCACCAATTCCCAAAGCTTGCTCAAACACAGGTCCATCAAGTCGGTGATGCCATCCAACCATCTCATCCTCTGTCATCCCCTTCTCCTCCTGCCTTCAATCTTTCCCATCATCAGGGTCTTTTCCAATGAGTTGGTTCTTTGCATCAGGTGGCCTAAGTATTCAGTTCCAATGAATATTCAGGACTGATTTCCTTTAGGATTGACTGGTTTGATCTCTTTGCAGGCCAAGGGACTCTCAAGAGTCTCTGATCTCAGGGAAAGCCTAAGTCTTCTTTAACCCTTTAAGGGTTCACCTGCTTAGGTCAGTCCCACATAGGATCATCTCCCTTTTGATTAACTCAGAGTCAGCTGATTAGGAACTTGAATTACATCTGCAAAAATCCCCTCACCTCTGCCATATGTGTTACCTATTTAAGGAGTGGCAGCTATCATATTCACACAGCCCACCCACACTCCAGAGGAAGGGATTATACAAGGGTCACTGGAAATCACTTTAGGATTCTGCCTATCGCATCATATTTTTATACTGAGGCATCATAGATAAATGAGAAAATACAAGTAAGCAAAAAGAAAAATACATTAAACAATTGGAAATGCTACCACCTAGAGATAACCTCTCTTGGCTTATTGACTTAGCCCTCTACACGTTTTCCATATGAATATGTATTTGTAAAATGAGACTGTGGCATACATACCATTCTGTTACTTTTCCTCATTCTAACAATGTTTTCAAACTATCTTTCTATAGCCACACATAAATGTCTATTGCATCTACTTCAAAGGATGTAGTACATTCCATTTTACGATGCAACTCTGATTTATTTAAGCAGTCCACAATTTGAGGGGGAAGTTAAATAAACTTTCCATATTTGAACAGTTATAGATTTATAGATAAATTATGAACCTAATACAGACAGTTCCCATAGCCTCACACCCAAGCAAATAATAATTTCCCTCATTATTAGCATCTTACATTAGTGTGGTATATTTGTTAAGATTAATGAATGTACATTGATACGTTTGTTTTTGTTCAGTCGCTCAGTCATGTCTGACTCTGTGATCCCACGGACTTCAGCACGACAGGCTCCCCAGTCCTTCACTATGTCCCGGATGTCCATTGAGTCGGTGATGTTTATTGATACATTCAGTTGAGTTCAGTCGCTCAGTCGTGTCTGACTCTTTGCGACCCCATGAACTTCACGCCTCCCTGTCCATCACGAACTCCCAGAGTCCACTCAAACCCCTGTCCATTGAGTCGGTGATCCCATCCAACCATCTCATCCTCTGTCGTCCCCTTCTTCTCCTGCTCTCAATCTTTCCCAGCATCAGGGTCTTTTCCAGTGAGTCAGCTCTTCGAATCAGGTGGCCAAAGTATTGGAGTTTCAGCTTCAGCATCAGTCCTTCCAATGAGTACTCAGGACTGATCTCCTTTAGGATGGACTACATTATTATTAACTAAATACCATATTTTATTCAAATTTCCTTGCTTTTTTTTTTTTTTACCTAATGTCCTTTTTCTGTTCCAGGATCCCATACAGGATCCCACATTGCATGGAGTTGTCATGGCTACTTAGGCTCCCCATGACTGTGACCGTTTCTCAGATTTTTCCAAGCTTTTGATGACCTTGACAGCCTTGAGGAATGCTAGTCAGGTCTTTTGTAGAATGCTTCTCAATTGGGATAGTTTCCCTCATGATGAGATGGGGGTAATGTGCTAGTGTTTCTCTCCTGATTAGATGGGGTAAGGTGGGGAAGAAGGCCACAGAAGTCAACTGCCATCTTGAGCCCATTGTATCAAGGGTACCAACTATCAACACGACTGCTCACCACTAAAATTGACCTTGATCATCTGGCTAAGCAGTGTTTGTCGTTTCCTCACTGCAGAGTTACTCCCTCTCCTCCTTTTGCATGTTGCAGTTTTTGGAAGAAAGTTACTATGTAGAAGCTCACACCTCTGAGGTGAGAAGTGAATCCCCTCCTTGTGGGCAGACTACCCACATCAATTGTTTGAAATCCCTCTGCATGGAAGATGTGTCTCTTCTCCTCTGCTTCTTTATTTATTCAGTTATCAGTATCAGTTTGGACTCAGGGGTATTTATTCTATCCTTTGGGTTATAACCCAACACTATTTTTTTTCTCAAATTGTCCCACTTATAGCCACTGGGAGGTCTTTCATTTGATTCCTGCATTTCTTTGACATTCCATCATGATGGGTTTAGTCTTTGTTTCTTGAGCACTTCCTCCTGCTACAGGTTTATTTTGTATTTTTCTTGTCTCAGTTCTAGAATCAGCATCTACTATTTTTTTGACACTTGGATCATTTCCAGTATTTTTAAAATTTCTAAACAATAACACAATGAATATCCTTGAGAACATATAAATAGGTGTATTTATCTGACGTTTCATTTGAGTTACAAAAGGGCAAAAGTTGGAACTTAGACAAGACCAGTGAAAGGATTTAGACCAAACTGTCCTCTGTACAGCCACTTTGAAAAATAGCTTGGCAGTTTCTATAAAAGTAAATATACACTTTCCATATCACTGGCAATTCCAGTTCTAGATATTTACCTTAGAGAAATGAAAACATGTCCATCAAAACACTAGCACTAAACAGTCACAGCAACTTTATTTGTAAAAGCCAAAAAGTGAGAGTCTAAATGTCCATCAACAGGTCAATGTATAAACAAACTGAGGTTTCTCCAGACAATGGAATACAACTCAGCAATGAAAATAAACTACTGCTCTGTGTAACAACATAGAAATATCTTAAACATATACTGAGTGAAAGAAGTCACAAAAGAATATCTTCATTATGATTCCACCTATAGGCAATTCTGGAACAGATGAAGCTAATCTATAAGGATTAAAAAACAAACCAGTGCTTGGGGTGATAGGGAATGGGTGGGGGAGACTGACTGCACAGGACTCAAGGGAACTTTTTGGGGTTATGTGAATGTTGTATGTAGTAGTGGTTACAGAAGTTTATACAACTGCTAAGTGCACTTAAAATGGGTACTTTCTTGGTGTGTAAATTATACTTTGACAAAGTTGATTAAAAGAAAACAATAAACTGACCAGGTTGCAAAAGGAACCCAGAGAAGAGGGGGTAAGGCAGGGAGGCCTTCTCAGGAAAGGGGACAGGCCCTTTCCTGACCATCCTTCGTTATCTGTGTGTGCTCAGTCATGTCCGACTCTTTGCAACACCATGGACTGTATAACCCGACAAGCTCCTCTGTCCATGGGGAGTCTCCAGGCAGGAATACTGGAGTGGGCTGCCATGCCCTCCTCCAGGGGATCTTCCCGACCCAGGGATTGAACCCAGGTCTCCCACATTGCAGGCGGATTCTTTACCAGCTGAGCCACCAGGGAAGCCCAAGAATGCTGGAATGGGTAGCCTAACCCTTCTCCAGGGGATCTTCCCAACAGAGGAACTGAACCAGGGTCTCCTGCATTGCAGGCGGATTCTTTACCAGCTGAGCTACCAGGGAAGCCCCATTATCTAGAGATGCTCATTCTGCTTCTGAAATGCGCCCCTCCCATATCTCAGGGATCCTTCACCTGATTCAGCCCGGCAGTGGGGTCTGGGCTTGGAGAGAACGCACAGACACATAGAGTGGACCCTCCGCACCCAGCAGCCCTAAGGCTGGAGGTGCTTTGTGTCTTGTCCGCTTGCTGGGGTGCAGGGGAAGGGCTAGAATATGTTGAGGTTCAGGCAACTTTCCTGCAGGACACGCCCAGACAGAACTAGATGAAAGTCAGCGTGCCTCACTGCCTGTGCAAACGGGCGGAGGTCTGCTGGCCTGAAGTTACCTCAGCAGCGGGGTGACACCCCCAAGCGGAGGCAGCATTTGGGGCCAGGGAGGACAGAAGGTGCAGGCGAGACGGCAGGAACAGCTCCTTGGAGGCTGTCAGGGAGACCAGGGCTTGTGGACTCTGAGACACGCCTGGGTGTCCTCCTCCACTCACTGAGAGGGATGGTGAGTGAGGACCAGGACTTATGGAGACTTCAAGGGGAACCTCAGCTGCGTGGGAGACAGGACGTTGGTGCAAGACTAGATCCACTGCCAGTCAAGCAGAGTTTGAGACCCGAGGTATTTTTGTAACGTAAGTTCATTCATTCCCTCAGGAATCTTTGTTTCGGGCCTTCAATGAGTCAGGTACTGATTAGTCACTGGGGGTTGCAAATCAGAAAAATCCCTGCTATCGTGGGAGTCACCTTCCCTGACAGTTCCATCCTGTCATTTCAGCTGGAGGGACTGCTTTGCAGAACACAAGGAAGGGTGAGAGGAAGGGGGAAGCACTAGAGAACAGCCCTATGGACCCAGGGGCTGGAGAATCCTGGAATACACTGGTTCTCAGATATATTCCTCAGAGAAGGCAATGGCACCCCACTCTAGTACTCTCGCCTGGAAAATCCCATGGACGGAGGAGCCTGGTGGGCTGCAGTCCACAGAGTCGCGAAGAGTCGGCCACGACTGAGTCACTTCACTTTCACTTTTCACTTTCATGCACTGGAGAAGGAAATGGCAGCCCACTCCAGTGTTCTTGCCTGGAGAATCCCAGGGATGGCGGAGCCTGGTGGGCTGCTGTCTATGGGGTCGCACAGAGTCGGACACGACTGAAGTGACTTAGCAGCAGCAGATATATTCCTAGCAGGGCAATCTCTAAATCTCTTAGAACATAAACATTCTAAGGCTTTTGATAAACTGTTGCTGTGTAGTCGATAAGTCGTGTCTGACTCTACGACACTGTGGACTGTAGCCTGCCAGGCTCCTCTGTCCATGAGACTTCCCAAGCAAGAATACTGGAGTGGGTTGCCATTTCCTTCTCCAGGGGATCTTCCTAACCCAGGAATGGAACCCACATCTCCTGAATTGGCAGGCAGATTCTTTACCATTGAGCAACCTGGGAAGTCGGCTTTTGATAAAAAGGTACTGCTAAATTATTCTCCAGAAAGTTTCCAAGGTTGTCTTTTTAAAGAGAGAGGGAAACGCTATGTGTTTTAGGAGTGCTCAGAGAGTTTTAAAAACATGTATGTGTGTGTGTGTGTGTGTGTGTGTGTGTACAATGTCACCTTTTCCAGATGCCACCCCAGAAGGTATGGCTCAAGTCAGTTCAAGTCTGTTTCCTACTCATGTCAGACCTAAGTTTTTTGTTTTTTTTTTAATATTTATTTATTTGGCTGCCCAGGGTCTTGACTGCAGCACATGGGATCTTTCGTGGCAGCACACAAACTCTTAGTTGCAGTGTGTGATCTAGCTCTCTGACCAGGGATCAAACCTCGGTCCCCTGCATTGGGAGCACATATTGTTAGCCACAGAACTGTCAGGGAAGACCAGGACCTGAGATTTTAGAAGCTAAATATATGAGCAGTTGAAATGCAGTCAGAAAGGCCTGCATGTGCATCCCAGCCTTAGCACTCACCAGCTCTGGTATGACTTTGGACAACTATTGCTGAAAGTTATGTAAGCCTTGGTTTTCTCATCTGTAAAATGGTCCTTCTGATAACACTTAGCTCTAAGGGTTATGCCAGTGTCAGTCAAGACAATGTAAGTGAGGTGCTTTGCAGAGTACCCAGCACACAGTAGGTGGTCATGATTATTTTCTCTGCAAGATCAGCAGAGTCTCCTGGCCCAGAGTTCGCCACTCCCAGAGGACAGGGACACAGCACATGCCTGCTCTGTGCTTGCTTGCAGACACCAAATCAGTGGTTGTCCTGTAAGATTTCCTATCTGGACAAAGTTCCCCACCCAGGTATGCGTGAACCTGACTTTAAAAGACCCAAGATGATATGTGTGTGTGTGTGTGTATTGTGTGATTTTTTTTTCTCCCAGAAAAGAACAAGGATTTTTCCACACTCTCCTAAGCGAAACCAGATGAGCAGAGTTAGCTCAAACTTCTCAAAAACAATTCTCCTCTGCACTTAGACCAGATATGGAATGCGTCAACCCCAAAGTATACGTGTGTGTGTGTGCGTGTGTGTGTGTGTGTGTGTGCCTGAGAAACCACAAGTGGTTCGGAACAGGGTCAGAGTGAAATCATGGTGAGCCCAAATACCCTTCAGCTACAGACGTACAGGCGTGGTGAGTTTTAATGTTTGTTTGTGTTTTAAAACAAAACACAACAAAAGTCAACTGCAGATCCAGCCATTATTTTACCTGGAACTCAGACAGGGTAGTTCTGCCTCTGCTGTCTCATGTACTTTATATTGTACATCAGCTTCTCACATTCACTCTCTAACCAGCACCCCCACCCCCCACACACACCCCTGGCCTCAGCAATCACAGCGCAGCAGCTCTTGAAACTTTTTTTTTTTCATTTATTTATATTAGTTGGAGGCTAACACAGAAAAATGCGCAGCTCCTCACCCTCCACCTACCGTCCCCACCTCAGGGCAGGGTGTCCACAGCAGGAAAGGAGCAGCTGGGAAGCCCTTCTGAGTTGTCAACTGAGAGCAACAGCTTCCAAACGCTGACCTGTGCACCAAGTTCCCACTCATCCCTGGTGAAATAAGATAAATAAGAACAATGCAGAGAGGTTTTCATAAGATGAATGTATTTTTAATTCTTAAACTATGTCCTCTTTATTTATTTTCGCTTTCAAATACTCATCCATGAAATTTAGTGACAAGAGATGGAGGTTAGTTGTGTTGTTTTATAGTGTTCTTTCTTGGCAAAAGAAAAAGTTGGCCCACTTCACGCTCATCACAATGTATTTTGAGATTTCCCTAGCCTACAAACCCCCAAAGTCTGGGGATCACCTGGAGAAGGAGCCAAGTGCACAAACAGGAAAAAAAAAAAAAAAGATGTATGTGAACTGAGTACCTGCTCTGTGCTGTGCTGAGATGACTCACTTCAGGCCATCCTTGCAGCAACACTGGGCAGCGGGCGATAGTATTTCCATTTGATGGATCAGGAAGGCAAGGTTTCTAGAGATAAAGGGGCTCGCCGAAGGTCACTCCAGTAGGAATGGGGAGCAGGGAGGCTGGGATTTGAACCCAGGCTGCATGAAACTAGATCCAGAGTGCCCTCCTGCACCTCACAATGTCTATTCCAGAATGTACACCTGCAACCGGAGATTCAGAACACATCTAAAATTGAAGTAGGTGTAGAGTCTTATTCAGAAGCCACTGTGAGTTTCATTCATAGATCAGGAACAACCCTGAGGGCTGTTGTGAGGGGTGGGGTGGGGGGTGAACTATGGTATCCCATGGTCGATGCACTTTCAATAAACACAATGGCTGGAATTATGAAAGTGTTAAGGGCTGACCAATCCATCAGCGACAAGCTGATACATAATGGGAAAGGGCAGGGGCGGGTCCTGAGCACATTAACTGCCCTCTTCAGACCGCTGAGTCCCCAGAACAGGAACCGGACCCGGCAGCCGCTGCCTCATTACCAGACAAATGTAGAGAAAGTGACAGTTTAGGGGAAAACAAGAGTGATTAAGGGATGGAAGAATCCATGAGTAAAGATGAAGAAATAATTACGGCACAGCTCGGCGAACTCATAAATCAAGGACGATCACTCCATCTACAAACACCTGGCAAGGTGAAAAGCATCAAGGGGAGATGGGCTATTTAATGTGCATTAAAAAGTGAAACAAGGGTTGGAATTAACAGAGTACTAGAAGCTGAGTCAGGGACAAGTGGACTCGCTGTGAAAAATCACCTCCCCGGGGGGGTGGGGGGAAGCCGCCAGAACCCCAGGGGGCTTGGGACCGCAACGAGATTGGACTCCGGGTCGGAAAAGGCTCCGGAAGGATCGGCCGCCCTCTGGGCCGGGAGACTTGACCTGAGTCTCCCCAGCCCGGCCTTCCTCTTACACGGCTTCCACACCCACCCCTTCACCTCAGGAAGACGAGATGGCAATTTGAGGAGGGAAATGGTGTCAACAAGTGTCGCTAGGCGTCATAACATCAGCCCACGGCCCGCTTTTGAAGCAGGGCGGATCCCGCGCCAGGAGAGCCCCCCTCGCGGCCTGGCGCCTGCAGGCCTCGGGGACCAGGCTTCTTTATCCAGAACCAGCTGTGTCAGGGTTTACCGCCGGCTCGCGAGGGGCTTCCCCATCACCGCAGGCTCGGGAAGGCGACGTCTGGCAGGGGTCTGGCCTCCTCAGCCTCGGGAATCCTCTTCCGCCGGCAAGGGCCCGAGGGCCCTCCCTGTGGGCCGGGAGAAGATGGAAGACCAAGGATTCTGCTTCCTTTCCACGCGGTTCAAAAGCATTTTAGCCCAACCCGTGAAGACTGGGTTCTGGTCCTGAAATGCCTCCCTGAGTTGAGGGGACGCGAGGTCCAGGAGTCAGGTGTGGGTTTGGGAAGACGCTCCTGTTTAGCGGTGTGGAGGGAGCCGGGGAAGGGTGGCGCCTTCTTGGGAACACACCGAACGCCGAGGAAAAATCCGGATGCAACGGGAGAAGCGGAAGACAGAGAAACCCAGAGTCTGAATTATAAGCCCTCTGGGACCTAATTCCCCTGTGCTTTACGTTGTCGGGCATATTATTGGTGCTCCACAAAGGTTTATCACGGACACTGCAATTAAATAAACATAAGAAACAAGATGAGAATGTCGATTCTGGCCATTCCTAACTCCATCGTGGCCTTGAAAACCAGGATCCCACAGCCAAGATGAAAAAGAAAAACAAAAACAGTGTGAGGAATGGCATGACTGCAAGAGCCTTGATAAGGCTCGCGGCATAAATTACAAGCTTATTGAGGGCAGGGGGCTGTGTCTACAAATTCTGCAGTTTCCTCCCCACGGAGCTCCAAGCATTGAAGGGATAAATGGCTCCAGTTACAAAGTCAAGCATTTTAAAATAGTGACAGCCCCCATGAGGTGAATTTCAGTCCTTTTTCAATTTCTCTCCTCGGTCTCTTAGAGATTTTTTTTTCCCCCTCATAAAACAAGCAGTCTAAGTTTTTAGTCTGACATGCTTCTGAGAACAGCCTGTTGGCTTTAAATAAGCTAAAGGGAAGTCATATAAAGCCCTAGTTTGGAACATCAGGTCCAGCCATCGACGATGTAGCCAAGTGGCGTGGCTGGAGAGTCCTGGACCCTGGCTCTCTATCTCAGGATCCCCCCTTTCATGTTTACACTCATTCACAGCCCAGAGCCAGCAGGTATAAACGAAGGGCAAGGCATGGCCCTGGCCTCTGGGGGAGAAACCAAAATACACAGGACACAAGGAACGGAGGCCGCTGAGGAATGGAGAGGAGGACTATTCTTTGTTTTCTCTTTCCCCTCAGTGTCTACCCCTGGAAGAAGGACACTGCAAGCCACTGCGAGTGATTTACTACTCAGTACAGATGAAGGCTCAGAATGAGGTTCGTGTAAGGCTTTTAGAGAAAGAGAGTGAAAGATAGAGCCAGGAAGAGGGCATGGTTCATAGAATGAAGGAGCGTAAGTCAGAATAAGGAAGGGAGGGCCCGACTGGGAAGACCAGAGGAGCCAAAGACTAGTCATATAACTGCGTTAATTCATTAAACACTCACACAAGACAAAACTTCCCTATGTGTCACCTAATGGAATCAAAGATAAAGTTATAAGCCCAGACCCTTGGGGGTGATAGTGTGCATGCAGTTACCCAGGAGGCAGAAAACTATGACCAAATATCTATAACACAATGTGATGATTGTGACCCCAATAAAGTTAAAGGGATGTGTGTGTGTGTGTGTGTGTGTGTGTGTGTGTGTGTGTGTGTTCAGTCATCTTCCACTCTTTTGGACCTTACAGACCATAGCCTATCAGGTTCCTCCATCCATGAGATTTTTTCAGGCAAGAATACTGGAGTGGGTCTGCCATTTCCTCCTCTAGGGACTCTTCCTGACCTAGGGAACGAACCTGCATCTCCTACATTGGCAGATGGATTCTTTACCACTGAGCTATCTGGGAAGCCCTTAAAGAAAAGGATAATGGATGAACTTTTTTTTTGGGGGGGGGGTCACCCCACACCACATGTGGAATCTTAGTTCCCAGGGATCGAACCCATGCCCCCTGCATTGGAGTGCAGAGTCTTAGCAAGTAGACCACTAGGGAAGTCCCTGGATGAAAATTTAAAATGAACTGTGGATTAGAAAATGTATTTTTATCCATGATAAATACCCTGAATTGACAGCTGTATTGTAAGCTTTGTAAGAGAATACCCTGATCTTGGGACACAATACATTGAAGTAGTTCAGGGTTTTTAAAAAAGAAAGATGTTTGTCTTTTTTCAATAGGCACATGTATACAACATCTGAAGAGTACAGAGGATGAAAGGATGACTCCAAGCGGGGAAGGAAAGGAAGGAGGTGAGTAGGGAGGAGCTTCACCCAGCATTTGACCTTTGAGTACAAAGGAGAAGAGAGAGGAGTTCATTTGGAGAAGAAGAGTTTGGAGGGTGGGTAGGCTAGGAAAAGGTCATGGGAAAGGTGTGGCATGGAAGCATGGAGGACTTCCCTACTCGGAACCTAGAGTTCCCAATGTGTGAGGGAGAAGGTGGATGAAAATGCAGCTGGGCAAGACTCTGGGCTGGTGAAGGGCAGGTTCTGCAATTGGAAAGTCAAAAGAAATTCCTCATCTACTAAGTGACCGCTAGTTGCCTTGTGAGATAGAGCCTATGCCTGTAACACGTACAAAAAAACTCAAGTCCATTTTGGAAAAAGCAATTTTAAAAATTGGGGTCACCTGAGCCAAGAAGCACTCAGAATTGGGTTGCATCAGATGGTAAAGAATATGCCCCCAAAGGTTCAATCCCTGGGTCAGGAAGATGCCCTGGAGGAGGGAATGGCAACCCACTCCAGTATTCTTGCCTGGAGAAACCCATGGACAGAGGAGCCTGGTGGGCTACAGTCCATGGGGTCACAAAGAGTCGGTCACGACTGAGTGACTAACGCACACACTAAACTCACTTTCATAAACATTTATGAGCAACTTCAGTATGTAGGTGTTATACTGGATCATGGGGATATAGAGACAAAAAGATGTGGTCCTGCCCTCAACGTAGATCACAGGCTAGTAATCAAGAGAGTTTCTCAGACAAAGTGAGTTTTGAGGGGAGAGAAGAGATGTGAATTAACAACCAACCAAGGGTTTGGTTTCTTCAGGACTGCCATTGACCTTCAGGGAGGTGTTTGGCCTCTACCGTGGTTGGTACCCAGGCCTCAGGGCATTGATGTGAGGAGGGAAAACCAGAATGGGAAGGCCATTTGGTAGCCAGCAGAGGTTTAAAAAAAGGCTTTCTATTAATAAATTGGAGCTAACTGACTTGTGCTTAGCCACAATGACAAATTTGTCGGAGGAATGTAAAGAAATTAAACAGGTCAAGAAAATTAGAGGCCAATCTCATTTCTTCACCTAGATGCAAAAATCCAAGAAATTGAATTCAGTAGTGTATAAAAAAGATAATGTATTGTGATCAGTTTGGGTTGTTGATCCTAGGAATACAAGAGTGATTTAACATTAGAAAAGTTATTAATATAATTCATATTAATGGACAAGGGAGAAAAATCATATAGTTATCCAAACAAGTGTAGACAAAATATTTGCTGAAATTTAAAATGAAATTTCCTACCTAATAAAGACTTTTTATCAAACAATTACAGCAAACACCATTCTTCAAGGTGAAAGTTTTGAGGGGTCCTTTTAAAATCAGGAACAAAACAAAAATGTCCACATCAGCTCTTCTTTCCAGCATTGTATTGAAGTCCTATTCATGCAATAAAAAAAAAGGAAATAAAATGTATAAGTTTTGGAAAGGAAGAAATAAGACTGATATCTTTATAGATAATATAATTGTTCATTTAGAAAACACAAAAGACCATAAGTTGTTGGAATTAAATTTTAAAAGCTTAACAATGTGGGTGGGTAATATAAATTGTTTGCATTTATATACTACTCCCAATAAATAATTAGACGGCATAATTTTTTAAAATGTCATGCAGCACTGTTTACTGTAATTGTTTGATAATAGCCAGGGCATGGAAGTAACCTAAATGCCAATTGACAAAGGAATGGATAAGGAAAATGTGGTACATATGTACAATGGAATATTACTCAGTCATAAAAAGGACCAAAATAGCACCATTTGCAGAGGCGTGGATGGACCTAGAGACTGTCATACGGAGTGAAGTGAGACAAAGAGAAAAACAAATATTGTATAATATAATTACATGGAAAACCTAGAAAAATGATGCAGATGAACTTATTTGCAGAGCAGAAATAGAATTACAGATATAGAGAACAAACTTATGGTTACCAAGTGGGGAAGGGGAGGGGGTGGAGGGATGAACCGAAAGATTGGAACTGACATATACACTACTATGTGTAAAATAGATAACTGATGAGGACCTGCTGCATAGCATGTATACTCAGTGCTCTGTGGTGACCTAAACGGGAAGGAAACTTAAAAAGAGGGGGTCTATGACTGCATATAACTGATTCACTTTGCTACCCAGCAGAAACTAGCACAACATTGTAAAACAACTATACCCCAACAAATT
Organism: Muntiacus reevesi; assembly: GCF_963930625.1. Lineage (NCBI taxonomy): Eukaryota > Metazoa > Chordata > Mammalia > Artiodactyla > Cervidae > Muntiacus > Muntiacus reevesi. The sequence goes on along the minus strand of NC_089257.1, from coordinate 16,188,152 downwards.
AATTTAAAATTTTAAAAATTAATTTAAGAAATAAAAAAATAAAATCAATACACACACATACAAAAATTCAAAAATACAAGATGTCAGTTATTACAGCAACCAAAATTAGGGTACTTAGGAATAAATGTGATGCAAGATAAGGAAAACTTTTAAAAAGAAAAATATTAACTTTATTGAAAGACAATACACAAGACAAGTAGACAGAGAGATGAACTAGGTTTGTGGATAAGAAGTCATAATATGAAAATAATGTCAGCTCTCTTCACATAGATCTATAGACTCAACCCAACTCAAATCCTTTTCTAATTCCAAAATTTATAAGGCAGAGGAGAGTCCTAAGGACAGTCAGTGAGTGAAGTCACTCAGTCATGTCTGACTCTTTGTGACCCCAGGGATTATACAGTACATGGAATTCTCCAGGCCAGAATACTGGAGTGGGTAGCCTTTCCCTTCTCCAGGGAATCTTCCCAACCCAGGGATTGAACCCAGGTCTCCCGAATTGCAGGCGGATTCTTTACCAGCTGAGCCACAGAAGAAGCCCAAGAATACTGGAGTGGGTAGCCTATCCCTTCTCCAGGGGATCTTCCCGACCCAGGAATTGAACCAGGGTCTCCTGCATTGCAGGCGCATTCTTTACCAACCGAGCTATCAGGGAAGCCCTAAGGGTAGTCAAGACATTCCTAAAAAAAAAAAAGAATAAGGTGTTAGGACCTTCTCTACTATGTATAAAATCATACTACAAAGCCACGGTAAGTAATACAGTGTGATATAGGTATATGTGCGTGCTAAGTCACTTCACTCATGTCTAATTCTTTGTGACCCCATGCACTGTAGCCTACCGGGCTCCTCTGTTCATGGGATTCCGCAGGCAAGAATACTGGAGTGGGTTGCCATTTTCTTCTCCAGGGGATCTTCCCAACCCAGAGATCGAACCTGCATCTCTTGTGTCTCCTGCACTGGCAGGCAGATTCTTTACCACTGTGCCTCCTGGGAAGCTGTGATATAGATACAGGGACAGACAAATTGACCAGTGGAACTGAACAGAATGCCCCAAAGTAGAACTACACATACATGGAAACCTGACATCACGAAATGGCACAGCCAACCACCAGAGAAAGGAGAGCTTATCCAGTACATGATACATAATTGTTATTTACACCGGGGCAGGGGGCGGGGGAAGACGGACCCCTATCTCATACCTTATCCAAAAGTAAATTCTGTGTGAACTAAAAGCAAAACGTACAAGTCAACACTAATATATTTAGAAGAAAATAGAGAAAAATTTCTTTATCACAGCAGGAGAGAAGGATTTCTTATACAAGGTACAAATTGCATTGACCACAAAATATAAGATTGATACAATAGATTATATTAAAAATAAGAATGTCTCTCATCAAACTACATCTTAAAGAAAGTGAGATGGCAAGCCACAAAGTGGGAGAAGATACCTGGAATGCATATAACTGATAAATGAATACATAAGAAAATTTTCCTACAGCTGTCTGCATGCTCATTTCCTGGTCTCCTTCAGACTTTGCTCACATGTCATGTTTTTCATAAAACCTTCCCTAGTCAGTGTTTTAAAAATTGCACGCTCACTACCACTCCCTGCCCTGCCTATTGCCCTTCCCTGCCTTACTTTTAGCCATAACATTTATCATTACCCTACCTACTATACAGGTTAAGGAAATGATGATTGCCTGCCACTCCATCTCCTCAGAAGACTATAAACTCCTAAATGAGATAAGGAATTTTGATCTATCTTGTTCACTTCTGTATTCCCAGTGTATAGAAGAGTGCCTGGCACATAGCAGGTAGTCTATAAATATTTGTTGGCTAAAAACTCCTACCAATCAATTATAAAAACATCAACAATTCAATGGAAAGAAATGAGCAAAAGGCTTAAACAAGCATTTCAATAAGAAAACAAAAAATACAACTTGTCAATAAACATATAAAAAGATGCTCAAATGTACTGATCATTAGGGAAGTGCAAATTAAGACTGAAATGAGATACTATTTTATATTTACCAGACTGGCAAACGTTAAGAAGTCTGACTATACTAAGTATTGGCGAGAATGAGGAACACAGGAAACTCTTAATACACCTGCTGGTGGGAATGGAAATTGTTTCTCTCTTTAGAAGACAAATTGGGATTATCTTGTAAAGGTGCGCACGTGTGTAGCCTGTATGTCAGTTTGTCTGTTCTTAGATTTACACCCAGGAATGGTGCCTCTGAAAATTCAGGCCACAGACTGGTGTCAGTATGTAAAGGAATAGTCTGTTATAAGTTACCATGAGACAAGAACAAAATTGACAGTGAAGATTAAGAAAACTCAATAGCAACTTCACATTGCCATCCTTTTTTTAAAATTTTTTAGACTTTTTTTATCCTGGTAAAATATATATAACTGAAATTTGACCATTTTAAGTATACAATTTAATGGCATTAAAAATTACATTCACACTGTTGTTCAGTCATCACCACCATCCATCCCTAGAATGTTTTTTTCATCTTTCCAAACTGAAATTCCATATCGGGACTTCCCTAGTGGTCCAGTGGCTAAGGCTCTGCACTCCCAATGCAGGGGACCCAATTTCAGTCCCTGGTCAGGAAACTAGACCCCACATGCCCCAACTAAGAGTCTGCATGCCACGACTAAGAGGTCCCTCATGCCACAACAAAGACTGAAGATCCCGCATGCCACAACTTGCTAAGTTGCTTTCAGTCATGCCCAACTCTCTGCGACCTCATGAACTACAGCCCACCAGGCTCCCCTGTCCATGGGATGCTCCAGGCAAGAATACTGAAGTGGGTTGCCACTTCCTTCTCCAATGCCATAACTTAAGAATCCCAATAAAAAAATTTCTAAATAAAATTTAAAAATGAAATTCCATGCCCATTAAACAATAGCTCCCTCTCTCCCTTGCATCCCTACTCCTGGCAACCATTTTTTCTGACTACGAATTTGACTAAGTATCTCATATGAGTGGAATACCATGCAGTATTTGTCCTTTTGCGACTGGCCTATTTCACTTTAGCATAATGTCCTCAAATTCCACCCATACTGTAGCATGTGTCCAAATTTCTTTTCTTTTAAAGACTGAATAATACTCCAATAATACTCCACTGAACGGATATAACTAACACCCTTCTGTTTATCCAGTAATCCAGTGATGGACACTTCTACCTTTTGTCTATTGTGAATGACTGCCCTATTATACTTATTAAAATATAATTTGTCTGTTGACTATAATAATTAAAAATTGGGCTTTATGTTAGGATGTCTTTGACTTTTTAATAATCTCATTTTCCAAGTAATTCATTTTTATGGTATTTTACAAAAATCATCTGTGACAGTTGTAAAATTTTCTAAATCCACCCACAGACAGTTCAAAAAGCACCACCCTGAAGCAGAGGCTTCCAAATTTTTATAAGACCCAAGAGTAAGAAAAACACTTCCCATCACAACCCAAGACACATGAGCACAACGGAAACAAAAGTTTCACAGAGCCATACTTAATCATTTCTACAGAAAATGCACTAAGGTAGTTACTGCTTTAATTTTTTTAAAATCCTGGTTGAATCTATTAAATTGATTTCACAGCCCACCAAAAATCATGAATCCCAGCACGAAAGTCAGTGCTCTTGAGAAATTCCTGCATATGTATGTCAGCAGCCATGTAACGGAATGTTCCCAATAGCATTATTCATTAAAGAAAAAAAAAACCACCCCAAATATCCATCAATAGGAAACTAAATGAATAAATTGTGATATATTCACCTAATACAATATTACTGGGGCTCAATCAATGTTTATTGAATGAATTAATAAACGGCTGTGAAAATGAAGTGCAGTTACCTGGAGCAGTTTGGATAAATCTTAGAAATACAATGTGCACTGGACAAAACAAGTCGCAGTTGATTTTATACTGAACAAAACCATTTTTAAAAAAGCAAACAAAAGAAAACACAATATTGTTTGAGGACCCATGCATGTGGTAGAACTACCCTAAAAGTCAAGAGAACAATGAACACAAAATTCAGGACAGAAGTTACCTCGGGGGAGCAGGCAGAGGGTGGGATTGGGGAGATCCCAGGCAGCTAACAGAACTGGAAATGTTATTAAGTTGGGTGGTTTACAAATGTTCATTTTATTATTATGCTCTGTCCTTAGATACACATTGTATATATTCTTTTATCTATCATGTTTCAGTCAGTCAGTTCCATCACTCAGTCGTGTCTGACTCATTGTGACCCCATGGACTGCAGCACGCCAGGCCTCCCTGCCCATCACCAACCCCAGGATATTACCCAAACTCATGTCCATTGAGTTGGTGATGCCATCCAACCATCTCATCCTCTGTTGTCCCCTTTTCCTTCTGCCTTTAATCTTTCCCAGCATCAGGGTCACATTTAAAATCTTTTAAAAGGTATAAATGAAGTTAATGGAATTGGAAGACAAAGAATTCTAGCCATACTGAGCAATCCATTGACATATCAAAATATCGGTAAAATAGGGCCCTTTGACCTTCTTCCAAGACTGTGAAAAAATAGCTGATAAACATTTTATCAGGCTGAAGAGAAGGGTATCTAGACAAGGTGTTGAATTGGTTATCATTTCCCCTTATAGAATAAGCTCCAATTTCCTTATACTTATCCAGCAAACTCTCACCCCCTAAATACATCCACGACCATGGAATGCTCTTCTGCATCCCTGGCTGTTGGTTGATGTTAGAATTCTGAGTTAAGGGTCTTGGGTAGGCCATAGAAGAAGAGGGTGGAGGCCAAGTCTTATTCATTTTTATGTCGCTAACCTTCAGCCCAGGGCCTGTGCAGAGTAAGTATTGGATAGCTGTTTCCTGTAGAAATGAATGAAGCACTTACTGAAAGAATAAATGACTATTGCAGTTAGGCTAAGGATGCTATACCATTTCTGTCGTTGCCGATATATGAGGTTATTTCAGGCTGTTCTGACTCATGATCTAAGCGGAGACATAGTAATGGGCGTGGCTTCCCCAAAGGTATTTATGAATTGAAGATCTGAGGGAGAAGGTAAAATGAGGTCATGGGATAAAAGTGGGGAAGCAGTCAGTTTTAAAATAAAGATGAGAAATCTTGGGAATTTTCAAAGTCCAGTTGGGCATAGCAGTAAGTTGGTGACTATCTTTTTTATCCCCACTTTAATTTTTATCATGGTTAATTACAAAGCGTCATGGAGCAGAGTGCAGTGGTTAAGATGATGGAATGTGAAGGCATTGTTTGGGTTTGAATCCTCCACTTACTAGGTAAGTGAAGGGAAAATACTTAACCTCCTTGTACCTCAGTTTATCATCCGTAAATAGGGATAATAATAGCCTTGGGATTTCCCCTGTGGCCCAATGGTTAAGACTCTGCGCTTCCAATGTAGGGGGTGCAGGTTCGGTCCCTGGTCGTGGAACTAATATGCCACAGAGAGCAACCACAAGGAAAGAAAAGAGCAAGCTCATAGAATTGGGATGACGGGAAGTGACTCAGTGAGGAAATGTTCATAAAGGGAACAGCACCGGCATGCAGCAAGCACCCTGTCATTGCTGTTAAATAAAATCTTTACCTAGATCGACAATGTACTCGTGTGCCCGTCTGCTTCCTGTACTCTTCGGGTTAGCTGCCGGGTGGGTACTCAGACTTCTATCACAGCGAAACAGCTTCTGTGGCCTCTTCCATGGAAAGCCCTTGAGAGGTTTCTTCTTTATGGAGTTTTGCTATAGGCGCCTCTGCTTAATCACCCTTGCAATCGTATTATTGATATCATCTAAGATCGTTGTCTTTAATATACCTACATAGACTCCTGACAGCCTGCCTTCAGAATGCCTGTCGCATCTTTCTTTCTTTTCCATTCTCTGTCTCTGCTTCCTCTGCCCTCTTGGACTCTTGCAACAGCCTCCTAACAGATTTCGCTACCTCTAGTCTTTGTTTTAGCCAGTTCATCCTTGGCCCTGGTGACACGCTGAATCTTCCCCAAACAACCCTTTGCAGGCATTATTCTCACCCACTGGCTCTGATCAGAGCCCTCCACTCCTTTGCCTCTGTGTTCAAATTCCTTAGCTTGACCATCAAGACCTCTCTAGTCAACTTCAGCCTCACTCTCCCACTTGATCTCTATCTGCCTTTACAAACTTTTTCTTGCAGCCAAAATAGCCTATTAATTGCTCAATGTTGGTCATGCCTACGCCCACCCTGGCAACATCATTTCCTCCACTCCCAAGCCTAAAATGTTCTTCTCGTGACTTCATATCCTGAGAAGATCCTCTAAGAGGTGAGAGAAGGTCATCGAAATGGAGATTAGGGAATATCAAAAGCAGATTTTGTGTTTCTAACTTGTTCCTTGACTTGGCCATGATCCCAGGAATGGGAGAAGGATTCTCTCCTTCAAAAAAGGCATAAAGCATGAGGGTTAAGGGTATGAGCTCTGGCTCTATTATTTCCTGGCTACATAAGGTGCCTCTCTGCCTCAGTTTTCCGAATCTGTAAAAGGGATACCTTTTGGAGTGGATATAGTGATGCACCACACAAGTCCCTCTTTAAGGCTGAGATATATATTCTCCCAGCTGTAAGAGTGTTGGCACTAACCCTCACACTGAATCCCCTCCAGGAATTGCCCTCAACCAAAGGGCTTCCCAGGTAGCTCAGATGGTAAAGAATCTGCCTGCAGTGCAGGAGATCTGGATTCGAACCCTGGTTCGGGCAGATCCCCTGGAGAAGGAAATGGCAACCCACTCCAATATTCTTGCCTGGAGAATTCCATGGACAGATGAGCCTGGCAGACTGCTGTCCAAAGGGTCACAAAGAGTCGGACACGACTGACCTACAACCATAAAGGAAGCCCCTAAAATGCTGGCCTCTCCCAGGGGCAGCCTGCATCCAGCACCGAGTCAACTCGAAGTACAAAAGCCTGGTCTCTTTGCCTTGATTAGACAGTCCTAAAGGGCCACTCCAGCTTTTGATCCCCCCATAAAGTTCACTGAGGTCTCTGTTGTGACTGCATCAGAGCCCAGCTTCTCTGCCCAATCCAGCTTCCTTTCCTTCCCCTCACAGCTGCTGTTCCCCAAACAACTCCTCCATAGACTACACACATGCAAAATCTCTGCTTCAGAGTCTGTTTCCCAGGAAACCTGACCTACAATGGTTGGCCTAAGAAAGCAGTCCCCAAAATGAGATTTTGGAGCAGCATCACTTGCTGGCTGACCAGCACTGAGGACCTCATCACTAATGGGAGGGGGACCCTGAGAACACCGGGCATGGGGTCCTGGTGCAACTGCTGAAATTTTCACTGGTGCTGACCTGGCATAGGACACAGCTGAACATGAGTGCACCGGGGGTGGCGGGTTATCAAGTGTCTGAGAGGTTCTGGGATGAACTCTTCGTAAACAGTGTAGAACGAGATGGCTGGTGCTGGGGGCAAGGCGAGGGGCAAGGGACTGATTCACTGAAGAAAGACAAGGAGAGGCCCAGAGTGATTAATCACCAATATAAGGCAAAGTGTAAAAGCTTGAGGGTGGCCTATATAAGGCAGAGTATAAAGAGACTCTTAGCTCCTGTACCGGAGGGCAGAGGATCAGGCCCAGAACTTAATTATAAGAAGATTGAATTCTCAACGCTAGCAGATCTGCTGTGCTGAGGTCAGGAATCTGATTGGAAAGAATGGGACCCCGAGACTCTCAGGAGGCTGAAATCAAGATATTGGTCAGGGGCTGCAGTCATCCTGAAGTTCAGCTAAGACCGGAGCATCTGTTTCCATGAGCACTCTCGTGACTTTCGCAGGCCTTAGAAGATCCTTTTCTAAGCTTATTCCTGCAATTGCAGGGAAGCCTTAGGACCTGGCTGTGTATCCTGAGTGTCCGCACCACGTAGCAGCTGGGGATCAGAGACAGAGAACCAGAGGGTCTCCCAACACAGAACCCACAGCCTTTTTGTATGCCAATCTTGGAAGTACCATCCCATCATATCTGACGTTTCCTATGCATAAGAAGCCAGCTACGGGCTTCCCTGGTGGTCCAGTGGATTAAGAATCCTCCTTGCAACGCAGGGGACATGGAAGTTGGATCCCTGGTCCGGGAAGATTCCACATGCTGTGGAGCACGTGTGCACAGCTACTGAACCCATGCGCCCTGGGGTCCCATGCTCCACAACAAGAGAAGCCACTACAATGAGAAACCTGTGCACTACAACAAAGAATAACCGCTGCTTGCTACAACTAGAGAAAGCCTGCACGCAGCAATGAATGAAGACCCAGTGCTACCAAAAGAAAATTTTTTTAGTAATTAAAAAAAAAAGAAGGAATCCACTAGGTCCAATCCATCCATGAGGAGAGAAGAATACACACAGAGTGTGTGGCAGAACTTGGGGGGTCACTAGGACCCTCTTTGAAGCTGCTTCCCACAACCTGGCAAACCTTTGCAGGTTCTGGGGACAATGTGTTCTACACTTCAGGATATTGTTCTGACCCAATTACTTGGTGACAAGGAAGACGATCAACTTTCAGTGGGGCCCAGAGCAAGAATGGGCTCTGCAGCAGGTACAGGCTGTGATGCAATTACCTCCGTGGTATATGAGGCATCTCTGGTGCGAAAGACACTGTATGCAGTTTGTGACAAACTCCAAGAGGAATCACACCCTAGACCCCTGGAGTTCTGGACACAGGCCATGTCATCTATAATAGAGAACTGTACATCCCATTCAAAAAACAGCAACCAGTGTTGTACTGAGCTCTGGGAAACACAGAGCATCTGATTATGGGACATTAAGTAATCTTCCAGCCAGAGCTGCCCATCACAAGATGGGTTCTTTCAGACCCACCCAGTCATAGAGTGCCATGGCCTGAGACCTCTCCAACATCAGATAGAAGTGGTGTATCCAGATGCATTGTCCATAGCAGCAAAGGTGTGGTGGGTATCAGAACCAGTGCAGAAGTAGCGAGTGGGGAGGGGGCACCCGGGAGAAGAGTCTCTATTCTTTGTATGTTGAGGGTGGCAGCCATGAATCTCCCTTTAATCTACCAGCACCACTCCCCAATCCACCATAATTGTCTAATAACCTTGTCATTCATCTAAAATAAGAGAGAGCTTCCCTGGTGGCTCAGGCAGTAAAGCATCTCCCTGCAAAGTGGGAGACTAGGGTTCGATCCCTGGGTCGGGAAGATCCCCTGGAGAAGGGAATGGAAATGCACTCCAGTATGCTTGCCTGGAGAATTCCATGCACAGAGGAGCCTGGTGGGCTACAGTCCATGGGGTCACAAAGAATCAAACATGACTGAGTGACAAGCACTTAAAATATGAGAAGTGGGGCCTGAGAGTGACGTTGAAGCCCAGCTTTCACAAGGCTTGTTTGGCAAAGAAAAAACTGTTTTCCAAGTTGGGTCCCAATCTTCCTGCCTGGATAACTCCAGCAATAGTGTTAAGACACCCTGAGTCTTCTTGTTTTCTCCTTCCCAAGTCCTTGAGGAGTATCTCAAAGTCCCCTTCCACCCACAGCCTCCTCAACCTGACCCTTCCTTTTCTGAAGAGCTTCCCCGGGTCCCACAGCCATCCAGGCTGTGAGGTCCAGGGGAGGAGGTAGCAGGCGGGCACACACGACCCAGCGACCGAGAAGAGTACCACAGTACACCCACTCAGCCCAGCTCACCTTGACGGGAAAGGGCTCCAGCCTCGCTGCAGGAGGCCGATCTGCCCATAATTCTGCCCGATTCCAGGCTTTGGTTGCAAGCGACAGAAACAAACTCTGGCAGACTTAAAGCAAGGGAATGTATTGAGAGGGTGGGGCCATTCACAGAATCAAGAGACAGCTGAGAAGGAGGCTGGAAGAGTTGGGAACAATGACCGCCATGACCTCCTGGAACAGGAGCTAATTGACCATCTTGTCAGAGGACTGCTTCGTGCACAACGTTATCTGTCCTTTGGCCATTTTGGTTAAGATCCCAAGTGCTTGAATCTGACCGGCTTGGTTTGAGTAAAACGCCCTCTCCTTTGCCACCTTGATTGACAACCCAACTGGGACTGCAACCACCGGGGTAGAAGCAATTGTCCAAAACAGAAATTGGGGCTCTTGCCAAAATAAAGGAGCAGAATGTTGGGCAGCCAAGAACTACATGTATTCAAAACAGCCCCAATCTCTCCCCAGTTACACAGTCTACTTGTCTACCAAGATTCCGGGTGCTGTGAAAAGCTGGCAGAAATCTAAACTAAAGCGAGTAATAGGCAGGATTGAAATCCGTGGAAGGAAGCTCGGTTTGAGGAGAATTTGGGCTTTTTGGATCAGAAGATCCACATTCCAGTCCTAGCACTGCTGCTAACTGAGACCTCTGCTTATTCATCTAAGCCAGTGATCTATCCAGTCAGTCATTAAAAGCATCAAAATAGACAATGTGCTTGAAGACACTCGGAAGGCTGTTAAACATGCAAACCTGAGGGGCTGTTATTGGTCATTTGGGTTTTTCTAATTTACTGTGCGGATCACAGCATATCAACTCCTTAACCTGAGATTGCATTTGGCCAGAAGCAGGCAGTTCTGACCTTAGCCGGCAGACAGGCTGCAGTGAAGCGAGATGAAGGAGAGGGAGCTCTGCAGGTAATGCAGTGGGCAGTCTTATTTCAGCCTATTTTGCAATGCAATGATCTTGAGGAAATATTAGGATGCAGTTCATAGAGAGTCCTCACTAACTCAGAAAAATCAACTCCAGCGAGAGCCAAGAAATAGAAAACTGCCAGAGTGTAGGAAATAGCCATTTGGAAGAACGCATCAGATATTCAATATTCAACACAGCGGCAATGTAGCATAGTCGTTCAGAACACGAGCTTTGAGTCATGAAGACCTGAGTTTGAACCCATCCTTTGCCTCATCTATGTGAGTACAGTAATAACCCATTAAACAAATGTTTACTGAGGACTTATTATATGCAGGCATTCTTTGAGGCACTGATAAGACAGTGAGCAATACATATGACAAACCCCCGCTGTCCCCCAGGTTTTACATTCTAGTGGGAGAAGGAAGCAAATAAACAACCAAAAAAGGTCAAATATGTGGTACATTGGGTGGTGATAATGGGCTTCCCTTTATCACTTAGATGGTAAAGAATCTGCCTGTAATGCAGGAGACCTGGGTCTGATCCCTGCATCAGCAAGATCCCCTGGAGAAGGGAACAGCAACCCACTCCAGTATTCTTGCCTGCAGAATTCCATGGACAGAGGAGCCTGGTGGGGTCATGGGGTTGCAAAGAGTCAGACACGACTGAGCGACTAACACTTTCACTTTCAGATAGTGATAAACGCTGTGGAAAAAACAAATCAGAGAAGGAAGTCAATGGGGTGACGGGGGAAGAGTTACTACAATCTATAGGGTGATTAGGTGATAACCTAACAGCGACACTTGATGTGATAGTGACATTCAAACCAAACGTTGAGAGAAGCAGACTGTGCGAGGCAGGGGTCTGGGGGAAGACTATTCCAAGCAGAGGGAACAGCGGGTGCAATGGTCTGATGGTGAGCGCACACTTGGAAAGTTCAAGGAACAATGGACGAGGCGGCCAGGATGGCTGGAGGAGACCTTGTAGCCGGAGAAAAGATGGAGATGCGGTCAGAGTGCTGGAGACAGGGCAGACGCCTAAGGGCCTAGTCGGTCCAGCACTTTTTGGCTTTTACTCTGAAGGTGATGGGGAGCCACTGGAAGGTTTTGAACAGGAAAGTAACACAATCTACTCTCTATTTTAACGTGTCATTTGAGCTGCTATGTTTAAGTGAGGACAGAAGAGGAAAACCACTTAGGAGGCTGCAGCAAAGATCCAGGTGAGGGGCTTCCCTGGTGGCTCAGTGGTAAAGAATCAGCCTGTCAACGCAGGAGAGACAGGTTTGACCCCGATTCAGGAAGATCCCACATGTCTCGGAGCAACTAAGCCCGGGTGCTACAACTCTCAGGCCTGTGCTCTGGAGCCCGGGAGCCGCACCTGCTGACCCCACGTGCCATAATGAGTGACGCCCTGTGCCCTAGAGCCCCAGCTCTGCAATGAGAGAAGCCACTGCAAAGAGAAGCCCCGCACAGAACAAGTAGAGAAAAGCCCACACAGCAATGAAGACCCAGCACAGCTGAAAATAAATGAATACAATTATTTTTTTTAAAAATCCAGGTGAGACTTCTAGTTTCTGGTCCAGCTGTAAGGAGCTTGGGAGTTATCATTCTGTCCTAACAAGTAAAAATCTGAAAAAAAAAAAAAAATAGCCCTTCTTAGATTCATCAGAGAAGGAAGGTCTCAAGGCAAACTGCTGCCCCCACAAGTCTGGACAGACAGCCAGACCAATGTTTCGAGTCACCACTTAGAGCAGAGATCACAAGCAGAAACCTCCAAGGGAAGCAGCGCTGGGGCAGGAAAACCTGAACTGTAACTGACAAACTGCTGTAGACTCAGTATGCACGAGTCAAGAGTTAAAAACTCTGGCGGAGGGGACCCAGTTAAGGAGAGGTGCCTACAGTTTTGTGAGTTTTATCTCCAGGGACTCAACCACATTCTCTTGGTGAATACTGTAGAAAAACCGTTCCAGCTTCTGGTGTGGTTTAAGGAAAAGGAACTGTTTTGAAATACACTGAGCATTCTGCTCCTCTTAACGAGGCTTGCCCTCGAGAGAAGCTATTTTACCAGGGTTTAAACTATTGGGGAGCATAACACTAGAGATTATACTAGAGCATAATCAACATGGAGAAAGGGAAACACCCACCTCCAGCCCTCTCTAATTTTCCTTTCCCATTTAGGGGGGAATGATAGGGGAAGAGGCTGAGAAGAACCTGTGAAATTCACAGCCCAGGGATACAGGCCCACTAAAGACTCAGACCTCATCATAAGACTATAGAATGCTTTCTTTCCCCAATACCTTACCCTATATCACTAAAGGCCTATTTACTGCAGCTCCTTTTACCCAATACATCATGTTCTGCTAACGAGAAAAAATTTCAAGACATAGCAAAAAAACCACACTTGCCTTGAAGAGACAGAACACACATCAAAACCAGACTCAGAGATGGCAGAGAGGATGGAATTATCAGGCTGGGAATTTAAGACAACTATGATTAAAATGCTAAGAGTTCTAATGGATGAAGCAGACAGTGTGCAAGAACAGATGAGTAATGTAAACAGATGGTAGTTATAAGAATGAGTCAGAAAAAAACACCAGAGATCAAAAACACTGTAACAGAAATGACGAATGCCATTAGTGCATTGATTACTTGAAAGACTTTGACTGTGTGGATCACAACAAACTGTGGAAAATTCTTAGAGATGAGAATGCCAAACCACCTTACCTGTCTCCCAAGAAACCTGTATGCAACTCAAGAAGCAACAGTTAGAACCCTACATGGAAAACCTGGTTCAAAATTGGGAAAGGAGTATGACAAGCCTGTCTATTGCCATCCTGTTTATTTAAATTATATGTAGAGTACATCAGGCAAAATACTGGGCTGAATGACTCACACGCTGGAATCAAGATTGCCAGGAAAAATATCAACAACCTCAAACATGCAGGTGACACCACCCTTATGGCAGAGAGTGAAGAGGAAATAAAGATCCTCTTGATGAAGCTAAAAGAGGAGAGTGAAAAAGCTGGCTTAAAACTTAACACTCAAAAAACAAAGACCATGGTATCAGATCCCATCACTTCATGGCAAATAGATGGGGAAACAATGGAAACAGTGAAACTTTATTCTCTGGGGCTCCAAAATCACTGTAGATGGTGACTGCAGCCACGAAATTAAAAGACTCTTGCTCCTTGAAAGAAAAGCTATGATAAACCTAGACAGCATGTTAAAAAGCAGAGACATTACTTTGCTGACAAAGGTGTGTGTAGTCAAAGCTATGGTTTTTTTCAGTAGTCATGTATGAATGTGAGAGCTGGACCATAAAGAAGGCCGAACACCAAAGAATTGATGCTTTTGAGCTGTGGGAGAAGACTCTTGAGGGTCCCTTGGACTGCAAGGAGATCAAACCAGTCCATCCTAAAGGAAATCAGTCCTGAATATTCACTGGAAGCACTGATGCTGAAGCTGAAGTTTTAATACTTTGGCCATGAAGAGCCATGGATGCAAAGAGCCAACTCATTAGAAAAGACCCTGATGCTGGGAAAGATTGAGGGCAGGAGAAGAAGGGGGAGACAGAGGATGCTTGGATGGCATCACTGACTCAGTGGACATGAGTTTGAGCAAGCTCTGGGAGATGGTGAGGAACAGGGAAGCCTGGCATGCTGCTGTCCATGGAATCGAAAAGAGTCGGACCCAACTGAGCGACTGAACAACAGCAATCAATAGGAGGGTGCTTCCTAGGTGGCTCAATGGTAAAGAATCCGCCTGCCATTGCAGAAGACACAGGTTGGATCCCTGGTTAGGGAATATCCATCCCTTGGAGGAGGAAATGGAGACCCGCTCCAGTATTCTTGCCTGGAAAATCTCACGGACAGAGGAACCTGGTGGGCTATGGTCCATGTGGTCTCAAAGAGCCGGATACAACTAAGCATACACGCAATCAATAGGAAAAAATCAACAAAACCAAAAGTTGGTTCTTTGAAAAGATATATAAAATTGATACACCTTTACCAGGTCACATAAAAAAGAAAGAGGACACAAATTACTAATATCAGAAATGAAAGAGACAACATTATGACATACCCCATGGACATTAAGAGAATAATCAAGGAATAGCATGAACAACCCTATGCCCACAAATCTGATAACCTAGATGAAATGACCCAATTATTTGAGAGGCACAATCTGCCAAAAGTCTTACAAAAATAAGTAGACAATCGGAATAGACCTATGTATATTAAAGAAATTGAATCAATAATTAATAGCCCTCCAAAACAGAAAGTACTAAGCCCAGATGGGTTCACTGGTAAATTCTACTGAAACTCTAAGGACGAAATTATGGCAAATCTATACAATCTCTTTCAGAGTATAGAAGCAGAGGGAATACTTTCCAATTTATTCTATGAGGCTAGAATTAGCATTACCCTGATATCAAAACTAGATAAAGACATTACAAGAAAACTACAGACCAATATCTCTCATGAACATAGACGCAAAAATCCTCAAGAAAATATTAGCAAATCTAATCCAACAATATATAAAAAGAATTATACACCATGACCAAGAGGGATTCACCCAAAGTATGTGAGGCTGGTTCTACATTTGAAAATCACCTAATGTAATCCATTACATGAACAAGCCAAAGAAGAAAAATCACATAACCATTTCAATAGATGAGGAGAAAGTATTTGACAACAGTGAAATATTCATTCATGATTAAAAAAAAAAAACACCCTCTCAGCAAACTGGAAATAGAGGGGAACTTCCTCAACTTGGTAAAGAACATCTGTAAAAAATTATACTTAATATTATACATAAATGGTAAGAAACTGGAAACTTTCCCATGAAGTCAGGAACAAGGGAAGGACGTTCCTTCTCACTACTCCTTTTCAACATCATCTTGGAAGCCTTAACTTGCAGTAAGACAAGAAAAGGAAATAAAAGGTACACGAATTGGGAAGGAAGAAATAAAACTCTCTTTGTTCGTACATGACATGATTGTCTATAAAGAGAATCTTAAAGATTCAACAACAACAAAAGACTCCTGGAACTAATAAGGGATTATAGCAAGTTTGCAAGACACAAGGTTAATATATAAAAATCGACTAGTTTCCAGTATATTAGCAATGAACAAGTAAAATTTGAAATAAAAAATACAATACCATTTATGTTAGCACGACAGAAAAGGAAATACTTAGGTATAAACCTAATACGATATGAATAAGATTTATATGATATACATATATGAGAACAGATGGAGAGACCAACATAGTAATAGACCAACATAAATGTAGTCGACTGATCTTTGACAAAGAAGCAAAGGCAATACAGTGGAGAAAAGATAGTCTTTTTAAAAAATAATGCTGGTACAACTGGACATTCACATGCAAAAAATCTAGAAACAGACCTTGTACCTTTCACAGAAATTATCTCAAAATGGATCACAAGTAGTTTAGGACATTCGAAAAAATGAATCATAGATCTACTTGTACAAAGTGCAAAACTATAAAACTCCTAGAAGATAACAAAGGAGAAATTTAGATCTAGATCATCTAGGCTTTGGCAATGACTTTTTAGTTACAACACCAAAGGCATGATCATGAAATAATTGATAAGTTAGACTTCAGTAAAATTAAAAGCTTCTGCTCTGTGAAAGATTCTGTGAAGAGAATAAGTCATGTCCTGTGGAGAAAATATCTGCAAAACATATATCTGATAAAGACAGTTATCCAAAACATGCAAACAGCTCTTAAAACTCTTAAAGAATAAGACACTGAACAACCAGATTAAAAACCAGACGAAGACGTCGGAGGACATCTCCCCAAAGAAGATATACGTAAAGGGCAATGAGCGCATGGAAAAAGTATCCACGTTACAAGCATTAAAGACATAAAAAGTCATTACTGGTTAAAACAGTAATGAGATTCCACTGCACATCTATTAGAATGGCCAGAGCAGATTACTGATGACAGCAAATGCTGCCGAGGCTGTGAAGCAACAGAAACGCCCCTTCCTTGCTGGTGGGAATGCAAAATGGCACAACCGCTCTGGAGGACAGCTTGGAAGTTTCTTAAAAACCTAAACAGGGATTTCCCTGGTGATCCAGTGGCTAAGACTCCATGCTCCCAATGCAGGGGGCCCTGGATGCATCTCTAGTCAGGGAACGAGATTCCACATGCCACAACTGAAAGACACCACATGCCACAATAAAGATCAAAGATCTCACGTGCTGCAACTAAGACCCAGAGCAGCCAAATGAATAAATATTTCATAAAAGCTAAACACACTCTTAACATATGGCCCAATAATCATGGTCCTTGGTATTTACCCAAAGGAGGTGGAAACATCTACACAAAAACCTGCATACAGACGCTTAGAGCAGCTTTATCCAAAATTGCCAAAACTTGGAAACAACCAAGATATTCGTCAGTAGGTGAGTGGACAAACAGTGATATTAGTACATCCAGATAATGGAATATTATTTAGCACTTAAAAGACATGATCTACCACGTCTTGGAAAGACATGAAGGAAATTTGTATGAATTATTACCAAGTGAAAGAAGCCAATTTGAAAAGGCTACATACTATATGATTCCAAATATATGAATTCTGGAAAAGGTAAAACTATGGAGAAAATAAAAAGATCAGTGGTTGCCAGGAGCTGGAGGAGGCAGGAATGAATAGACAATGCACAGAGGGTTTATTTTTTTTAGGGCAGTGAAATTATACTGTATAGATACCCTTATGGGATACATGTCATTAAGCGTGTGTGCGTGCTGTCTCTTCAGTCCTGTCCAGCTCTTTGCAACCCTATGGACTGTAGCCCACCAGGCTATTCTGTCTGTGGGATTCTCTAGGCAAGAATACTGGAGTGGATTGCCGTGCCCTCCTCCAGGGGATCTTCTAGACCCGGGGATCGAACCCATGTCTCTTGCACCTCCTGCATTGGCAGCTGAGTTCTACCACTAGCACCACCTGGGAAGCCCTTTACATTTGTCAAAACCTACAGAATATACACCACCAAGAGTGAACTCCAATATAAACTATGGATTTGGGATGATAATGATATTGGTATAGCTTCACTGATTGTAACAGATGTACCCCTCTGGTGAGGGATGTTGATAACGGGGAAGGCGGGAAAGGGCAGAGGATATAGGGGCCCCTCTGAACCTTCCATTCAGTTTTGCAGTAAACCTGGGTGGTAGTGTAGTCACTAAGTTGTGTCCAACTCTTTTTGACCCTGTGAACTATAGCTCACCAGGCTCCTCTGTCCACGGGATTTCCCAGACGAGAATACCGGAGTGGGTTGCCATTTCCTTCTCCAGGGGATCTTTCTGACCCAGGGATCAAACTCAGGTCTCCTGCACTACAGGCGGATTCTTTACTGACTGATCCACTCAGGGAAGCCCTTTTTTAAAATGCTCTAAAAAAATCAAGTCTATTTAAAAAAAAAAAGTAAGAATTGATGGTGGTTTGCCAAGAGTAGCAGCTATAGAAGTGTGGAGAAGTGGTTGGATTATGGATTTATTTTAAAGAAGAGCCGACAGAATTGCCACTGGATGGGATGTGGAGTATGAGGACAAGTGAAGATTCAGCCTACATCCTAGACAAGACGACATACGACAGTGACTACACACAATGCAGAGGAAAAAAAATACAATGGGGAAGACTAGAGATCTCTTCAAGAAAATCAGAGATACCAAGGGAACATGTCATGCACAGATGGGCACGATAAAGGACAGAAATGGTACGGATCTAACAGAAGCGGAAGATATTACGAAGAGGTGGCAAGAATACACAGAAGAACTGTACAAAAAGGATCTCCATGACCCAGATAACCACAATGGTGTGATCACTCACCTAGAACCAGACATCCTGGAATGCAAAGTCAAGTGGTCCTCAGGAAGCATCACTACGAGCAAGGCTAGTGGAGGTGAAGGAATTACAGTTGAGTTGTTTCAAATCCTAAAAGATGATGCTGTGAAAGTGCTACACTCAATATGCCAGCAAATTTGGAAAACTCAGCAGTGGCCACAGGACTGGAAAAAGTCAGTTTTCATCCCAATCCCAAAGAAAAGCAATGCCAAAGAACACTCAAACTGTCGCACAATTGCACTCATCTCACATGCTAGTAAAGTAATGCTTAAAATTCTCCAAGCCAGGCTTCAGCAATACGTGAACCATGAACTTCCAGATGTTCAAGCTAGATTTAGAAAAGGCAGATCAAATTGCCAACATCTGTTGGATCATTGAAAAAGCAAGAGAGTTCCAGAAATAAATACATAATAAATAAATAAATAAAGTTCATAGTCAATTAAGTTCTGCTTTATTGACTATGCCAAAGCCTTTGACTGTGTGGGTCACAACAAACCGTGGAAAATTCTTCAAGAGATGTGAATACCAGACCACCTGACCTGCCTCCTGAGAAATCTGTATGCAGGTCAAGAAGCAACAATTAGAACAAAGAACAACAGACTGGTTCCAAATAGGGAAAGGAGTCTGTCAAGGCTGTATATTGTCACCCTGCTTATTTAACGTATATGCAGAGTACATCATGAGAAATGCTGGGCTGGAGGAAGCACAAGCTGGAATCAAGATTGCCGGGAAAAATATCAATAACCTCAGATATGCAGGTGACACCACACTTATGGCAGAAAGCAAAGAATTAAAGAGCCTCTTGATGAAAGTGAAAGAGGAGAATGAAAAAGTTGGCCTAAAACTCAACATTCAGAAAACTAAGATCATGGCATCTGGTCCCATCACTTCATGGCAAATAGATGGAGAAACAATGGAAACAGTGAGAGACTTTATTCTTTGGGGTTCCAAAATCACTGCAGATGGTGATTGCAGCCATAAAATTAAAAGATGCTTGCTCCTTGGAAAGAAAGTTATGACCAACCTAGACAGCATATTAAAAAGCAGAGACATTATTTTGCCAACAAAGATCCATATAGTCAAAGCTATGGTTTTTCCAGTAGTCATGTATAGGATGTGAGAGTTGGACTATCAAGAGAGCTGAGCACCGAAGAATGGATGCTTTTGAACTGTGATGTTAGAGAAGACTCCTGAGAGTCCCTTGGACAGCAAGGAGATCCAACCAGTCCATCCTAAAGGAAATCAGTCCTGAATATTCATTGGAAGGACTGATGCTGAAGCTGAAACTCCAAAACTTTAGCCACCTAATACGAAGAACTGACTCATTGGAAAAGACCCTGATGCTGGGAAAGATTGAGGGCGGGAGGAGAAGGGGATGACAGAGGATGAGATGGTTGGATGGCATCACCGACTCAACGGACATGAGTTTGAATAAACTGCGGTAGTTGGTGATGGACAGGGAAGCCTGGTGTGCTGCAGTCGATGAGGTCACAAAGAGTCAGAAATGACTGAGCGACTGAACTGAACTGAACTTCACACAATGCCAAGCACACTTTTTTCTCTGAAAATTTCAGAAGAGATTATGGTCTTCAGCAAGGTAATATCTTAGTTAGATAACTCATGGGGTGGGATTTAGGACACACAAGAAAATCGAAAGAAGAGGGTGTCCAAACGCTGTGTGTGTTAGACGCTCAGTCGTGTCTGACTCTGTGATCCCATGGACTGTAGCCCACCAGGTTTCTCTCTCCATGGAATTTTCCAGGCAAGAATACTGGAGTGGTTTGCCATTCCCTTCTCCAGGAGATCTCCCCAACCCTAGGGATAGAACCTAGGGTCTCCTGCGCTGCAGGCGGTTTCTTTATTGACTGAGCCACCAGGGAAGCCGGGCTCTAGTCAACTCTAATAACTCAATGTTTTCCTGTGGTCAGTAACTTAGTTCTAGAAACAGGAGATAAATGGAGTAGGAACAGAGAAAAACAAGAATGATTCATCCCAGGACCAGTACATAACAATAACTTCAAAATAAATAACAGGGATGTGATGTACAGCACAGGAAACACAGTCAATAATATTGTAATAACTTTGTATGGTGTGAATCTATAAAAATATCAAATCTCTATGTTGTGCACCTGAAACTAATATAATATTGTAAGACAACTACCCTCCGGTTAAAAAAAAAGAAAAGAAAGAAAAATAAAGTACTGTCAGACTTCAAAAAAATGATAATAATGCCAAAGGTAACACTTATAAGTAATCACAGTGGCAATATTAGCTAAACACATGGAATGTTGTATTTTTTGGAGCCTGTGCTAGGCCAGCCTCTTCACTGCAGTGCATTTAGCTTCAGGTAAATGAGGAGTCATTTATGCTAAGGTGTGGGGGAAAAAAAGCAAAAGGATTAGTTCTCCAAACATTGATTGTCAGTTTCCAAATGATACACTCTAGTGGGAATGTATTTAGCATTTTTTAATCCCCTACTGTACATTAAGCACACATATTTTTCTAGTGCTGAAATCAGCCCAGCTGATTTCAAGATATATATTATCGTATCCTGGATTGAAACCCAAGGCTATGCATCTCTAAAGCTCATGCTCAGGCCACGCTGCCTCACTTAAGTTTTGTTAACAATGACCCACCTTCACTGACCACTTACCTCAAGCCAGGCCCCAGTGTTTCTCAGCTATTAATATGAACTATTATCATCCCCATTTTAAAAATGAAGAAATTGAGGCCTAGAGAAGTTAAGAAGCTCACTGTAGACCCCTCAGCTGGTAAGTCAGACAGTGTGGTTGCATGTTGTAGGATCCATCCCCTTATGTCTTTATAAAAGTACTTTTAAAAAATACAGTAGTAACATATATTCATGGTAACAACTTTAGAAAAGATGACTAAGAAAAAAGAAAAAAAATCACTATAATCCTACCATTCTGAGATAACCATGATTATCATTTTAGTAGATAACATTTGAATCTTTCTCCTATATACACTTTTTTTTTTCTTTTTTTACAAAAATAAGATTGTGGGACTTCTCTGATGGTTCAGTGGTTAAGAATTCACTTTGCAATGCAGGGGATGCAGGTTTGATCCCTGGTTAGGGAACTAAGATCCCACATGCCACAGGGCAACTAAGCCTCACACCATAACTAGAGATCCTGTGTGCCAAGCTAAAACCCAATGCAGCCAAATAAATAAATATTAAAGATAAATGTTTTTAAAAATAAGATTGTACTATGTTTGCTTTTGACCTATCCTTCATCCACTTAATAATACATTGTCAACATCTTTCTGTTTTAAATATTTGCTACAATGGTGATTTTTTTTTTACTCTCTTGAGCCATGCACCTATTTAAGAATCTGTAAGAATTCTCCCTTTCACCCAAAATGTGAACACACATACACACAAAATTTTACATATGATTTCAGAGACTCCCTGAACCATGGACCCTGAGAACTCCAGTTCTACATTATGTCTTCTTTTTTTTTAATTGAAGTATAGTTGATTTACAATGTTGTGTTAATTTCTGCTTTACAACCAAGTGACTCAGTTATACATATATATATATATATATATATATATATATATACACATTCTTTTTCATTATGGTGTATCCCAGGATACAACATATTTCTAATGCCTGAACAATATTCCATCACGGAAGGATGCCCTATAAGTTATTGAACCAACCTAAGTCAGTCCCCTAAGATTGGACATTTAGATTATTTCCAGTTTTCCACTATTATAAACAATAGCGCAAGGACTGTTCCTACGGATAAATCTTTGCGTGCAGTCCTATTTATTGCCTTGGGATCCATTCCAAGAGTACGATCACTTTTAAGGCGTTTGACAGTACTTCCAAATTGCCCTCCAGAAAGGTTGTACCTATTTATGCTCTTGCCAGCAGCATCTAAGAGGGCCCATTTCCCCACATCATTGCTCACATCTGGTCTTATAAAACACTATATTCTGTCCCTCTTTAACCCTGGCTCAGAACTTTTCTTTCTCCTTTTGCTGTCTTGAAGGCAGAGATTTCTGGCTCAAAGAACTGGAAATACCAGTTTTTGGGGAAGACTCTGGGTTAGGAATTGCTATCTTTCCCAACTTCAACAAAACCACAAAAGCTTCCTAGGTTTAGCAGAAGACCCTTGCTTGCAAATCCCTTGTCTTTGGTAGAAAAACTGTTACTGGGTGAGAAGAAACAAACAGGCTAACCTTTAAAAAAAAAAAAAAATGTTGGTTGATTTTTTTAAACCTTTGTATTATGAAATGTTTGTCCCCAAAGGAACCAGGAGGGCTCCTTTTAGTAGATCTTAAAATTCATAGACAAGTAATTCTGTAATGTGACTGCTCCTTCTCTCCCACTTTAGACAGCCAAATCTGGCTTCTGATGTATACAATTTACTAGGAAAAAAAAAAAAAAAACCTCAGTTTGGCTCAAGAACTCCACAAGCGTGGTTATAATGAGAAAGCTCTTGCATATAGTAGGCACTCAATAAATGTTTGTTGAATTGCACTGGAGGACTGTGACATGCACCCTGGAGTAATCGGGGATTTCGTGTACGTGTTTAACTACTAAAGCTTTCATTAACTGTGGCAGTGTTAAATACAGCCGGGACTAATGAGGGGGAGTGGTGACCTGAATACACCAAAACAGAGGGAAATCCCAAATCAACTCTATTTCCTCTTGAAATACAGTCCATGATTTTTTTTTCCTCCAACAAATGTACCTTTCCAATTCTGTTTGACTTAAGCAAATATTACAATAAGCTTACCCTCCGCTATTGGAGAAGACTCTTGAGAGTCCCTTGGACAGCAAGGAGATCCAACCAGTCCATCCTAAAGGAAATCAGTCCTGAATATTCATTGGAAGGACTGGCACTGAAGCTGAAACTCCAATACTTTGGCCACCTGATGCGAAGAACTGACTCATTTGAAAAGCCCCTGATGCTGGGAAAGATTGAAGGCAGGAGGAGAAGGGGATGACAGAGGATGAGATGGTTGGATGGCATCACTGACTCAATGGGAATGAGTTTGGGTAAGCTCCGGGAGTTGGTGATGGACAAGGAAGCCTGGTGTGCTGCAGTCCATGGGGTCGCAAAGGGTCAGACACGACTGAGCGACTGAACTGAACTGACTGACTATCCTCAGTTAGTCCACAGAGAAGACCATGCTGGGACAGGCAGTTTTTGGTCTAGATTTAAGTGCTGGAAAAAAATTTTGACTTGTTAGATGATATAAAGGAATTGTTAATTGTCTTAACTATGATATTGATATTATTTTAGCTATGGAGGGATATGTTCCTTTTTTTTAAAAAAAAAACACACCCTGGAATTGACAAATAAGTTATCACAGACCATCTGCAAAAGAGATAATGAAGATTTGACTATATTATAACAATAACTACTGTTTACGGGAAGTGTTTTGTGCAAGCCAGTTCAGTTATATTAACTTGAATCCTACACTAAATAAACTTCTGCCAGGCAGGTATCACTGTCCCCATTTGGCAGATGAATAAACTGAAACTCAAACCAGTCAATCCTAAAGGAAACCGGTCCTGAATATTCATTGGAAGGACCGATGGGGAAGTTGAAGCTCCAATACTCTGGCCACCTGATGCGAAGAAACTGACTCACTGGAAAAGACCCTGATGCTGGGAAAGACTGAAGGCAGAATGACAGAAGATGAGATAGGTGGATGGCATCACCGGCTCAATGGACATGAGTCTGAGCAAGCTCCAGGAGTTGATGATGGACAGGGAAGCCTGGCGTGCTGCAGTCCATGGGGTCGCAAAGAGTCGGACACGACTGAGTGACTGAAGTGAAACTGAGGCTCAGAGGCAGTAGTGACTATCCAACTCTGCTTCAGGGAACTCGCCTCCCTCACCGATGAAACTGACGGCCAAAGAGCCCTGCCCTCCTGCCCAGAGTCCAGGACGCAGGGCTCTCCTGGGATCCCTGGCCTGCATGGAGGAGTGCTGAGGCCAGCACAGGTGAACACTCTGGAAAGGACAGCCATTGGGCCCTTCTGAGGTCAGGGACTGGGGCTTTTCAGTCCATTCTGTGACCCTCCCCACCTCAAGGCAGCCATGGTTGGTTTCTATTTACACAACTAAAGAATGCTGACCATCAGAGAAATATTTCTGACTCTCACCCCAGACAGCCCAACTGGGAAATGGCAGCACAAGGATTTGACCTCAGGGCAATCTGATGTCAAAGCCTCATGCCATTTCTCAGAGGACATGCATAAGAGGTCAAGTTCATCTATCTTCCAAGTGTCTACCGTCTGCATCTTCCCTGTGAAACTCTTCCACACTTACTTCCATGTCTCTCTACCCACAGGGCGTGGCAATACATTGCTGCTCTAATATAACTACACCTCCACGTGGGAAACCCAGTGTTTAACTCAGCGATTAACGCACATCCCCCTAAATTAACCGCCTGTTACTGCTACTCACAGCACCCTTTTGTAATGAGAAGAACACTGAAGGGGAGGCACAAATGGGTTGTCTGGTCCAAGCTCCTGCCTCAGAGGAATGCTGCCTACAAATCAATAGCCTTCAGTCACGTGACAGGGGTCACTTTTGCCATCACCATTCAAACAAGTCAACCTTAAGAAGCACCATGTGCTTTTCTACTACAGAAAGCATAAACCTGGGAAGACAGCCTAGAAGAGAGGGACAGAGAGCCTCAGAGCCCGAGGGTGGTGGGAAGACTACAGCCTCTGCAGTCAGGGAGCTTCATCTTGTACCAGGCATGTGACCTTGGACTTCTCTTCCCTGAGTCTCAGTTTCCTCACCTGTAAAATGGGGATAAAAATAACAGTTCCCACCTCGCAGGTTCTTGAGGTGCTTGTATCAGAGGACAGAGTTAAACTGCCTGATACGCTGTAGGCGCCAACCCTGTCGGTGCTTCCCTTCCTGGAGAATTTAGGACAGTTGATCTCTTATTCCTATTTTTAAAGATCTCCAAGGAAGGAGAAACGATAGCATCCCTTGGTAGCTGGTGTCTGTGTTTCACAACCCACTTAGATGATGTGTGAATATAGCACAGAGGCCCACATCCAAGGAGGCCGGTGGAGGCTGGGAGGCATGCCAAGCAGTTTGCTGGACCGCTACCATCCTGTCCCTTCCCCCACCATCGGCTCCTAAATATATATATTAGCTTAGCCATCCTTCACAGGCCGACCTCCTTTTGGAAACCCTCTCTGATAATCCCCCGGTTTGAAAGGTTTTAAGTCTTCTAACTGCTGCAACACCTGATGGCTGTCAATTCTTCAGGCCCTTACCAAAAACAGGCTAGTACTATAACTATTTACTTAATTGGTGAATTCAATAAATATATATCAAACACTTCTACGTTGCCAGACAGTGTCCTAGGCACTGGACACCTGGAAATAAACAAGACAAATGTGGTCCCTGCCTTCTTGAAGCTCACATTCTAGAAGAAGTCAGGGGGACAGAAAATAAGAGTTTATCTGTTGCTCAAAAGTGCAACGGAGGGAACTCCCTGGCGGTCCAGTGGTTAGGACTCCATGCTTGCACTGCAGGGGGCTTGGGTTCAATCCCTGGTCAGGGAGCTAAAATCCTGCTCCCTGGTGAGCCAAAAAGAAAAAAAAAAAAGGTGCAATGAAGAAAATTAAATCAGGGTCGGGGTGTTGCTATTCTGCACAAGAGGAATGACAAGACCTGGCACCTTCCCACCTCACCCTGGCTTCCTCTCATTCCCTGGGCCCCATGCAGGCTTTCTCTCAGCTTATCCCATTCACCACACTCCTTCCAGCCCCAGGACCTTTGCACGCTCCTTTTGTCTGGAACACTTGTCTCTCCCTATCTCCCCTGGTGAACCCCTCTTTCAGATGAAGTGACATTTGAGTCAAGACTGGAAAGCAGTGAGGGGACTACTTACATAGGTTTGTTTCCTCTGAGCAGCTAGAAACTCCTGAAGAGGAAGAGGAGGCAGAGGAGAGCAGTGAGTAGAGATGTGCTTCTGGAGTCGGGGTGACCTGCTTCAAATCCCAGCACTACCACACCCTAGCTGTGTGACAAGCTCCTAACTGCCCCAAGTCTGCCTCTTCTGGTAAATCACGTAAGAACAATATTTGTCTCATAGGAATATTGTGATGATTCAGTGAGATCATGGATGTACAGTGCTGAGCACCAAGGGCAGATATCCCCTGAAGCTAATGGAATTTCAGGAGCTCCTCTTAGAGGGGCCCCAGCAGTGGGGTCAAGAGATCGCATGCTTCCGTCAAATATGCTGACAACAGTCAGTTAAGACTGCTGTCTTGGGCTTCCGTGGTGATCCAGTAGTTAAGAATCTGCCTGCCAATGCAGGGGACATGGATTTGATCCCTGGTCTGAAAAGATTACACATGCCACAAGGCAACTAATTCCATGCGCCACCACTACTGAAGCCCACACCCCTAGAGCCCGCGCTCCGCAACAGGAGAAGCCGCCGCGATGAGGAGCCCCCACTCTCCGCAGCTAGAGAAAGCCCACGCACATCAACGAAGACCCAGCACAACCGCAAATAAATGTAAATAAATACATTAAAAAAAAAAAGGCTGCTATCTCTTCCCACTTTGACACCCCTGTCATGAGGTGAAAAGTGAAAGTGTTGGTCACTAGGTCATGTCCGACTCTTTGTGACCCCCGGGACTGTAGCCGCCCCCCACCCCCACCCCCGCCACCCCCGCCAGGCTCCTCTGTCCTTGGGATTCTCCAGGCAAGAATACTGGAGTGGGTTGACATGCTCCCCTCTCTCATACTTCTCCTCAAGTCAAATGGCACAAGAGAAGACTTGGGACTTTTGTATTCACAATCCAGACGGTGAACTCAGCCACTGCACCCCAGGAGGACAGAGATTGGCCTTCCTGGAGAACAGCTGGGCTCACCACTGAGGATCCCTCCAGAGAGCTAAGGGCTCTCTGCCATGACTGCCCCCACACTGGGAGAAGGAGGCTTTGGGAGCAGGACAACACCACCCCCGTGAGACCTCCAACTCCAAGCCTTCTGCTCAGAGCTCAGGATGCTCTGGGATCTTCCTGAGGCATCACTGAGAGACAGCCAGCCCCAGGGTCAGGCACTTCCTATATCTAAGCTGAAAAGCTCTTGAAACTTACACCCAGCTTGGGAATGCGCTGTTTCCTCCTTCTAAGGGTTGAAGACACCTCATGACCATCTTCCAAAGGAAAAACTTCTCCTTACTTTTAAAAGCAGTTATAAAATCATGTCTCAGCCTTTCATTCCCCAGTTAAATGATGCCAATTACTAATACCAAAGGGAATGAACGTGACTCATGGATGTTCCCAGTTCTGACAGCTGATTGCCATAAACTCCCAGGTCCCTAGAGTTTGCTCCACCTTCTCCTGCCTGACTGCTCTCCAAAATCATCGCCCAGAAAGTCACGCTTCCTTCGTGCTTTTCTCCAGGAGACTTCTGAAAGGACCTCCGCAGACCGGCCGGCTGGTCTATTTACAAGAGCACACTCAGTCCCTTCGCCCATCTCCCAGCCAGACTCAGAGAAGGACTGGACTTTGGTGTCCTCCTGTGTATTTTTGTATGTACGGGCATTTGTTTTTCTAGTACCTATTAAACAGGTAATCTTTGGCCATCCTCACCTTCCCCTGGCCCTGCTCACTGTCCACTCCTGCCTTCCCCAGGGCTCTGTCTGCCCATCATAAGCTCAGCAGGTCCATCATCACTACAAGTCCACAGCACCAGCAGGCAGCAGCATGCTAGCCTGGGGTACATCGCTGAAGGGACATTCTACTCAGAAGGAAATGACCCCCTGATCCCTTCGCTCCCAAGAGCTGGAGCCTCATCCTTCCTTCTGCTTTCCTGTCCATCCCTAAGATGAGAGTAGGACTCTGGACTCAGAGGATCACTGACTCTTTCTGAGGGGAGGAGGAGAATAAATTCGGTTGACCGTGAAATATTGTCATAAGGTACTTAACTCATGGCCCAGCAGTGTAAGGACACATGTTACTCTAAAAGTGTGATCATGTAGGACTTCCCTGGAGATTCAGTAGTTAAGACTCTGTGCTTCCAATGCAGAGGGCACAGTTTCGATCCCTGGTCAGGGAACTAGTATCCCACATGCCACAGGGTGCAGCCAAAAAACAAACAAATAAACAAACAATAAAAGTGTGAGCATGTTTTGGTGAGGATGGGCCGGGGAAAGGACAGCACTCACTTACAGTCATCATTTTCCCCTAACTTTCTGAAACAGGCATATTTTTTCTTAATTGAGGCAGTTTGTTAAAAGTGTAGTTAAATGTGATTGGAATGTATAGCTTTGTATAGACTCTTAAAAAAGAAAGTCTTTTGTCAGACCATGTGCCCTGATTTGGGATTCAGAAAACATGATCCCTGTAACAGGAGAACAGTGTATCCTCAAGTCCGGGAGCTGTGTTGATGGATTCAAGGAGCTGAGGGCAGGGTGGAGGACGTGAAAATACTTTGTAAAGACCTTCCATGATACAGATGCAAGCGTTTTATCATCATCATCAGATCATCATTATTAGCAATAACAAGAGAATCAGGGGGGATCTTTTCAAATGCAAATCTAATCACATTATGCCTTTTATCTGAGGCCTCCTACCCGTCTAAGGACAGAAGCCAGAGTGGTACCAGAGCCCTCAGGCCCTGCGTGGTCTGGTATCCTGCCCATCTCCCACCCTCTCCCTCACATTCCCTGGGCCCCTATGCAGGCCTTCTCTCCCCTTGAATCAGCCACAGTCCTCCCAGCCCCAGGACCTTTGCACAATCCTTTTGTCTAGAACTTCTGTTCCTCCCTCCTGGTTAACACTCTCTTTTTGTCCCAGCATCACTGTAATCACATTTTCTCAAGGAAGCACTGTCCACCTCTCCAAGCTGGGTGACTGCTTCTCTCCTACAGTCTCATCGAGTTGTATACAGCCATCCATCCGTTCGTTAATTCATACTTCCTGAGTGTCTACTGTTGGTCAGACAGTACTCCGGAGGCTAGAAATACACTGGGGAACAAAAGAAGGCCCTGGGGAGCTTCCACGCTAACAGGAGAAGAGACAACAATCAAATAAACACATGCAGTGATCAGTGCTAAGAGGAAAATTAAGCTGGGTAAGGACTGGTGTGGTGTCAGGGGTATGGGGTAATTGGTTTCCATAAGAGCAGTAGAGAGGGACTTCCCTCACGGTTCAGTAGTTACGAATCTGCCTTGCAATGCAGGGGACGTGGGTTCAATCCCTCACTGGGGAACTAAGATCTCAGAGCAAGCAAGCCAGTTCCCCACAACTAGAGAGTCCGTGTGCCTCAAAGAAAGACCCCGCATGCCACAACTAAGACCCGAGGCAGTCAAATAAATAAGTATTAAAAAAAAAAAAAAAAAGGAGTGAGCTTCCCAGGTGGTCCAGCGGTTATGAACCCACCTTGCAAGGCAGGGAACACCGGCTCCATCCCTGACCCAGGAAGATCCCGCCTGCGACAGAGCTACTAAGCCTGTGACCCCAAGTACTGAACCAGGGCCCTAGAGCCTGTGAGCCACAACTACCCAGCCCACGAGCTGCAACTGCTGAGGCCCAAGCGCCTAGAGCCTGTGCTCCGAAACGAGAGGGAAGCCACGGCGACGAGAAGGCCAAACATGGCAATGAAGGGTAGCCCCCGCTCCCTGCAACTAGAGAAAGTCCGAGCAACGGTGAAGACCCATCACAGCCCAAAAATAAATAAGTAAATCTTAAACAAGAAAAGAGAGAGAGCCGCAGAGAAAGCCTTTTTGAGCAGATGACATTTAAAGAGAGCCCTCAATGAAACGAGGGAGCAGATCATGCAGAGGCGTGTGGAAAGACGACTCCAGACAGAAAGAACAGCAAGGGCAAAGGCCCTGGGGTGAACGTGGTGAGTCTGAAGGACAGCAGCCAGCCAATGCGGCCGGGGTGGAGAGAGCAAATTGGGAAAGTACTCAGTGAGGCTAGAGGACTTGCAGACAAGTCTTTTGAGGAATTTTGCTCAAAACAAGGAGCAGAGAAATAGGGCAGGAGTCAGGGGAGCACATGAGATCTACTGAGAGCGTTTCTGGTTTGTTTTTTTGTGTTAAGATAGAGAGTACTACAGCCTATCTGTATGCTGAAAGGAAGGCTCCAGGAGAGAGGGGAGAGTCACGCTGGCGATTCATGAAAGAGGAGATAATTGTGGTCAGTCCTTGAGTTGGTGGGGGTTCCCTGTAGCTCAAAGGGTAAAGAATCTGCCTGCGATGCAGGAGACCAGAGTTCGATCCCTGGACTGGGGAGTTCCTCAGGAGAAGTGAATGGCAATCCACTCCAGTATTCTTGCCTGGAGAATTCCATGGACAGAGAAGCCTGGAGGGCTACAGTCCGTGGGGTCGCAAGGAGTCAGACACGACTGAGCAACTAACACACACACACACACACTTGAGTAGGTGAGGAAGAAGGCAGTCCAGGGCTTAGACAGAGAGCGTGGCCTGACGCAGGCTCAGGGATGACTGGAAATTTGCAACAAGAGAGAGGGCAGAGCAAACATGTATGGATGCGGAGGTCAGTGAGCTCAGTGGTGGGGAAAGGGCCTTCTGGTGCCCTGTTTGCCCTGTGAACAGGAAGACGAGATCATCAGCTGAAAGCCTGGCAGGAAAAGGGCAGAAGAGCTGGAGAGGAGAGGAGAAGGGACAGAGAGTGTCTTGGAGACTGGCAGGGTGACTGGACGCTGTAGCAGTGTCGCTGGGCAGTGCCGAGGCAGTCCACTTATCTGTGGACTTAAATATAAAATAAAACCTGCCCAGGCTGTTGTGGGTGTTTTCTCGAGCCATGCTCCTGAGCCCAGATGCAGGTGCAAAGCAGGAGCTCCGTTGGGTGTAACCAAGGTGGGAGTTTTGGAAGGTGGATACGGGAGTTTTGGAAGGTGGATACAGCAGTTCAAGGGAGGTATGGAACAATCATACTATTGATACTAGGCTGCGGAGTCCAGTTTGGATGAGGAGGAAAGTGCGGGCCTGGGTCAGGGTTGGTAAAGGACGGTGAATACAGTGATCAAGGAATTGAAGACCTTAACAGGATCAGAGAATTGTTGGAATGAGAGTCAGGATAACTCAGCTGGGACAGTGCGTGGTGATGGTCTGACGGTTGGCATGGAAACTCCAGAGGTGGTGTAGCTGTGGCCAGGTGTGAGTGTGACTCTGTGGCTCAGGAGGACTGGAGGACAGGGATCATGGTATTGAGGCATCAGGAAATGATAGGCAGGGGGTAGATGACCGTCCTGTGGCTCTTACAGTCACCGCGGACAATGGCGGGAGGAGGGGCACGGAGAAAGTCAGGGAGTCAGATGGCCCAACTGCCAAGAAACACACAAACAGGAGGCAGGTGGGGTTAGCACTAGACATGGTCTCATGACAGGTTCACAGTTTTCACATTTACATGATTATTTGACTGATGTCGATTTCACCCACGACACCGGACATTTCCATGTTTCTGTCCCCCATGTTATCTGCAGCTTCTAGTTCAACGGCTCCCATGTAACAGATACTCGATAAAGACTTTTTGAACAAATACTATTCTCTGGAATTGGAAAAAGAGACAGGATGGGAGGCTGTGATGCAATAATTTGTCCTCTTCTCTTCCCATTAAGGTTTTCTATATAGTCCTAATTTTCAGAAATTTTGGTCAATAGTGACTCAGCTAACATTTATGAAATCCCTGTGAAGAGCCAGCATGGTGCTATGTGCTTCAAAGAAGAAGATGTGATTTCAGCTCTTGGATGTGTTAAATTATATCCAGGCAGACTCATGAATAAATAATTTTGATACAATATGGATCAGTTCAGTTCATTTGCTCAGTCATGTCCGACTCCTTGTGATCCGCTGAACCGCAGCACGCCAGGCCTCCCTGTCCATCACCAACTCCCGGAGTTACCCAAACTCATGTCCACTGAGTCGGTGATGCCATCCAACCATCTCATCCTCTGTCATCCCCTTCTCCTCCTGCCCTCAATCTTTCCCAGCATCAGGGTCTTTTCCAATGAGTCAGTGCTTCACATAAGGTGGCCAAAGTATTGGAGTTTCAGCTTCAGCATCAGTCCTTCCAATGAACACCCAGGACTCATCTCCTTTAGGATGGATTCGTTGGATCTCCTTGCAGTCCAAGGGACCCTCAAGAGTCTTCTCCAACATCACAGTTCAAAAGCATCAATTCTTCGGCACTCAGCCTTCTTTATAGTTCAACTCTCACATCCATACATGACCACTGGAAAAACCATAGCCTTGACTAGATGGACCTTTGTTGGCAAAGTAATGTCTCTGCTTTTTACTTTGCTATCTAGGTTGGTCATAACTTTCTTTCCAAGCAGTAAGCGTCTTTTAATTTCATGGCTGCAATCACCATCGGCAGTGATTTTGGAGCCCAGAAAAATAAAGTCAGCCACTGTTTCCACTGTTTCCCCATCTATTTGCCATGAAGTGATGGGACCAGATGCCATGATCTTAGTTTTCCGAATGTTGAGCTTTAAGCCAACTTTTTCACGCTCCTCTTTATGGATAGAAAATGATAAATTCCATGTCCGGGCAAGAAAACTGGAGTGGGTTGCCATTATCTTCTCCAGGGATCTTCCTGACCTAGAGGTCAAACCCTGGGTCTCCTGCATTGTGGGCAGATTCTTTGCCATCTGAGCCACCAGGGAAGCCCAGAAAACGATAAAGGTCTGAGCAAAATGCTCCAATAGCCCTGAATCTGACTGCATGGGGGGAGAGGAGAAGGCTGTGGATTCCGAAAATATTTAGAGAATGAAGATGGTCAGCAACCAAGACAACTGGAAGTCAGGAAAAGGGCACGCCTTTCCAAAGGTAGGGATGGGGAAAGCTTGGTAAATTGAGAAGTCTGATGAAGCTAAAAATGTCATCTGACCCTTATATTTAGGGCCAATTGGTTTGAAGTGAGTGTGCTAAAATAATTCAAAGAGAAAAGAAAAGTCTTTCTAACAAACAGTGATGGGACAACTGAATATCCATATGGAAGGAGTTGAAGTTGGACTCTCACCTCACATCACATAGAAAGAGTAATTCAAAGTGGATCAAAGACATAAAGGTAAGTGTTAAAACTATGAAACTCGAAGAAGAAAACCTAAGTGTAAATCTTCACGATCCTGGATTAGGCCAAGAAGTCTGAAATTCTAAATAGTAAATAAAGCACAAAACAAAAGAAAAATAGATAAGTTGAACTTCATCAAATTTCAATTTTTATGTTTCAAAGAAGACCATCAAGAAAGTGAAGACTACCCACAGAATGGGAAAAAGTATTTTCAAATTGCATATCTAATAAGGAACCGATGTCCAAAATATACAAAGAACGCTTACAACTCAACCGTGAGAAGACAAATAGCCTCATTTTTAAATAGGCACTTTATACTCACTAGGATTATTATAATAAAAAAAGACAGACATTAACAAGTGTTGGTGAAGATGTGGAGAAATTAGAACCATCATACATTGCTGGTTGGTGTAGGTGTTTGAGAGCCCCTCAAAAAAGTTAAGCACTGACTTATCATAAGACCCAGTAATTCCATTCATATATATATATGTCCAAGAGAACTGAAATCACGTGGACAAAAAACTTGAACGAATATTCAAAGCAGCATGAATCCCAACAGCCAAAAAGTGAAAACAACTCAAATGCCCATTAATCGATAAACGCAGAAACAAAATGTGATATAGTCATACAATAGATATTATTTGGGAATAAGAAATATGAAAGACTGATACAAGCCGTAGCACAGGTGAATCCTGGAATATTATGCTAAGTGAAATAGCCAGGAACAGAAGGCCACACAGTGTATGATTCCATTTGTATGAAATGCCCAGAATAAATTATTAGAAACTAAAAGCAATAGATTAGTGATTTACAGTGGCTGCAGAAGGGCAAAGTGAGGAGTAACTTCTAATTGGTACAGGGTTTTGGGGGCGGGGGGGATGAAATATTCCAGACGCAGCTAGTGGTGATGGTTGTACAACTTTGTGAATGTACGAAACAGCACTGAGTTGTACATATGGAGAGGGTGGATTTTATGGCTGGAACGGTGTGTGTGTCCAGTGTTCAGTCCTGTCCGACTCTTTGTGACCCCATGGGCTGTAGCCCACCAGGCTCCTCCATCCGTGGGATTTTCCAGGCAAGAACACTGGAGCAGATTGCTATTTCCTACTCCAGGGGATCTTCTCAACCCAGGTCGCTTACATCTCCTGCATTGACAGGCAGGTTCTTTATCACTAGCGCCACCTGGGAAGCCCTAGTAATGGGCTAGTAATGTAATGTAATGTGTGTGTGTATAATGTAATGGTGTGAACTGCAGCTCAATTTTTTAAAATGTCATCTGGTGTCCCTGTGGCATGGTAGGCCACACTAAGGGATGTGAATTAAATCCTGTGGGCAATGATGAGTTTCTTAATATTGTGTGTGTGTGTGCACCTGTATACACACACACTCACTCTTTTCCCACTATAGTTGGAAAATCAGGAAGGCGAAATCAACAACAACAAAAAAATCCCATATGGTTCTGTCACCTAGAAGAATCAGGATGAAAGTTTGTTATAATTCATTATGCTCTTATTCGTGTCTGTATCAAGAATATGTTTTATATGCAATTTGGTATGCTGCTTTTTTTGGTTAGTTACCATACACTTATTCTAAGTGCTACTTAAAAATAAAATTCTTATCTAATTAGAATAGTTATTTATGGTAGAAACTTTGGAAAACATAGAAAATTATAAAGAAGAAAATTAAAATCATCCATAATCCCACCAGTTAGAAGTAATCATTACTAATATTTTAGTTTATGTTACTTTGTCTTACTTTTATATGAGTAAATGTCAATTTTAATGGCTGTATTATAGGCCATCCAGTATCATAGATTACTTCTATTGTACTGTAGTTAGGTTATTTCCACTTTTTTCAATGTAAATAATGCTTAATAGATACCTTTGTGCATGAAGCTTTTTCATAGACGGGGCTATTTCCTTAGCTTCTCAGAAATGGAATCACTGGGTCAAAGACTGAAGAGAATACGTGTAACTCTATGGCTGATTCATATCAATGTATGACAAAACCCACTGAAAAATAAAAAAAAAAGAAAATGAAAAAAAAACAAAGACTGAAGAGATTTAAGCTCTTATGCTGTATCCTTACGCCACATTCTATAATGATGGACAAAATGCATTTCTATTAGGAATAAATGAGATTGCCTCTTTCACAGCATCCTCCTCAGCACTGAGAATTACACTTTTAAAGAATTCTCCTTGCTGTTTTTATTTTTATTCTAGCAGAGGTTTCATAAGAAAGAAAGTGGCACACTCAAGTCTGCGTTCTAGATGATAGAGACTGGGCTGCAGAGAGGTGAGAGAGTGGCGCTCAATGAGGAAAGTGTTGTATTAGTGAAAAAAAAGAAATGACACAGCCAAGCAGTGAGGATGGGTGGGTTTAGAAGATGTTAAAGGTTAGGAAGACATTTCTTAGAAAGGATGGGTTGGATTTGAGACTGGAATGAAACTTGCAGGAAAGAAGCCAGTGGTCCAGTGGTTAAGGCTCTGCTTTCCAATGCAGGGGCGCAGGTTCCATCCCTGGGTGGGGAACTAACATCCCACATGCCACAGGGTGTGGCCAAAAATTTTAAATAGATAAATAAAAAGTGTCAAGTTTCACTCCCGAGTGGAGGCAGAGTAGAGGGTGATGGTATTAGGCAAGGCAGGGAAAAGGGAAAGAGGAAGAATCTAGAAGGAAAAACAAACTTTCCTGTTTGCAAGATGTTACCTCCCAGAGGTCCAGGTAGAGTTGTCAAGGTTCCCATTGACAACACGTGTCTGGAGCTTGGAAGAGAGAAGGACGCTGGGGATTAAAGCTGGGGAATCGCCTGTATGTAAACGGTGATGAGTGGGATCGCTGGAGGATGAAAAATAAACTCTAAGGAAAGCCTGCATTTGCAAGGCAGAAGTGGAATGAAGGAAGGAAAAAGAGCTGTTTAGGAAGTAGGCGGGAAACCAATAGACACCGGCGCCAAATGCCAGGGGGAAGTTCAAGGGTAGAGGACGGCCAACAGTGTGAAATGCCTCCGAGGTTACCAGGGGCAGAGAAGGAAGACTCCCACCGAGGACGTTAGAGAGGAATGCTGAGAAGGAGGTCAAAGGAGCAGACCCAATGCGGGGGGGGGGGGGGGGGGGTGCAGAGTTACCTTGAAGGCAGTTTGGGGGCATCGGGAAGGTGTGAGAGAGGGTGCGAGCCTCAGTGGAAAGTCACTCTCAAGTTTTCTCTCCTTTCATCGCGGTGAGGGTCATCCCCTGAGCTCACCCTTGACTGCTCACCTGAGGGCACCCCTGGGATGGGCCGGAGCTGAGGAGGGGGCTGGGGGCACAGTCTCCGGCTCGCTCTGCTGTCCTCTCGTCACCTCCAATTCACCCTTGACCTTTGATCTCTTCACCTACAGTGTGAAGGAGCAGGTGAGTGAAAAGGTACCCGAAGCTGGTCTTCATTCACTGTTGGTTCGCACCCAAGGTTTCATAGGACAGCAGTGAAACGAGAAAAATGAGGCCAGGGTTGTGTAATTTTCATGAATGATGTTAACTTCTTGCGATGTGAAAGACTGTTCTTTATTCTGAGATTATGTCTTTCATATATATATAAATAATCTCAGGAAAAAGGACAATCTTTCACATTGCAAAAAATTAACCTCATTCATCACTGTGCTGACAAAAAGGTCCGTATAGTCAAAGCTATGGTTTTTCCAGTGGTCATGTACAGATGTGAGAACTGGTTGAAAGCCTGAGCTTGGAAGAATTGATGCTTTCAAATTGTGGTGTTGGAGAAGACTCCTGAGAGTCCCTTGGACAGCAAGGATATTAAACCAGTCCATCCTAAAGGCAGTCGGTCTTGAATGTTCATTGGAAGGACTGATCCTGAAGCTGAAGCTCCAATTACTTTGGCCACCTGATGTGAAGAGCCAACTCACTGGAAAAGACCCTGATGCTGGGAAAGACTAAGGGCAGGAGAAAGAGAGGGTAACAGAGGATGAGATGGTTATATGGCATCATCGACTCAATGGACATGAGTTTGAGCAAACTCCGGGAGATACCGAGGAACAGGGAAACCTGGTGTGCTGCAGTCCGTGGGGTTACAAAGAGTCAGACATGACTTAGCGACAACGTCTCTCCTACTTTTCTGATGGTAAGCCATCCTTCTTTTGTGAAATGATGGCCTATGGGAGCTGGGATTTTTCCCCTGATGTTTCTTTTTCATGTCTTTTTTTTTTTTTGCTGAGCCATGTGGTTTTGGCTTAGTTCCCCAACCAGGGATCAAACCTGGTCCCCCTGCAGTGGAAGCATGGAGTCCTAACCAATGCACTGTCAGGGAATTCCCATCTTTTTCATGTCTTTGTTTAGCAAATAAGAAGCTGTTCACGCTCTATGAACCCACCACATCAGCTTAAGGATGTTACTGATTTATTAATTGCCAAAGCGTAGGAATGAGTGACCTAGATATTTTGTAGGGCTCTAACACCCTAAACCCCCAGCTCTCTGAAGATAGTCCTAAGAAGGAACATAGAATGATAGAGCTCACCCAGTGCTGGGTGGAAGGGGCATTACTGCTCCGCCCCACCGCCTCCCCCAAGTACAAGCGCTTGGGTCTGGGGCCTTTGCCCCCTGAAGGTGCACTCCCAGGCTTGCTTTATCCCACGGTTGTCTATGTGCTCCACGGGTCTGGCTACCCAGAGTTATGGCCCCCCAGCACAGCAGCTTCTGCCCAGCGGGCAGGCTCAGTGCCAGGCTCATATCCACAGTAGATGAATTTCCATCTTATCCATGAGTAAACTAACTCACCCCCACCCTTCAACTCCTCGAGGACAGAGGAGTGCCAGTATGTGACAACAGCCCTGGTGGGTGCTCAGGGATGTTTGAGATCTGTTATTTTCCTGACACCACTTGGCTAGTATGCAGCAGAAACTAAATTTGAACTCACAATCCTTTCACTCCAGCCCATTGCTCTCTTTCCACACCGTCTCTGCAGAACGGCGGGACACGCATCACCAATAGGGATTTACAGGCAGGACAGCCTTGCCAGGGCTCCTCAAATCCCACTCAGCTCCTAGACAGGAGCCAAGTCTTACCTCTGGCCATGATTTTATTCCATTCACACTGGGTACGGGGGAAGGGGTGAATCTGAACTGTCTCAATGTGCGATACAGTTTTTAAACTTCATCATAATTTTTCTCAATGTCATGACTGCTCCTGGTTTAAGAAGAAAACCTGTCCTAAATACACCTTTTAACGAACAACAGCTCATCTTCGCCCCAGAGGCAACCACCATCACTCTGGTGCATTTCCTTCTGGTGTTGACCTTCATATGTCTAAAGAACAAGCGCAGAGGCTGTGTCCTGATCGGCCACATTTATCCATCATCTCTTGGCTTGCATGCTGAGGGAGGAATTAGTTCTTCTGAAGCACTACCTGTTGCCCTCTTCTGCTCAGTGTAGTTCTAACTCTTGCTGACATTAACCCCTAATGTTTATTTTATTATGATATTTATTCACTTGAACTAGATATGCTTCTTTTCTTGGACAACTTTTTGTTTACCCGTAAGTTAGTAATCGGGCTTCCCTGGTGGCTCAGAGAGTAAAGCATCTCCCTGCAATGCAGGAGACCTGGGTTCGATCCCTGGGTTGGGAAGATCCCCTGGAGAAGGAAATGGCAACCCACTCCAGTATCCTTGCCTGGGAAATTCCACAGACAGAGGAGACTGGTAGGCTACAGTCCATGGGGTTGCAAAGAGCCGGACACAACTGAGCAACTAACACATTCCAAGTTAGTAGTTAGCTCTTCTTTTACATCTTATTTACTTACTTATTTATTTGTGGCTGTGCTGGGTCTTCGTTGCTATGCGAGGGCTTTCTCTCGTTGCAGTGAGCGGGGGCTACCCTCCAGTTGTGATTCATGGTTTCTACAGGGAAGACTCAGTAGATGTGGTCCACCGGCTTGCTCTGTTGCTCCAAGGCATGTAGGGTCTTACCAGACCAGGGATCCAACCCGTGTCACCTGCATTGGCAGACAGATTCTTAACTACTGGGCCACCAGGGAAGTCCCCAGCTCTTTCTTTCTCGTGTGCTCAGTATTCTGTATATCTAACAATAACTTTTCTTACACCTTCTTCTAGCAGCCTTTTAGCATTTTCAGACACCAAGCAATCAGGTTACCACCCCTTCTGTTTTATCTGCTCGAAGACCCCCTTCCGGGAACCTGTTTTTCTCTGTCCGTTTGGACTGGTTTGCTTCCATCCCCACCATCCTGGAAGCCTCCCCAGCCACTGTTCTGATACAGACCCCCCGAATCCTATGTCACTCTCTTCCTTCGTTTATTCTAAGAAAGATAAGCCTGCATGTCTAAAAATGCCTTTACTTCTCCCTCAACACTTAATTGATCACTGAACTGAATACAGAATTACAGGCAGGAATCCCTTTCCCTCGGGATGTTGATACCTTGCTCTATTTTCTTCCAGCTTCTGATGTTTTTATGGACCCACTTGAGGCAATTCTGATTGCTGGACCTTTATAAACGCCTCCTTTTTTGTGTCTCTAGGGAAGTTTTCAGGATCTTTTCTGTGTCTCTGAGGTTCTGAAACTTCACCGTGATGCACATTATGGGATCTTCTGTCCATTGTGCTGGATACCCTGTGGACCCTGCCACACTGGAAACGTTTCTCCTTCAGTTCCAGGGAAACTTTTTCAGATTATTTATTTTAGTAATCTTCCCCCTCTATTTCTGTTCTCTCTTTCTCAAATTAGGCAGAGTAAGGAGGTGGAGAGTAATGGGAGATACTGTTTTGGACAGAGTGGCCAGCGGAAG
The DNA here is from genome assembly GCF_963930625.1 of Muntiacus reevesi. Taxonomy (NCBI): domain Eukaryota; kingdom Metazoa; phylum Chordata; class Mammalia; order Artiodactyla; family Cervidae; genus Muntiacus; species Muntiacus reevesi. Next base: position 16,147,824 of record NC_089257.1, on the reverse strand, counting down.
TCTCTCTGATGAAGTGACATCTGAGCAGAAATTAGAATGAGCACCCTCTCATCTATCTAGAGGGAATTATTATACTTTTCTTTTGCTCCTTGCGTTTTCTCTTTTTCTTTCCGGTTTCTTCCATCCACTTCTTTTGATCTCTCTCTCCTGCCAGGAGGCTTTCCTGACATGTCTGGCGATCTTTGGCTGAGCAATCACATTGAAAAGAGACGCTAAAAACTGGTGAGCAGCTGCCGGTATGACTGGGCTTGTCCATGGTGATGGTCACTCTTAGGTGACCAGGAGGCACGCTGGCTTTCTCATTGCGGAGCTCCTTCCTCCGGGATTTCCGAGCCTTTTCAGAGAAGAATCTTCTGTTCTCCTGCCTAGAGGTGGTGAGGGGGAATGGAAGTGCCAGGGGAAGGCAAAGTCACACATCATTCAACCACGCTTTCACTTAACTCCCCTCACGACACCTTCAGTGGTTCCCTGGAGTTCCTACGCCTTTCTGGGATTCTGCAGGGCAAGCTTTTTGTCTTCTCGTGACCACCTCCCCCTGCAGGCTCTGCACTATCTGCTCCATCATCCCCCTCCTGTCCACTGGAGTCCTCTTTGCCCACGCCGTTCGTCCTTATCACTTCCATGGGATTTTAAGACAGCAGGCAGGGACTTCCCTGGTGGTCCAGTGGTTGAGAATCTGCCTTGCAATGCAGGGGATGCAGGTTTGATCCCTGGTTGGAGAACTAAGATCCCACATGTCCTGGAGCAATTAAGCCTGGTACCACAACTCTGGTACCCTGGCATTCTGGAGCCTGTGGGCCACAATTAGAGAGCCCAGGTGCCACATCTAGAGAGTTTGTGCACTTCAACAAAAGATCCTGCCTGACGCAATGAAGATTCTGTGTGCCCCAACTAAGACCCAATACAGTCTAACTAGTTAATTAATTAATAAAAATTAAAATCAATCCTAAAAAAAATAACAGCATGCAGGTAAACACATGCTCAACCTACTATGTTTAACCAGAACAGAAGATGCACTGTGAAACAAATTCTAGCAAACAGATCACGCCAAGAATAATTTTGTGAAAAAGAAAATCCTTGCAGGGTGTCCCTCTACTGAGACCACTGTACTCGGCAATCACGGACTTCTACGGTTAAAGTGACCTCAGATACTATCTATTTGATGCTTCATTTTACAGACATAGAAAATGTAAACCCACTCAGCGTAAGTCTTGCCCAAAGTCACAGTAGAGAAAAGAGTATTTCTCTTTTCCACGTGTAATCCTATGCCTTTCACGCTCCCATTCAGCCTTCCCAGAAAAGCCCCTCAGGCAGTAGAAAGATTTTTCTCCTGATGGGGCTTCCAAAGCAAATGCCTTTTTGCCTTCTGGCCCATTCTGACCCTGATCCATCCCATCTGGAGAAGGACCATGACAATGAACTAGACACTGTTTCTCAGCAAGACCTGGGGTGTTCCTGGCATTTAAACAAAGATCGTCTCTTAAAGGACAGAGTCAAGATAATAAATCCACCTTAAAATAAACCCCAAGTCGGACCACCAATTAACACCTAAATGTATTTAGTAGAAATAAGTTTAATTGACTAATTAATTTTTCACCAATTAAGTCCATTTTTACATGCTGCATTTTACACTGGCTTGGCAATGAAAGTAATTGGATCCCTTTACAACCATTTTTCACTTCCTGATTTGCTAAGTAGTTCAATGCTGTTGTCTACAGAAAATATGCATCACTCCAAACTAGTCACATTGCAATTTTCTGAAGTTCATAATGTATTGGGGGATGGGTGGGGGAAGGAGCTGCAAAGATGAAAATGACAAGGTATTGTATTCAGTGGAAAAGGTGCCCTTGGAAGGCAGCTTCTAACGTGGTCCCCAGTGATTCCTTCCTCTTGGCTTTCACACGCTTGTGAAGTCCCCTCCCCTAGAGTGTAAGAGTGACCTAGTGACTCACTTCTAAGGAGTAGCACGTGCCTGAATTGATGTGATGGAATGTCACGTCTGAGATTAGGATAGAAAGAATCCCGTCTTGGTTGCTTTTTCTCACTTTTCCTTTTCTTCTGCTCCTCCTCTCTCTCTCTCTCTCTCTCTCTCTCTCTCTCTCTCTCTCTCTCTCTCTCTCTCTCTCAGATCCCTCAATCTGGGTAAAGCCATGTCACGAGTTGAAGCTCCAGCACTTGGTCACCTGATTCTTAGAGCTGATTCATTAGAAAAGGCCCTGATGCTAGGAAAGATTGAAGGTAAGAGAAGAAGGGGATGACAGAGGACGAGATGGTTGGATGGCATCACTGACTCAATGGTGATGAGTTTGAGTAAACTCCGGGAGTTGGTGATGGACAGGGAGGCCTGATGTGCTGCAGTCCATGGGGTCGCAGAGAGTCGGACACGACCGAGCCACTGAACAACAACGTCACAAGCATCCCTACAGAGAGGGACTGAGGGCTCCTACCAAAAGCCACATCCAGTCCCTGTCAAATTTTCAAACCCTGCAGCCCCTCCCAACAGCTTAAGAGCAAACTCCTGAGAGACCCGAGTCAGACCACAGCTAAGCCCCTCCCAGATTCCAAACCGCCAACAATTGTGTGAGATAACAAGTATTTACTGTTTTAAGCAGCGAAGTTTGGTGGGCTTCCCTTGGAGACTTAGATGGTAAGGAATCTGCCTGCAATACAGGAGACCTGGGTTTGACCCCTGGGTCAGGAAGATCCCCTGGAAAAGAGAATGGCACTCCAGTATTCTTGCCTAGAGAATTCCATGGATAGAAGAGCCTGATGGGCTACAGTCCATGGGGTCACAAAGAGCTGGACACGACTGGGTGACTAACACTTTCACTTCACTTTCAAGTTTGGGGATGATTACTTTACAGGGGAATTATTTGGAGGAAGACCTAGGTATGAGTTCTGGCTTTTCTACTTCCTTGTAAAAGTTTCTTGTGTATGTCCCTTAACTTCTCTTAATTATGCCTGCTTCCTCATCTGTAAAAGGGGGATAAAGACATTACCTACTACACAGAATTGCTGTGGAGTTCAAGGACAAGGAAATTTTAAACGTTGGTGAGGCATTAGGCGTTTTTATCTAAGCTATCTCATTTAATTTCTTCCAAATGGAAAAAAGCACATGGGAAACATAGCCAGTAAATGAGAACACCATGCTAGCGTTATTAGAGCCAATTCATTTTTTGATTTATTAAAATATTGTTTAAGCAAATATCAATTTTGGATCAACCTTAAATAAACCATATGCCTTTTAGAACTGATGGGTTTTAATTAGTTTCTTAATTAGCATGTGAGAAGTTTGTAAACCTGTTAGTTTTGCCATCAAATTCAGAAGAACAAGCTTTATACAGTTTCCAAGGGAGGTGCTCTTCAGAGCCAAGGCTAAGGCCACAGACCCTTCAGTTAATACGGCCCAAGCACAGCTCTCTTCCGCAACCCTCTTCGCAATGAGCTTCATTAATGACACCACCATCCCCCTAGCCACCAACCTGGAAACCAATGTCACTGTTTTCATTCAGACTAATCTCATCCATGTTTAATCAGTAATATTCTTGTAATATTGTATAATTATAATATAATTAACATAATGTTGTATGATTATGCCATTATAATAAATATTAATAAATAATATCTACTGACGATGCCTTGTGTTTCAGAAGCTGAGCTCTGCACTGGCGGTCAGACTTGCAAAGGCCCACCCTTCACTTTCCCCTCCCCTGTCTTCATGGAGTTAAATAGGCAGCTTCACGCAGCTTTGCTAGGGCTAAACTAAAGGTTGAGTTGGCTGCCTCAGTCTCAATCTTGGCTTTTTCACTTACTGTGTGCCCTTAGACAAGTTACTTAACCTGTCTGTGCTTCAGTTTTCTCATCTGGAAACAAGGATAACAATAGGACGTACCCCACCAAGAATTAAGAGAATTAAAATATTTGAAATGCTTAGACCAGTGCCTGGCAACCAAAAAATGTTAACTATTATTCTTTTTGGTCCATATCATGTTTTCTCCACCACCTGTCTCTCTGGAGGCTAAAGCATCCTTTTTCGAGCTGTCTGGCCCTTCTTCCTAAGAAATCTTTTAATCAGGCCATTCACTAGCAAACAGGAGGAAGTGGGCTGTGGCCTAGCCCACCTTTCCAGCTCACCCTCTGCTTCTGCCCACCCCCAGCCCCCCACACACCTGCCCCACCGTATGACTCACCAATCCCCAAAACACACCACTCCGAGCCTAAGTCTGGGTCTTTGTGCTAAGATCCAGTGGCGAGAGGACAGCTTGATCAAGTGGTGGCAAAAGCCAGCACCCAAGATGGCTGCTCCTGCTTCTCTTTCAGGCTCTGTGAAGAAAGGACCAAAATGGGCTGGAACTGAAATACTTCTTTATGGCAGCGGGGCGGGGTGAGGGGTGGGGAGTGCAGGTGGGGGTGGCTGTAGCATAGGCCTTAAGATGGCCGGGGCGGGGGACGTTCACCACCAAGAAAACTCAGAAGGAAAGGAATTCCACTTCTTCTTACCTTCCTTGGGACCACAGGACTGCTTCTGCATCAGACAGAAGAGAAGAAAGGAAGAAAGAGCGAGCTTGGGTTTAAGAGTAATTGAGACCTGGGTCTAAATCCGAGCTCGAGGGCCTTCCCTGGAGGTCCATCAATTAAGATTTTGCCTTCCAATGCTGGGAGGTGTGGCTTTGATCCCTGATGAGGAAGCTAAGGCTCCACGCGACTCATGGTCAAAAAACCAGAACATAGACAACAGCAATGATATTGTAACAAATTCAATAAAGATTCTAAAAATGACCCACATCCAAATAATAATAATAATAATAAATAAAACTAAAAAGAATAAATCCTGGCTCTATCTCTAGCTAAAACAAGCCCAGTACCCTCAGTTTCTTGGGCTGGAAAGTATGTGTGTGTGTATTCACTCACTCAGTCGTGTCCAACTCTCTGCGACCCCATGGACCGTAGCCCGCCAGGCTCCTCTGTCCATGGGATTTTCCAGGCAAGAATACTGGGGTGGGTTGCCATTTCCTTTTCCAGGAGTTCTTCCCAACCCAGGGATCAAATCCATGTCTCTTCCTTTGGCAGGCGGACTCTTGACCACTGTGCCACCTGGGAAGTGTAGGAATTCTAATCAGATAGGGACCTTTGCAGTGTTGCTGTGAGGATTAAAGGAGAAAATGTGAAAGCACATGCCAGGCTCTAGATTAAATGCTACCTTCCCTTTTCCTCCTCTCGTGTTCTCTGGGTCTGTGAAGGTCTCCCTGCTCCCCTGACCCTGCGTTCCTGCTGAACGCTCACTCCATCACGTCTCAGCTCAGAGTCACCCTCCCAGAGAGGCCCTTCTCCTGGCTGTCTCAGGTAGAGATCACCGCTCCCGCCCCTGTCTTCTGCAGAACTGGAAACTCCTTCACAGCAGGAATCACTACTTTTAAACACCTTTGGATCCTCAGAGCCTGGCATCTTTCAAAAAATAAATGTCAGGTAGTGCTTTACGATTTCCTTGTGAAAATGAAGTATTCTTAGGTGCTTTAAAATACTTTTACTATAGTACCCTTTGTAATAGAGAAAATTGGGAAGTAGCATTCATGTCTAATAATTAGAGGTTAAGCAAATTATGGTTCCTCCTTAAAATGCAGTGGTATGCTGCCATTATAATCATCTTGTAGAAATGTGCTGTTGACATTAAAAAAAAATGTTCTCAATATACATTGTGAGGGAAAGAAGCAGTTTTCAAAACAGTACTATGTACAGAATGATCCCGTTTTGTGATAAAAATATAAATGTTTATGTATGCATAAAAAAGGTCTGGAAGGACCCAGTGGTTGTCTCTGGGTGGGTGGAATTTGCATGTTTCTTTTCCTTCCTTATGCTTGTATGTATTTCGTGATTTTTCTATAATGAGCATAAATTACTTTTGTAGTAGGAAAAAAAATTTTTAACTACCAAAAATTGTTTTTCTGATTGTAATGCATTTTCATTGTAGAAAATTTGGAAAGTCTGAAAACTATAAAAAAGAAAAGCTAATTATGCAAGTTGTTCTACCAAGGGAGTCTGTTAACGTTCTAATATATTTCTTTCTAGTCCCTTTTTTTTTAATGCATGTATGAATTTTTTAAACTACTTGAGATCAAACTGATCTACAGTTTAATATCCTGCAATTTTTTATAAAATTGTGAACATTTTCAAAAATTATTACAAATTCTAAATATTAGATGTCTTACAAAAGGCTAGAATAATCAGCTATCCTAGGAGAAAAAAAATAGGAGAACTAGAAATAGGGTTAATGGCATTTTAAAGACTTTCTCAGGCCCTAGAGAGGCCTTATATTGTATGAAATACCTAAAATACTCCATATTAACAATTTTAACTATAAAATTCTTGAAAGGGCTTTTAATACTTTTGCTACTGATTTTGGCTAAACATACTCATTTAATTTACAACTGGTGAACAACTCAACTTACAATTGGCAATAATTTCTCAGTAACTATTGTGCATATTGGGGAACTCTTAGAAAGTAAACAAAATCAAACCTATAAATTGTTTTCAAATATAAAGAAACCCTAAATTTTAACAAGTAATGAAGTTAACACAATATTACATTTTCAAGATTTTTAATTAAACTCTTCCTGATCTTAGAGTTTCTTTTCCTATTTTAGTACCAATCATGTTTTCCAGATTTCAAACTTTTCCCCAGGCCCTTGAAAAGTCCCTAGGCCTTGGGTTCTGTGTCTGTCCTGCCTCACAGAGGAAAACATCCTGCCTGAGACCCTTCAGCTGCTGGGCAATCATGGCAGACCGGTATCAGAAACTTCCAAGCAAGGGCAGAAGTCACTGCAAAAGCCAGCAATGGGAAAGGTCAATGTATGTAAGCAGACTTGTTTTCTCTGTGCCAACAAACCAAATACAAAGTGGGAAGGTTTGGGGGACTTCCCTGGTGGTCTAGTGGCTAAGACTCTGCACTCCCAATGCAGGGGGCCGGGGTTCGATTCCCAGTCAAAGAACTGGATCCCACATGCCTCAACTAAGAGTTCGCATGCTGCAACTAAAAAAGACCTTGCACGCCACAACTAAGACTCGGCAGAGACAAATAAATAAATACTTCTTTAAAAACAAAACAAAGTGGGAAGCTTTGGACAGGGGGATTCCTAACAGGTTTTTGCTTCTCAAGTACAGCAGGTAAACTGGGGAGAAGGGGCAGAGTAAGGAAGAACAAGAAGGAGAAAGAGGGAAGGAGGGAGGGAGAAACAGAGGGAGGAAGGCAAGTTGTCAGTCATTAATTGCTGGGTGCTATCCAGCACAGAGCTGAGGGCCTTACATACTGCATTTCATTCAGTATTCAGAACAGTCCTGAGAAATAAAAACTGTTGCCACTTTCATTTTACGGTCAAGGCTCCTGAGGCTCAGAGAAGTTAAGTCATTGGCCGGAGGTCACACAGCTTAGAAAACGACAGAGCGGGTCCGAGACTATTCAACTCCACATCCTGTACATTAACCCCTATACAACTCGGCCTCCCTAAACTCACCCTGTCCCACCTGGCCCTCCTCCTAGCTCCAGAAGGACAGAAATTAAACTGGAGGAGCCGCGTGAGATGGGCTCAGCCTTCCCGTCTCTACCTTTCCCGGAGCACTGCTCCCAAGCGAAGTTTTGTGCCCTCACTCTGCTGACCCAGGTCCTTCCCCAGGGGCACCATGCCTGGCCCAGAAAATGTGCTCAGGACTTGTTGGCTGAATTAATAAAATAAATAAATCTCTCATTTTGCTGAGAAGGAAAGCCAGAAAAGGAAATGTGAGGACTTCACAACGGGGGCAATTTGCGCGCGGTCATCAAGCACGGTAGGGACAACAGGTCTGGGATTCGAATCCCCACCCCTGCTTCTTGCACTGCTTTGCCTGAAGTTGTGGGGTTTCCCACTTGATATGATCTCAGGTCATTCTCACAGCAACCCATGTGACTATCATCCTACGTCGTCAGATCTAAGATCACCAGTAGGACACACCACTATTTTATGTAACAAAAAGAAAATTTTTAAAAATTTAAAAACCAGCACTGCCAAGCATCCCTGAGCGACATCAACTGTAAGCTGCATCCCTAGAATGTGAAGAACGTGTGATGTTATCCGCCCTTTATAGACGTGGAAACACAGGCTCAGAGGCATAAAGCAGCATGGCATGCTCACATAACCATTAAGGGTCAGCAGCGTATGATTCAAGCTAGTTCTGGGCTCTGTTTACAATTGTACCTCAAGGCACAATGATCTGATGGTTGGTTTTTTTGTTTCGGTTTGTTTCGTTTGTTCCTGCCATCTAAGTGTGAATCTTATTTACCTGATGACACTTCTCTCTCCTCCAGGATTGTGTAAGTGCTGTTTTCCCAGCACCCAGTACCATGGCCGGTCCCAAGCCAGCTGCCAAAAATTATCTAAGAGATGGAGTGGGGGGGTCACAGTGTGAGGCAACTCAGAAGTCCAGAAAACAGGAGCCCGAGTTGGAAGTCCACCAACCGAGGCCGTTCCTCTGCTCCTGACACCAGGGGAGGTAAAATGCAGGGGCAGAATGAAAGTGGGCTGGGGTAAAGGCCCCCTACTTCAAATGAGTCCTGGGGTAGACAGGCCTAGTCAGAGACCAGCTTGATCAGACCTTGGGTGAGTTATTTCATCTCTCTGAATCTCTGTTTTCTTGTTGGTAAAATGGGAATAATGCAATATTACCTATCATGTGGGATGGTGTGCAAATGAGAAAAAAACACAGAAAGAGTTTAGCACGAAGTCTGGCATGTGCAAACAACTGATCACAGCAAAGACGATGGACACAAAGGAATGTCTTATGTCATCTCGAACAAAAACGTCCAAGTTGGATGGTCAGGGGGAGATTTCAGTCTTGGGTACCCTCAGCTTCAGACTGGCTGTCTAAACAGGCAGCCTTGCAGTGGAAGATCCCCTATCAGTTTTTAAAAGATCAAATACACAAAATAAGAATTGAGAGCTGGGAAACCACCATAGACACCAGACTAATTAATAAAATCATAAGCAGTAGGTTGGTCAACCCAAGCCAAAATGGTTAAAAGCCCTGGATTCAATCAAGAATTCCCTAGGAACAGAGAAAATATTATGATGAATTTCAGGAGAGTTTTAAAAAATATACTCCAAAAAAACTGAAACAAACTAAATACTATAAGATAAATTGAGGACTTTTCAAAGAACTATATCCTCCAAAAGTGTCAAGTCCAGATGGTTTCATGGGTGGATTCTACCTGCTATTTAAATTGTTCCAGAGCAAAGAGAAAGCAGGAAAACTTCCAAATTCTTTTTATGAAAGCTAGCATAACACGGTGTGAAATCTGACAGAGAGAACACAATAAAAGAAAGACTCAGGTGCTGACAGCTGTCTCTCTGCAAAGTCTGTAACTGGAAGCACTTCCCGTAGAGTCAGGAACAAGGCAAAGATTTCCACCAACACCATCATTATTAACACAGTTCTAGAAGTGCTGGCCTATACAATTAGACAACAGAGAGAAATAAGTATTAAAACAAGAAAGGAGAGAGCAAAATTATCATTATCTTTAGATGATATGACTGTACACCTAGAAAACACAGGATAACTCATTCAGAAATTATCAATAAAATCACTCAGTATCAAATAAGATGATGTTATAGGGCTGATAAGCAGAAGTGAGCAGCTTTCTTACATGCAGTCAGCAACCAGTCAGAAAACATAAGAAAAGATTCCACTCATAGAAGCAACAACACAAAGCACAACGACTTCAATGTGTTAAATCAATAAGAAGAATGCTTTACAATGCTCCTGAAGGACATAATAGTCTGAATAAATGTAAAGACATATCCTGTTTCTGAATAGGAAGATGTACAGTTGTAAAGATGTCAGTTCTCACAAATCATTCATATATACAGTGATTCCAATTTTTAAAACATACTGAAAGAATTGCTTTTGGAACAAGATGAGCTGATTCTAAAGTTCACGTGAAAAAAATAAGCATGCAAGAATAGCCCAGGGGGTGGGTGGGTGGGGGGAGAGAAAGTAGGGATAGACTCTTTGCCAAACATTAAAACATAATGTAGTTTCTTAGATATGACACCAAAACCACAAACAAAAGGGAAAACTTGGACCGCATCAAAATTAAAACCTTTTGTGCCTCAAAGGACACCGCTGAGAAAGTAAAAATGCAACTCACAGAAAGGGAGAAAATATTTGCAAATCTGATAAGAGTCAAAGTATATGATGAGTTCTTACAATTCAATAAAAAAGACAAACAATTAAATTTTTACATGACAAAGAATTGAAATACAAATGTATCCAAGCAAGACATACAAATGTTCTATAAGCACAGGAAAGGATGTCCTACATTCTCAGTCATTGCTGCTGCTGCTGCTAAGTCGCTTCAGTCGTGTCCGACTCTGTGCAACCCCATAGACGGCAGCCCACCAGGCTCCGCCGTCCCTGGGATTCTCCAGGCAAGAACAGTGGAGTGGGTTGCCATTTCCTTCTCCAATGCATGAAAGTGAAAAGTGAAAGTGAAGTCGCTCAGTCGCTCAGGGTTGTCTTAGCAACCCCATGGACTGCAGCCCACCAGGCTCCTCCGTCCATGGGATTTTCCAGGCAAGAGTACTGGAGTGGGGTGCCATTGCCTTCTCCGTATCAGTCATTAGGGAAATGCAAATCAAAGCCACCATCAGATACTACTTCATACCCATAAGAATGGCAAATATTTACAAGTGTTGGTGAGGATGTGGAGAAACTGGAACCCTCATAGAGTGCTGTTAAGAATGTAAAACAATGCAGCCAGTCTGGAAAACACTCTGAAAGTTCTTTAAAACATTAAACATAGAGTTACCACGTGACCCAGCAATTCCTCTCCTATATACATGCCCAAGAGAACCGAAAACATACATCTACACAAACACTTGCACACAAATGTTCGTCGCAGCACTATTTACAATAGCCAAAAAGTGGAGACAATCCAAATGTACATCAGTTGAGGGATGCATAAATAGAAAATGGTTAAAAAAAAAAAAAGAAAGTGGTAGAGCCACACAGTGGAATATTATATGCCACTAAAAAAGGAGTAAAGTACTGACACAAGCTACCACATGAATGAACCATGAAAATGTTACGCTAAGTGAAAGAAGTCAATCATGAAATGCCACATACCACTTAATTCTATTTATATGAAATGTCCAGAAGAGAAAAGTCCATAGGAACCAAAACAGAGCAGTGACCTCCAGGAGGTAGGGGCAGAAAGGAGTAGAGAATGACTGCTGATGGGTATGAGGTTTCTTTGTGGGGTGATATAAATGTTGTTGGACTGGATAACAGTGATTGTTACACAACTCTGTGAATATACTGAAAAGCATCCCATCCTCATCGGCTGGCTGAGTTTATGAGGAGTGGCTATTCGTCTGGGCCTCCCTCATAGCTCAGCTGGTAAAGAATCTGCCTGCAATACAGGAGACCTGGGTTCCATCCCTGGGTCGGGAAGATCCCCTGTGGAAGGGAAAGGCTACCCACTCCAGTATTCTGGCCTGGAAAATTCCATGGACTACGTAGTCCATGGGGTCGCAAAGAGTTGGACACAGCTGAGCGACTTTCACTCACTTCACTCACTGAATAGTATGCTTAAAGGGGTGAATTTTAGAGTATGTGAATTATATCCCAATAAATCTGCTATTAAAAAAATAATGGAGGGACTCCCCTGGTGGTCCAGGGGCTAAGACTCAGCACTCCCAATGAAGGGGCCCAGGGTCAGTCCCTGGTCAGGGAACTAGATCCCACATGCCACAGCTAAGATCAAGGATCCTGTGTGCGGAAACGAAGACCTGCTACAGCCAAACAAATAAATATTAAAAAATAATCATAATGAAACAGTAGTCACCTCAAAAGACTAAAAAAGACACAAATACCCACTAGAATTTAGTACATAATCAAGATGGTATTTTCGATAAAAGGAAAGATGTATTCTACTGAAAATGATACTAGAACAACAGTCCTTGATGGGTTACAGTGTAGGGTGGGGGTGGGAGGAACAGCATTTGGAATCTTACCTTGCTCCTTCCTACTAAATATATCCAGGTGTATCCAGGACTTATATGTAAAAATTAAAACCATAAAAACATGAGAATTAAACAGGAGATTAAAATCCCAAAGTGGGAAAGTCAAGACACAAAACAACAAAGGCCTCAAAAGAAAACTAAAGGCACAAATTTGACTTATAAATGTTTTAAATTTCAACATAGAAAAAAAACAAAAGACAAATAATAAACTGGACAAAATAATTATAAAAATATAGCACAAATTTCCAATTTACTTATTATATAAAAAGGTTGTATCGCTCACTAAAGAAAAAAAAAGCAAGCAAGCCACTAGAATATACGTGAACAGATCATTGCCAGGAATTAAAATATAAACATAAAAAGACGTCAAGCTTCACTTTTCTTTAAAGAAATGTGCATGAAAACAATGATTAGCTACCACTGTCAGCTATCAGGTTAACCAAAATGAAAAAGCTTGTTAAAATACTGCATATTCACTATGGCTGATTTATGTTGAGGTTTGACAGAACACAGCAAAATTCAGTAAAGCAATTATCCTTCAATTAAAAAATAAATTAATTTTAAAAAAATACTGCATATTCAAAGGTGTGAAAAAATTGGCACAGTTGAAAACTTATGTCCACACAAAAACCTGCACACAGATGTTTACAGAAGCTTTCTTCAAAATTGCCAAATCCTGGACGCAACCAAGATGTCCTTCAGTAAGTGATGGAGGTGATGGCAATATAAACTGAGCTCCTCCATACAATGGGCTATTATTTAGCAATAAAAAAGAGCTATCAAGCCACAGGCGCACACACACAAAACCATGAAGGGATCTTAAATGCACATTGCTAGAAGACAGAAACCAATCTGAAATGGGGACTATACCACATTCTGGAGAAGGCAAAACTAGGGAAACAGTAAAAATATCAGTGTTTGATGGACATGAGTTTGAGCAGGCTCTGGGAGTTGGTGATGGACAGGGAAGTCTGGCGTGCTGCAATCCATAGCATAGCAAAGAGTCGGGCATGACTGAGCGACTGCACTGAACTGAACTGGGGTGGGGAAGAGAGAGGGAAAAATAAGCAGAACAGAGAGGACTTTCAGGCCCAACTATTGTGTATACTACTATTGTGGTATGTGTCCTTACACATTTGTCAAAGCCCATAGAATGTACAACGCCAGTGGACTACGCCTGGTGGTCCACTGGCTAAGACTCCTTGCTCTCAGTGCCGGGGGCCTGGGTTTGATCCCTGGTCAGGAAACTAAACCCCACATGCCGAAACCAAAGATTCCAAGTGCTGCAATGAGATCGAAGATCCACGAGCCACAGCTAAGCCCCAGAGCAGCCAAGTGAGTAAATAAAGTAAATGTTAAAAAAAAAAAAACAAAAAAAGGAAGAATGTACAGTGCCAAGAGTGAATCCTAGTATAAACTAGGGACTTCCCTAAATAATAGTATCAACATTGGTTCATCAACTGTAACAAACATACCACAGTAATATAACATGTATATAGGAGGGGGAACCATGGGAGGAGGTATGTGAGAACTATCCTTTCCGGCTAGTTCAATTTTTCTGTAAACCTAAAACTGCTCTAAAATAATAAGGGCTACTAATTATTTTTAATTGCACTGGTACATGCCTATATGCATGCTAAGTCAATTCAGTCATGTCCGACTCTTTGTGATCCTATGGACTATATATAGCCTGCCAGGTTCCTCTGTTCATGGGACTCTCCAGGCAAGAATACTGGGGTGGGTTGTCATGCCCTCCTTCAGGGAATCTTCCCAACTCAGGGATTGAACCCAAGTCGCCTGTAGCTCATGCATTTCAGGCAGATTCTTTGCCGTTGAGCTACGCGGGGTAAGGGTGGGGGGAGCCCACACTGGTACATAATAGTACAATAGTTGCTATGTAAATTATTATAATCCCTTTTGAGCAAAATTTGACAATACCTTCCAAAGATTTTTTTTTTAAAGACACACCCTTCCACATAGACACTGCTTCTCAGAATTGATCTTACAATATATACCTATTCACAGGTAGGAAATGATATTTAATCAAGGACATTCATCAGTTCTGTTTGTAACAACAAAAGATAGGAAATAAAAGATAGGTAAGCAGAATAACGTCCCCCCCACAAAATGTCCACATCCTAATCCCCAAAACCTGTAAATAGGCCTGGCAAAAGGGAGTTAAAGTTGAAGATGGAATAAAGATTGTTAAACAGCTGAACTCAAAACAGGGAGCTTATCCTGGATCATCTAGGTTGGTTCAATGTAATCACAAGAGTCCTTAGACATGAAAGAAGGAAGCATAAAAGGAGAGTCAGAATAAAGGGACCAGAGAAAAATTCTACCTGTGGTTGCTGACTTTGAAGATGCAGAAAGGGGACACAAGCCAAGGAATGCAGGTCTAGACGTGTCTGAAAGCTAGAATGGACAAGGAAACAGATTCTCCCCTACAGTGTCCAAGGGAAAGGAAATCCTGCCCACACCTCGATCTTAGCCCAGCGTTTTCGGCGTACAAAACTGTAAGATAATAGATTCGTGTTGTTTTAAGTCACTAAGCTGGTGGTAATAAATCAATGAATAAAACTAAAACAGACCTAAACGTCCATCTGTAAAGGACAGCTATGTAATTACAGTGTAACAGTCACAGCCTTAAAAAAGAATGAGGTAATCCTACATATACTGATAATGGATGACTTTCAAAATACATAGTGGTTAGAAAAAAAAAGGTAAATTTCAAAATCCACATAGATCCTTATACGGTGCATAGCCCAGGTCTGGAAAGGTAGACCAGAACCTGGTACTATTTATTGCCACCAGGGGAGGAGAAATTGGTGACAAGAGGCTAAAACGAGGGACTTTCCTGGTGGCCCATCGGCTAGGACTCTGATTCCACTGCAGAAGGCGTGGGTTTGATCTCCAGTCAAGAAACTAAGATCCTGTAAGCTGGGTGGCCAAAAAAAAAAAAAAAAAATGGGGGGTTTTCAATGAGAGAGACATTCACTCTTCACTGAATCTTCTTTCATGATGTTGTGAATTTTGTTTTTTGGTTTGTTTGGTTTTTTTAAATCACATACTAGTTTAAGAATGAAGAGAGGAAAACTGTTTTTTTTAAGCAAAGGGAGAGAGCTCTGTTCAGTCCTGAATTTGTAGTGTTTTCACCTCTTTCATGAGTACTGATTGAATCCCTTCCACAAGCAGCACACGGTCACATGCCTTTTCTTGCCTAATCTTCCTAACGACCCTGACAAGTTGGGATATTAGTATCCACCACCACCCCCCACCCCAATTGGGGCGCTGAGGCTCAGAGACCAAACTGCCCAGCTGATAAGCTTGCAGCTGGATTTTAAAGCCTAGTCTTCTGGCTCCAGGGCTCACTTCTCCAACAACCAGACAATCTCTGCTGGTTCCAACAGCCGCAGTAGGGACGGGCTCCGCCCTGAGACTTTAGGGAGCCGAGCTGTCCTCAGCCCTCCCCATCGCCTTCTTTCCGGTCCTTTTCCCAGGTCTCTGAGTTGAGGAGAAGGTGAGCCTCCAGAGGGGCCCTGCCTGGGCCGCTGTCTGCGTTCAGCCCACCTTCTCCTGTTACGTCTCTCAGCCAGGTCCCTCCTGAAGCTGACGGAGAGAGGCTGCTGCCCTCAGTCGCCGTGACTCTGACTGTTCTCTCTGCTGGCCTCACGCTGCAGTGGGCCTGGTGCAGCCACCTGCTTTCCTCATGCAGAGATGAAACCCTAGAGATGACAGGCCTCTGAGTAGCGTGACATCTTGATCAAATAAGGCTGCCCTGAGATGTCTCATTCCTGCGAGCTCCGGGCCGGAGATGAAGGGGGCTTCCCCCTGTCTGTCGCCAACTTACAACTCTGGACCAACGATCCGCCTTCCTGGGGCCTCACTTTCTGGTGAAAAAGGAGATCAGATCCCTGAGCTGTTTGCACAGATGTCGCTGGATCATTTACCTATTGGGAGCTCTGTGTAAATACAGCCAAACTGCCTTTCATGTCGAGGATCTCAAAGCATTTTAAAATGAGTAATTAATGAAGTTCAACCTCCAGAGAAAGCAAGAATTATTCTCTCCATTTTATAAATAGATCAAAGGTCACACAATCAATGGCAGATGTAGGAAACAGATGTAAGCCTTCCGCTTTGTCCCTGGCTGCAGTCACTAAATCCCACTCCTGGTATCACTGACAGACCCTTTTTTCTGCTCTCTGACTTCTGGCCAAAGATGTGGAATTGGCCTTTATATGTTTCCACTTAAAGGTCTGAATTCTATGTATGGTTCATATGCCTTTGATATGTCTGGAATTTATAAAAGAAAGGGAGAAGAATGATATTTGATGCTTTTCAGAGATCGTGTTGGGACTGAGCCTTCTATAGTGGGTCAAATGCCAATAGAGAGAGGGGGAAAAAAAAAAACTGCTCACCAGATCTTCAGGAAGTTCACTTTTATTCTCTCTCTCTGAAATAACTCTATCTGTTAAAATTAAATAGAGTGTATCTTTAGTCACCAAAATGATTGTTCTGGGAATAATGAAAGTCACCACTTATTGAGCGCTAACTGTGTGCTAAGCACTGCTCTACTTCCTCAAATACATTGTATTGTGGGATTCGAACAAACAGCTGAGAATGTTTTCATTATTCATTTTAAAGGTAACATAACTGGACTTAGGGATAGAAGATGGGTTGAGAAGAAAGAAAAGAAAAAGAAAAAGAAAACTCAAAGGAAATTAAGCAAAAAATGATTGGCTACATACTTTATGCCAGATAGAAACAGAGACACAAAAAATGAATAAAATAGCTCCAGATTCCTGCTCTCAAGGAGTTTATAGCCTTGAGGGTCACTGAAGGTGAGAGTTCAAGCAGTGAGCATGTAAAAAGACAAATAATGTCAATACAAGTCAGCACAGGAATGTTTACTATTAAGTTCCTGGTATGTGTTAGACAAGCTTCCCAGGTGACACAGGTGGTAAAGAATTCACCTCCCAATTCAGGAGACTTAAGAAACATGGGTTAGATCCCTGGGTTGGGAAAGATCCCCTGGAGAAGGAAACGGCAACCCACTCCAGTATTCTTGCCTGGAGAATCCCGTGGACAGAGGAGCCTGGTGGGCAATGGTCCATAGACTCACAGAGTCAGATATGACTGAAGTGACGTGGCATGCATGCACGCTTTAGACACTGCGTCCCTTGCAGGAGACGGTACCTCTTCACGTGGAGTTTACAGTCTAGTAGGAAAGTCAGCCATTAATCAAACAATTACACAGACTGATTTAAAACTGCACTTGAGTGGGGTAGAAGACACCAGATGGGCTACAGTCTGACAAAGAACTAGTATCCAGAATACAAAAAGAACTCCTACTCATAATAAGAGATAATCCAATAGAAGCACTGTCAAATAAACCAAGGGGGCAATTTTAAAAAGACAAAAGGCAAATTGCCAATAAACAAATGAAAGTATGCTCAGTCTCGCTTGTAAACAGGGAGTTGCAAATTCAAACACTGGAATACCATTTCACACCCACCAGCTTGGCAAAAGTTTTAAAGTTTGACATTACCAAAGTGTTGTTGAGGAAGCCAACCATGGGAACTCATATATTGCTATCGAGGTGTAAATTGGTACAACCGCTTTGAAAAACTGTTCATCCCCAGGAAAGCTGCCAATTCACACGGCCTGAGCCCAGCAATTCCATATCCAAGTATCAGGTGGCTACTTGGACACAAGGGGATGGGTTAAAAAAAAAATTAATCGTAGCCTTGTTTCTAACAACAAAAAAATGTGAAAATTAGCTGAATGTCTTCCACAAGGAGATGAGTAAAAGGTGGTGAATGCATTCAATGGGACCCTAATCAGCAGTGAAAATATATGATTTAGAACCACATGTATCAGTGTGGCTACATTTCAAAATCACAGTGCTGAGTGAAAAAAGCAAGTTACACAATGATATATCGAGCAAATGCCATTTCTTCAGTTTACAAGCATGCCAAACAATCCTATGAAGTGTTTATAGGCACAAATGTTTGTAACCAAAAAAAAAAAAAAATACAAACGCACATATGAGAAAGATGAACCCCAAGTACAGAAAAGTGGGTACCTAAGGGAAGGGACAGAAATGAGTTCAGAGGGCGCCACTTAGATCTGTAAAGTTCTGTTCTTAACGAAAGAGAAAAGACTTGAGGGTAAAGATTGAGATTAACACATACACAGAGGAGCCTGGCGGGTCCATAGGGTCACACAGAGTTGGACATGACTGAAGTGACTTAGCACGCATGCATAAAGTAGATAACTAATAAGGACCTACTTCGTAGCACAGGGAACTCTGCTCCGTGTTATGTGGCCGCCTGGATATGAGGGGGTTTAGGGGAGAATGGATACACGTGTATGTATGGCTGAGTTGCTTTGCTGAACACCTGAAACCATCCCAACGTTGTTAATCAGCTATATTCCAATATAAAATCAGAAATGTTTTAAAAAATTAATCCTAACTGAAATCAAATACAGGAAAAAAAACACTTGAGGGAGGGATAAATCGGAAGACTGGGATTGACATATACACACCGTGTGTGTTGTGTGTGTGTGTGCTCGGTCGATAAGTTGTGTCCAGCTCTTTGCTGGACATAGCCCACCAGTCTCCTCTGTCCATGGGATTTTCCAGGCAAGAATACTGGAGCAGGTTACCGTTTTTTCCTCCAGGGGATACTCCCAACCCAGGGATCAAACTTGAGTCTCCTGCATCTCCTGCACTGGCAGACAGATTCTTTACCACTGAACCACCCGGGAAGCTCCAAATACTACATATAAAATCTATAACTAATAAGGACACACTACATAGCACAAGGAACTCTCCTCTTTGCAACCCCATGGACTGTAACCTGTCAGGCTCCTCTGTCCATGGGAGTCTCAAGGCAAGAATATTGGAGGGGGTTGCCATGCCCTCCTCCAGGGGATCTCCCCGACCCAGAGATTGAACCCGTGTCTCCTGTGGCTCCTGCATGGCAAGCAAATTCTTTACTGCTGAGAGGGGACACCCACCATATATAAAACTGATAACTAAAAAGGACCTACTGTGGAGCACAAGAACTCCAGTCAATACTCTGTAATGACCTGTATGTGAAAAGAATCTTAAAAAGCATGGACATATGTATAACAAAGTGTAACAGTCACTTCGCTGTACATCTGAAATGAACACATTGTATGTAGATCAACTATAACCCAATCAAGAAAAAAAAAGTTTTTTTTAAGAAAAAAACAGCAAATGTTAAAACTTTGGCAAGGAGGGGGGTGCCAGGGGAGGGGATATAGAATAAACAGGTGTTAAGGATATAATCTCTGTAGGTGTTTTTTTCCCCTAATACGGTTGGATCTAGCAAAGGAGAATTCAACTGAATGGAGGGGGGAGGGGAACAGGTCGCTGAGGAAATGCTGCTTACTTAGGATGAGAGCCAAACATTGAGTAGGTGAGAACGGACAGAAGGGTACACCAGGCAGAGAGAACAGGCTGTACAAAGATGCCGACCCGGGGAGGCGAGCCTAGAAGCTGGGAACTGAGATCCCAGTGTGACCTGAGCAGATGGGGGAAGAGAGTGGGCTTGGGGGTGAGGGGGGCGGTGCAGACACCGGGCAGAGCCTCAGAGGCCATCTTGAGAGAGCAGGCCTTCGTGCCAAATATGACTCAAGCAGCAGGGACGGAAAGCTCTGGGGGTCCAGAGCCACTTCACTCAGCCAGATAAGCGGGAAGGCGGTCTTGAAGAGGTGACTCACATCTTAAGCTTTGGAGAATGAGTAAGAGGAGGGGGGGGGAGGTGTAAATTCCCTTGATCAGGCCCCACAGCAGTAAAGATACTGTTGGTCCCAGCAGGGGCCGACACCCAGGAGGAGCTCCGGGATAAAGGTGTCAGATAGAAAACGGCAGAGGAGGGTGTCCGTGAAGACGGAATGGGCTGGGGTCCCAGTCCGGGCAGTCTTACGCGGAGAAAGGCATGGCCAGGCATGACTAGGTCCACGGCTCTGGCGGTGTGCGGAGGATGGATTTGAAGGAGGCGGCAGTGCGGGCAGTATGTTAACAGCCAGTGGGAGAGGGACACCTAAACCAGACTGCCTGGAATTAGAATGAAGAGCTGGAGAGTGCCTGGAGAGGTGTTTAGAGGAGAACGCTAGGTGTCTAGTTTGATGGCCCTGCCATCACCGAAAGGGACAAGACGCGGCGAGTTGCAGATGCGTGCAGGGCAAGCCAAGTGGACTTGTCCGGCCAGGCCAGCGAAGAGACTGGGCGTCCCGAGGGCTGCAGATGGAGCTGGGAGTGGGAGGCGCCTCCTGTGGGTGGGTGGTTGGTAACCACTCACAGCGAATGAGTTGGTCCAGAAGGAGGGAAGAGGAAGAAGAAAGTGAGCGGGTCGCTGGGGACGAAAAGGAATCAGAAGGGCGATGCGGGGAAGCAGAGGACAGGAGGGGAAGGAAGGACCACGCAGACGCTGAGCGGCCGCTAGGAAGTCAGCCCTGTGCGGGACTGGGCGGGTCCGGGGCGCGCGGGGCTGCAGGCGGAGCCCGGGTGCGCCCCGGCGCCTGGTAGATGCGGGAGAGTCCGCCCGGGCCTTCCCGCAGCTCCTCGGGCTGCCTCGGCCGCCGCCGGGGACCGCAGGGCACTCGTGCGGCCGGGCCACCCGGGCCATCCCCGGCTCCCCGCGCGTCCAGGCCGCGCCTCCCCACCGCAAGCGGAGCCCGGCGACGTCACTGCGGCTCTGACGCGCGCTAACGGAGGCGCGGGCGGAGAAGGCGCGGGGCGGCGCGCGCATCCTCGCGGGAGGTCCGGTCCTCGCAGCCCGCGGGCCGCGTTCTTTTCCCTCCTCCAGAGGAACCTCGATTTTTCCAAACTCTGGAAAGCCGGCTGTCCTTCGGCCACTGATAAGGACAGCTAGCGCCTGGTAAAAGATTTTAACAATGCCCGCAAAGAAATAGCCGGACCCAAAAAAGACTAGTAAGAGCCGCCAGCTAGAGTTCTGCTGGTGTGCTCGGCGGTCCTAGGAACAATAATAACGACCACAACCACAGTAGCCACCATTTATTGAGCGCTTACTCTGTGCCAGGCACGGTGTTAAGCGCTTTGCAGGCAACAAACCCTCGGAGGTAAGTACCGCTATTATCCCTATTTTGCAGGGACCAGGGCACAGAGAGGTTAAGTAACTTGCCCCAGGCACACAGCTGGCTGATATCCAGTGCCACAATTTCAGCCCAGGCCGTCTGATCCCGTGTAATTGTCAGGTTAACTCGCTATGGTCGGGATCATTTTCTCCATCTTAAAGATGAGGAAATTAAGGCACACGGAAAATGTAAGTACCTTGCCCAAGGTCACCTAGCTGGAAAATGGATGAGGCAGAAAGCGAACCCAGGGCTCCGCTCTGTCCGCAGACCCCGCGGTCTTGACCAAAGGCGATGTTACTTCCAAACCACCTCCGACATGCTAGGCTGTCGCCCCGGGTCCCCAGAGGCGCAGCCTCTGCGGGGTTTGGGTGGCTTTCCGCGGCCTCTGATCTCGGATGAATCGGATGTTTCCAAGCATCTTCTCTAATCAGTCCACAGGTGCCAGGTAGAGATGCGCCTCCCTAACTCCGATCGGGGACCAGTCGGCGAGGTCCTCTGAAGGGATGGAGCCGGGGCGGAGGCAGCGGGAGGGATCCCTGGTCCCACCTGCAGAGCTGCGTTGACTGGCGGCTTGCCCCGCGCGGCCGGCAGAGGGCGCTGCCGCACGCGCCTCGGGTCCCACGGTCCCCAGACCCGGGGGCTGGCTGGCCTCCTCCTGCAGGCCCGGAGACTCAGAACCCCAAAGTGAGAGCCTTTCATTCCGCATGGCACACCTCAGCCTTGGGCCTGCTTTTCCTGACCACGCTTCCCCATCGTGTGTGCTCCTGCCACCCCAACCATCTGCCTTCAAAATTTCCCTGGTCCCTGCACTGCTGGTGTGGTCACCTCTTAAGAGGCAAGAACACCGATCCCATCCCATTAAGAGACATCCCATTACAAGTCAAACCTGGCCTTGTCTCCTTCCTTCATAGACCCTCTGGTGATGCAAAATTGGCAAAAAAAAAAAAAAAAAAAAAAAAAAAAATCCATTGGATGTTGAACTTGCTTTCCTTCTCCAAAACCAGAGAAGGAAATTGGTTAAGGAAGGAGCTAATAGATAAAAGGATCTATTTTTGTAATAGCGACAGTGTATTAAGTACTTGTTTTGTGCTGAGCCCTTTCTGCTTGACTCCTTAATCCTCATTACAGCCCCGAGAGGTGTGCATCATTACTCTCATTTGACAGGTAAGGTCACAGGACTGGTAAGTAGCAATGCTGGGAATCCACCAGGAGTTATCTGACTTTAAAGCCACATTCCTATCACCCATCACCCAGAATGTAAAAGCTGATACAGCTGAACAGAATAGTTAAGATACAAATCATGCAAAAACAAATCAAAATCTACTCTAAGAGTGCTCAGAAAAACCCCATGTGAAACAAGGGTTTCAATGACTTTCTGAGCCCCAGTCTGAGACTCAATTGTCTGAAACAGGAAAACAAATCCTCAAGGTGCAGTGAGAGGAGAATAGGAATGAGGCATTCAGCTTTCCCTTGGAAGGGCATCCAGAGAGGCCCACTCACTTTCTGTGCCCAGGCTCTGAGGAAATAAAGGTGGTTCTAGGAAAATCTGAAAAGTATGAGAGGAAAAAGAAAAAATCCCTTCTGTGGTTTTTACTTTAACCAAGCCTCATTTCGCTATTTGTGTTTTATTTTTAAACTAATGTGGCTCTCTCCACCCTTTAAATTGGCACGTAAATAGCAAAAACAGAAGGAAGGCCAGCTACAAACTTCAAATGTGGTAGATTTCTCAGGAAGGAGGTACCTGACTTGAAGTGGAAATGAGGATTAAATGAGGTGCCTTAAACATTTCAAAGACAGACTTTCCACAAGGAATTTAGATCATAAGCCTTTAGAACAGGAGCTTTGTCTAGGTTAGGCTGGGTGTAGTGTTGACAATTTGTGAGTGAACTCTCAGAATGTGGAAAACGAATCACACTTTCAGTGTCTGTCTGCATCATCTAATCATCTGGGCTATCACTTTGCTTATGGCTTTAAAGGGTGGCTTCTGGGGGATTTTTCTGTCCTCTGGATCTCAGTCACACACCCTCCCTCAGACCCCTTACTTTTCCAGAAGTTTGCTCCGGGAATTCAGTTGAGATGAAGCAATAGTTGATGATGTCACTAGGCTTGGTTTGAGATTGACTGGCCAACTCTGGACTCACCAACTGGAGGTTTTTTTCCAAACTGGGAGACCAAAGCAGAGGGAACTTGTTGAGACTTGTCACTTAATAGCTGTGTCTCTCTTGCCCTATGTCTCTGAACTAGAAGGATTCCCCTCTTACCCAAAACAAGAAAGCCCTGAACACCCCAGGCTGCTGCTTGCAAAATTCTTGGGACCTTTTTGACCTTTTCTCTCTCTGCTGCTTCCCTCATTCTTTCAGTGCATTCATTCTACAAGCATGCATCCAGGGCCTACAATTGCAGATCCTAGCGGCACAGCAGAGAACCTAACATGGGCTGAGAAATTTACTCTCTCCCGTTCCCACCTGGCTTCTGACCTCATGGTTCCAACTGCTGTGCCTGGAGAGGCCCAATAGTAGTGAATGAGTTCCTTCTCCAGGTGAGGACTGGTGCTCAGACATACCTGAAATTCTGTCAGCTTACAGCAACTCCCTGAGATTCCATCCTGTGACCCCAGATACCACTGTGGTGACTCCATATTTGGTGGGAGGTTTGGGTACTGATGTATCTTCAGAAGCAAGGCTCAGAAATATTCCAACTTCACCACTAGACCAGGTTCCTTCCATTTCCAATAGTCATTACTTCAATTTATAAGATCACTATTGATCAAAGTAGCTCAGGCCATATTCATGGAGTATCTGCTACGGTGAAAACTTCCAAAGTGCCACAATACCTCACTGTCCAAAGGAAAATGTTGGCTTAAACAAACATGTGTGACTAACTGGCAAAAGGATGTGTGGGATAATGCTTGAGTCTTTTGGGTCTTTTTTTTTAATCTTGGGATTGAGTGATCCTGAGTGATCCATAATAATGAGGGGAAGGAAGAAGAACACCGGGCCTGTTTTAGCTTTCAAGATTATTCAAATGGAATAGATTTTCACCATCAACACCCTAGCAAAGACAGAATGCTGAAGGTAAATTGCCAGTTTCTGTCTTTTTGGAAAATCCATTAATACTGAAAGATCTTGGTTTTAACACATTCAAAAATTCAGATTATGTCCCTGGAAATCCCTTTAGAAAGTAGATTCCAAATCAGTACTCATTCTTCTTGACTATCCCACTCTTCCAGATACAGAAGTATTTTCTCTCCTCTTGAGGAAGGAGTGGGTCAGAGAGCAGAAGACCAGGGAGGGTTAAGAAGGACTTTTCCATTAGCTGAGCTGCAGAGCTGTTTGGATCTAGAGACCGTGTACGCGTGTTGTGTCTGCACTGAGTTCATGGTTGTGCATTCTGTGGCTCACGTCCAAAGCCTCCTGAACACGGGGGCCGAGATTTGCCAAAGGCCGATCCGTGAAGAAGGACGTGTATCCACTCACCAAGAAGGTTTTGATGGTCAGTGTCTGCGTGTCCCGCTTCTGGGCTGAAGAGATTTGGAAACCCCTGAATATTCCTGCGGGGATCTTTCCAAGCCCTTTTGGGAACCGGCAATAGCGCCTGTCTGGGGAAATTAGTTTTGCACTTTCACAGAGAGAGAAATTCCTCGGGGGCATTCTTGTAGTTGGGAAGAAAACTCAAACTCTGCTCATTCCTTCAGGGTCCATGCCCTTACTAAAGCGCACCGAATCCAGTTCGGTTGGTCCAGTCTGGTGCCTCGGGGAGGGGGGGTGGGGAGCCAGGAGCAGCGAAGTTTGGCGAATTTCACCTGTGGCTAAGTCCCTCCCCCGACTGGAGCAAGCGTGAGATTTCAGGGGATCGTGTTACCAGTGTGTAAACACCTTAAGCGACGGCCAAGGCTCCCGAGAGACCACAAAGGATCTCAAACCCTTCCTATCTTCCTAGAAACCCTGGCGGCCCGGCCGGCTGCTTGCTGTCTGATGCAACAGTTTGCAACGCCGTTCTGGGAGCGGAGCCTGCCGCGGGGCGCGGGGCGTGGGGCCTGTGCGCACGCGCGGGCCGGGGAGAAGCTTTTCGCCAGATGTGCGGGGGGCGGGGCGGGCCGGGAGACCTCTGGCAGCTCGCGCCGGCGATCTGAGCTTAATTAAACTTCTCCCGAGGCATTGGCTGACTGATTGACCCAGTGATCCAAAAAAATCAGAGAGGCCCAAATCGCCCTAACGCCACAGAAGAGCGAAGTTGAGGAGCTGGCTTTCGGTGTCCAGAGCTCGGCTCCTCTGCCCTGAGCGCCCCCAATCCACAATGCTTTCCGGGGGAGGTGGTCCAAAGCTCCCTAGGATGTCAAGGTCTAGCTGGCCTGGGCATTCCTACCGAATGCTCAAAGAGAATGTAACAGCGGTTACAGACGGGGAGGCGTGGGGGCAAAGTTTTGATAGCACCTAGATCAGTTATCTTTCCTCCTTCATTTCTCCACCCATGTGCCTTGGAAGGTTTTTTATAAGCAGAAGGGAACATGGCATCTAGATTATATTTTCCAAGTTTGTGATCCATTTAGGTATTGCCTGCATGATTTTCTTCCATACCCACATTCCTCCAGTGTTGTATGTTTTAAATTGACTTTTATTTTATTAACTTTTCTTATTTTTAAAATTAACTTTAAATCGATTCCCTTTTTCTCCATAGCCTTGCCTGAAGCAACAACATTAGTGAAACCACAGCTTTGATGTGCTAGTCGTATATTTTAATACACTTGAAAATAAACTCATAACTATTCAAATTTTTTAAAAATGTGTGTGTTAGCTAAAAGTGTTTTGTCTGCTACATTTGAAGAAAAGCTCCAGAGGTAATAACAATAGCTAACATGTGCTGAGTGATTGCCAGTGTCCCGGGCACTGTTCTAAGATTCTAAGTCCTTAGGACACCTTAGAAGGTGGATGTTGTTTACATTTTACAGAGGAGAAAAGAGCCACAGAGAGGTTAGGTAACTTGCACAAAGTCACAGAGTCAGGATGCAAACTCGACTAACCTCACTCTAGACCAGTACTGCTATCTATGTGTGCTAAGTCATTTCAGTTGTGTCTGACTCTGCAACGCTTCAAACTGTAGCCCACCAGGCTCCTCTGTCCATGGGATTCTCCAAGCAGAATACTGGAGTGGGTTGCCATGGCTTTCTCCAGACGATCTTCCTGCCCCAGGGATTGAACCTGGTTCTTCTGCTTTGGCAGGCAGGTTCTTTACCACTAAGTGCCACCTGGGAAGCCCCTGGCCTAAAAAGAGGCTAAGTTACTGCTGAAGATCCCCCAGGTGGGTAACGTACTCCAGGTTTGGACCCAAGTCTGACTGACTGCAGAACTGAGCATTTAACTGATGCGTGGTACTCTTTGGCCTGTTTGCCCCTTCTCACCTCATACAGCTTTATCTCTGTCTGCCTCCTTAGAAATCCAGCCTGTGCTTCCAAGTCTCTGCTCACTTCCTACTTCTCCCTTTCCACTGCCTCCTGGATGAGTCAAAGTTTCTCTTTTCTAGTGTTTTCTTTTCTCTGAACTAAAGTTACCCATACAGCTCTGATTTCCTTGAGAATCCCTCCTTTGAAGGTCCTGTCTTCCCCACTGACCATGGAACTGCTTAGAAAGTCCACCTATTAACGTTGAAACTACATTTCCCAGACTGCCATGCTTGTCTGGAATGAGAGCAAAAATCCTGTGTCAAACCATGTGGCTCCTATTTTGGGGTCGGAAAATCTGGTCACTAGCTTGGATAAAGATTGGTATGCCCATAGACTAATTCATCTGGCCCCAGGCAGACATGAATTTCCCAGGCCTCAGTGACTGGGGGTAGGGGTGAGTTATTTCGGCAAACAGAACCTTCAATTAGGGACTTAAATGAAGCCTTGGCATAAGACTGCTAAAAGATGGCTGACCCCTGCCCCCAGAGATGTATTTTCTTTCTGCAACAGCCCTTGCCACCACTCCTACCCTTTCTTCCCTTGCCCTTCTTCCAGATGCTTCTCTTAATTGTACCATCGTGCCACTCCCTGTCCCCACCCCCACCCCCATGCCCACACCCACTCTTTAACTGTTTAGTATAAAATCCAGCCCACCAGACTGAGGTTTTCTTCGACCCAAATGTTATTTTCAGAAGGAGCCATTGAGGTTGGGGTGTAATTGCAGCGTTGGGCCTCTGCAAGCCAAGCTGAAAATAATCAGCGAGGCAGATGGGGTGGGAAGAGTGTGCGGTGACCGCTTCCACCAAAGAGCAGGAGAAACCCAATGGCGTGAGTCAGAGGGAGGCGAGTGCCAGGCTGGGCCTCCTGGGCTTACAGCTGGGCGCTGAGTTAAGGAGAAACTGCCCAAGGTGTTGGGCCTTTGTCTGAGGCCCATCCAAGGTGGCCCCTGGCTGCTCATCATGAGTCCATATTTTCTGTGTGACAGCCGCTAAGCTTGTCTTGCTCTCCCTCGACTGGGTCATAGCAGCCAGGACTCCACATGGGCACTTGGCCATCTAGTTGGCTCATCCATCTCTAGAGCAGGGTTTCTCAACTTGGGCACTATGGCATGTTGGCTTCGATAATTCTTTGTTGTGGGGGACTGTCTTGTACATTGTAGGATGTTTAGCAACATCCTTGGCCTCTTCCCACTAGCCTCAGTAACACACACACACACACAAATGCACACAAATCAGGATTACCCAGAAAATTTCCAGACATGCCAAATGTCCTTGGCTGAGAAAATCACCCCTGATTGAAAACCACTGGTCCAGAGTGAACCAGACCTATAAAAGGGGTCACAATCAACTGTCCCCGTGGTGGCCTCATTGCTTTGCATCACACCTAAATGGGCCCTGATGAAAACTATTGTCCAACTCCTATTTCAAAAAGACAACTATTGAATACCTCACACCCAGCACGAGTGCCCACAGTGTAGCAGGCACTGGACAAAGTGTTGAGAATGAAGCCACAAGCAAGGCAGATGCGGTGCCTCATAGAAACAGCTGAGTGATTCAACCACCCTGATTGAGAGGCTTGTAAGAAAAAGACAAGGGGTACTATAAGAAAATCGAAGAGGGTTTCTCACCTGGGTCAGAGGGGGCTATCAAGAAACGCTCTTAGGGGACTTCCCTAATGTCCCAGTGGCTAAGACTCTGTGCTCCCAACACAGGGGGCCCAGGTTCAATCCCTAGTCAGGGAACTAGATCCCACATGCCGCAACTAAAGATCCCGCATGCTGCGACAAAGAGCGTAGATCTCAGAACAGCCAAATAAATAAATATTTAAATTAAAAAAAAAAAAAGAGCAAGAAGAAAGGAAGTCTCTTAGAGGAAATGAGGAATTAGCCCATTGGAGATATGAGGACGAGGCAGTGTTCCATGGAGTGGGGACAGAGTGTTCAGAAGCCCTGGAGTTAAGAAGGAATGTCATATCTTCAAGGGACCCAGAGAAGTCTTTCATGGACCAGGCTCAGGAGGGTGGGTAATTGTCTCTCCTCTCACCCCCAACACTTATTTTCCTTGTACTCCTTCTCTAGATTTCTAGCACAAGCATGTAGACTTAGGATCATGTTTAACCATACCAACCCCCTTCCTTATCCTTGCTCACCCCCCTCAGTCACCCGGTTACCACGTTCTGTCAGTTCTGCCACCAATCTCTCTGCAAACTATCTGCTTGTCTCCCTTCCCACCACCACAGCCCCGCTGCAGGCTCTCCTCATTACTCAGCCAAATTTGTGAAATAGCTTCCTAACGAGTCATCCTCCAGTCTCTACCTCAGAGAAAGACGCATATCTCCCCATGTCTCTGCTGGCTCACAAACCCCGTGCGGCTTCCAGAGGCCTGGCAGCCGGGCCGCTGCCTCCCCCGGCTCTCAGGCGCCCTTCGTTCACTACCCCCAGCGTCCCTCCCGCTCCTGAGCCACACCAGACCACTAGCCAGACCCCCTGGGCCTTCACGTCTCTGTGAGTTTGCTGTTCTCTCTGTCTGAAAGGCTCTTTCCCAATCAAAATCAGTCGGGGGAATTCCCACATAGCCTGTAAGACTCAGAAAAAAATGAACTCATGATACTCTTTATCCCTTCCTAGAAGCCTTCTCTTCATTCTTTCCACTGTTTTCACTGGGACTTAGATATTGCTGCTAGTTTACCGTTTGTCATGTTAACCCATAGTGACCTGTTTAAACCCATCCCCCTACCAGAGTCAGAGGGCCTCAGAGGCAGGTAATATAGTGGACTCTGCTGGTTGATTACCAAGCACCCATTCTTCCCTTTCCAGCTTCCTAAGAGATGCCAAAGAAGTGTTGGGTTGACCAAAAAGTTCATCTGTAACATGGAAAAACCAAACGAGCTTTTTGGCCAACCCAGTACAAGGCACAGTGTCTTGTCTAGCAGACAAGCTAAGCTGCCATAACAAACAGACCCAGAATACAGAGGCTTAAGCAAGCCCATGTGCCTCTGTGGAAGCTGATCCCTTGCCCAGGGGTGGGCCCACCACCCTTCCTAAGAATTGATTAAGGAATCTGTACCTAAAATCAGTAAGTGGGAGAGACTTCTCTGGTTCCACTCTCCTCTTCTGCAATAACAGTATTCCCTGTTTGGGGCCAAGCAGACCAGGGGCCTGATAAGGGCTACATTTCCCAGCCTCCCTTGCAGCTTGAATGGCTGTAAGTCGTAAGTTCTCATTAAAAGACAGTGAACATCCTACCGCTTCCAAGTGTGAAAGTGATAGTCACTCAGCCGTGTCTGACTCTTTGCAACCCCATGGACTGTACAGTCCGTGGAATTCTCCAGGCCAGAATACTGGAGTGGGTGGCCTTTCCCTTTTCCAGGGGATCTTCCCAACGCAGGGATCAAACCCACGTCTCACACATTGCAGGCAGATTCTTTCCCAGCTGAGCCACCGGGGAAGCCCACCACTTCTAAGTTGTGCCCTGAAAAAGAATGTACATATGCTCCCTGCCCCTCCCCAGCCCTTCCCCCTTTCTGAAAGGTGAGCAGAATTGAAGTAGTCCCCCCGGACCTGGAGAGGAAAGCCACATTTGGAGGATGGTGGGGCCCTCCTATCAGTCTTGGATGGCTTTCTTCCAAACTCTTCTGTGATATGAGACAGAAATTTCTATTTTGCTTAGACTTCTGTATTTGGAGTCTCTTAGACCTGTGATCTAGTTAGGGCCAATGAGGTACAGGGAAAGGTTTGATGGGGGTTTCTGGGGAAAAGCTCTCTGATTTTTACGAGGCAACATTATGGAGCAACCTTCTCTCTTTCTCTAACTCTGGACATTGCTGGGCCTAGAACTATGGCAGTGCTCTTGCTACCAGCCTAGGAAATAGGCTACACACAAGAAGAGCAGAGCTGAGAGAATCCAGAGAAATGGAGTCAGAGTTTCTGGACTAAACTCTGAAGTCCACTGTCTTGTCTGCTTGGCTATGCCTAACAAAATACTATCATCTCTATGGTTTTTCCAGTAGTCATGTATGGATGTGAGAGTTGGACCATAAGGAAGCTGAGAGCCGAAGAACTGATGCTTTTGAACTGTGGTGTTGGAAAAGACTCTTGAGAGTCCCTTGGACTGCAAGGAGACCAAGCCAGTCAATCCTAAAGGAAATCAGTCCTGAATATTCTTTGAAAGGACTGATGCTGAAGTTCCAGTACTTTGGCTACCTCATGTGAAGAGCCAACTCATTGGAAGAGACCCAGATGCTGGGAAAGATTAAGGGCAGGAGGAGAAGGGGGTGACAGAGGATGAGATGGTTGGATGGCATCACTGATTCAATGGATGTGAGTTTGAGCAAACACTGGGAGATAGTGAAGGACAGGGAAGCCTGGAGTGCTACAGTCCATGGGGTTACAAAGAGTCACACATGACTTAGCAACTGAACAACAAAGGGGCTTAAGCAATAGGAATTTACTTTCTCATGATTCTGGAAGGCTGTAAGTCCAGAGTTGGTTTCTGGTGAGGCCTCGCTGGCTGACTTGCAGACAGCCACCTTCTCACTGTGTCCTCACATGGCCTCATCTCTGTGTGTGTGAGAAGAGAGCTCTCTGGTGTCTCTTCCTCTTCTTATATAGACACCAGTCTGAACGGATTAGGGTTCCAGTCTATGGCCTCATTTAACCTTAATTATCCTTATCTCCAAATATAGTCCCCATTGAAGTTAAGCCTTCAACATATGAATTTGGGAGGAGGTCACAATTTAATCCAAAACACCCACTCTACCTCTTGACTTCCAGTTACATGAGCCAATAATGTCCTTCTGTTGAAACCAGCTCACATTGGTTTTCTGCCACTTCTTACCTTGCAGTGTTTCACTCCTCTTCATTTCCCTGCTGGGACCAGCACAGAGGGGTCAATACATACTTCATACTTGTGGAATAAACGTTCCATCGCTATTTTTCTTCTTTTTCCTGGAAGGATGACCTCACAGATAAATTATAAGCATTTGCTTCTCTCTGCCCCAGCCTAAACACCTAAAGCAGTCACATGGCCCTCAACTCTAGAAAATTCTTCTCAGACGCACCCATGGCTAGTTGCACAGAGAGCTGAGGATTCAGCTATAAAATCGGAAGTTTGAATTAAACACACTCTAGTGTGCCTTCCAGCAGAAACATTCCCTGAGTCCCTTCCAGTTCTAAGGTCCCATGGCTCTGCCTGAGGCTCTCGGCAGTAGTCATTCTGGGTTCAGACCCAGGACCTTTCCAGCCCTGACGATGTGCAATCTATCAAGAGGGCCCTCTGGGCTCCAGCCCCCACTCCCTGATGGTGCAGGATTCTGTCTGAAGCTTTCTCAAGCTCTGGAGTCCCAATATTCTGTAACACTATGCTGAGCACAAGAAAGTTTTCTTTCATTTGTATTTTATTTTATTTTTATTTTATTTGGCTGTGCTGGGGCTTAGTTACAGCATGTGGGGTCTTTTAGTTGTGACATATGAGCTCTTAGTTGCAGCATGTGGGATCTAGTTCCCTCACCAGGGATTGAACCCAGGCTTGCGTAGGGAGGCATCTTAGCCACTGGACCACCGGGGAAGTCCAAGAAAGTTTTTGATTGGCTACTAGGCCTCCTATCCTGCCCCCACCCCCAGCACACAAGAGAAAGCCCAGGGGAGAGCCTGAACTCTGTCAACCTTGTCCTCCAGATGAGACCAGAGGTGGTCTCTGCAGACAAACAGGCAGGCGGGGGCCTCGCAGTCCTCAGACACCCAGCAGGCCCTGCCGCAGGGACACTCAGCTTCCTTGGACCCGTCGATCAGCCATCCAGACAGCCATCAGCAGTGCCCCAAACGGGGCATGTCCCAGTTCTGAGCAACAAACTTCCTTCTTTCAGCCGTGAGAATTCCGCTCATGCAGACTGGGGAAAGGGCTGCCTCATTACTCAGCCCACTGGAATGTGGGCGAATCAGACCTCCGGGAAAATGACCAGTGAGTGGACTCTGGTCAGCCAGGACCTTCAAGGTCCAGAGGTGCTTCCTCCTGAGTCAGCAGCAACGCCAAGCCTTTCTTCCCACGCCTTTTGAAGTTACCATCTGGGATACTCAGCACATGCTGAGCACACATGTTAGCTTATTTTCTCTTCACAACAGCCCTGCAGGTATGCATCGTTGCTAGCCCTGTTTTTTAGATAAGCAGATTAAGATTTAGAGAGGTGAAACGACTTTGCTTGAACTGACAAAGCTGGATTGGACCTGAGTTTCGGGCTTCCCTGGTGTCTCAGATGGTAAAGAATCCGCCTGCAATGCAGGAGACCTGGGTTCGATCCTTGGATGGGAAAGAGCTCCTGGAGAAGGGGATGGCTACCCACACCATGGAAAGAGGAGCCTGGCAGGCTGCAGTCCACGGGGTCCCCCAGAGTCAGACGTGACTGAGAGACTAATACTTTCACTTCTTAACCAGATGCTGGTGGGTGGCTTTGGAATTGGGCAGCATTTTCTCTGGTCTTATAACTTGGGTGGGCCTCGTTGAGCCAGGGGAATGGCATGGTGAGAACCCAGATTGTGAGGCCAGTGCAGGAAGTTAGGACTAGAGCTGGAGTGAAGGACAAGATTGGCGGAGATCACCAGGTCAGAGTCAGGTACATAGAGGGACGCCGGCTCTGTCAGTTAGGGTCTACCAGACCCAACCAAGGTGGCCAGAGATCCCCTGACCATCAGCATCTGGAGCCTGCCCACTCTCTCCAGCAGGAGCCCTCCAGCAGGTTGGGATCTGGAATCTGCCTTGGAACAGCCTGAGTCCTGGTCATCTGCTTTTTCTTTATTGTCACATCTATTCCTTTCTCTGTTCTGCTCGACATATTTGGAAGGCAAATGACACCCCCCAGACTCCCCTGCCAACTGGCTTCTGACCAGGTTTACCCAATGAAAGGTATAGGAGAAAGAGGAGTTTGGGTATTTATCCCTACCCCCCTCTTGACCCCCAGCTTCCAGGGGTGTCTCCAGTCCTGGCTCCCTCCCCTCGTGGCTCCAGTTCCCAGTAGGCAGCCCCAGACCCTGGACTTGAGTACCACCCTTCCTCCCCTTATTCTTCCAGCCTCAGGGATTGTGGCAGTTTCCTGAGGACTAGTGGCCTCCCCACTCCCCATGTGCCCTGCAGCTCTTGCAACCATTCCCTCTACTAAAAGTGCGGTTCTGTTCTCCTAACTGGTCCTTGCCCAGCCCAGGCTGGAAGGAGACAGTCAGCGTCCTCCTCTCCTTCCCCAGCTGTGGATGGGGTCAGGGGCTCCATGGAGAGAACAGTGAGGCTTTAGTCTGTTTTAGCCGCTATCATGAAACACCACACAGTGGGTGGCTAATACACAAGAGGAATTTATTTCTCTCAGTTGTGACAGCTGGACATCCCAGACCAAAGTGCCAGCATGGTAGGTTCTGGTGAGAGCCCTCTTCTGGAAGGGGCCAGGGGGCTCTGTGGGATCTCTTCTAAGAGCACTGATCGCATTCATGAGGCTTCATCCTCATGATCCCGTGGACTGTAGCCCACCAGGCTCCTCTGTCCATGGAATTCTATAGGCAAGAATGCTGGAGTGGGTTGCCATTTCCTTCTCTAGGGGATCTTCCCGGCTCAAGGATCGAACCTGAGTCTCCTGCCCTGTCTGCAGATTCTTTACCATCTGAGCCACCAGGAAAGCCCCTCATGACCTAGGCACCTCCCAAAGACCCCGCCTTCTAATACTATCACATTGGGCATTAGGGTTTCAACACACGAACTTGGAGGAGGCACGTGCTTTCAGACCAGGGCAGACAGGAAGCTCCCGAGCAGACCAGGGCAGACAGGAAGCTCCCGAGCGTGAGGGTGGGCAGATATCCATCCTGCAGCCAGGACTCCGTGGGCGCCTTGGGTGCCAAGTCAGGCGGCCATGAACAGAACGGAGCAGCCTCCAGCAGGACCCCATGGATCCCAGACCAAGAGCCCTGGCAACTGGTGCGTCTGAGTCTGCAGGATCTCTTCCTGCCCATCAAGATCCTCTCTGCCCCCATGTTCTCCCAGCCTCAAAACAATCTCAGCTGGGCCACTTCCATCGTGGTCAAGTCTCAACCCCTCTGGAGCTCAATGTCCTCCTCTGTTTCCTGGGAAAAATACAGTATCCCCTCTTGGATTGTCATGACAAGGAAATAATGCCTGGTGCCCCACCTGGCACAGAGCCAGTGGTCATTATCTAGGAACAGCATCCTAACTGATGTCAATAATAATCATCTGAGCAGCAATCATAATCAACCCTGAATATTCATTGGAAGGACTGATGCTGAAGCTGAAGCTCCAATACTTGGGCCACCTGATGAAGCGAGCAGCCGGCTCATTGGAAAAGACCCTGATGCTGGGGAAGATTGAAGGCAGGAGGAGAAGAGGGGGACAGAGGATGGGATGGTTGGGTGGCATTGCTGACTCAATGGACGTGAGTTTGAGCAAACCCTGGGAGATAGTGAAGGACAGGGAAGCCTGGCGTGCTGCAGTCCGTGTGGTCGCAAATAATTGGACTTGACTTGGCGACAACAACCTGAGCAGCACTAGAGGACTGGCGCCCTGTCTGTGAGGATCTGCAGAGAGTGGGGCAGAAAAGATAGGGTGGGGCCCTGTGTGGGGCAGTCGAGCCAGAAAGCAGCAGAATTTGTGGTTTTCCATCCAGGGGCCACCTGCTGGTCTCCCCCACCTTGGAGGCCCATTTCCTCTATCCATTTTCCTGACACGTTAGATTCAGCCCGAATTCCTCCAGCTGGTCCTCAGACACTGTATAGCTGCCTCAGTCCTGAGCAGGGGAATACTCAATGCCTGAGAAGGGGATGGAGGTTTTGT
This sequence comes from Muntiacus reevesi, assembly GCF_963930625.1. Lineage (NCBI taxonomy): Eukaryota > Metazoa > Chordata > Mammalia > Artiodactyla > Cervidae > Muntiacus > Muntiacus reevesi. The sequence goes on along the minus strand of NC_089257.1, from coordinate 16,112,386 downwards.
CATTCTCTTGCTGCATCTGAGAAAAGGCCAGATTCCAGCAGAGGGCTGGGGGTGGGAGAGGTGGAGAAGGAGGCAAGCGTTAGGTGCCTCCGCCGGGCGTTTGATGTACGCCAGGTTCTGTGTGAAACACACAGACACTTCCTGTGTACTACTGGGTTTAATCCTCCAGCCACTAGAAGAGGAGGTATGTGTCTGTTATCATCATCATAACAAAAACATCCCCATTTGATAAAGGCACTGAACCTCGGCAAGTTTAGAGAACCTGCCAAGACCGCATAGCCAGAATTCAGCAGAGCCAAAATTTCAGCCAACTCCACTTGATAAAAGACTGCAGCCTCCCCAGAGGAGTTAACGTGTGTCTCTCCTGGCCCACAGCGCTGGCATCAAGAGGGCGCTGCTCCTGGTATTTGAGTCAAGGAAATAGGAGGCCCACAGGGAGCTGGATCATTTACAGAGCTCGTCCGTGACTCGGCCTGGGCCTCCGGGCCTATTCCACCTTTGGGGATCTCTGCCAGGTGATGGAGACAAGGGCAGGCCTGACAGTGGTGGTCCACTGGGAGGCTGCTGCTGACGCTGTGTGTGTGTGCGTGTGCGCGAGTGCACGCGCTGCCCACATACACACAGACGCACATGGACACAGCAGCCTGCCCCCGACCTTGGCCCAGGAGCGGACAGGGAAGGGATGTGCGTCTGGCAGGTGAGTGGGAAGGTCTAGGTGGGTCCACTCTCGTCTCCCTCCCAGTTCTCGGGGGATGTTCTGATATTTTCCTGAAGAACTGGCTATGGGCCTAGAGGCTTTTGTTTTCCGTAAAGTCAAAAAAGAAAGGACCCTGGGAAATTCTTTCTCCAAAATCAGTTCAGACGTGACCAGCCTCTCTGAGCCTCCAAGCCAGACGGTGGGTGATGCCTTTGTCAATTCACGCTGAGTGAGACCAGGCTGCCTCAGAAGCCTTATCTTCCCGTCCCACCGCCTCCTGGAAATCAGCCTCCAAATGTCCCCAAGCCTTGCCCTAGGCCCTGAGTCATCCAGAATGGCTGCCTCCTAACTGCCCCATGACGTGAGCCTTGGGGTCGTCGGAGTCTCAGTCTGGACTGATAGGAGCTGGGAGACCTGGGGCAAGTGACCCAACCCTTCTGAGCCTCAGTTTCCTCTTCTGTGAAATGGACGTAACAACTACCCACAGAAAGTCGGGTAATGTGAGTGCTCCTGCCTCTTCCCTTTTCTCCCTCTCCTTCCCTTTCCCCTCCCTCCTTCTGGACCTCCTTAACCTCCACTGACCATTTGACCACCTAGCTGCTGGCCCTCGCTTCCCAGCATCCTCCCAGCTGGGGGCCAGCCTCCGAGCCTCTCAGGAGCCAGTGGTTTTGCCGCCCTTTGCTTGTGGGCTGCCGTGGGCCAGCTCCCCTGAGAGCAAAGGCCTCAGAGCTGGGCGACCGGGGCCCCACCCTCTTCATAAACACTAGTTGGGCACCAGCTGACCTCAGGAGGGAAGTGCTCGGCTGGGACCCTCCTCTTCAGCCCTGCTGGCTGCTGCCTGTTCCAGCGGAAGCTCCAGGCCGATCTGACACCCTGGTACCCAGGCCACCTCCATCCTGGAAATAGGCACTTGGAGCCAAACCCTTGGCCGAAGGTGGACGGAAGTGAACAGGCCCTGAATGCCTCCGTCCTGTCCTCCCACGGCCCCACCCTGGCTGTCCCAGACAGGGCAAGTTCTCTCTAATTTAAGCGTTTTTAATGATCGTGATAGACATACATAAAGAGGACTTTACTGTTCCTCTGTGTTTCTTAAAAATAAAGACAGGAATTACGTATGACAAAATATTAATCATTTGAGCTCTGGACAGTGGAGAGGTGTGTGTTTTACTGTCTGTTGGAACACCCTTTTCTGTGTTGTTAAAATTTCTCTAAATAAAAACATTTTTAAATACTTAAGCTTCTTACGGGTTTACGGGGCGGGGTGGGGGGAATTCGAAAATGCCAAAAAGTAGAAAGAGAAAAATAAGAATCACCAAAATCTCTCCTTGGGAATCACGTAATTTAAATATTGGTTAATCTCCTCCTGGTTCTTTTTTCTAGCGTGTATTTATATAATTTTATTCTTTTTCTAATGGAGATATAATTGGCATATAACATTGTGTTCATTTTATATTCACTTTATTCTTTTTACCAAAAAAAACACAACCCTAGAATTATACTGTTTAATAACCTTTTCCCCTCCCAATAATATATTTTAAACGGTTTCCCATGCCCTTGGAGATTAATATTTACTTTAGTACACTTCTTTTCAGTCCTTTTTCCATGTAATCATGAATAAGTTATATATTTTATGATTAGAACCCATATGGATCATATATGGGGTCATTTATACCTTTTATTATTTTTTCTTATTTAAAAAGTACAAATTTTGTTATAAATCAATGGAAAATACAGATAAACAAACAAGACTACATGTGAGAACCCTATAGCCTCATCACTTTGAAATAACCTCTGCTGACATTTTAGTTTTCAACCTTCCCATCCACTTTTCTGCATACATATGTCAGTCGGTCAGTTCAGTTGCTCAGTCGTGTCTGACTCTTTGCGACCCCATGGACTGCAGCACACCAGGCTTCCCTGTCCATCACCAACTCCCGGAGCTTAATCAAACTCATATCCATCACATCGGTGATGCCATCCAACCATCTCATTCTCTGTTGTCCTGTTCTCCTCCCGCCTTCAACCTTTCCCAACATCAGGCACTTTTCCAATGAGTCATTTCTTCACATCAGGTAGCCAAAGTATTGGAGTTCCAGCTTCAACATCAGTCCTTCCAGTGAATATTCAGGACTGATCTCCTTTAGGATGGGCTGGTTTGACCTCCTTGCAGTCCAAGGGACTCTCAAGAGTCTTCTTCAACACCTCAATTCAAAAGCATCAATAGCATACATATGTAAGCATATGTAAACACACATTTGAAAATAAAATTGGAATCATACAATTCATATTATTTTGAACCTGCAGTATCTGTTTATTTAACCACATATCTTACATTGATTATAATTGTTTCATCTGCAAATGACAGAAAACCCAAAATTACAAATTCATTACTCTCTCTAGGAAATGATGTCCAGAGGGAAGCAGCCCAGACAGGTACAGAGACTCTATGACCATTAGAGACTCAGGCTCCTTCTAACTGGGGCTCCCCCTCCTTAGCACGTGCTTCCCAATCACGACCTAAGAGCTGCTCCAGGGGGAGGAAGCAAAGAAGGAACCCCTTCTCCTCAAAGGACATGTCCTGGAATTCACACGCATCACTTCTGCTTATACCCTACCAGCCAGCACTCAGTCCCACGGCCCCCGGGAAATGGGATCTTTTCCAAGGAGGGCTTCTATTAACTATGGCGAAAGGGGAGAACAGATATTGGGGGACCACTGGCCTCTCTGCCACATTTCACAAACATCTTTCCAGTGCAGGTAACTTTGTATTCTGTCTTTCTTCTCTTATTTTTTTGGTGAAGATTTTACCACGTCATTAAATATTCTTCAATAGTCTTACTTTTAAACAACTGCTTAATAGTCCCTAGTAGGCATATAGCATTTCTTATAGATCCAGTGCCTTGTTACTTGATGTTGGGTGGTTTGCTCTGATAAATAAGCCTCTTCTATGGTTAAAACTTGTCAGAGGAAGAGATCCCAAGCTGTCCTCTCTAACCTGTGGGTATCCACCCAAGACATTTGGCTGAGGAGTCAGGGTAGTATCTGCCTTGAAAGCTGGCTTATGTTTCTACATCCCCCCCACCGACCCCTGCCCAGGGGAGCTTTATGGCAACAGGTTCCCCGCTGCTCCCACTGCAGGGGAAGTCACAGGAGTGAGCAGAGCCTGGGGGCAGTTCTGCTAGGGGAGTGGGGGGTGGGGGGGTAGTAGTGGGTGGACTCTCTGGAGCCAGGGGAGGGCCTGGCCCTGACAAGGCTTAGGGGTCTCCACAGGCCCCATTTCATTTTCATTCAAATCCAAAGTATGTTTTCTGAGCCCCTACTCAAGGCCATGCCCTGAACAAGGCCCTGGGGATGTCCCAGGGAACGCGTGGTCCCTGCTCTCTGGGAGCTTAGTCAACTGTAAATTCTCCAGTGTTAGAGTTCAACGTGGAGAGTTGCCCAAAACACAGAATTGTAGGACCCACACCCAAAAATCTGATGCAATAGATGTTGTTGGGCCTAGAATCTGCATTTCCTTCTGTCTCCCCAGTTGACCCTGATGAGGGTGACTAGGAAACTTCTGGGGAGTAAAATTCTAGTCAAGGCTCTTGGAGAAAGTCTCTTATACCAGGCAAACCTGGAGCCTCTATCTGCTCAGTATGTGAAAGTGAAAGTTGTGTCCGAATCTTTGCGACCCCATGGACTATACAGTCCAGGGAATTCTCTAGGCCAGAATACTGGCGTGGGTAGCCTTTCCCATCTCCAGGGGATCTTCCCAACCCAGGGATCAAACCCAGGTCTCTTGCATTGCAGGCAGAGTCTTTACCAACTGAGCTATCAGGGAAGCCCACACTCAGTATGTACTTGGCACCTTTACTGAGCTTTAGGCAATGCTAAAATAATGAGGACACCTGCCAGATACACTTAATCTAAACCCTACTTCCATCCTTTGGCAGCAGAGTGATTTCAGACAAATTCTTTGACCTAAGCTTCAGTTTTCCCATCTGTAAAATGGGGATAATCACAGTGCTTCCCATGGGAAAATACACATTAGTGCTTAGCAGAGAGTCCAACACTCAATAAATCTTACTTATTATTATTAAACTAATTAAAATTCATTTATTAAATAAAATTGCCTCTAGAAAATTAATTACAGCAAGGGAGACAAGGTATATAGAGCTTCCTATACAATGCCTGACTCACGGTGGTAGGCATTTCATAAATGGTTATTATTATTATTAACATCTTCACATTCATTTTAATTCTAATTTTTATCATCTCTGAAGCTGTACCCACCACACAATTTTATCCCCTGGTAGCAATGAGAAAACTGTTTTAAAATTTAGATAAACAGCTTTAAAATATGGGCTTCATGTCTGCCCCCAGGACCCCAGCACAAAAGAGACTTTCTCAGGTCCTTTTGGAAGGATGTCCAGGAGGCAGATAGGCCAGCATGAGTGGGAACCACGGGCCCCTACGTTCAGCTTTCAGGGGAGCCCAGGCCTGGCCCTGGGCCATTCACACAGCCCCAAGAGTTAGGGAGTGGTAGAAACCCAGCGCTGCTGTGAGGTAGGAAGGAAGCCGCAGGTTGCTGTTGATAACTTCCTTTTCAAGTGCTCACAGATGACATGGTTACCATGGTGATGCTGGTGACTCTGAGCAAGCTGTGGTCCTCTATTGAGTTGTGAGTCAGGTTCAGTTTTGTTTATTAAAAAAAGAAAACCAACACCCTGATCTGCGAAGGACAAAGCAGAGCCCCACACGGAGGCCGCAGCACTCACTGCTGCGGGGTGATTCAGCAGTGCTGCTCAGCGGCCGCCGGTCTCAGACATCAGCTGGCCCCGCCGGCTACAGGGCCTGGCAGAGTTCACAGAGGTGAGTGGGGAGGCCAGCTTCTCCCTCCGTGACCCAGGAGAGGCAGCACAAGCAGAACCCACACTGCCGCTGGAAAGCTCTTCCTGAGGAGCAGATTCCATTTTCTCAGCTCTGACCCAAGCGCCAGACTTTCCGGGGACTCTGCCTCGCGCTGGTCTGGGAAGCCACAGGGCCCCCAGGTGAAGGCCAGGGCCCGGCCCAGAGATGACCAGCACCAGCTGACCCCCACGACCAGTGTACACACACTAGCAGTGCCCTCCGTGAGGAGCAGGGTCCTAGGAGGACAGGGGAGCCTGCAAAAACGTCCTCCCAAGGCCGGAACTGGGGGTGGGGCCCCGTTCTTAGCACTCCTGCAGGAAAAGAGGTGAAGGCAGTGAGGAGTGGAGCTGCAGCAGAGACGTCTGGTGGAGCCCGCCTCGCGTCGGCACGCCATGGGGAGGCCCACAATGAGAGCACCAGAGACACGCTGGGTTCTTCCTGAGCTTGGACACTGTCCCAGAATCCCAGACCTATAACTGCAGGGTTCTTCAAACCTGCTCATGTGTTTGGGCTCACTGTTGATCCCATTGACGGCTGTCCTGGAGGGCCCACCACCTGTTCAGCTCTGGACTCCAAACCCTTGTCTCCACCCACTGTCCTCAGCATTGAGCAGAATACTGGGTGCTGATGTCAGGGTCCATGGACTTAAGCCTTCCTTCTGCCACTTATTAGCACAGTGACCGAGCCTCTGTGCCTCCATCTGTAATACGGGGACAATAACCATAAGGATGAGATGCAATAACATTTGCAAATATTTATCCCAGAGCGTGGCTGGCACCCAGTTAGCGCTGGAGAACGGTTGGCCGTTGTTAACTTTCCTCTGGACCTTATCACATCCCGCCCGGATAACAGCAGCAGCCTCATAACTCTACTTGCTGATCCTCCTCTTACTCACAGCCATCTATTGTCCACACCACAGCAGGGTGCTCTATGGAAAAATGACAACCCCGGTCATGCCGCTTTCCTCTGTAAAATCTGCCAGGAGCTCCCGTTTTCCTTCAGGATGGCTCATAGCGTCCCTTAAGGGACCAAGATGTCCTGAGCACTTGGACTACCCTCTCCAGTCCTGCCCCTCACACGCTCTCACTGCTTCGGAAAACTTCAGCCATACCCAACTGTTAGCAGTGCCCCAGCGGTGCCAGGCTCTGCTGTACCTCCAGGGTTTTGCCATGCTCTTCCTTGAGGCCAGAATGCTTTTGTCCTTTTTCTTCATCTAGCAAACACCTGCTCATGTTTCAAGACTCACATCAAGAACCCCTTGTACTGGGAGATGTTCCTGTCCTCCCTTCAAACGTAGGGCAGACCACTCCCTCTTCTGAGCCACTTTGGTTCTCCTCATAAAGACATTTTATCACTTTACGTTGTAATTGCTGCAACTCCTGTCGGTGACACCTTTCAACTTCTTGAGGGCAGCACTGATTTTTTTTTTTAACCTTTTCTTTTTCTCTCTTTGCTGCGCTGGTTCTTTGTCGCCAGCAGGCGGGCTCTTCACGGTGGCACACAGGTTTTTCCATCTGTGGTGCGTGGGCTTAGTTGACCCACCGTATGTAGGATCTTAGTTCCCCAACTGGGGATCAAACCCACGTACCCTGCATTGGAAGGCGGGTTCTTAACCACTGGACCACCAGGGAAGCTCCAGCATTACTGATTCTGATGAATGCCTGTATCCCTAGAATATACCACGGTACCATAGCAGTCACAAGAGCTGACTGAATGAATGAATGAAGACAAAAACCCTGTTTATAGAAGAGAAAACTGAGGCAGTGACTTGGCTAAAGGAGAGTCCAGAAGCCGTGTGAGTCCAGAGCCTTCTGATGGCAGGGACTATGGACAATTCATTCATCCATCCATCACTATGAAGCATCCATCACACACCGGACATTGTATCGCTTCCTGGGGTACAAAGAACAAGGTGTAGTCTCAGCTGACCCCCAGGAGCCCACAGGCAGGTGGGACAGAAAGACAGGTGTACAGACAGTCCCCACACCTCTCACTGTGAGCTGGGCCTGAGGCTACAGAAGGAGCTATGGGAATCTCAGGGGCCCCAGTATGAATGGGAGGAGGGAAGCCCCTGTTTCCGGGTCTTCCACGCGCTCTCCCCAAAGTCTGGAGGTCAAGTTCTCATAGACCATCCAGCCAAGGCAGCAGCCGTCTAGGTTCCCCTGTCACCACTAGTAAACAGACATGCATGCCGCTCACACATACCTAAGACAGGTGGCACTTACCCCATGGGGCACAGCCAAGAGGGCACATTTGTGCCCCGAAGCAGTGACGTCAGAGCTGTCCTGGGAGTGAGGACAGATGAAATCAGATGGCAAAACACTTCCTGACACTTGCCAGGCACAAAACCCGTCTGGACACCAGGTCTCATCGGGCGCCCACCAGGAGGGGTCCTGCAGACAAGACAGGGGTGATCTCCTCCTCTGTTTCCAGATGGACAAGCTGAGACTCAGAGAGACCTCAGTGACTTGCCCAGCCCCGCTGCCTGGCCAGTAGAAGTGCCAGAACTGATTCCCAAGCTTCGCCAGGCCCTCTGCTGGGCCCCGGGACACTGAGGCAAGTGGCACACAGGCCCTGCCCTGTGTGGGAGACAGCAGCATCGCGGGCATCCTCAAGTCAGACAGAATCTGTGTCTAAATCTCCATGTCTAGTCACGCGAGTGGAGCCGGCTGCCAGCCCCTGCCACCTACATTCTGAGTCCGGCTCGTGCTCAACCCGTCCAGTCGCTCCCATCACACTCAATAAGCTTCAAACTCCTCAGCAGACCCCATAAGACCAAGTTCCTGCTCCCTTACCCAGCACACTTCCTATCACTGTCCAGCTTTCGTCCTATGGGTCTCCTGACTGTGCTGGAACAAAACAAGTACCTCCAACCTCTGACCTTTGCCCTTCTCTTCCTTAGTCACATGGCTAATTCCTTCCCTCCACTCAGGTGTCTGTCTCTACACAGAGGAGGACACTACTGAGTCCAGAACGATCGCCCTGTCACTCCAGACAATTCTTTCCTTCAAGGCTGTATCCTGATGCTATATAACATGATACGATATGTATTTGATCATTTGTTAATGATCTGTCTCCCCGACTAGTGCAGTCAGTTAGAATGGTGCCCACCTTGTTCAGGGCCACTTTCTCAGTGCCTAGAACAGGGCACAGAGTAGGAACCCGATCAATTTGTATGAGCGTGAGTAGCCCTCAGTTTCCACCCCTTTGAAATGATGCCCACAGCGCATCGTTGTAAGGATTTAGTGGTGTTAGGAGATGCTCAGCCTTGTGCCAGGCGTGCAGTTGGCATGCAAGAATCCTGTTCTTCTTCTTATTTTAATGTGCGCAGTCTCATGGAGGAGACTGGTGTAAAAATAAACTTACACAGTGTGTTAACCAAGCTCTTACTTCCGAGCCCTCTCCTCCACTTTGGGGCCCAGGCAGCCCCTCCATCGGCCTCAAGGTCAAGGTCCAAAGCTCTTGCCCTGTCTGCTCAGGTCAGCCTGGGGGTCTGGCCCTGACGGTTGGGAGATCTCTGGGCCCCGCCTGGGCTGGGGGCAGTGGGCGGAATCCAGACCAGGCCTCAGAAACCCTCGATTCCTCCCCTGGAAGAGGCCCCACATCAAAGCTAATCTCAGAGGGGCGAGTCCTCAAGATAAATGGAAGATTAAAGAAGGCGAGGTCTCCACAGGCCACAGGGAGAGGCAGCCGGCAGGCGACCACAGCAAGGAGGCCCCGACGCGGCCCTGGCAGCTGCCATCTTGGGGGGCAAGAGGCAGGAAGGGCTCTGGCCGGGCAAGTGGAGCCAGGGAGGGGGTACCTTGGCCCGGCCTGCCCCTGCCCCCATCATTGCACCAGGGCCTGTCCCTCCCGCCCCTGCCAGAGACTTCTTAACCCTTTCCCAGCCGGGCAGCTGCAGGGACGTACATTAGAGGAAACCCTAGGCCTCTCTCCGAGAGAGTTTGTTTGGTCATTGGGCTCGGTCATTGGGGTTTGCTCCCTCCAGCGAGCGAGCCTGTAATGAGGACCTCCTGGCCTTGGTCTTCCTCCCCAGGGAAGGTCTGTAATTAGTGCAGGAGGCGAGGCTGGGGAAGCTCAGACAATGTCATTTGAACCAGGATGAGACAGGGCTCAATTGCTAGTCTGCACTTTTTTTTTTTTTTTCTGGTGCCATTTCATAGACAAAACTCTGGCGAGTTTAACCCTTTCTTGGCTGGGCCCCGATGCTGGGGCATGGCATACCATCCTTTCCTGTGTCTAATGGACCAGCCTCACCTCCCTGACACGCAGGCCTCAATTCAGGTGAGCCCTGGTTTCCAGTTGTGCTAACATCCAACAAGCCTCCACCCAGCATCACCAGAAATGAAGCACCAAGCGGAGGGGGCCCAGAGGAAAGTCTCCCATCTTGCCATCAAAGAGATTACAATCCTCTGAGCATCGGAGGCTCTAGAAACAGGCGGCGGCAAGAAATGCACAGCAGGGTGCAGTGGGTAAGAATCCGCCTGCAATTCGGGGGACATGGGTTCGATCCCTGGACCAGGAAGATCTCACACACTATGAACAGCTAAGCCCTTGCATCACCACTACTGAGCCTGCGTGCTGCAGCTACTTAAACCCATGTGCCCCAGAGTCTGTGCGCCGCAACGAAGAGTAGCCCCCACTCTCTGCAGCTAGAGAAAACCTGCTCACCACAAAGATCCAACACAACCAGAAATAAAATAAATATGCATAAATAAAAAGAAATGCACAGCAGGGTAGTGGGGACCACCACAGGGCAGGGAAGGAGGCTATGTGGGGGCGGGTCGGACAAAATAAGCTCAGAGAAGACTGAACATTCTGTAAACAGGGACTGAGGGGGCCATCCTCCCGGAGAAGGGCATTTCCGCAGTCTGAGGGCTGGACCCGCAGGGAGAAGGGAGGCAGGCAGAGCCTTGGCAGCTCTGAACCAGCCCCAGGCGAATGCAGATGTTAGAGTCTACTGGGATATAGACAGTGCCTGTTCCTTCCTGCCACAGGCTCCTGAAGCACTCATTCTGAATCCCTGAACCACATACAGTTCATCTCCCACCGGACCACCACCTATCTGATCACAGACGTGGTACCCTACCGCACTTCCAGCAACCTGGGAACTTTCTCTATTCACCCCTGGTTTCAGGTGTCTCAGCACTGAGCCTAGCACTCAAAAGACACCCAGTGAAGGTTCCTTGAATCAATGGCTGGGCTTGGATGAAAGAGTGGAGGCATGGGGAAGAACCCACCTCCACAGCCTTTCCCAAAGGGGATGCCAACTGTGGCCCCACTGTCCCTGCAAATCATATCAAAATCTCCCTAACATATAAAGAGCTCCTAGAAATAAGTAAGACAAGACCAGCCACCAATTTTTTTAAAAGTCAAAGAATATAAACAGGATCTATAGAAAAGGAAGCGTAAATTGTTTGAGGACATCTAAAGAGACTCTCAACCTCATTAATGATAAGAGAAAGGCAAACTGGAAACCACACAAAAGCTTGATAATGTCCATCATTTGTGAGGCTGTGGAGAAACCAACAATGTCATATACTGCTGGTGACAGTGTAAATCGATATGAAATGTTTACCAATATCTGTGAACATTACCAGCTTCCTGGTGGCTCAGCGGTAGAGAATCCACCTGCAATACAGAAGTCGCAGGAGATGTGGGTTCAACCCCTGGGTCAGGAAGATCCCCTGGAGGAGGGCATGACAACCCACTCCAGTATTCTTTCCTGGAGAATCTCATGGAAGGAGGAGCCTGGTGGGCTAGGGTCCATAGGGTCACAGAGAGTCGGACACGACTGGAGAATGCATGCACGTAGACATTACAAATGCACATTCTCTTTGACCCAGCAATCCCACTACCAAGATTTTATACCAAAGATATACAGTGCCTGAACAAGGCTGTCATTATAGCATTATTTGTTACAGTAAAAAACTGGAAACAATCCAAGTGTTCATCATTTGGGGACAGGTAAATAAATTATGGTACAGTCACACAATGGGTGGCTATGTAACTATTAAAAAAAAATGAGGAAGTTCTGTATGTACTAATGTGGAAGATTTCCAACACAGGGGTGGGAGGAGAAATAGAACAGTGTATGCTCCTTTTCAGTTAAAAAAAGAGAGAGATAGAAGATGTATATAAATACACACACACACACACACCACCCATAGAAGATGCCCAAGAAAGTAATAAAATTAATCATATGTTGGTTGAAGGGTGGGAACTTAGTGGTTAGGACATCGGATACAGGGATGAGAGGATTACTTTTCATTATTTTTTTTAAAACTTGTGATGTATTAGCTATTCAGCAAATTTAAAAAAATAAAACGAAAACCAAAAACCTCTTTTTCCTAGATGTCGGGGGTTCTGGGTTCTCCCCAAGTTGTTGAGTAGAGAGGATTTCACCTCTGCTGTCTGCTCCTCGCTGTCCCTCCCCCGTCTCTGCCAGGTTTTCCTGAGGCCTCGGGTCCCCATAAATGGTGACTTTCCTCTGTACGTCAGCAACACAGACTGTGAAGTCAGACCAAGACCCCGTGTGACATTGGGCCAGTGTCTTCCCCTCTCTGAGCCTCAAGAAAACAGTGTAATCATGGCATCTCTCTCCAAGGTTTGTGGGGAGGCTTAAGCGAGAAAACACAGAGGATGTGCTTAGCAGAGACCCTGGGACATGATAAATGGTCATGTATAAATGCACCAGACTCACTGTTCATATTCTTTGTCAATATTTTTATTGGATTGTTGGTCTTTGTCTTATTGATTTATAGGAGTTCTTTATAGATTCAGAAGATTGAGATACGTGCTGCAAACTGGCAGAGCATGGAGGGGCAATGGGCCCACAAGAAATGGCAGTTTGTGAAAATCATTATTTCTATGATTATTTCTCCTCCAGGCCAAGCATGCTGAAGTCTGAAGGTGTCTCACGTGGAGACCTCCTGGCTTATCTAGAAAGCCCTGAGCAAAGGCATCTTTACCCATGGTCTCCATGTCGCTATCAGTGTGACAGTGTCCCCTGGGTTGTCCAACACACATTCTCCACTGCGGCTTTCAGAATAACAGCATCCCTCCCCCCTAGATTTGGCTCATCCTCTGTGCCCTCCCCAGGGTCCCCAGGTTTGTGGAGCACATGTGTGGTACTGCCCCTGTAAGGAATGGATTCTCTGGAATAGGCAATTATAAGGCCTCCCCGGGGAATCCCAAAGTCTTCATCCAGGGGCTGCCCGCAGGAGAAACATCCCGGGTGGGCAGGTCTGAAGGGCTCTATCGAGGGATCAGGATCCAGATGCAGAATACACAGCCTTGGAGCTCCTTACCCTGATCCTTGGGACGCTTGTTGCTTGCTTGTCATAGAATTGAGAAAAAATGTGGCTCCCCTGGGCCTCCATCCTTTCCTTTTCTCCGGGGAATTGGTCCACTCTTCAGCTCTGGAGGCTCCAGAAACATTCCTTGGAGCAACTGGAACATGTATTTGCTTTTACTGGTGATTGCGATGGCCAGCTCTGCCGGTTTTCTGTTTGTTCTGCTTGGCTATGACATCCTTGAAGAGAGGGGATGCCCAGGATCCCGAGCTCCCTCTTTGACCTGGGATGGGAACCCCTACCTGAACCTGCTCTTGAAGAAGTGGAGACTGGATCAGGGCTGGTGAGAGTTAAAGGCTGAATCTGCAAAGACTTCAGGCTCCTCCCAACTCCCTGAAAGCCCCCTGATTGCTGTAAAACTTGTCAAGTCCTAGAGTCTGACTCAGTTACAAGATTAAGTCTAACAGATCCAAGATCAAACTCCCAACTCTCTCTCACACAACTTCATAGCTGTGTGACCTTGGACAAAGAATGTAACCTCTCTGAACCTCATCTTCTTCATCTATAAAAGTAAAAATATCTTTGTATTTACACCTTATCTCTCTTCAAGGTGTATTAAAGTTACTTGAGAAACCTGACAATGTAATTAACTGGCTTTTAATAGAGGGGAGGAAAGATATGGAGAAAGGGGGATTCAAAAGCTAAGAGGAAGCCAGGGATGCAGTTAGCTCGTGAAGTGCATCCCCATGAGAGCCTGCTGCAAGAGGCTGGCCTCAGCAAATTCCTCTCTGAGTTTCCTGACACCCCTAGTGGAAACGGACACGCAGTGTTACAGAACCAGAGTGTTCATTTGGTTACAAACAGAACCACCTCTCAGAAGCAGCCAGTTTTTCTGGGCCCCAAACTCAAAGAAAAATATTCTCACTTGTATCCCCGAAAATGGCCAGTTGCAGAGGGGAGAGTTTGTGCGCGATGAGGATGACACTATCTCTTACGCCTTCGTGTGCTTGAAATGAAATAAAAAGCCTGATGGTGACCCTCGGAGGGGCCAGCACTTGGCAGGTGCTTCAAACGTGCCTGCTTTCCTTCCTCCTCCTTGGTTCTCCATCTTCTCTCATGTATGAGTACCTGTGAGATCTCTAATGCACATAAGCAGTCAGCTACTTAATCATTCGGGCCATGTCGAATCGTTTCAGTGGTGTCCGACTCCTTGCGACCTGTAGCGCTCCAGGCTCCTCTGTCCATGGGATTCTCCAGGCAAGAATATTGGAGTGGGTAGCCATTTCCTTCTCCAGGGGGATCTTCCTGACCCAGGGATCTTCCGAACCCACGTATCTTATGTCTCCTGCACTGGCAGGCAGGTTCTTTACCTCTCGTGCCACCTGGGAAGCCCCATTTAATCATTCAGCCAATATTTATTGAACACCTACTATGCTCCAGACTCTGGACTAGGCAAACAGCGGAATCGCCCTAAACCTCACTAGTATCTTCCCCACTGTCCCCAGATCCTGGATCCCAGAACCGCTCTCCCTGCCAAGCCACCCGCCCTGTAGGGTGTCAGGGCTCTGCTCACTCTCCAGTGTGCCTGTAAACCCCAGGGAAGCCCTCTCGTGTGGCTTCTCCCTCATTCCCCACATAGCTTCAGGCTGCTCCCTCCGACCACCACATTCATGGAGCTCAGCCACGTGCAAAAGCACAATTAATATTCCACTCAGTCTCCCCGTCCCCGCCCCACCGCCCCCCCCCCCAGCCCAGCTGCCTATTGGAAGAAGATGGAAACCAGATTTGCAGCCGCACGCGCTGGCATGGACGTGCACAGAGGGGTCGGCCCGCTCCTCCGTGTGAACGATCCTCCGAGGATCGTACATGCACAAGGATGGCAGGCCCCACGTGCAGGTCCACACCTCCAGATGCGGGGTCGCCTGCCCAGCAGCGGTCACACCACCGTGGGCAGCACACTCAGCCTCTCGCCAAATCGATGCCCGGAAAACACACGGGCTCCTCACTCCAAAGGCCCATATTTGCTTTCTGGGCAGAAGGAGACAGAATCAGAGCGGTTCAGAGCCGGTAGGGTGGAATTTGAGAGACTATTCCGTCCAAAACCCTCCTCTGACTGGGAAGAATCTGAGGCCCTGGCTTAACCTGGCTGGCGATCAGTCCCCGCTGAACTGAACCGTGACGGGTGGCATTTTCACAAAGCCTTTGGTTTCAACTCCCAGCCTGCCTCTCTGCGTCCTGGTGACGAGTCATTCAGCCTCACCAGCCTTGGAGGCTGGGGACACCGAGGCTCTGTACGGGGCAGAGCAGGGGTGCTTGGCAAGGGCAGTAGGTCATCGGCAAAGTCAAGCCTCTGGCTTTCCAGGCCTCTGCCCTTCCTCTGAGACCCGCAGTCCCAGTTCTGCCAGCCCCCAGTGAAACCAGAGTGGGGAGCAAGAGTAAGGGAGCATCCCCGACGACATGATGGCTTCCTGAGGCCAAAGACTAGCCTTCTCGACTTTTCTCCCTTGACTTTACACTTGGGAGAGCGAGCAGGATGCAGGACGAAATGCCTGAGTGTACGTCCTGGGGGTTGGAGCCAGCAGCCTGGGTGACAGAGGCATCTAGAAGCCCAGCTGGTGCAGGTGATTCGAGGTAGAGGAAAGAAGGGGGAGATAGAGCAGGACGCAGAGCAGAGCAGGAAGTGGGTGGAGCTGTTCCCCAGGCCGCGGGGCGGACGCTGGGCCAAGAAGGGGCGGGCCTGCCTGCCGTCCTGGGATGGGACTGCGGGGCAGAAATTCAGGGAAAGACGAGCTAAAATAATTACCAGGAAAAGGAGCTGGAAGGGAGACAAGTGTTTTCTTAGTCCTTAAGGAACTTCAGTCTTCAGAGAATTTGGAAAGGGGGAAAAAAATTCTATCTTTAAGGCCCTTCTCCAAGGTAGGGTGGCCGGTGACTCACTGGCCGCTGAGGAAGGCCCTCCCCTCCGCGCCTGCCTCTCCCTAGCGAGCAAACCCAGTTCATCTGGGGTGAGTGGAAAGGGCCCCGGGTGAGGAGCCCGGAGGCCCGGATTTCAGCCCTATCTCTGTCTCATTGAAGCTGGCTGACCTAAGGAAAGCCTCCGAGGCCTCGAGGGCTTGGTTTCCTGCAAAATAAAGGACTGGTTAAGTCCAGTGAACTCTCTGAGCCTCCGTTTTCTCATGTGCAGACGGAGGATGATGATAATATCCTGTTTCATCGAATCTAAGATGTTATCAATCAGACGCTTCGCATTTGCTTGGTACCATACATTAAGAAGGAAAAAAAACCACTGTCTATTCAAGCATAACATGCTCCTGATTGTAAGACACTTTCTGATTTCAGAGATGTTTAAATGTGCTTCTCAGAATCAGTGAGTATGATATTTATCTCCCCAGCGTGTTCCCAGAATTAAACGAGATAATACAAGTCAAAGTATTTAGTGCCTGGCACAAGCAAATTCTCAACACCAGTCAGGTATTTTACGGTTCCCAGAGGAGTGGGGAAGGAAGGAACCACAGGCCAAGACCTTGGAGAGCTGGGGGTCTGAGGTGCGCCCCCAGCCGCCTGGCAAGGTACTGCCCCAGGGACTCCTTCTGCCCCAGCGGGACGTACAGGGGGGACAGCCATGTGGCCCCTGTGAGGGAGCCACAAGAGAACAAAGGGCCTCGTCTGCGGCCCGGAAGTCAGCCTAATCTCCAGGATGAATATGCCTTCATTTCTCAGAAGTTCCTGGTACAGGGTGCCAAAGCGTTTTTCCCTTTACAATCCAGGCAAACAAGGCAGGTTTACTTTGGGCAACCTTCTCACCACCACCCAGGGCCTGCCTGCCAAATGTAAACACCCAGCCTTGCACCCTCCTCGAGGCTCCAGGGCCAAAGCCTGGAAAATCAGAGCCCTGGGCCTCCTAAGGAGGCAGGCCCTTCACCCCATCTCTCCCTACTCTCTACCATTCCTGGCCTGCTAAGGACACATCTGAAAGTGCTTGGAGAAGACAGGACCCTAGGCATCATGAATACCTCTCCCATTTGACAGATGTGAAAACTGAGACCCAGAGAAGGGCAGTGACTCTCTAAGGGTGTCAAAGTGCGGCAGTCCCCAGCCAGGCCCCCTACCCTCACACACTCGTGCGTACACACACACATGCACACGCACACACACCTTTCCTGCTCACAGCTCAGCTTGGCAGATACCTCTCTCTCCACCTGACCTCCAGTGTCTGGGACAGGCAGGAAGCTTATCTCTGAACCTTCTCTCCTGTGCGTCACTGAGTGGGTTGGGGCATCTTTATGCATTCCGCTTCACAGCTGGAGCTGCTGCAGACAACACCAACCGGATGTTGCTGAGGCCACAACTGGAGGGGTTACGGTCTGCAAGCTTCTCCTGACCTGGAGCATTTGGGGACGTTTGAAACACCAATCTGGGCCTCCTTCCCCCACCCCTTCAGATGTACAGAAGGGGCCTGAGGCATCTGGGTTGTGGGATCGGGCCTGGCCTCAGGACAGGCCTGGAGGAAGCAGACCCTCCCTGCTGGGTCAGAGCCCAGCTGCAGACCCAGTGAGCTGTCTAGTCTCCCTTTCTGGAAAATCTTTAGAGATATGGATAACGGGGGCTTCACTGGTGGTCTAGTGCTTAAGAATCCGTGCTTCCACTGCAGGGGTGCAGGTTCAATCCCTGGTTGAGGAACTAAGATCCTGCATGCCCTGAAGTGTGTGTGTGGGGGAAGGAGAGCGAGAAATGGACACAGCAGGGATGGCTGCTATAGAAGGCTTCAGGTGGGCCCTTGAATCTGAACAGGCATAGTCCTTTTTACCACTTGAACAGTGTCAGTGTATATGTGCATATGGCCTTGGGATTTCACATTCGTCTTCTCTCTCCCACGTCACTGCCTGCCCCTCCCAGTCCTTCTCTTGCTTTCTCTTCTACTTGCTGACCCCTCTATCTGGAATGCTTTTCCCTCCATTATGCCCCAGAAATAACTTCAGTTCTCAGCTCACACATCACCTCTTCAGAGAAGCCTTCCTTACCCACTCCATCATACCACACTATTTCCTTCATAGTCCTATCACTATCTGAAATTAACTTTTTTTTTTTGCCCATTCCTTCCTCATTCACTCTAGAATATAAATTCTGAATCACCGCTGTACCCCAGGGCCAGGTCTAGGGACTGTTCACAGACGCTCAATAACACCTGTAGGACGTGTGCAGAAACCCCCTACCATCCTCACCTTGGCTGGGGACATGCTAGGCTCTGCACTGCCCATTCCTCTTCCCTCTCTTCTCTACTCCCCCGATTGCCTCCCCCCAGAAATTCTCTTGGGCGCTCCCACCTCTCAGACTCCACAGGAGGTGCCAGAACCAGAGTGTCTCCCCAGGATTATTTTCAATGGTTTCCTGGGGTGTTCACCTGGGTAAGAATCAGGAAAGAGAGGACACTCTAATCTTATTTATCTAAAACTCTATAATCTTCCCCAATCACTTAAGTGGTGCCTGTGTCTCTAATTACAGAGCAGGCTAGGAGGAACACAGGCACAATTTCCAGCCAACCTCAGGCAGAGGGGCACTTTTGTTCCCCCTGGGAGCCTGCTGAGACTCCTGCTCAGGAGCCAGGACTCCAGACACCTGTAGTCGAAAAATCGCCCACCATGGACTGGCTTGTCTGCCTAGCCAGAGATCACACACACACTCCCCCACACCCTCACGAAGGGTCAGTCAAATTCTCAGGGTCTGACTGCTCCCCAGTTGGCCAGATATGACACACCTGGGGAAAACACCCACAGTCTCCGCACCCTCACTCTACCTGCCACTGTTTAGAGAGTGAACTGATTTCTTTCTGGCCCAACCTAACTTTCAGAGGGCTTCCCCGGTGGCTCAGTGGTCAAGAATCTGCCTGCAATGTAGGAGATGTGCGTTCGATCTCTGGGTCAGGAAGACCCCCAGGAGGAGGGCATGGCAACTGAGTCCAGTGCTCTTGCCTGGAGAACCCCGTGGACAGAGAAGCCTACAGTCTGCAGGGTCGCAAAGAGTCAAACACAATAGAAGCGACTTAACACATAGCAGAGCTTCTCAGAGTTGAATTGCTGGTGAACCGGTCCCCAGAGCATGGACTGTGTTCCCAGCTTCTTAGGAGAAAACTCTCCAGGAGGTCCAGGAGCTAATAGTCATATGACAATCTGGAGGGTCAGAACTTCATTCTCCAGAACTATGTCAACTGGATCAGGAGATGGGCAGAAAGCCACGTGCTGCCAGCCTACCCCAGGCAAGCAAACAACTGCTGCCTCAGGTTAGGTGTGCCCTTTCCCCAGCTTGGCACTGAGAGAGCAATCTGGGTGACATCCCTGGCTTAACTGCAATGACATCTCCGCTTCTTAAAGGCCTTTTGGTTCCTGAGCTAATTAAAAGCTCCAAACAAGGAGGACACACTTAATCCTATTAATGACTTCTGGGCAGGAACCATGAGCCCAGCCCTCTGAGGGAGTGACTTTCTGGCCATATCCATTTGCTCAGGTGCCTGGTGATTGTTTATCAGCCCTTTCAAGAGATTAAGCTGTACTCTGGACCGAGTCACTCAGGTAATGGATCCAGGGGGCCTGGGAGTGTCTGTGACCACGGAGCTTGCAGCCAGCCCACATCTTGGCTCACACAGACCACATGGCCACTCTTCTCCAACTTCTAGCTCTTCAGAACCATTAGGGGTCCTTGAGAAGAGGGGTCCTTACCTCATCTCTCCTGCCTTCCCCCCCCCCCCCATTACTTTCACACTCAGGAAAGCCGGATACAGTCTTTGCCCTAGGGATCTCAGAGTCCAGAAGGGTCAGAGATAGAGGAGCAGACAATGACAATCAAGGAGGTCAGCACACCATATCCTGTGAATGTATAGCAATGGTAACTGCTTCAGTCTGGGGTCAGGGAAGGCTTCTTGGAGGAGGAGACCTGAAAATCCCCCCAAGGAGATTTGTGGAGGAGCTCATGAGATGGAATTCCCTGACTGTGGACTTGGTTCAGACTCCTGCATAAGCCTAGGGGAATAGAAATAACTCAGCTCCCTCGTGAACTTATGGGAATGTGGTTGGCAAAGCCTTAAGAAGCTGAGGTTCAAAGAACACGGTTACTGGAGCTACGAAATGTTTGCTTCAAGCCCCTACCTTGAGCAACAGAGATTTGCAAGACTAGCTCGCAGCTGTCTCTTTAAAGGAGTAGGGAAACGATTCATAGGCCACGCCCCTCCTCATTAATATGAAATTATCGTGAATATTGATATGGGAGGCGTGGCGCCTCGGCCAGCTGGGCTAACCAGCCCGGGGTTCCCGGCTTCGCAGAGAGGGAAAGTGACAGAAGCCGTGCAGAGGGAGACGCAGAGAGAGCGGAGCGCCCGGCAGCCACCCAGTCTCGGGGGGGAGCGCTCAGCTCCCCCTCCCCCGGCTCCCACCCTGTCCGGGGGGGCTCCTCAAGCCCTCAGCCCCACTCCCGGGCTCCCCATGGAAGCCAGCTGTGCCCCGGGAGGAGCCGGCGGAGGAGGAGTCGGCTAGATGCCCGCGGTGCGCCCGGGGCCCCAGAGCGCAGCCTGCTCTGCGCCTCTGCCCTAAGGCCTCGCGCACCCCGCGCCCCCGACCCGGGGCCGCGCCGCCTCTGCCCGCCCCTCCCCCGGGGCTTCTCCCGGGACCTGCCCGCCCCCCACACCGCCCGCTTGCCAGCGCTCGGGCCGGAGCTCTGGGCCGGGCGCGCCGCCGCCCTGGAGTGAGGGGAAGCCCAGCCGTAGGGGGGTCTCCGGAGCCGGCCGCGATGGACGCCGTCTTGGAGCCCTTCCCGGCCGACAGGCTGTTTCCCGGATCCAGCTTCCTGGACTTGGGGGATCTGAACGAGTCGGATTTCCTCAACAATGCGGTAAGATGAAGGGTCTGGGCTTCGCCTTCCACCACTCCTTACGCCTCTTCGCGGTGCACCTGGGGCCTCCAGAAGAACTGGACTATACGCATCACTGGGCAGAAATGGGGGAGGGCGGCTCGGCGCTGGGTCCCCTTGAGATACACGTACTTCGGGCTCTGAGATTCGGTGACCCGATCCCTCGACACTTCCCTGGAACCCCGAGAGCTTGCGCCAGTCCGCGCTCCTCCTGGGGGCTCCGTCCGTGTGGATACACTGGCCTCGGCCTTCCGGGGGAAGGGAACTCGCCGAGGAGTCGGGGCCATCCGATCCCCGAATATGAGCTCAATAGACACCGATTCTGCCCCTGCCCCAGTTCTCCTAGCCGTCCTGCAGCCCCCAGCCCGGGGTTCCAGGGCCAGATGGGGCACGAAGTGGCGGCGCCCTTTCCTGCGCCCCCTTTAGGACCTCAGTGGCTCTGCCTCTGGCCCTCCGCTGGGGGGCGCACAGGGGCGTGTTCGAAGGGCCAGAGACCAGACGCCCATTGGGGCGGGCGTGTGGGGGGGCCGGGCCAGACCCGGATTTTGAGCCAGACTCGGAAATTCAGGGGTGCTGTCGTGCCTGTCCCCCAGGAAATCAGGCCAGAGATTTCCCCCAGGGAGGAACCTGACCCTCAACTGGTCGGGGGCCGCACAGGGGGATCGCTCCGGAGGAGGGAGGTCTTTCTCTAGGTCTATTTCTCAGTCCCTCGAGTCTCTCCCTGTGGCTTGCAACTACCCGTGTCTTCTCTCCTGTCCACTCGCCACCCCCGGAAAGAAACGTGGCTTCTTTCCTCTTCCTGCCCTCCTTCCCTCAGGCTCAGCCTTAAGGCGCTGGGGCGGGGGGTGGGGTGGGAGATGGGCTCTGTAAGGGGAGAAGGTATTGGGGTTCAGAAGGGCCCATCGAGTTGAAATGTGGGAGCTTGGGGGTTCTGAGGGGATCCCCACCCCAGGCAGTGAACTGCCTCTCTGTCTCTCTCACACACACAGTAATCATCTCAAGGGTCCCTATTTGCTGACCTCTAACTCCTGGGAGTACCGTGAATTTGGCAGACAAGAGCCAAGGGCACACAGCCTTCAGGGACTGGGCATCTTGGACTTCCACCTAAACTGTCCCATGCTGCTGATGGCTAAACAAGCCCAAAGACAGGAACCCGAGACAGGGAGGCGTGTGGTGGGAGGCCCCCTGGTCCTCCATTAGGCAGCTCTCCGAGGAAGGTCCCGGCTGCCAGTCAGAGAAAGCACACTTCTGCAGTCAAAGAGGAGGGGAGAGAGCTTGACCTGGCAGCAGGCAGACCGGGAGTTCTAGTCCTGCTTCTGCTTCTGCCTCTCCCAGGGAGCCTTTCCCGCCTGCGCCTGTTTGCTCATTTACAATACAGGGAGAGGTTGGATCAGTCTTTCCAAGGATGCTGTGGCCCAGGGATCTGGGGTTCCACACACCCCTCTTGAAGTTGGTGACAGACACTGGTCGGAGGTGGGGACGGGGGTGGGGGGGTGGGCTTGCTGGAGCGCATGCCTTTGTTGGTGGAGCCCCCTGTCAGGTTCCCTGAGCCCGCAGCAGCTCCGATTTGGGCTTTCTTCTGAATGAACTCTGCCGCCTGCAGCCTCCTGCTGCGGCTGCATTCAGCCTTGTGTCCCCAGCTGCTCATCTGGGCCTTGGTCCAGCGCAGGAAAGGATGCGTGATTGTGATCAGTGGTATCCAGTACTGGGCCTGGGGAGGAAAAACTCTGCTCAAGGAGCTCCTTATCTCAGGCCCAAGCAAGGCCAGGTGAGGCAGGGGGAGAGGAAAGAATTTCTAAGAGGAAAGAAGTCTCCTGGGATGGGAATCCAGAAACTGGGTTCTAGCTGTGCTTCTGCCTCCAGCCAGCTGGGCAGTTCAGACAAGTGACTTTTCTTCCTGTGGGCTTTGGATTCTTTATCTGAAACATGGAGATATAGAAAGCTTTCCCATAGTGTTATTATAGAGATTTAGTGAGAAAATTGAAGATTAATGTAGGATGATGTCTGCCAGGTAAGTTTCCGTAGGTAACATGCTGGAGACTAATGGTGATAGTGGTAAGGACTACTCGGGTAGGAGTTGCCGTGTGCCCCTGAGCAAGTTACCTTCCTTTTCTGGTGCCTCCCTTTAGATGTCTAAGGTCCCTCCCAGTTGGGAACCCATTCGAGCCCCATCCCCAACTCCCTTTTCTTTCTGCATAAGGATAAGAAAGTGTTTCTAGGGTCAAAGATGGGAATGGGTGAGGTCTGTTCTCAGTCTGGAAGATGGAGGGTAGGTTATTCACTATCCTTAAAAATCCAGATAAAGGCCATGAAGTCACAGTAGAAACCATGTATGCTCTATTAAAAAGACAAAAATCAATAAGGATGCTCACCCTGAACACACATGTGTAAGAAATATGCATTCTCTTAGAGACAGGAGAATGAGTTGCATACTCTGTATAAGTCTTGTGCGCTTGGAGGTGGCCAGGGGTGCTATATTTTTCCTTCTATGAGGATATCTTTATCCTGTGGCAATCTAGTCTGTGTGATTCTCAGAGACATCCCTGGGAAGAAGCTGCCTTTCCTGCCCGAAGAGGGGGCTTCTCCTCCCATCCCCTCCCCATTCTCCCACAGTTCCTGATGTGCCCCCCCCCTCAACTAGAGCCCTCTTCCCTGGGACCCTGGGACCCCTCAGCCCCTGGGCAGGTAGGATAGAGGGCCTGGTGTTCAGAAAACTGGGATAAAGGACCAGAGGGAGAACAGGTCACGTCCCCAGAGAGAGATACCAGCTCCGTCCTCTGGCTCAGGGGAAAGGATGACTCTGGTTTCTCTAGAGGGAAATGGCTCTGGATCCCAGAAAAGCCCCACAGCTGGGAGGGTGTGGGGAGGAGGGGAAGGCGGAAGAAGAGTTCTGTTGTCTCCGAGGGGCGCAGCAGGAAGCTGCAAGGATGTTTGCCCAGCACACTCATTCACCTCCCTGCAGCTGGGGAGGCCAGGTGTGGGAATGACTGGGACCAGGGACCAGGCCTGGAGAAGAGGGGTGTGAGAGCTAAGGCTGACCATTGTCCCCAGGCCCCCTAGCCTGGCTTCTCCTGCGCTAAGCAGGGAACCGCTACCATCACCACCCCAGCCTTTGGGGGATTTAGGGAGATTAGAGAAGTATGTGCATTTGGGTGTTTCTTTGTCTGTGTGTGGGCCTTTAACAGCCCTTAAAAGGGGAGGGGTGTGTGTGTGTGTGTGCATGTGTGTGTGCTCGTGCGCGTTTCTCTTTAAATTTTCACCAACAGGAAAGAAGATCCAAGGAGGAAAGAACTCTGGTCTCCAAATAGAATCCACTAGAAAAAAAACTAATAGAGAAAAACTAATGGAGGAGCCCAAATCCCAGAGCCCCCATTCAGGAAGGTAGATCACTCCAGACACCTCCTCCTCTTCCAAAATGCTGAGTTTGTTGTGGGCAGCTTTGTATTTTGTTTTTGCTCCGCCTCCGCCCAGCTAGGATGTGAGCTCCTTGAGGGCAGGTGTTTATCTGTCTTGTTCATTGCTGTATCCCCCCAGTGCCTAGCACAGTGCTTGGCACAAAGAGGCTTCAACCAACCATTGCTGATGAATGAAAGGGAACCTGGGCCAGGCTGCACAGTCTTTAGGGAAGAGGAAAAAGGATGCTCATTTCCCCCCAGCCATCAGGGTCCTGTGGCCCACACTGTCTCTGAAATTCAGGAAGATTTCCAGTAAATTATCATTGCCTTGAATCACCCCTACCCTCGGTGCAGACTCCCATAGCACCAGTCTAGGATGGTCTCCAGCTGAGTGATCCACAGCATATTTGAACTTGTGGCTTAGGCCTCACCCTTGAGGACTGGTTGGCTCCAGGGCTTCCATCTTCCCCAGTTCTCCATTGTTCAGGTTGCTCTGGGACACCTGGATCCACGCTCACCCAGCTTAAAACTAAATCATTTCTAGTCCTGCCCCAGGGCCTGTGTACATGCTATTCCTGACCTCTAGAAGGCTTTCCCTTCCCTCCAGCTCTCTGCATCTCATCTTCCTCAGTTCAGATGTCACCTTGTTAGAGAAGCCTTTCCAATCACCTTAAGTGAATCCCTCTATCATTTGGTTTCAGTCCTTTGTGGCTGTTGTTGACCATATCGCGGGGCATGCAGGATCTCACCTCTCTGACCAGGGATTGAACCCATGGCCCCTGCAGTGGAAGTGTGGGTGGAGTCAGCCACTGGACCACCAGGGAAGTCCTTGTTTCAGTCCTTTGATTTCTTCATAGCCCATATCCCAGTTTACAGTTATCTTATCAGCTTATTATCCATTTCCTCTGTGAGTAAGCAAGTTCCCTGAGAACAGAGACCATGTCAGTTATGTTCATTGCCATAAACCTAGCACAGTACCATGGCACAAAACAGGCACTTAATATAGTAAAACTCTGCCATAAGACAATAAGCCGAGTGCAGAAATGTTCAGTCATGGAAAATGTGGAGTTATGTTATTGTAGGATCAATGGAAAGTAGTATTTTTCAGTTGGCCTGTACTATCACAAAAAAACACAAAAGTAAAGATGCGAAACCTTAGTACATACAGCAGACGAAACTAAAGACATTCCGAAGCAGCACAAGGCAATCACTTCTTTACCAGCCCCACAAAGATAAGCGTTTTGCCCACCTTTATTTGACGTTGGGCCCCAGGTTTACGACAGAAGCCAGGTTTGGGTCATGTTGCAGTGTACTTTGCCCCATTTCAAGGGTTTACTGTATTTGTAGAGAAAACGACTGCAGATCAAGGCAGTCCTTGTAAGGGAAGGGGAGACAGTTTTCGTAAAGACAGGCCTGAGGGTTCAGGACGTGTACTGATAATTCCAGAGGGGGCCCCAGATTCTCAGGTCCCGGCCTGGCCAGCCCTGAGGGTAACAGGGATACTGGATCCCACGAAAATGCTGTGTATGCCCCGTTCTGCTGTGAGGGCCCTCCGGCTTCCCTGGGCTGGCCGGGAATTTGCTTGGTTATTCTTCAATACACACATCCCATCCTGTAACAGCTGGGGACTAAAGGAGTGCCAGTGCTGGTCACAATGCAGCGTGACCTCCAGCCACTCACGACCAAGCCAGAGAGACAGACAGGGACGTGGACAGAGCGGCACCGCGGATGCCACGATGGAGCAGGGCACCCAGGGAGCCCGAGGAGGCGCCCCCAGCTGGGCTGCTGGTCTTGGAAGACTCTCAGAGCAGAGGACCCCCACTCCCTTCCTCTCCAGTACCCCCATCCCTGTTGGCAAAGGAGTTATCGGGAGGCATTTCAGCAAGGAGGACTGGAGCTGTGTCCATTTCACTGAGCCTGGTATACAGGCATTATTGTCCCTTGTGAAGATGAGAAAACTGACACTTAAAGAGGAGGGGAGATCTAAATGCTGTTCTCAGGGCAGGGTCCCATGGGGTCAAGGGGGAGAAAGCCCTGTCTTCTATACCATTCTTGGTTTGAACTTTGCCCTCTAGGGCAGGGAACATTTGAGATCTCAGATAGCAGAGGGGCCTCGCCTTCACCCTCGCCTACTCCCATCCTTAGGGCACCATGGATGTCTAGAGCTTTACGCGCAGAGCCAACACATTGCCTGGCCTGTGAGAGGAGAGACCCCCACATCCCTTCCCCCACCTTCTCTTCATCCTCACTCCCTGGCCCACCTGGGAACTTGGAGCTTTGCTCTCTGCAGCTCCCAGGACCCCCCGGGAGGGTCTGGCTGGCCACTGTACCGGACAGGGAAGGAGGCAGGGCACCCCACTTCATGTCCTCCCCTCCCCCACAGGGTGTTTCTCCTGCAAGTCCTGGTCCCAAAGCTTCTCAGAGCATCCCTCTGTGGGACACGGCTTGTCCTTGAACCTCCCTCAAGGAACCAGCTCCAGAAAGCCAGAGAACAGGGTGTTCTTCTGGCCGTCTCAGCACTCCAGGGGGCAGGATGGAGGAAGAAGGTCTGGGTGGAGTTAAGTCGAGACCACGAGCATTGCTCTGGCTGGAACACTGTGTGACCCGCTTCAGCAGGCAGAGTAGGTGGTAGAACGCTGGAGCAGGAAGGCCTGAGGATGTCTGGTTCAGGGGAAGCTGGGAGGGGCAAGATACAGCCCAGAGCTCTGACCACGAGAGAAAACAGATCAAAGGGGATATCCTTGGAATGTCAAAGATCCCGAAACTTACGACCTGGACATACCATGTCATCCGAGAGGCCAGCTTCACGGCCGGGGCGATACTGGGCTTCCCTGCTGTCAGAGTTCAGCGTGCCTCATCTCCCAACTCTTGCAGGACGGAGCCCTCGCTGCAGCTGCCCTGAGCCCTTGGCTCTGGGCCCAGGAGCCACTTCAACCATCACAGAGCGGCTGACACATCTGGGCTGGGCTGTGAGGTCCGACCAAACAGCTGGACAGCAGCAGCAGCTGTCCCCCACTTCCCCCTTCCGAAAGAGTAACAGAAAGCAGCAGTGGGGAAAGGCAGGCTCTTCAGGCCCTCATGGAGAGCCAGGAGGCAGTTCTCCTTTCTTTTCTTTTTAATGCTTATTTACTCATTTTTGACTGTGCTAGCTTTTCACTGATGCGTGCCGGCTTACACTAGATGGGGCAGGCAGGGACTCCTCTGTTGTTGCAGAGCATCAACTCTAGGAGGGCAGGTTCAGCAGTGTGACGCAGGGGGCTTAGGTGCCCCACAGCGTGTGGGATGCCCCCCCCCCAACCAGCCCCGGACCAGGGATTGGACGTTTGTCCTCCACATTGACAGGTGGATTCTTACCATCGGACCACCAGGGAAGCCCCTGGCAGGCAGTTTTAAGACAGCAATTGAGGGGACTTGCTGGGGAGGCAGGCAGGGCTAAGCCTTTTCCCATGTGTTCCCCTCTGCCTGGAATATCCTCACCGCTCCTCACCTCATCTCCCTAGCTCCCTGTGTGACCTTGGGTAAGTCACTTCCCCTTTCTGGGCCTCGGTTTCCTCATTGCTGAACTAGACTGAGAGTTCTTTGAGGGTAGGGCAATTATTTTTGTCTATTACCCAGTCATGGCCATAGTGATTGAGTGCTCAGGAGATGTTTATTTATTGAATAGATGGACGGAAGGAGTGAGAAGGGGTGATGGATGGATGAACAAGGGTGGGTGGGTAATGGAAGAAAGGGTACTTCCACACATCCAGCTTTGATGGTACTTTAGGTCGCTTTTGTTTATTTACCAAGAATGAATCTTCACCTAAATCCCACATATGCCTTTTACTCTATCATGGGCCTTTTCTTTCTGTTTTTCCCAAGTTTTTCTGGCGTATACTTGATTTACAATGTTGTGTTGGTTTCTAGTTTACAGCCAAGTGAATCACTTATACATACATATATGTATCCATTCTTTTTCAGATTCTTTTCCCATATGGGTCATTACAGAATATTGAGTAGAATTCCCTTGCTACACAGGAGGTCCTTGTTAGTTATCTACTTGATTATATAGTTGTGTGTGCATGCATCCCAATCTCCTAATTATGATGGCCTTTTCCATATGAAATATGTCATGCACATAAGAGAATATATATAATGCATATATATGAATTACAAAGTATAATAAAATGGACACCTAGGCACTCACTACCAGCTCAAGAAATTGACCCAGCTCTCAATATCCTGGGCTCTCAAAGTTGCACAAGTTGGTGGAAAAGTTGAGCGGCAAACTCCAAATCCACACTCCACTCTGGGCAGATCCTGGATAGGAATTCTCCTGAGACCTGGTGCCTATTCCCAGACCCCACCTGACCAGAGAGCAAGCCCCAGGTCAGACGGCAGATACCTCGAAAGCCCGGGGAAGCCAAGCCATACCTGAGGTGGGGTGGGGTGACCATTAGTGGTCGATTTTAGCCCTGCCCAGACCTGGGAGCAAGCTGTGGCTCTCACCGCCCATCATCTGTATCAGTTTGGACAGGTGCCTTAACCTCTCTGAGCTTATTTTCCTCACCCATAAAGGAAAGATGACTGTAGCACACAGGATTCTTAAGGACTCAGTTAGATAACTCTTGCAGAATCTAGCACAGCGCATAATGGCATATGGCAAGCCCCCTATAAACAAAACAGTAGTTGTTACTGGTGTTTTTATCCTGACTGTCGTTGTCAGAAAGGCAGGTCCCCAGCACTGACAGCCCTTGGAGAATGTCCCAGCTTCATCCCTTTGCCGATCCCTAACCATGGGGGTTTCATTTGCCTGTCTGTTTGACCTCTCTGAAGCTGAAAGGCTGTCTTCTTTGAGTAAAAGCAGAAGACCCCAGGCCCTTTCTCAGGACTCTGTCTTCCTACACATCAGGATAGGGATGGGCAAACCCGGAACCCCAGGTGAAGACCCAGTGCATGGAATGGGGGCCCATATTTTGTGTCTGGCCCTGTACTAGCAGGGACTGGGGCAGCAGAAAAATCCATCGTTCCTTCCACATCCAGTGTTGTCATGTGTCCTTAAGAACACAAGCTCTGCAATCAGAGCTTAGGTCCAAATCCTGGCTTAACCACTTGCTTGCTTTCACTTCTCTGTGCCTCAGTTTCCTCAACTGTTAAATGGCAGTACTAATAGTACTTACCTGATCTTGTGAAATTTAAATCAGGTACTGCGTGGAAGGAGCTAGAACAGTTGTTGTTCAGTTGCTAAGTCGTATCCAACCCTTTGCAACCCGATGAACTGCAGCACATCAGGCTTCCCTGTCCTTCACTATCTCCAGAGTTTGTTCACGCTCATGTCCATTAAGTTGGTGATGCCATCCAACCATCTCATCCTCTGCCACCCTCTTCTCCTTTTGCCTGCCATCTTTCCCAGCATCAGGGTCTTTTTCAATGAGTCGGCTTTTCACATTCAAGTGTCCAAAGTACTGGAGCTTCAGTACCTGGCGTATAAATATTAACTATCATTATTATTATTATTATTATTATTATTATTATTATTAGGTATACTATATGCCAGGCTTATGTGAAGTCCTACAGTGGGTTCAAGGATAAAATCCATCTTATATCCAACCCTCAAGGTGGTTAAAGTTTAGAAGGAGAGATGGGCCCCATTGTGGATAATTAGAGTTCAAGGCATGATGTTAACCAGTAACCTAACCATCTATGAGTGCTACAGTGAAGATGGATAGGATTCTTCCTGCTGGATGATCAAGGAAGGCTTCCTGGGGGAAGCAGCACCAAGTTGGACCTTAAAAGATGATAGGAGTTAGAATGAGGAGATAAAGCATAAAGGCCTTCCAGGCACAGGGAATGATACAACCAAAAGGCCCTGCTGCCATGGAGCTTCCAGCCGGTTTAAGGAGCCATCCAACTAGGCTGGAGGGAAAGGAAAGATGAGGCATTCCAGCTACAGTGGGAAGTTGAGATCAATCTGTAACAGACCTTGAATGCTGTGCTTAGGAACTGGGAGTGTTTTCAGCTGGCAGAAGGGAGCGAATGCCAAGTGTTCAAACAGAGGTCTGAGCTGGACAGGGTGGTGGTCCCAGCTGTCCTGAACCACCTCAGTGCTAGGAGGTCTAGGGTCTATTAGGATAGCCCAACTGTCTGCCTGTCTCCATGAACAGGGCCTCTCCCCCAAGACAGACAGCACCATGGGCCCTCGTTGTGCCCAGAGCAGGCCGAAGCAGCAGCAGACCCCAGGGCCCTTCTCTCCTCTGCCCTGATGTGACTCGCACACTGGCCAAGAGCACCAGTTCCCTGCTGACTGCCTCATCCCCAGCACTCAGGGCCAGGCTGACCTGGGGAGGCCCAAGGCAGCTCCACCCTTGCAGAGATACAAGCTGTCCTAGCTCTGATCTGAACCATGTCCTGCCTCCTGGCCCAGCCCCAAGACCTTAAGGGGGTTCCCTTACCCCCACATTACAGTTTAAGACCCTCCACTATCAGACCAAGCGTGTCCTTATTGACCTCGAAGGAACCTAGAAGGATCTGAGCCCAGCCCAGCTTGGCACCTCCTCTCCTTGGCCCTCCCACCAATCAGCTGGGACAAGATACCCAGAGCCCCTTCCATCACCCTCCCAGAGAGGAGGATCAACCCTGCCCTCTACCACCCCAAAGCCTTCACCCCGCTCTCTCCCAGGGCTGCAAATCAGTTCCACATTTGGGATCTGGCAGGCATTATCTGCTCAGAACCTTCCCCTCCCAGTTAGTTCAGGCTTCCATCTCCCCACCATCGGTCATGGTCAGCCCATGGGGTGTGCGGAAGGGGAAGGGCTTTTTTTTAATTTTTTGGCCTTTGGTGACCCCTTCAGAGGCCTGAGGGGGGAGCTGGACTGAGGCAAGGTACCAGAGGGACGGTGCACGCGAGGCTGTCCCGGGGAGGGATGAAAGAGGAAGGGCAGAGGGTTGGGCAGAGGCAGAGCCTGAGCAAGCAGATGAGGGGCTGAGGGGCTGGGGGTGGTGCGGGAAGGACTGAGGTAGTTCCCAGATCAGCACATTCCTGAGACATCTGGACGCGCTGGAAGGGCCCCAGCTGGCCTGACGGCTGTGGCTCCAGCTTCTCCACTCTGTGATGTCAGGACCCAGCGTTTCCCCCTCCTCTCAGAGTCCCACTGGCCTTGGGTCCACCTCGGGCTGGGTGCTGGACCTGTCACCCCCAGTGAGCAAGAAGGAAGCCCTTGGGGCAGTGGAGGAAATGCCTGAGTCAGAGGAGGGCCTGGCCTGATGCGGGAGGCAGACATGAAAGACACAGGGGTTTGCCCAAGCGACTGACTCAAGGAGATTCCCCCTCTGGGCTGACGCCTGCCCCCTCCCTTCTCCTTGGAGGGGAGATGGAGACCAAGCCGAGACTCTGGGAACGGCTGTGGACCCTGAGCGATGTGATCCTGGGCAAGTCCATTCCCTTTCTTGACTCTGTTTCCCTCTCCGTAATAATGACAATAATAATAACTACATTTGAAGGGAATCTTCTATGTATCCTGCCCTGCACAAAGCACTTGACAAATGTGACCTCATTTGACCCTCACAGCAATCTCACAGGTGCTGGGGTAGGTATAAATACCCCTAGTTTATAGCTGAGGCAGAGGCTCAAAGAGGTTAAGTAACTTGCCCAAGGCTACACAGCAGGCAGCAGAGCCAGGATAAGAACAGGGTCTGTCCGCTGCTCTCGCTCATAACCATTAAGCTCCATCGCCTGCACAAGGGAAAGGGGATGGACGTGATGATGCCAGAATTCCTTTCAACTCTTAAGATTGTAATGATTTCTTTTGGCTATTGTGGAGCTCTTTGAGAAGGGCAGGGGCAGGCATTAGTCACACACTGGGTGGGGGAAGGAAGGCAGAGGCTGCTGGCTTTGAAGCATCAAATGGGTCAGGCATCTTTGGAGGTTCCTCCTCCAGGGAAGTCCAACCCCCTCAGAGTCACAGCCCGATCCCCAGCCGAGCCCAGGGGTCCCACACCTTCCCTGAAGGAAGGGAGTAAATAAGGAGAGAAAGAATGCAACTTCTTCCAAAAATAAAACCTGAGGACAACTCAGACAGGCTGGGACCGCTGAGGAAGGCAGAGGCCAAACGCTGAGTGCACAGAGGAGAGGGAAGAGGCCAAGGGAATTCCAGCCAGAGCCCGGTGGCAGGCTCCGGCCCAAAAGGGCCTTCCAGCTGGCCAGGGGCCGCCAGAGCAGCCCGGCCGGCTGGCCACTGGGCTCCATTTATACTCTTGGGGCTGGCCTAAGTCTGGGGACAGTGCCTCCAGCGCTGAGTCAGGGGCTGTGTTCCCCGGGGACCTGATCTGCCTGGGGCTTAAGAGAGCAAAGCCTTGGGAAGAACAACCCGGAGAATGGGCACAACGGGCCCCAGTAGGGAGGAGCTGAGGGAAGGCGTCCAGACACATGGAAACTCTGCCTGGAGCAGGAGCAAGCTGGCATCAGAGCGGAATTCAGGGCAGTTCATTCCTGGAGGCTCAGCTGCAGAAAAAAAGGCCTCCGTCCCTTTGTTCCCGAGGCTCTTTCCTTCATTCACCCACTTGCTCAGTCAGTCACTTGGCAAACAGCTGAGCACCTAGGATGTACTGGGACCGGTGCTAGACTTTGGAGACACAGATGAGGATTGAACACAGCAAGACCCAGAGGTGACATGGCTGGATCATTTCAAGCAACACTAAGGAACTTCTCAACTATCCAAAGAGCCAAAGGGAGTCATTAGTGGACAGTGAGCAGGGAAGTCACATCGTCATATTTATGTTAGAAGATCCCTCTTGACGCAAGGTGGAGACTGTGCCAGAGACGGAGCAGAGTTCAAGCCTTGAACCTGCCTTCAGGAATCGGTGGTCACGCTGCTAGTCGGGAAGCCTTCTGTGAACAGGAACTGGGCTCGGTTCATCTCTGTGTCCCCAGGTCTGACGCACAGTAGGTCCTCAGTAAGCCCTGCACAGATGCATAAATGACGAATAAGTGGCGGGGGGGATACGCACCACTACACTAACGGAGATGAATGATGACCAGGTGGATGGGGTTAGACGCCCTTATCCTCCCGCCGTCCCCAGTGCCAGTCCTGGCACTCCGTCTCCAGTGTCCTGAGCTGTCCCGCAGGGACCCTCTGGCCGCTGCCTATGGACCAGCATTTCCAGCAGCCAGACCATGGGCCGCTGTGCCCTTAGTGGTGCCAGTCACAGCTAATCCCAGCCCTGGGCGGCGGCATAACTGCCATCGCCTCCTTGCCCAGACAGTACCTGGCACCCGCCCCAGGGTTGGGCCACAGCACATGGGCCGCCTGGTCAGAAGATGCCAGGGGCTGGCCGGGAACCTGCAGGCCAGCTCCCCACTCTCCTGAGGGCCCTGTGGCCTGGCCAGGGATGGGCTCACAAAGTCAGGAGGGGGAGCTGGAGAGCCTAGCAGGACGGGGTGGGGGGGACGGCTGGAGAGACTGTGGCCCCTTCTCTGCACAGCGGCAGCCCGTGGTGGGTACCAGCTGCCCTTCCCTCTCCCCCTTCCTCTAGCACACAGGCACCAAAAGCTCGTCCCCATGCGGCCCCCTCCCCTAGTCCCAGGCCTCACTGTCCCAACCCCAGGTCAGCCCAGGAATCCCAAGGCGCCTTCACTGGGGGTCACATGACTCAGGCATGTGGATTGGCACAGTCAGCATTCGGTTCTGTGGTGGTGTGAGATGTTGTATGTGTTCCTGTAAGAATGTGCATGACCACGTCTGTGACCGTGACCGTCTGGGGTGACCACACGTGTGAGCGTGTGTGCACATGGGAGTCTGTCTGTCTGATCACATATGAGGAGTGTGTCCTTGTTGGTTCTTCGTGGCGGCCAGTGTCAGCCTGTGGAGCCCAGAGAGTGTATCTGTATTGATACAACAGCGTCCGTGCCGGGCTGGATAGGGAACAGTCTGAACGCGTCCACAGGCAGGGATCTCGGGCTGTGTGGTGTCAGGGAGGTGGGGTTTCCCTGTGTAAGAGGGAACCTCACAGCCCTCATCTGCATAGCATGCGCACACGCATACACGCGTGCGCACACACACACACCCAGGGAAGCGTTTCTGCTTATTTGGACTTGGGCTCTGTGGTGAAGAGTTCGTTCGGTAGGGGGAAAATATGAAACCTCAGCAGCTGCCTTCCCCGGGCCTGTGGGGAATGGGGAATGAGAGTGAGGTTGGAGGTTGGAACAAATGTGCTTCCCTTCACCCCCCATGCCCTGCCAGGAAGGCTCAGGGAGGGGCTGGCTCCAGGGATGAGGAAAACTGGCTCCATCCCTGCATGGTCCCCAGAGAGGCCGGGGCAGAGGAAAAGAGCCCACTTTCTGAGGACTGGTGCCTGCCATCCCTGGGCAGGAACACAGACAGGGCAAACAGGCCTGGGCGAAGACCCCACCTGTGCCTGCCCAGATCCCAGAGCACAGCTGGATCTTGAACTGGGGTCTCCTGAGTCTGAGTCCAGGACAGCCTTCCAGTCTAGCTCTGGGAGGATGCCTGGATCTCGCCTGCACCCCCGCTCCCCTCAAATGACTGGATGAATATGTGTTAGTCACTCAGTCGTGTCCGACTCTTCACGACCCCATGGACTGTAGCCCACCAGGCTCCTCTGTCCATGGGATTTCTCAGTCAAGAATATTGGAGTGGGTTGCCATTTCCTCCTCCAAGGGATCTTCAGGAGTCGGGGATTGAACCGAAGTCTCTTGCAACAGCAACAGACTGGCTACTGTCTGAGTGATCAGGGAAGTCAAATGACTGGAGGGTGATGCTTAAAGGCTGGGAGGGCCTGTCTGACAACTGTGCACCCAGGGGCCCACCTCCCTTCCCCAAGCCCCTCCCTGCTCTTTCTTGACCCTATCCCACCCCGCCCCCACACAGGGCACAACAGTGACTCAGACTGGTGGCCCCTCGGCTTGAAATGGGGGCAATTTTCTAGTGACCACGAGGCAAGTAACCGTCCGGGAATGTATGAGGGGGGTAGCCTGCGGGGGAGGGGAAGGGCTCTCCTCCCGTCTCTCAGCAGAGCTCACTCTCTCGGAAGGAATGTCCGGGCTCGGCATTCCCCGCGCCCCCCCACCCCCACCTTATCCCACAGCTCAGCCTGGACCCACTCCGGTCTCCTCCCTTCTTTCCCCAAACAGACTGCATCAGCCTGGACCAGGGGAGGGGCAGAAGCCCGTGATGGGGGCGCAGGCACGCCGAGATTCTAGGGGGCCTGAGAGGAGGGGGCGCTCTGAGGCTGCGGCAGCTTGGGGCAGGGGGTGGGGGGGGACTCCTTTCCCATACACATCCTCAGCGGACAGCCGCGCCCCCAGAGCTTTCCCCTCGCTCTGCATTGACTCTCTGGAAGGAATTCGAGCTGGGGAACCGAGAGGAACCTCAGACGGCGCTATTACCGCCCAAGGAGTGTCTCGACTCCCACCCCTCCCAGGGAAAGAGACCCCGCTCCCCATCAGTGAGCCCCACGCTAGGATGACTCCAGGAGGGAAAGAAGGAGCTGGAAGAGCCGCGAAGGAAGTTAAGAGTTGGGATCAGCCTCCCCTTTTCGAGCTGGGGATGCCCGGGGAGACCCCCTCCGTCTTCACTTCCCCGGTGCGGGGCTGAGGCCAGGCAACTGGTCCTGATAAGGGACTCAGAGCACCGTAGGACTGCCAGGCCCATCGGCCAGCTCAGATGGGCCGTCTCTGCCTCTGCCCCAGGTGCAGCCAGGGACGCAAGACCAGACCCGGTCCGTACACTCGGCCCTTGACATCCCCGCGGTGTCCGCGGAGGCCGAGGACCTTCCCGGGCAAGGGCCGGGTCCTCCTCCCACCTCCTCGCCGCCGCTCCTGCGGCAGGCCTCGCGCAGCCTCCTCCCATTGGCTCAGACCTCCGCAGATCCGACCAATGAGCAGGCTGGGTTCCGGCACGGGGCGGCCCCCCGCGCGCCGGCGTTAACATCCCTTGGGCCAACGCTGGGCAGGCAGGACTTGGTCCTTCTTTAATCTTAAAGGGCCGGCTGCTGAGACCCGGCCTCGGGAGGAGATGCTGCCGACGGGGAGGGGTGTGCGGGATCTCGAGCCCCGAGAGCTCGGGACCTCTCCTTCAAGAGAGTGGAGCCGGCGCCGGCTGCGCGTAGCCGCCGAGAGGGAGCTTATGTTGGCAAGACTCTTGGAAAAAGTCTTTTAACAAGGAGGGAAACAAATCATAATATTTCCTTCTCTGGCTTCCCACCCTGGTTGCTTGGAAAAGCACCCCCATAAGAACGCTCACCCCCAGTAGAACTCTGTCCCCCTCAGAACGTTGACTCCTGCAGTCAATAGGATCCTGCCTCCCACCCCTGTCATGTCCATCAGGTAGTCTGAAACCTGAACTTTCTGTGTGTGAACTGGAGGACCAGCTGGTTGTGGTTTGGGGGGGGGGGGGGTAGGGAGGCGAGATAAGGAGTCTTGCTGGAGCTTAGGAGACCTGAGATCTCCAGAGGGGGCTGTCCGGATTTGGGGGGGGGGGGGGCGGGGAAGGTGGTTACAGAGGAAGAGGTGAGGTCAGGAAGAAGTTGCTCCCCTATTCCTGTGCAGCCCTAGAGCTGTTGAGAACCCCTCCTTCAACATTACCGCCTCACTATGTGACCTTGTCTGTCTGGACCTCAGCTTCCTCATTAGCAAGTGGGGAGGGGGGGTGTGGACCTTGGGTTTACTTAGGTCCCTTGTGCCTCTAAATTGATGGTATAAACCATAACTGGCTGAGAGGCCAGGCATCAGATAGAAATAGGACGAAATACGAAAAATCTCTCTAAAGGGAGGCCTTCTGGCATCCTCCCAAGAGGAGAAGGTGAGCCTGGGGGTGATGGGACATGCCCACTGTCGCCACCGGAGGTCCACCCAGCACCAGGGAAGTCCTGAGCACGGAGGCCCTGGTCCTCTGAGTGTCCCCCGCCCCCTCCCCTGCCTGACCCTTGGCCGCCCTCCCCTTCCATTTGGCTCCCACCCTCTGCAAGCTCTGTCCTGCTGGGCCTTGGCTGCTGTCTCCAGCAGGTGGGGTGGGGGCCGCTCCCGAAGTGGGGCCCACTGAGCTCCCTCAGCAGGTTCCTATGGGCACCCCATAAGGGGTCTCTGAGAAGAACTGGCTTATCTGCATGGAGCTGAATCCTTGAGGTACCCTGGCCCAGATTGGAGGAAGCCTCTCTCCTCTCCCAGGCCCCGGAAAAGGGCTTGGCAAACCCTTATCGCCTGAGATGCAGCTGCTGGAGAAATACCTTAGCAGCTGACTCACTGGGCTCCTCACAGCCCTCTCCCACTGGGCCCCACACCAGGGCTTTGAGAGACCCCGAGAGAAAGAGAAGGAGAGAGAGAGAGAGGGCGCCCCCAGCTGGGCTGGCCCAGACCCCGCCGAAGGTGCGGCCAGCACAGTCCAGCCTGTGACTGACCGTTTGGTTGGGGGGCGTTGAGCCCGGTGGATGGCCTTCGGCTGGGATCGCTATTATTCTTAGAGACTTGTTCAGCCTCTGACCTCCTGGTCCTGCCTCCCCCCAGGCATTGATGGATCATTGACATACTGATGGCTTTGCCCTGGGGTATAAGGCCCTGTCCCTCCACCAACAGTTGTTGAGTGTCTGTCCTGGGTCAGGGACTGGGACCCAGCAGGTGAACAAGTGCAGACCCTAGCTCAGGGAGCTCACAGTCCAGCAGGTGAGCAATTCCTGACCAGGGGAAAGTCTGCTGCGACTGGGGAGGGACTGGGTGGTGGTGGGTTGTGGACCCTTCAGGGCTCTCTGGCTCCCTGGGCTTTGGTTTCCCTATCTGCCAAATGTAGAAATGCAACTTCCTTGTCTCTTTGGGTAGTTGTGAGGATTAAATAAGACGGTGCCTATGAAAGCGCTTTAGAAAGTTAAAATCACAAGACAAATGTAGGCTAGTGATGATAAGTTCTGACCAGCTGGGGAGAGGGGAGAGTGCTTAAGTCAATGGATTTCTGAACTAATTTTATCCTAGATTCTCTGATTTGGGGGGAGGACCAAACCACCTCCCTGCATTGGCTCCAGGCTCAGTTCACCTCAGGCCCGGGTTAAGCTTTTCATAAAACAGCAATTATTGAGCACCCACTGCATACTAGGCCCTGTTCTCAGTGTTATAGGTATTTACTATGCAGATGTATTTGTATGTTAAATGGATACATGTGTTTTATGTATTTCCTCACTTTATCTTCATAATCCCATGAGGGTGGCATTAAACACCTAATGCATATTTGACCCTCATAACAACACTATGAGGTTGGAACTATTATTTCCCCCATTACAGATGAGGAAACTGAGGTCTAGAAAAGTGAATTAATTTAGCAAGGCATGAGCTAAGAGTCAAAAGTCTTGACCCCCTGAATCTTATTCTCACACCAAGGGCTTTTCTGCTCACCCTTTCCAGACTAGGACAAGCGCCAACTATTCCAGGTCAGAAAGCCATCAACTCCAGAAGTCAGTTCTTACCTGTTCACCAGCTGGGACCCCCAGGGTCAGAAGCAAAACCCCAGCAAATTCATTCAGTCAGTGAAAAATGAATGAACAGGAGGCTTCCCTGTGGTTAAGACTCTGTGCTGCCACTGCAGGTGGAGGCTGGAGGTGGGTTCGATCCCCAACTGGGGAACTAAGATCCCACGTGCAGCCCAGAACAGCCAAAAAAAAAAAAAAGTGAAGAACACTAACATTTCCTTACACATTTATAATTCTTTAGAGAGAAAAAACAAGAACCTCCTATGTACCAGCTGCTGCTGGATGCTTTATTAATAAGAGGTTTGTTGAGTAATTACTATGTACCAGGAACTATTCTAAGTGCTTTACATATATTAACTTGTTTAATCTTCCCAATAACCCTAGCAGATAAGAACTGTTATCATCCCCACTGTACAAAGGAGGAAATGAAGCATAGAAACACTGATCAACTTTCCTAGGATCACGGAGACCAATATTTTCCAGACTATTTTGTTTCTGAGAAATATATTTTACATCCTTCTCACGAACATACACACATAACTGAGATAAAAATTTACCACGTATTTAACTTCCCCATGCTCAGCACACCCTGATATTTTTCTAATCTATTTTGTTCTGTTTTCTTTTTCCTTAAATTCTGGTCATGACCTGCTTCACAAGTCACTACTGAGTCAGCCCCTGCAGTCTGAATGGCACTGAGTCATAGCAAGGAGCATCAGGGCCCAGATTCAAACCAAGCGATACGGCTCTGGAGCCTGATCTCTTGACATAAAGAATGTCTGGGAAAACGGAAACACTGGAGGCATGAGGATAAGTGAGGACCGTGCCAATGAGGGGAGCAGCTGTTCACTCAGTCATGTCCGACTCTTTGTGATCCCGTGGACTGCAGCGCACCAGGCTCCTCTGTCCTCCACTATCTCCCGGAGTTTGCTCAAACTCAGATCCATTGAGGGGAGCAGAGTCCTCGATAATCTCACCACCTTGCATTCCAGCAAGAGAGAATAGAATACAAAAGTCACTGATAACGCCTTCGGAATGCAAACTTGCTGGTGGAGATTGAGTTATTTTTTAGTCCTTAGTTCCTTAGTCCTCTTGTGATGGAAGAAGGGTGGGCTGAGAAGCAGGCTTGGGCAATCTAAGTGATTTGACCAAAGTCACGGGGGGGGGCCAGAATTATAGCCGTGTGTCCTATCGCTTGGATTCTTTCACACCATCCAGAGCACAACCTTGAGATACTGACTTAGGGGTTGGAGACATCAGTGGAGGTGGTGGTGACGGTAATGTGCTTATGGGGTGATAGTAGTGATAGAAAGGTTGATAGTTGGGGGACTTACCTGGTAGTCAAGTGGCTGAGATTACCCCAAGCTCCCAATGCAGGGGGCCGGGTTCGATCCCTGCTCAGGGAACTAGATCCCACATGCCGCAACTGTGGGATCCTGGCCTCGTGGGTTCAAGTCCCAATCTGAGGTACACGCTTTCAGTGGGAAGAGTGATGGGAAGGTTGCAGGTGTCGACTAAAAAAGATGCACAACAGGAG
Organism: Muntiacus reevesi; assembly: GCF_963930625.1. Lineage (NCBI taxonomy): Eukaryota > Metazoa > Chordata > Mammalia > Artiodactyla > Cervidae > Muntiacus > Muntiacus reevesi. Next base: position 16,072,225 of record NC_089257.1, on the reverse strand, counting down.
AGTTGGGAGTTAAGTTTTATTTGGGGGCCAAATGAGGACTGTAACCCAGGAGACAGCACCTCAGACAGTTCTGAGAAACTGCTCCAAAGAGGTTTTGGGGGAAGATCAATGCATATGATTCTGGTGAAGGGGGCATTCCATGCAATCCAGCACTTTACTTACAAAAGGTGTTCTGCTAGTTATGAGGAGCTGATGTCACCAATGAGGAGATTTAGTGCTTGTCTAGATATGAGGAGATGCAAGGATTGGGATCATGTAATCAGTTCCTGAAAATATCCAGCTCTCTAAAGACCTGTGTCACTCATTTTTCTGGAGCACAAAGTGCCTGATTCTTTTCCCTGAACTCCCGTCAGGGCACGTCAGAGGTCAACAGCTGCAGTAGCACGGGCTTCAGTCTCCCACAGATGGTGGTTTAGTTGCTCAGTCGTGTCCAACTCTTGGCGACCCTATGGCCTGCAGCCCGCCAAGCTCCTCTGCCCATGGGATTTTCCAAGCAAGAATCCTGGAGTGGGCGGCCAGATGGCAAATAGCCGTGGCAAGCGCCCGTTTGTCGTTGACACAGGGACCACGGTGGATGAGCTGACCCCCTCCTCCCCTCTCCTCCTCCCCTAGCACTTCCCCGAGCACCTGGACCACTTTGCAGAGAACATGGAGGACTTCTCCAACGACCTGTTCAGCAGTTTCTTTGATGACCCTGTGCTGGACGAGAAGAGCCCTCTCCTGGACATGGAACTGGACTCCCCCACACCGGGCATCCAAGCTGAGCACAGCTACTCCCTGAGTGGGGACTCGGCACCTCAGAGCCCCGCGATGCCCATCAAGATGGAAGACACCACCCAAGGTAAGAAGGGGTGGCAGGGCCCAGGACCCAGACCCAGAGAAGCCGCTCACAGCCACCTCTCAAGGGAGACCATCCTCTGTGTTTCGGCTCTTCCTCAAGTCCAACCCAGAAGGGCCCTTGTAAAGAGGCTCTTCCACTGACTTGATGTGCAAAGGGGTAGGTCCCAGACCGGCAGCAACACCTGGGAACTCGTTAGAAAGGCAGGTTCTCGGGTCCCACCCAGACCTGCCAGATCAGAAACCCTGTGGGGAGGATCCAGCCTTCCAGGTGACTCCGATTGATGCTTAGGTCCGAGAACCAGTCTTAGAGGAAACAGCTGAGGCGGTGGGGTGGGGAGGATTAAACAGTAAGTGTGGACAAGTTACCAAGACTCTAGAACCTTACCGCCTCCTCACACTGTGAGGTCCCCTGAGACATTACCCAGGAGAGACACCTGCACCCTACTTGTATTCCCGAAGGCGGGGTTCCCTAAAGCTCTCCTCTGCCCACCTCCTCCCCTTTTATGCAAAGGACCCTTGGAGTCTTTCCTCTCAGGTGGTCAACACTGGAGAATGCCAGCCTCTGCCCCCCCTAGAAATCGTCTCTGGGCATTTGCTCAGATACAGGTGGTGCTGGCTCCGTCCTGTTTGGCTGGGTAATCCTGGACTCAGCCTTTATAAGCCCCAGTTTCCTCATCTCAAATGGGAGTAACAGTAAACGTTTTGATAGCACTGTCCAATTTACAGAGTACCTTCATGTTAATCATCTCGTTTATTTCTCACAACTCACAGGTGAGGTCAGAGTCACTTTTATCATACTCCCCATTTGTCTGGTAAGGAAAGTGAGAATTCAGAGAAGCTGAGTTGTTTTGGTCACACACATAGTAAAATGCAGAGCAGGGACCTGGGAGCAAGCAGGCCCCCTGGTTCTAAACCTCATACCCTTGCCACCACCACACTTGCCAGCCTTAACGGGCAGTAAGGGTACTGGCTTTGGTATGCATCCCGGTGCCTCCAGAAGCTGCTGTGTGACCTTGAACGAGTTGCTTAACCTCTCTGAACCTCAATTATCAAATGAAGACATAAATAGCTTGAGAATTCTGGCTACTCTATATATATGAAAGTGAAAGTGATAGTCACTCAGCCATGTTCGAGACTTTGTGGACTGTAGCCCGCCATACTCCTCTGTCATGGAATTCTTCAGGCAAGAATACCAGAGTGGGTTGCCATTCCCTTCTCCTGGAGATCTTCCGGACCCAGAGATCGAACCCAGGTCTCCCACGTTGCAGATGAATTCTTTACTGTCTGAGCCACTAGGGAAGTCCTAATATAAATATATTTATGTGTGTCTGTCTATATATATTTGTTGTTATTCAGTCGCTGTGTCTGCCTCTTTGTGACCCCATGGACTGCAGCACACCAGGCTTCCCTGTCCTACACTATCTCCATATATATAGTTTGCAGCTATTTCATTGTGTATATAAAGTCCTGTTAAGACAATAGTGGCTAGACCCATGAATAGGGTTTTTGTTCCTCCTTCTCTTCAGAGGACAATGGTCTTGAGTGGAGTCTTTTAATTTTCCCATCATCTATTAAGTGAACAGATGGCCCCCAGGGCTGATGGTAGGAATACACAAATTCACATGCATCAAGAGCTTAGAACTGGTCTCAGTGCAAGATGTCTGAGCTGCTTCTGAGGGTCTTTGAGATTCCCCATGGGCAGAGACGGGCCCTTACACCCCACCCCCATCCACCCGCTTTAAGAGGCTCCAGGGCTGGTGGCTGTGGGGTCCCAGCAGTTTCCCTACCCGCCTGACCTCAGCCCTGCCCTCTGGAGGTCACCTCAGTGGGGCCGCGGGCCCCAGCCTGGGGAAGGGCAGCGGGTGGGGTGGCCCGCCTCCCAGCCCGGCAACTCCTGGCCACCCCAAGTCTATTTTTAGAGCAATTTGTCTGTGGGTCCTTTGCAGGGGGCGGCTTCCCGGAGGCCGGCAAGCTGGCCCTGTAATTTGGCAAGAGTGTGGGTGTTCCTGGAGCCCAGGGGCGGGGGCCCTCAGGCTCCCTGCAGGGTGGGGCCTGGCCTCAGAGGTGGGATCAGGCAGCAGCTGACCCCTCTCCCCACCCATAACGGGCCTCAGAGCCTCCAGTCCCTCTGGCCCCTCCATGCCGGCTCCGGGCCAAGTGCTGGGGCCACCAGGAGCAGAGCTGACTTGGAGAGGAGGACTGTAGGCAACCATCAGGAAAGCGGCGGGGGTGGGGGGGGGGATTCCCGACAGCCCTGTGGCCCAGATGAGGCCAGGAGGCCCACGAGGTGGGCAGGAGGTGGACGCTGCCCTGAGAAACCTGGGCATCACCCATCCTCCCATCCAGGCACCAGGCGGTCCCGTGGATTCTTCCTTCTTATCTTGTCCCCAGGATGTTCTTCACCCCCGTTGCCACTGCCTTAGCATGTGTCTGTCGCCTTTCCTCTCTCCGGAAACAGCCTCCTGAAGGTCTCACCGCCTCTATCTCACCTGCACCCAGTCCAGTCTGCACTCAGAGGCAGAGTGATCTTTTTTAACCTTACAAACCCGAGCGTGCTTAAAGCCCTTCAGTGTCTCCTCGTTACCTTTAGGACAAAGTCACAGCTCTGAGTCCAGCCTCCAGGGCCGACCCATCCCTGCTGGCCTCTCTGATTCCATCTTTCCCCTTCCCTTTGCATTCTAACTGTGCTAAATTGCTCGTGACTTTCTCCAGACCCCCGGCACCTAGCACGGCGCTCATTAGATGTTTGCTGAGTAATCATAATGTAATCGTATTCACAATAGCTGCCATTTGTTGAACATTTACTTCTTGACCAGTACTTTTACAGATGAGGACGCTAAGGTTCAAAGAGGTTACGCACCTTGCCTCAGGTCACACAGCCAGGCGGGAGGGGTCTGTTGTCCAAGCCCACTCTAAACTGCTGAATGTTCCGGCCCCAGCCCCCTCTGCCCTCCCACCTCACCAGCGCCGCCCCCCTGGCCCTCTCCTCCTGCCTCCCTGTGCACCCTAACATCTCTCCATGCCCCGCGCAGCGCAGGGGCCAGGAGCGGGGCTGAGCCCTGCTCTGGGAGCCCCCTGACCTGCATCCCGCCCCCTTCCCCTAGATGTGGACCACGGAGCGTGGGTGCTGGGACATAAACTGTGCTCCGTCATGGTGAAGCGGGAGCAGAGCCCGGAGCTGCCCGTGGACCCGCTGGCCGCCTCCTCGGCCATGGCCGCTGCCGCCGCCATGGCCACCACCCCGCTGCTGGGCCTCAGCCCCCTGACCAGGCTGGCCGTCCCCCACCAGGTGAGCCTGGGGCCAGTTTACAGGGGCCGAGGGCGGGCGGACGGGGGATGGAGCTCTGTGGGAAGCCCACCAGGCTTCTCTGTCCACGGGATTTCCCAGGCAAGACTACTGGAGTGGGTTGTCATTTCTTTCTCCAGGGGATCTTCCCGACCAAGGGATGCGTAGCCGCATCTCCCACATTGGCAGTAGCATCCTTTACCACTGCGTCACCGGGATGCCCTTGGAATCGCTTGAGTCGGGGTTTGGCTGGCACTGCCCCCTGCTGGCCACATGGCTCAACTGCTCAAAACGCACGTGGCCCAAGGGCTTCCCAGGTGGTACCCTTGGTAAAAAAACCTGCCGGACATTGCCAAAGATGTAAGAGATAGGAGTTCGATCCCTGAGTCGGGAAGATCCACCGGAGGAGGAAATGGCAACCCACTCCACTTCAGTATTCTCGCCTGGAGAATCCCATGGACGAGAGAGCCTGGGGTCACAAAGAGTCAGACATGACTGAAGCGACTTAGCATGCACGCAGAGGCAAGAAAGGGCATTCCCTCCTCCTCCACCAGGGACTGGGGGGTTCAGGGCTGGCTGCAGATGGGGAGGATCTTTGGGGACCATCTCCAGGGCTGGTTCTGCGACTCCTGAGACCTCCCCAGAGCAGGAGGGGAAGACAGGATGGCCGTGGAGACAAGGTCATGGAAGTCAGGCGCTGGCCTCAGGGGAGGGAACTGAGAGGTTAAGCAGCTTGCCCCACGTTGCACAGTCGGACGAAATGGAGCTGCATTCCAGACTCAGCCATCAGACCCCGAAGCTCACCTTTTCCACTCTAGTGAGGTTGCAACCCCCTAGCGGGAGGTGTGGGAACCAGGAGTTGAATGGCGAGAATGAGCCCGTGACCCACCGAAGTGGAATCACCCTATTGCGTCTCAGTCCTTTCATCTGTCACTTGAGGGCTCAGCTGGGATGTAGACCAGGGAATATCCAAGGTCCCAGCCAGCCTCACCCTCCCTTGATTCAGATTCATTTGCTGAAATTCAGGATTCTGGGTCCCACCCACGATATCACGACCTCTCTCTGCTGGCTTTGGACCTGGAGGGGAGAGATGGGCCTGAAATCCAGCACCCAACACAGTGTCTTCTCAAAAAGAACACCACTTATGTGCGTGTTGGTACTCCTGCATAGGAAGCCACGCATGCTGATGTCCTTTCTGAAACAGCAGGCTGGAATGGTGTAAAGAAATAGGAATGCGTGTTTGTTTAAAGCATTCATCCAATTCTACCTGTCCCTTGCTTAAAACCCATTGTGCGTGCGTGCTAAGTCACTTCAGTTATGTCGACTTGTTGCAACCCCATGGACTGTAGCCCACCAGGCTCCTCTGTCCATGGGATTCTCCAGGCAAGAATACTGGAGTGGGTTGCCATGCCCTCCTCCAGGGGATCTTCCCCACCCAGGGTTCAAACCCACGTCTCTTATGTCTCCTGCACTGGCAAGTGGTTGCTTTATTACTAGCAATATCTGGGAAGCCGCTGAAACCCATTAAGGGTCCTCCTTGTTTCAGACTTCTTTCTCTGGCTTCTCCTCCTCCCGCCACATCCTCTGCCCAGATCTTCTGGTCTTGTGTCTGACCACTTAGAGCCTACCCTCTGCACACCCTCTGTCCTCGCCATTTCCGGATCTAGCTGGGCTCTGTCTGGGCACTGTGCTTTTGCAGATGCTTTTTCCTCTACGTGGAGTGCCTTTCCCCTCAGCCACGGCCTGCCCCACCCTGTATCTGGAATACTGCTGTTTATACTTCAGGACTCAGACTTCAGCTGCTCAGGGATGCTCAGGGACCTTTCTCTAATGCCTCCTTCATCTGTGCTGTGGTTCAGTGAACAGCCACAGTCTGCCAGACGTGACATTATGTGGGTCTCTTGGCAACCCACATACCCAGCCTGCATGGCATTCACCGCCGGTGTGGGGTCACCCTCCTCCAAAAAAGATGGCCCTGGCCTCAGAGGTCACAGGAAGCCCCTCTTCCCTGCACTCAGGAGCTACACGATGCCCCTTGGCCACCGCTGGTCTTCCCTTAGGCCTAACTTGCCTTCTGTAAGCTCAGGAACTTGTCTCTGCTCCCTCTGGGATATGCCTGGAACCCTGAGCCCAGCTACTTTCTTAATGCTGTAGGGCAGAACCCCCCAGGCCCAGGGAGGGAGGGAGGTTGGAGGGCCTGGTGGGGACAGGCCCCCGGAACAGCTGATGGAGCAGGCCCTGCCTCTTCCTCAGGCCCCAGGAGAGATGACTCAGCTGCCAGTGATCAAAGCCGAGCCCCAGGAGGTGAACCAGTTCCTCAAAGGGACACCAGGTGAGTGTGTCTGGAGAGGGGCTCTTCATCGCCAGTCCTGGACAGGCCGCATTCCTTACCCCTTGCCTCAGCCCACCTGTCTCCCTCGACACGTCCGTTTTCTCCCCGTAATAGTCTCTCCTCCCTTCTGTGCGCCTTCCCCATCCCTCCAGTCCCCTTCTTACTCACTCAACAATTGTCGTCACTATTATCACCACCTTCTCACCCTGTTTGCTACTTTCCCCTCCCATGATTCACTAACTGAAGTCCTCTCTGTAGCCATCAGCTCGTCCATCCATTCACCCATTTACTCATTTACCCGTCCATCTGTCCATCCTTGCATCTATCCATTCATCCACCCATCCAACGAGAGTACACTGGGCATCTCCTAGTTCCAGGAGCTGGGGACGCAGAGAGAGAAAACAGTCGCTGTACCCGAGGAGCTGACACTGTAATGAGGATCCCAGACAAACCACCAATGACACAGTTGTGTTATGGATTAAAGATGACAGATCCCAGGAAACACCTCCCCAGACCTGACAGGAGAGGAGAGAACAGAGGGAGCTTCTTGGATTGAGCAGGAGAAAGGGCTAACTTAATCTTTCCAATCCCACCTCATTCATTCATCCAACAGTGATTAAGCAGCACCTGTGTATCAGGCCCTGGACTAAGCACCACAAGGTTTAGGAAGATGAATAAGGCCCAAGTTTCACCCTCAAGTTACTCATAGCTTCTGAGAGAAGATGGAATTAACCAGAGGTAGAAAGGGACCAGCGTGAAAACACCTTACATTGTAGAGTGCCCTTCATAAAGCACGGTCCCATCCCTTAGCCCATTGCATCCTCCCGGCTCCATATAGGGAGTCCTTTCACCCCCCCATTCAACGGGAAAGTGAGGCTGGGAGATGTTAAGTAAACATGAATATAGGTCGCATAGTTGTGGGGTACAATAGTCAGGACTTGAACTCAGGTCTGACTCCAAGTTCAGTGGTCTTTACAGTATGGCATCCACGAGCGGCAAATAAGAGCCAAAGAAGAGAGAGGGGACTCCTGTAGGAGGCAGCGGTGGGCAGAGCCCGGAGGGACGCAGCCGTTCCTCCTCCAACTCTCAGCCCAGCTCTGCAGTGCAGTGGACTCCAGATTCCCGCGTGTGCGTGCACGCGTGCTCAGCCGTGTCCGACTCTGTGCGACCCCAGGGACTGCAGCCTTCCAGGCTCTTGGTCCTCTTGGCTCGGCTCAGGCCTCTTCCTGATGCTGCGGCCAAGGGAGGCGGCATGAAGGGCGTGCTGGGGAGAGCAGTGCTCTGGCAGGTCTGCTGAAAGCCTGCTGCCCTGTTACCCTAGGTTGGAAATGGACACCCAGGTGTTTTGAAATGGGAAGAAACGGACAGAGGCTGTCGCTTGCCCTGCCTGATTCCCATGGGTCTCGCTGTGGGCAGACTCCGGTCATCTCCTGGGGTTGCCAAGTTGGAGGCTCACAGACCCTGAGCCCTGTGAAGTGAGGGTTTAGTCACTAAGCCGTGTCCGACTCTTGCAACCCCATGGACTGTAGCCAGCCAGGCTTCTCTATCCATGGGGTTTCCCAGGCAAGAACAGTGGATTGGGTTGCCATTTCCTTCTCCAGGGGATCTTCCCGACCCAGGGATCAAACCTGGGTCTCCTGCATCGCTGGCAACCTCCTGCATTGCAGGTGGAGTCTCTACCGACTGAGCCGCCAGAGAAAGGAGACCCGAGAATCCAGCCTCTGTGTTATCCCTGCTAAGTGTTAGCGTTAGTCGCTCAGTCATGTCCGACTCTGCGACCCCATCCATGGGCTACACCAGGCTCCTCTGTCCGTGGAATTCTCCAGTAAAGAACACTGGAGTGCATAGCCATGCCCTTCTCTAGGGGATCTTCCCAACCCAAGGCTGGAACCCAGGTCTTCTGCATTGTAGGGGGATTCATTATCGTCTGAGCCACCAGGGAATCCCCACCAAGAACCAGGTTTAAAGGAGCTGGGCTCAGTGGAGTCAGGGATGGTGTGGCCCTCAGAAATTGTCTTCTGGGGTGTCAACTCTACTTTCTGACTTGCTAGGGTCGAGGTGGGTGCTCCTGACAGTATAGGGGTCAAGGCCTGAGCAGTCTGCCCACATGCCTTCGGGACCGGCTTAGGCCTGCGCTATGCTGAACTCTGTACCCTGGCTGACCTGGCTTCTCCTGCTCCCTGCAGAGGACCTGGTGCAGATGCCTCCGACGCCCCCCAGCAGCCACGGCAGCGACAGCGACGGCTCCCAGAGTCCCCGCTCTCTGCCCCCCTCCAGCCCTATCCGGCCCATGGCCCGCTCCTCCACGGCCATCTCCACCTCTCCACTCCTCACCGCCCCTCACGTAAGCAGCTGAGGCCAGACTGACCCCAGAGTCAAGGAATCCAGTGTCTAGGGGGAGCCCTAAGCCTGATCCCGACCCCCATCAGAACGCAGGAGGTGCCCGCCCCACAGATGGGAGTGAAGATCTTTTAATTGTGCTTGGGGATGAATAGGAAACGGGGAGAGAGTCCAAGAGGCCTGCTGAACCTGCTGGTGGCAGAGCTAGGTCTAGAACTTGACATTCCTGACCTCCAGGGGGACGGCCCAGGCTGCCTCCAAGGAGCACTGTTTGCAGAGCAAAGTTCAGGAGGCCCAGAAGCCCTGGGACGGGTGGGGGACACCTCAGGTCTAGAGGTGATAGGTGTCCGAGGTGGGCGCTGTTCAGGGGGCCCTGGACAAGTAAGCACTGAGGCTGTGGATTCTGCGATGGGATCTAGGGACCAGCCCTTCCCAACAAATATTGAGGGCCTAACGTGCCAGGCTGCCAGCAACATCCTCAGCCCTTGTGACATGTTACTGGATTTAATTCAGATCCGCCCCTCTTGCAGATGAGGAAACTGAGGTTCAGTGAGCTGGGTGCCTTGCCTAGGTCTTGCCGAGGGTAAATGGCCGAGCTCAGATTTGAATACAAGTCTGTCTGGTTCCTAACTAGTACATCCTCCTTGCTGCAGAAATTACAGGGGACATCGGGGCCGCTGCTCCTGACGGAGGAGGAGAAGCGCACCCTGGTTGCTGAGGGCTACCCCATCCCCACCAAACTGCCCCTCACCAAAGCCGAGGAGAAGGCCTTGAAGAGGGTCCGGAGGAAAATCAAGAACAAGGTAAAGCAAGAGGCAGACCCTGGCCCTGCCCTGGGGCTTCCTCGGGGGCGGTGGGGGGGGGGCCTCTGGTCCCCTGGCCGTGCTAGTCCTGAAAATGGGGAGCCCAGGGAGTGGATGCGTGGCCTGGTAACCCTGTGAGGGACAGGGAAGTCTGGCCTACTGTGGTCCACGGGGTCACGGAGAGCCGGACGCAGCTCGGTGATTGAACAATAACAACTCCCGCTGGGGGCTTCCCCCTCTAGATCTCGGCCCAGGAGAGCCGCCGTAAGAAGAAGGAGTACGTGGAGTGTCTAGAAAAGAAGTAAGAGGCCTGGGGTGGGTGGACAGCCCGGGTGCCTGGGCTCCGCTCCCCAACCTGGCTTCCTCTCCCACCCTCTCGGGGGCTGGGTGGGGGGCATGGGGAGGAGGATGCTGGTGGGCAGGGCAAAGTGGGCAGCAGAGAGACTTCCCTGGTGGTCCAGTGGTTACGACTCTGCTCCCAGTGCAGGGGGCACGGGTTCAAATCCTGGTCGGGGACTAAGATTCTGCGTGCCACACACCATGTGACCCCAAAATGGGGGTTGGGGGGGAGCCAGGTCCAGGGGCTGCCACTGAGCCTGTGCCTGCTTGGCCCCCACAGGGTGGAGACATTTACATCTGAGAACAATGAACTGTGGAAGAAGGTGGAAACCCTGGAGAATGCCAACAGGTGGGTAGTGCCACCTGCGTTCCCCTCTGGCCCCCTGCCCTCCGCAGCCAGTGGCTGGCTCTGGCATAGCTCTGGGAGGCAGGAGGGAGGACAGGCCACTGAGTTCAGGGTGATGCAAATCCCAGACACAGGGAGCCTGCGGCCTGGGACCCTCAGTTTCCCATCCTCCTTTATCCACTCAGAACTCTAGATACCAGACGGGGCTGGCGAGATGCTTAAATGAGGTAATAGAGGCCAGCAATAGCAGCAGCCCCTGGGCATTTGTTGAAGTGCTTTGTGCTCAGGCTCGTGCCAGCCCTACTGAATCCGGGGAAGGCTCCACAGCCCATGTGTTAACAAGCCCTCAGGTTAATTCTGAGGCACCCTGAAGTTAGAGCCCTGGTGTACGTTTACCACTCAAAGTGAGTTTCTCAGCCCAGCACGTCAACATCAGCTAGGGGCTTGCAGAAATGCAGAATCTCGGGCCTCTCCCCACACTTAACTTGAATCAGAATCTGCATTTCAGCAACACACTGAAGTGATTCACGCTCACAACTAAGTTTGAGAAACAGTCTGGAGCCCACACAGGGCCTGGCATGCGGTGGCCACGGAAAGTCACAGCTCCGGGGGCTGTTTTTGTGATCTTGGGAAAACTGTAACACGTCTCTGGGCCCCAGTTTCTCTGTCTGCACGGAGACGATGGAAGCGGTATCTCCCCGGATTCGTGTGACGATGCCATGAAACCTAGCAAGTATAGGGCCTGCACTGTCCTTGGCATCTGAGAATGCTCCCTTCGTGTTAACTTTTCTTCTCTTTTTCTGGCTGTTATTCTGAATTCTTGTTAGTGACCAGTCATGAGCCCGCAGTAGGTCTTTAATAATTGTTCGCTGGGAGTAATTAAAACGGCAGCCAGCAGGTGGTAGGGAGCAGGTGCTCAACAGAAGGCTTTTTCCTTCTTTCCTGCCTTCTCCCCCAGCTTCTCCAACGGGATCCAGCCACTCCCCTGACTGACCTGGAGAATGCCCCCCTGGCTCAGGGAAGAGGGGTGGGAGCCCTCGCCCCTCACCCCCTTCCTCTGGCCCAGATTCCTCTCTGGCCCTAAATAGGGCCAGGCCCTTGGAGCTGTCTCGCCACCTGCTGTACATTCTGGGAACTGCAACCCCATGGACCGGCTGGGCGGGAGGGAAGAGATGATTCAACATTTGTTCACCAAGGGTGGGGTGATTCCTTGCTGGGGAGGACCCAGTCCCTGCCCTCAGGGAGCCCCCACAGTTAGTGAAAGAGACTGACGTTGATGTTCAGCCGCTCAGCCGTGTTCAGACACGTTAGATTTCCTCTCTTTGCGACGCCATGGAATGACATACAAATTTGTAAATGAAATGTTACAGGTGCTGTGATAAAAGCAAAAGCAGTGACACAATTAACAAAAATGGTAGCTACCGTTCCCCGCACGCTCACTCCTCACCATGTACCAGGTCAATGCCAGACATGTCCTTCTTATCAGCTCAGGGTAGAAGGAGGGAAGGTCAGTTTAGCTGCAGCTGGTGCGGGGTTAAAGAAAGAAAAGAAGGTGACCTCAGCCCAGGTGGGCTAGACCTGCCTCCAACCTCCGCTTTGGCCAAGAGAAGCCTCCCGGGGCCCCTCTGAGCTCCCACAGGGTGCCCCAGTTATTCACCGTGAAGCGGGCGCCAGGTGCCCCGGCCACGCCACAGAGGAGCCAAGCGGGAAGTGACCTTTTCTGCCTTGAGTGAAGCGGGCACCTGCTGTGGAAGCCAAGGCTAGAGGCAGCCCAGGGGCCCCCAGCCCCACCCCGCACCCGGGGGGAGCTCCAGGAGGCAGGGATGCCTGCCGGCTGGGTCAGAGCCGCCGGGTGACCGCTCTGCCCCCCTCAGGACTCTGCTCCAGCAGCTGCAGAAACTCCAGACTCTGGTCACCAACAAGATCTCCAGACCTTACAAGATGGCCGCCACCCAGACTGGGACCTGCCTCATGGTAGGTCACTGTCGCCTCACCACAGAGCCGCCGGCGGCCGGTCTTCCCCCGGCCGGTTTTCAGGGGAGTGGGAAGGGGCGGTGTGCAGAGCTTTCAGGGACCGGCAATGTTGTCGGCAGCGTTACCAGGGTCAAATATCCTCATCGCTGGTGCACTGACTCCAGCAGACCCCAGCCTCTTTCACCAAAGCCCATGGAACCTTCCGGAACATGACCTTCCCTGACCGGTTCTGACACGGTGTGTGGATGTGTAGTGACTCACACGAACCCTGCTAGGGGATGACAGGCCAAGCGCCTGAGGAGGAGGCAGCCCCTGAGGAGGAGGCAGCCCCTGAGGAGCCAGTCGGGGGATGGGCCTGGGGCGACGCGGGGACGTGTGGCCCTGTCTCTCTCTAGCGTGCGTGGCGGGCTGCTCAGGCTGTGGCCGCGGCCTCTGCCGGCTTCTTTTCCACGCCCCCTGTAGCTGTACAGCTGTTGCCTCCGGGTTAATCACTGCCCTGGGCCCTCTGAGGTCCCCGAGCTGTCAGGTGGCAAAGCCCGCGTAGAGGCAGGTGTTAGTTTGGGCTCCATGACTCTTAGCTCCCCTGCTGGCCAGTCGTCCTGGAACCCTGCTGGGGATCTGGTGTGAAGATATGTCCCGTCCCTTGCCCCAGCCTCAGTCTCCTCCAGCACCTAGCCCTCCCTTCCTTTCCTGATTCCTTCCCACCCCAGAGGTGACGGCCACACTGGCCAACCCCCTCTCTTTTCCAGTGCTGCCTGGGGTGGGCTGTCTCCAATGGGCTGAGATGGCCCAACAGCCTCCACCTTCTCCTCCACCACATGGGCTCTGGGAGCAGATTTCCTGAAAAAAATGATGAACCTTTGGCCCCCACTGGCTCATGGCGGGGGTGGGGGAGGGCTTTGGGGGTGGCCAGGGTCGCAGCCCTCCCCGGCCCGGCTCTGCCCACCACACTCTCTCCACTTGCAGGTGGCAGCCTTGTGCTTCGTCCTGGTGCTGGGCTCCCTCGTGCCCTGCCTCCCTGCGTTCTCCTCTGGCTCCCAGACTGTGAAGGAAGACCCAATGGCCGCTGACAGCGTCTACACCGCCAGTCAGAGTGAGTGCCCCAAGCAGGGCTGCCCTCCCCCCACACCAGCCCCAGCTTCCGGGCAGAAGACAGACGCAAGTGAGGAGCCAGGTCTGGGGCTGACTCATTCTACCTTCCCATTTTGCAGATGGGGAAACTGAGGCCCTTCCCAAGGGTCTATGATTTGTTTGATGTTAGTTATAGAATTAGGACCACAATCAGAGCCCCTGATTCCCAGCCCACCCAGGAGTGGCTTGACGGTGGGGGGCGAGGGGGGAAGGTTTAGGGAATAGCAAGAATGTTCCCACTCTATCCCCCATGTATTATGGTGCCAGTTAATAGGGGGCATCTGCTAAGCCACCATGAGTGTTTTTCAGCTGGGATAGCAAGTGAGTTTCAGCTCCAGGGCCATTTTCCATAAGATGGTGGTGGCTGCATGAAGTACTGTTAGGGACTCTGAGGCGCCGTTCAGGATCAACAGGAAGGAGTGGTGAGATCCACGGGTAATGTCTGTCACGGGCAGAAGCGTGGGGCTGAACTAGTTACCACCCCGTGGGGCTTGTGAGGACTGTTAAGAACATGGAGTTTCCCAGTCAGTCATATCTGCCCCTTGCTAAGCGTGTGAGCTCGGGCGTGTGTCTGAAGCATGCTAAATTTTAATCTCTTATCTCGAAAATGGGAGTTACCAGTTCCACGCTTATTGAGCATGTTTGCTGTGAAGACTGAATGACATGGTGCATGAAGGCTCTCGGTACAGTTCCTGGTACACAGCAGGCTCTTACTAAATGAACACCAGTTGCTCCCTTTTTGACGAGCTTGAAAAAGGAGAGAAAAGACACGACACGCAGTGGCAAGGGGAGAACCGGCACAGGGGGCAGCAAAGAACAGTGTGGGTTTCCGGAGGCAGAGGGTACTTCAGACAGACCTCCAGAGGGACTTCCAGACGGCCGCTCATCACCTCCTGGAGTCATCCAGCAGGGCAGGAGGAGGAAAAGGAAACAGATGGGAGGTCGGGGAGAGCAGAGCCAGGCGCTGGGGAGGAGTGAGTTTCTAGAAGGAGGGATGCTGCGGGGAGAATGAGTAGGGCCTGCAGGGCCTTGAGGGGAGGGAGCAGCCGTGGGGAGGGTTAGGGGAAGAGGAAGCAGAGGCGGGGAGTGAAAACCCCTCCCTGGACCAGATCAGCCGGAGAAGGAGAGGAGAGGCAGTTGCTGAGGGAGGTGGGTGGCAGAGATGCCAGATCATGAGCGGCACATGTCCGTTTTCTCAAGACCAGGGGGGTCTGTGTGATGGGAGGCACAGGGGACCTCGGAGAGGAAGGAATGGAAATTGGGGGAGTGGGATTAGGGGGAGGGGGAGATGTGTTGATGGACAAAAGCAGAGTCAGAGGAGCACAGGAATGAATGGGTTTCAGGCTCAGGGTCCCCACAGGACTGGGCGAAGGGGAGGAGGTGGCCCCTGGAGCAGGCTGGCCCGTGGAGCTGGGGCAGCGCACAGATCCAGGGGCCCTGCCCAGGCAGACCGTGAGGTCAGGGCCCTGAGGGTGAGGAGGATGCTGGCGGATCCTGGAGTCAGGCAGGCCAGGGTCTGCAGCTCAGCCACCGGGCATCATCCTTAGTCTGGGACAACGTCCCTGACCACCTGGAGCCTCAATGACCTGTTCTGTGAAATGGACCTAAAAACATCTCATTCCAAGAGTTTTTGTTAATGATTTGATATAGGTTAAAGGATACCAACAATGTCTGATAGGCATGGTAGATATCCAACAGATGTGTTTTCTCTTTTTCTCATCTCCCTGAGGGGTAATCTGGGGCCTCAAATAGGAGAAAGGTTTATTCAAGGTCTCACAGGAAGGGAGTGGTTCAGTAGGATGAGCCAGCTCTCAGATGCCCCAGCTCAGTGCCCTCTGCTTAGGGAGCGCTAACTTGCTCTGAGTACAGTTTCAGTCACTCTGTTATCTCACTGAAACCTCATATCGACAGAAGGTTGGCCCCTAGTATTCCTATTTTATGGATAAGCAAGCTCAGAAAGGCATGGCTTGCCTGCAGTCACACAGCTGGGAATCATTAGAGCTGGATTCAGATCAGAAAGTCCAGGGCCCAGGTCCTTGACCCCTGGGCCCTGAATGCGGCCTAGACCAGGAGGGAGCCTTGGCACCGTGGCTTACCCTGAGCTCCTTCTGCAGTGCCCTCCCGGAGCCTCCTGTTCTACGACGAGGGAGCAGGCTCATGGGAGGATGGCCGCAGTGCCCTGCTGCCCGTGGAGCCCCCGGATGGCTGGGAGATCAAGCCCGGGGGGCCGGTGGAGCAGCGGCCCCAGGACCACCTGCAACATGACCACCGGGCCAGCACCCACGAGACCAGCAAGTACCTGAGTGAGGCCTGGCCGAAGGACGTCGGCGGGAACAGCACGAGCCCTGACTTCTCCCACCCTAAGGAGTGGTTCCATGAGAGGTGGGTGGTTCCCTTCCCTCCCTGGGGTCCCAGGATCCACCCAGCCTCCGCCCACCCCGGTCCCTGCACTGTCAGCCACACCCTCCCGCGCCCCCCATACCTCCCAAGTCCAAACCCAGCTTGCAGAGGAGCGAGAGGGTCCTCCCCGGACAGAGTCACCCCTGACTTCTCTTTTCTCTCCAGGGATCTGGGCCCCAACACCACCATCAAGCTCTCCTAGGCCGTGCCAAGACCCAGGACACAGGGCGTACCTCTGGTACTCAGAAGAGGGGTCGTCCTGCTCACCAACCCGGATCCGGCTCGTACCCCTGCCCCCTGGGGTCCCATCCCAGGAGAAAGGGTTCCACTCCCCCCCGCCCACCAGCCCCTCTTTGCCCTAGATCTTGACCGGGGCCCCCCTTCCCCCCCACATTTGGACTGTTCCCTTGGGCCAACCACTGTGTTCTCACCCCCTCCCTCCCACAACCATCCGTCCTTCTTAGATAAACCACTCACTGAGTCACCCACCTCCTTTCTCATAATGACCAAGAGGACCACTGCCTCCCTGCCCCACCCCGACCACATACACACACAGACACATCAACAGACCGACCCACTAAGCCCCTCCCCTCCCCCCCACTGTACAGAGACCAAGAACAGAAATTGTTTGTAAATAATGAACCTTATTTTTTATTATTGCCGATCCCTAAGATATTGTATTTTACAAGTCTCCCTCCTACCTTCAACCCTCCCTTGTTTTGTATTTTATGAAGTTAGTGCGGGCTTTGCTGCTCCCTGGCCCAGGGGAGAGGGTCCCCCCCAACCCCTCACCCGGCCTCCCCCCTGCCGCTGCCCAAGCCGCTGGGCGTTTTTAATTGCCAAACTGCTTCACCAATCAGCTCAGCACATGCTTTAAGAAGGCAAAAGTAAAAAAAAAAAAAATGATGCAGCATCAATCCCCGACTTTGTGCCTTTCTTCATGGTAGGGGTCGTGGGGGGTGGGACTGGAGAGGAAGGAACAAGAAGGGTAAGTTTATCTGGGGGCTTCCCAAGGGGCACTAGTGGTAAAGTACCCGCCTGCCAATGCAGGAGACATAAGAGATGCTGGTTCGATCCCTAGATCGGGAAGATCCCTTGGAGGATGGATGGCGACTCACTCCAGTGTTCTTGCCTAGAGAATCCCATGGATAGAGGAGCCTGGTAGGCTACGGTCCATAGGGTCTCAAAGAGTTGGACAGGTCTGTCGGACAGGAACAGGGACTTAGCACGCACGCAAGTTTATTTTATATCTGACCAGTAGTGATCGAGGGTGAGGGGTTCGAGAAGGCATTTGTATTGGGTCCCCTCTTCCAGCCAGGCACAGAATTCAAATTAGATGGCGAAATAATTCTGCGGCAATTCCCCTACCCCAAGGCTCCTCCCAGCTCCTACTACTACTGTGTATGGAAGCAGAGCGGCATACAGGCCACGGAGCTGGCCTTCACGGGTGGGAACTGTGAGCAGTGAGTGTCCAGGCTGGCCAGACGCTACGCCGGGCGCTGTACGCACAGTTCCCAGGCTAGTCCTCCTCGTTCCTGTCCACTTCTTACTTTCTTGTCTCGTTGCCTCATCTCATGAGAGGAGCAGACTTCAGAGTAAGAAGAGCTGCCTTTGGCCACTGGAGCTGCCGCTTGCTGGCCATGTGCAGCGGGCAGAAGTCCAACGTGGCCTCCACCCTGGGGCGCACACCCAGGGTCATCCCTTCCCCTCGGGTCTGCAGGGGGCCTGTGCGTGTCAGGGATGCCACTCCCATAGTTAAGTGACCTTTCATGGAAAAAGTAAAGGGGTTTTGCAGGTGTAATGAAGGTCCCAAATCAGTTGATACTGAGTTAATTAAACGGGAGGGACTTCCCTGGTGCTCCAGCGACTAAGACTCCATGCCCCCAAAGCAGGGGGCCCTAGTTTCAACCCCTGGTCAGGGAACTAGATCTCGCATGCCACAAATAGGATGTGAGGTGGCCAAGCAAATAATAAATAAATAATAAATAAAATACATATATATATTTTAAGGGAGACCACCCTGAGTGGGCCTGACTTAATTGGATGAAAGCCATTAAAAGAGGGACTGAGCCCTTCCCAAAGAGGAAAGGAGTCTCCTGCTGGCCTTAAAGAAGCAAACAGCCGTGTTCCGTACCACATGGAGGGGGCAGTCTCTAGGCTCTGAGGGCCTCACGCTCCGGTGGCAAGGCACTGGATTCTGCCAACCACCTGAGCAGCTTAGAAGAGGACCCCCAGCTCCCGATGAGGCCCGCACCCAGCCAACACCTGGGCACCCACCTGGGGAGGCCCTGCGCACAGCACCCAGCCAAGCTGTGCCCTGAGCGGCAGACACGAAGGTCAGACCTGTGTTGCTTTAAGCCTCCGTGTTTGTTGTAATTCGTTATGCAGTGTAGGAAACTGAGACGCCACGTCATCTGAACCTCCCTGAGCCTCCACTTCCCCACCTTGTAAGAAAAGAATGTAAATAACATTCAGTGCATGAGGTTATTGGGAATTCAGTAAGGTAAGTCATCAAGGGGTTTAGAACAGGACCCAGTGCACACTGACTCTGAGAAAGATTAACTGTGCCTTTAAAATATATGTGTGTGTGAGTCGCTTAGTCAGGTCTGACTCTTTGTGACCCCGTGGTCTGTCTATGGAGTTCTCCAGGCAAGAATACTGGAGTGGGTTGCCATTCCCTCTCCAGGGGATCTTCCCAACCCAGGGATCGAACCCAGGTCTCCTGCATTGCAGGCAGATTCTTTACCATCTAAGCTATCAGGGAAGACCCTTTTAAATTATATATATATACATAAACTAATTTATCTATTTATTTGTTTAGCTGTACTGGGTCTTGTGTGGCATGTGGCATGTAGACTCTTAGTTTCAGCATGTGGGATCTAGTTCCCTGACCAGGGATCGAACCCTGATCCCCCGCATTGGAAGCACAGAGTCTTAGCAAGAGGAAGTCCCTAGCTGTGCCTTTAGAGATAGTATTCATACAGTGAGCTAAGGGCCAAGCGAGGGGTGCTGTTACCGCACAGAAAAGGGTGCCTCCCCCAGACAAGTGGCAAGGGCTTCCCGGAGTAGGTGACAGGAAAGACTGTTGGAAGTAGGCAGGAGAGAGAAAGGGGCATCCAGGAAAGAAATGGCAAAGCCCTCAAAAGTGGGAGAGAGGGCAGGAAAACTGCAAGAAAGCCTCAAATAGTTCAGACTAGCCGGAGGGTAGAGAGCAAGAATGCCGAGACCTGAGACTGGATAGCGATCAGGGGCCAGAGCCAGAAGGCCTTGAATGCCTGGATCAGGCCGTCGACTCTTATCACACAAGCATGATACTTTCATACGCAGAAGCAGGGACTGCGGTGGGATGGCACCTGGGTCAGCTGCCCACCAGAGGGGAAGACAGACAAGACCAGACAGAACTCTAGAGCTTTGGAACTGGCCTTCAAGGCCCATCCTCTCTCCCCGTTCTCCCACAGCCTCATCTAGACCACTTGATGGGGACCTCATTGCCTGCTGCTGCTGCTAAGTCACTTCAGTCGTGTCTGACTCTCTGTGACCCCGTAGACAGCAGGCCACCAGGCTCCGCAGCCCCTGGGATTCTCCAGGCAAGAACACTGGAGTGGGCTGCCATTTCCTTCCCCAGTGCATGAAAGTGAAAAGTGAAAGTGAAGTCGCTCAGTCGTGTCCGACTCTTCGAGACCCTGTGGACTGCAGCCTACCAGGCTCCTCTGCCCATGGGATTTTCCAGGCAAGAGTACTGGAATGGGTTGCCATTGCCTTCTCCGCTAAACTATGCAGGCCTTTTAAAGCAAAGGCATTAAAGTCTGGGCTCTGGGCCAAAGCTATGATTATTATTAACAAGAACTTTTAGCTCAACCCTCTTTCCTGATTGATTCATCCATTCCCTCTATTAGTCACTCAACAAACTGCTTTCGAAGGTCCCCCAGGATTGTGGAGGCGGCTGGGAAGTGATCCAGTCATCAGGCCCAGTGTGATGGAGGGGTGCTAAGGAAATACAGAAGAGTGTCATGTAGTTCAGATTCCATGGATCAGGGAGAGCAACTTGGAGGAGGTGGCCTTTGATTAAGTTTTTTTTTAATATGTTTGTATGTATGTATTTGGCTGTATCAGGTCTTAGTTGCAGCACTCAGGATCTTTGTTGCATCATGCGGGATCTTTTGTTGAGGTGCATGGGCTCTCTAGTTGCGGTGCACTGGCTTAGCTGCTCCGCGGCATGTGGGATCTTAGTTCCCTGACCAGGTACCAAACCCACATCCCTGCCTTGCAAGGTGGATTCTTAACCACTGGACCACCAGGGAAGTCCCTTGACTGAGTCTTAAAGGGTGGGTAGGAGTCGGCAAGGTACAGAAGGGCTTAGATGTTTGGGGTGCAGAGAATATCATGCAGACATGTAGCCATGAAAAGCAGGGCTAGGACTGGGGTGAGGCAAAGGGGTGGTTAGGGTGCAAAATTTAAGGAGGCACTTGTACAGCCCTGGGAATGAGCACCTCCTTAAATGTGGCACTCTAAAGTATCACACTTGCCTCAACCTCCTCTGGCCCTGATGGAAAGTATGGCCCTTGCAGGGATCTAAAGGAAAAAAAAGTATTTTATCCTGAAGGTGATAGAGAGTTACTGAATGTTTTTAAACCAGAGAGTGAGATAATCAGATTTGCCTGTCCTGGGGCTCTAGGGGAATAGAGCGAAGATAAGACAGATTCCAGAGATAATTAGAGGGAATTATCAACAAGCTTTGACATCAAATTGGCTGTGGGGTGCAAGAGTGAGGCTGGAGCCTGGCATGACATTTAGATGTCTGACTTCGAGGCCATGGTGGCAGATAAGACCATTTGCTGAGACAGGGAATGCCGGAGGAGGAGCAGGTTTAGAAAGAAAAAGAATTCACTTTAGCACATCTTGCATTTGAGCTGCCTGTAGAGAGTTCACATTAGCATGCAAGTCTAGGACTTGGCAGAGACGGATCCCAGGCGGAGATTAGGAAATTGTCAGCATCCAGGTGGTATGTTAAAATCTTGGATCTGCGTAAAGGGAAAAGAGACTTGGGGTGGAACTACAGGGAAGGTGGGCATTAAGAGATGGTGGAAGAAGGGGAGTAAATGAGAAGGCTGTGCAGGAATGGTCAGAGAGGGGAGAAAAACTGGGAGAGGTGAGTGTCTCGGAAACTGATGCAGAGAGCTTCTGGGAGCGGAGCTCACAGCTGTCAGATGCCGTCTGAGAGACTGGGAGAGATCAGAAGACAAGGTGTCCATTTGCTTTGATAATGAGGTCACCGGTGGCTGTGGCTGGAGCTGTGTTGGGGAGAACTGGGCCAGAAGGGAGACCGGGGTGGAAATGAGAACAGGTGGGATGGATGTGAAGACTGAAGCAGACGGGGGACGCAGTGAACACACGTCACCAAGGGTGGCATCAAGAGGGGATGTAGTGGCGATCAAGAGCACTTTGGAACTGCTCTTTCAGATGAGGGAGAGATGGCCACTATTAATTCTAGAAAAACATCTTCTGCTTCACTGACTACGCTAAAGCCTTTGACCGTGTGGACCTCAGCAAACAGGAAATTCCTTAAAGAGATGGGAATACCAGACCACCTTACCTGCCTCCTGAGAAATCTGTATGCAGGTCAAGAAGCAACAACAGTTAGAACTGGACATGGAACCACAGACTGGTTCAAAATTGGGAAAGGAGTATGTCAAGGCTGTATATTGTCACCCTGCTTATTTAACTTCTATGCCAAGTATATCATGTGAAATGCCAGGCTGGATGAGTCACAAGTTGGAATCAAGATTGCCAGGGAGAAATATCAGCAACCTAGATATGCAGATGATAATGCAGAAAGCAAAGAGGAACTAAAGAGCCTCTTGATGAAGGTGAAAAAGGACAGTGAAAAAGCTGACTTAAACTCAACATTCAAAAAAAGAAGATCATGGCATCCAGTCCCATCACTTCATGGCAATTCGGTGGGGAAAAAAATGGAAACAATGACAGACTTTTTTTGGGCTCCAAAATCACTGTGAATGGTAACTGCAGCCTTCAAATTAAAAAAAACACTTGCTCCTGGGAAGAAAAGCTATGACAAACCTAGACAGGTATTAAAAAGCAGAGACATCTCTTTGCCAGCGAAGGTCCATATAGTCAAAGCTATGGTTTTTCCAGTAGTCATGTCTGGATGTGAGAGGTGGACCATAAAGAAGGCTGAGCACCAAAGAATCGATGCTTTCAAACTTGTGCTGGAGAAGACTCTTGAGAGTCCCTTGGACAACAAGGAGATCAAGCCAGTCAATCCTAAAGGAAATCAAGCCTAAATGTTCATTGGAAGGACTGATGCTGAAGCTGAAGCTCCAGTGCTTTGGCCACCTGATACGAAGAGCCAACTCATTGATAAAGACCCTGATGCTGGGAAAGATTGAGGGCAGGAGGAGAAGGGGACGACAGAGGATGAGATGGTTGGATGGCATCATCAACTCAACGGACACAAGTTTGAGCAAACTCCGGGAGATGGTGAAGGACAGGGAAGCCTGTCATGCTTCAGCTGATGGGGTCACAAAGAGTCGGAGAGGACTGAGCAACCGGACAACAACAATAATCTCTAGAAGACAAGGAGTCAACAGAGAGGGAAGATGATGGCTGATGGGAAGTGGGAGTGGAGGAAAGGAAGGGATCCAGGGAGCAGGTAGAGAGATCCACTTTGGCCTGGAGAAGCCTAGATAGAAATGGAGGGCACTGTGTGACTGAAGGACATGGAGAGACAGGAAACTGAGGGAGACCCCCTATGACTGTGAAGTTTGAGGACAAGACAATGGGGAGCATGGGGGCTGCACTGGGGGGCGAGGGGCAAAGTTTGAAATAGTTGCTCAGAAGAATGGGACCCACAAATAATTATAGGGTGTCTCTCACATGCATGGAACCATGCTACCTTGGGGCACAAACAAGACCCAGCTCCTGATAGCAAAGGGCTTGAAATCTAGCATCCTCTCATTATTGATTTGTGGCCATCTGCCAGGCATTGGACTGAGAACTTTACAAGCCCCAGTTAGGAATCAAAATAATCCTAAAGGGTGAGCATTTTTTAAAACTGAAGAACGTGAGGTTCAGAGAGGTCAAATGACTTGACCAAGGTCAAACAGCTAGTAAGTGGCAAAGTGGGTATTTGAAGACAGGGCTGGGGCTTTCCTGCTGGCTCAGTGGTAAAGAATCCACCTGCCAAGGCAGGAGACACGGGTTCAAGATCCCTGATCTGGAAAGATCCCACATGCAGAGGAGCCACTGAGCCCATGAGCCACAATTACCGACCCTACACGCCCTCGAGCCTGTCCTCTGCAACATGAAGAGCCGCAGCAAAGAGAAGCCAGCACACCCCAAGTAGAGAGGAGCCCGGCTCGCCACACCTAGGGAAAAGCCCTTGCAGCAGTGAAGAGCTAGCACAGCCAAACACAAACAAAGAAAGAAAACTGCAAAAAGAAGACAGATCTGTTTGGCTTCAGAGCTCATGTTGCCCCTCCGGCTCTCCAGCTCTCACCCCAGCACCCCTTCCACCTTCCTTCCCCCAGACCCAGCTCTTAATCTGGCACAAGACCCAAGCATACTGGGGCTTCCTGGAGCCCAGGGTTTGGCAAGCGGGTCAAAGTGTGGTCATCTGCAGTCGTGACCCTATGTCCATCCATCCCAGACAGTCCTCCCTGCCTGTGTCGGGAAGCAGGGTTACCTCCCTCGTGCAAGCCACCTGTTGACACCCCGCCTCCTCAGCACTGTGTCACTGTCCCCAAGGGGGCCCCTCCCCAGTATGTCCCCAGGGATGGAGCTGCAGCCTTCACACTGTATTATCAGCCCTGGCAGCTGGCACTGCCCCCCCCACACACACACAAACACACACACACACGTGGTGGCTTTCATGAGGCCAGTCACCCTGCTCAGATTGCCACAACAAACCCTTTGTTACACCTGGAAACCAAAGCTCTGGCAGCATACAGAGCAGCTGTGAGTGATGCCCCGGAGCTGGGATGGGCTGGGGCAAGGCTCCAATTCCAGAGAGTGGACCACCCCAGAAGCCATCTGACCAAATGGGGCACCTATTTGACGAGGGTAACAGGTGCCCCTGGGGGCACTGGGAGGGAGGAGACAGGCTAGAAACTCACCTCCAAAGAAGCCTGAGCCTCTTGGTCATCAGAGTGACAGTTAAGAGCATGCGTCTGACATTCCTGCTTCATTTCTGTGCATGACCTTGGCAAACGACCAAACCTCTCAAAGCCTCAGCATCCTCGTCTGTAAAATAGCACCCACCCTCATAAAGCTGCTGGGAGGGATAACTGAAAGCTTGCCCACGAAGTTCTTAACACAAGGTCAGTTAGGCAGTAAACACTCAAAAGGCATTAGCTATTATTTTCTGAGTGCAGAGGCGAGCGAGAAGCCAGCTGCAGCTGCAGGAGGTGGTCAGGCTGGTGGTGGGGGAGGGGGCCTTTCGTTTTTCCCTTGGATTCTTGGGAAGAGGGCAGAGCCACACAGCTAAAAAATGATGCAGTCAGCAGCCGATCCTAAGTCGGGGAGGTGTGAGGACAGAGGGGAGAAGCTTCCGTTTAAAAAGGATTGAGAGGGGAGAGCTGGGCAAAGAGTCGACCAAAAAACCCACCTGGAAACTCAGCAGCTAAGCAGCTGTGAGGGAATGTCAAATCCAGCAGAACGACCATAACTCTCGGTATAGGAGGCTACCCCGGGCCTGGCTGTTTGGAAAATTAGCAATCCTAGGGGCCATCTCAGGGGCAAAGATGTGCGGGCAGGGAGGCACTCTCGAGGGCTTCACCCCCCTACTCCCCCCTCTACCCGCCTCCCTCACCCCCCTACCCTGCGACAGGACTTCTTTAGAACTTGGCTTTCCAATGCAAGCTCCCCAGTGGTCAAGATGCTTAATGCAATTCCATTTATTCCATTCATCCAAGGTGGAATTGATAGACCAGAAGAGAGGGGGAAGGCAGAATGGAGGCAGCTGCCTTTGGGGCATTTAAAGATGAGGGAAACAGGCCAACGTGAGGCTGTTATTGTGTGGCAGGCAGCCCGTGGGGAGCGGAAAACGGCATGAGTTCTGGGGCCAAAAGACCTAGATTTAAACCCTGGCTCACCACTCACTCACCTCACCTGAGCCATCTTGGAGCAAATAAATCACTTGAATGACATCTCACGGTCCTCATCTGCAACATGGAGGAAGCGATAGCATCTACCACCCGGGCTTGTGGTGAGAATCAAATGAGATGTTAGTTATTGTTAGAGGGTGAAGGGGAATGCCCGGAGAGGGGCCCAGGAAGCAGTTACGGGGCTGTAGGAGGCAGACGTCTGCAGTGGAGGGTCAGGGAGGGCCTTATGGGGGATGTGGCATGCGAGAATGGCCATGACAGATGGGCAGGATTTCAGAGACAGGGACATACTGCCGGCAACGGGAACAACAGGAGCAAAGGCGCAGAGCAGGACGGCCACTGTAGGGCTAGTGAGAGTCGGAGGAGCCCTGAGCAGCACGGCTCTCCCCCTCTGTAATCCCTTCTCTGCCTCTGAGAGTCTGGTCCCTCCCACCTTCCGGGGCTCACAGTCAGCGGGGAAAGATCAGACAAACTAGACGAGATACCAGGTGCAGAAGGCAATGGGGCCTGGGAAGAAAAAGAGTGCCTTTCAGCTGGAGCCATCCAGGGAGACTTCCTAGAGGTGGAGGCATTTCAGCGGATCCTCCAAATTTGAAGTACAGCAACAGAAGATCTCAGATGAACGATGCTATACAGGGCTGATGCCAACTCCCAGAATATGGAGCACAGATGAGTGGCAGGAAATGGATGGAATTGGAGAATAGGATGTGGGGAGGTGAAGGCAGGCCTTGAATGCCAGGCTAAGTACAGGTGAGGTGGGGGGGCACTCAATACTGCAGAGGGAGAGTAAATGCTGTGGTCAAAGTGAGGCTGGAGGTAGATTGGACCCCCCACCCCCCCAGGGTAAAGCGATTGGAGATTCATTCCCTGTGGACCGAAACTCCAAGAGGAGAATAGCAAGACAATTAAGAGAGGCAGCTAGGCCCTGCCCAGACCACATATTTCTCGTTCTCGAAGTCAGGAGACCTCTTAGACTACACAGGTGCAGAAAAGGCTCCTTGGAGGTCAAAACGTGAGTTATGTCAAGGGATGTTCTACCAATAGCCTCTGCGGTAGAATCCACCTTGGCTAAGAGATGCGTGTGCACACATTCAAAGATCTTGAGATCTGCCAAATATGGACTGTGAACCAGGCAAATCAGAATGATTGGCCAAAGGAAACCCAGGAGAAACACCCCATACAAGTAATTCAAACTGCCACGGGGCACGACTCAGGGACTCTTCCTCTAGTCTGCCCGTTTGTCTACCCACAAGTACTGTACTCTTTTCCTCTTAATAAATACTCCACTTGCTTCGATACTGTCTGTCTTGGGTGAGGGCGCTTGGCACTGATCACTGGTCTAGGGGCTAAGATCTGGTGCTTTCACTGCCGTAATCCAGCTCCAATCTCTGGCTGGGAACCCAAGCCCCACTCCAAGCTGTTGCAGGCCACCCGAGATCAAAAGGTCAACTTCAGAAAGATGAGTCTAGGGTAGTGGATAGGAGGGATTAGATCTGAGAAGTTACCCCAGGTCCTGCCATCACCCAGACGAAAGGTTCAAGTGCAGAACACCCCAAGGACAAGAGGAGATGCTGCAAGGAGGAACCATGGGATTTCCAGGGAGAAGAAGAAGAACCTCAAAGAGACCTCTAGTCTTTCCTTCCTGAGTTGGGTTCTCCCCTCTCCAGACCCAGAGATGGATTCAATCTTCTGGGAGTCCCTGGCCCAGGGCTTTCAGGGGACAGGCCACAGGAGGCTGCAGGCTCTCCATCCCACACCCTCTGGCATCTGGGCAGGGTTCAGCAGACAGCTAGGCCTAGAGAGCTAACACTTTACCTGCAATCAAGTCCATCCTCAAATTCAAGGCATCCTGGCCCTTGTTGCCCTTCTTGCGCCCCTTCTTCAAATCTAATTGGGTCTCTCAAGTCCCGTGGCACCGACGGGGTTAAAGCCAGCTCGTGTCACCGCCCCCGCCAACATCCCCCCGCCCCCCCAACCTGCCCGCCGCCGCGGCGAATGCCGAAGCCGGAAAGCGCGGGCCGAGGGGGGTGCATCACTGCCGCTGAGTGACGGGCGGGCCTTTGATTGGCAGCTGCCGGGCGGCGGGCTACTGGGGAGGGGGCCCGGGGGTGGGCTCTGGCGGGCGCCCAGAGCCGGGTTCGTGCCCGCCGCGGCCGGGCCGGGCTCGCTCCTCCGGCGCCCGAGCCGGGCTGGAGCGGCGGGGCGGCGCCCTCCCCGGTACCCCGCGGGCGGGCGGGCGTCTCTAAGGTGGCAGTCCGGGTGCGCGGCAGCGGCTGCGGCTGCAGGAGCGCGCTCGGCGCCCGGGCTCGGGCTCCAGCCGTCCGGGGGGCGCCCCCAGCGCTCACCACGCAGCGCGCCGACACCCTCCAAGACCGCCCCCCCGAGGGGCGCGGGTGGCTCCCCGCCGGCCCTTGTCGGGCGCGGCGCCCAGCAGCCGTCTGAGCCCCTGACGTCGGGAGGGACGTGCGGGACCGCGCGCTCCCCGCCCCCAACCCCCGCCTCGCGGCCCGGGCTCAGAAGGAAGCGAGGCTGAACTTGAGCAGGGAACCCCGAAAGGCCGCCGGAGCCGCGGGAAGCGGGCGGCCGCAGGATGGCCGAGGGGCCGGGCAGCGGAGGGCCCCGCGGGGACGGGGCTGGAGGCGGCCGGGCGGCCGAGGAGGAGGTGGTGCGAAGGCGCTGCCGGCGAGGCCAGGAGGCCGAGGCACCCCGGAGCGGGGCCGCCGGACCCCCGGTGGAGGAGCGGTTCCGCCAGATGCACCTACGGAAACAGGTGTCTTACAGGTAAGGAGGATGCGGGCAGAGGGGAACCCGCCGCTTGGGACCACCCCCACCTTCCATCAAGACTCCTGGAACGCCTGCCTGGCAGGACCTGGGGGTTCAGAATCGACTGCCAGGGGGTCTCTGTCCTCTGTGTCCACGGGGGAGCTTCTGCGGCCCTTCCTCTAATGAACGTGTAATAGTGAAAGCCCTATTCATTCAACGTGGAGTTACTGACGCCAATTACGTGTCAGGCTCTGTACTAGGCGCTGAGGGGGGGAAATAATCAAGATATGATCCTTACAAACCTCTGTCTGCTGGGGAGACCCAGGTGATGCCCCCAGCCCTTCTTCTGGGGGAAAGAGGGACCCTCCCCCTTCATTCAATAGGTCTTACTTGAGCTTTCCTGGGGGCTGACCCTGTGCTAGGCGCTGGCCTGTGGAAGTGACTGAGGTGCCCTCCCTGCCACCATGGCTGAGACCCTGCTGCCTAGAGAAAGGGAAGGAACCCCCCTGTGGACCCCTCTGCCCATGCAGATCCTCCCTGGCATCCCGGCGGCAGACTGAAACTTGCCCTCTCACCCTACCTTCACCTGTGCCCGGAGGAATCAGCTGGAGCAGCGGGCCCCAGGGACCACTTCTCTGATTTGGGATGGGGTGGGGGAGGACCGCCCCTCAAGAAAGGGTGGGTAAGTTACACAGAGAAGGGATCCGAGGGGGTTGGAGGAAGAGTGAGGACAGCCCTTATCATCCCCATCTCCCAGACCACAGCCTCAACCAGGACTTGCTGCCCCTCTCAAAAGCCCCTGGCTCAGAGTGACCTTTGGGGGGTCCAGCAGGGACATGAAGTTATCTACAGTCCTTGAAGCCATCAGCCTGGTTAGAGGGGACAAATCTCTCTGTTCACAACCCCGAGGACTTGGGATGTGTGAGGCTGCCCTGCTCCTCCCTGGGGCTTCTGGGAAGGAATATTCTAAAACTGACCAGTCCTGGGAGCTTGAAGGACTCCAATTTCTTTTTAACATATATTTACGTTTATTTATTTGGCTGTACTGGGTCTTAGTTGCGGCATGTGAGATCTAGTTCCCTGACCAAGAGTCAAACCCAGGCCACCTTGCTTTGGGACCAGGGAAGTCCTGGACTCCAGTATTTTTAATGGCTATGAAACCATCAGGGGAGGAGATGAGAGATGAGGGGAGAGGACTTCACCACCACCATGAAGTGAGATGTTCAGAATAAATGGGGCAGGAGGTGAGGTTCCCGTGGCCCTACTTTCACCGTCTGAGGCCTGAAAGGAATCAAAGGTACCCTGGACTACAGTTCCAAGTTCTTCTAGAACACTGTGCTGAGAGAAGGGCATCATCTGTCCCCTAGTTGCAGAGAGAGGGGACCCTGAAAGTCTCCTGGGAGAGGAGAGAGAACAGAGACTGATGGGTGATGGGGCATCGAATGGAAGAAATATTACTCTGGGAGTCAGGAGGCCTGGCTTGTATTCCCACTTTTGGCAGTGACTTGCGTTGTGTCCTTGAGCTAGACACACACACTCTCTCTCTCTCTCTCTGGGTCTCAGTTCTTCACCTGTGACATAAGAGAGTGACCCAAGGTTTTCCTTAAGCTGTGGGTCAGGACTGAACAGCATCTGGAGCTGAAAAGGAAGCCAGTGTGGAGTAGAGGCTTAGGGGGATGGAGGCAGAGAATGACCCAAGGGCCGAGAAGATGCTATGTGGGAACACACACACACTCGGAGACAGACACGAGGGCTGGGATTGGCCCAGGGCGGCTCCTGAATGGAGGGCGCTCCCCAGCCCAAACCTGAGGCCTCTCGTCACTAAGGACGCAGGGTCACCAAGCTGTGGCTCCCCTCTGACTGTGAAAGGATGGGGAGATGGGGAGACCTCTGGGTCACCTGTGTGAAGGCTGCAGAAAACAGCGTCATGGGGGACTCCAGCTGTCGTCACCCCTGGACAGATCAAGTGAGGCGCCTCCTCACACCCGGAGGCAAGGCCAGAAGTCTTGTCTTAGGACCAGGGCAGGATGGAGCGTCAGGGCAAGAAGGGTGGAGGAAGCCCTGAGAAAGAGACAGGGACCCCAGTGGGAGGACTCAGCCCTCCCCTGTGACTGTCGTCCAGGCCGCTGGGGGCTGGCCAGAGCTCAGGCCCGCCGTAGGCCTTTCCACCTCCTCCGCCTGCCTGCAGTTCCATGCAGCTCTGGCTCGAAGCTAAACCTCCCACCCCGCTGTGAGGAGCTGCTAAGAAAAGCAGTTGAAAGCCATTCACTGAGAGAAAAGGCTTTTAGACAGAAATGCGGGGGCAAAAAAATTCGAGGGCGAGGGGTGGCAGCGGAAGTGGGATCGGGCCTGGCTGCCTCTGACGTCAGTGAGGACGGGGGTTTTCAGCAGGACAGTAGGAGCTTTTAGGGCCATGGGGGTTTCTGGGAAATAGGTTCCCTTCCACTCCGCAGCAGCTCCGGGGGTGTGGGCTGGAAGCAGCCCTGGCAGCTGCTTCAGGGGGATGGAGAGGCGGCAGGTTTCTGGCAGGAGAAATTCTTGGCGGGGAGGGAAGTGGGAGGACACCTTGTTTCTGCCTCTGGGCCTGAGGAAAACTCCCAGGCACTCAAGGACTGAGCTCAAGGCCCACTGGAGGGTGGCCTCCAGCCTAGGGGAAGCCAGGGGTATAAGAGACGCTGGGTTTGGCCTGAAAGGACCAGTCAGAAGATGCGGAACTTCAACCTCTGGAGAAAAGCCCAGTGGATCCCAGACCCCAGATCAGCTGAGGATCTCTTTTAAAATTATTTCTAAAGCCCTCCCTAGAGATCCTGATACAGAGGGTCTGGGCTTGGGTCTGGGCATCTCGACTTTTAAAAACCTTCCCCAGGTGGGACTTTACTAGGTGGTCCAGTGCCTAAGACTCCGTGCTGCCAATGCAGGGGGCCCAGACTCGATCTAGGGAACTAGATCTCACATGTTGCAACTAAGGTTCGGCACAGCCAAATAAGTAAATAAATAAGATTAAAATAAACAAAAAGAATTTAAAATAGTAAAATGGGTGGAAAAGAAAAACCTCCCCCAATAATTCTGATAGTCAAGTAGGTTTGGAAACCACAGGCTTTACCTATAGAGAAGCTGGAGGAGATAGACAAAAGGTAAAAAGTGAGCTGGATCATTGGGGGTGTGGCTGGCAGGGGCATCCCTTACTGGATGCTGCTGTGGCCCTCGAATTCCAGCTGGTTCGAATTCCAGCTCTGCCGCTTCCTAGCTGGGTAAATCACTTTCACCTCAGTTCAGTCACTCAGTTGTGTTCGACTCTTTGTGACCCCACAGACTGCAGCACGCCAGGCCTCCCTGTCTACCACCAACTCCCGGAGTTTACTCAAACACGTGTCCACTGAGTCAGTGATACCATCCAACCACGTCATCCACTGTCGTCCCCTTCTCCTCCTGCCTTCAATCTTTCCCAGCATCAGTTGTGGCCCTAGAAGGACCTTAAAGGAGTACCAGCACCTCTGTCTGGAGCTGACCCTGGGCCAGACACTGTATGAGATACAAGTATGAGATAACATTCTTCTCTTGACAGAAGTATGATTCAGTCCAGGGCCAGGCAGTAAATATTTCCAGCTTTGCAGGTCACATGGTCCTGTAGCTCTGCTCTGCCATCACAGTGCAAACGCAGCCGTACACAATATGGAAACCAATGAGCGTGCCTGGATTCCAGTAAAACTTTATTTATAGGCACTGAACTTTAAATTTCATATGATTTCTACTGTCACAAATATTATTCTTTAGCTTTTTTTTCCAACCACTTAAAATTGTAAAGATCATTCTTAGCTCACAGACCCACAAAATCAGACAGTGGGCCAGATGTAGTCCACTGGCCATAGTTTGCCAACCCCTGATCCAGCAGATGGGCATGAGATGAATACTTGGGAAAGACAGCTGATGGTGGGCATTAGGAACAAACCTGGGCATTGAGCACATTGGCACATGCATTGCACTGAGAGAGACAGTGTGATGCCCGTGCATACAGTCTTCAGGGTCAGAGAAATCTGGGTTCGAATTCCAGCACTGCCGCTTCCTAGCTGGGTAAATCACTTTCACCTCTGACCTCATTTCCTCTATGGAAAATGGGAACAGTAATACCTATACCAGAAGGTGGCTGGCAAGATGAAATAAGACATGTAAAGTTCCTGACTTTTAGCAGGAGTGAGACGGAAGTTAGATCGTCTACCCTCTCTAGCTGGATCTCCTTGTGGGTTGGGGGTGCAGGGCAGGCCAGAAAGGTCCCTTAACAAGGCTGGCCTGGAACAATGGATGCTTGGTGAGACCCGGAAGTTAAGTGAGAATTCAACAAAGGGAGGGCTTCCCAGGTGGCGCTCTTGGTAAAGAATCCACCTGCCAATGCGGGAGACACAAGAGGTGCGGGTTTGATCCCTCGGTCAGGAAGATCTCCTGGAGAAGGAAATGGCAGCCCCCTCCAGTGTTCTTGCCTGGAGAATCCCAGGGACAGAGGAGCCTGGCGGGCTATTGTCCATGGGGTCACAAAGAGTCGGAGATGACTGAGCAACCGAGTGCAAGAGCAAAGATTGAGCATGTGTGCATGAACCCAGACTGCAGTCCTCACCGCGCCCCCTCCACCCCTACAGAGAGGCTGGGGGGAAGAGATCAGGGGTGCCAGCTGGCAGGGGAGGGTGCCCCCTGCTGTGGGCATGGAACTGCGGGTACAAAGCTCCTCGAGGGAGGGGCACCTGATCCGACTCTCCCTGCTGCTATTTACCAGAAGCTAAAAATAACCCAAGAGTGACAGGGAGATGGGGCCGATTTGTAATTTAAATAGCAACAGGATAAAGCAAGGAGCTGCAAGAGATCACATTCTGTCCTGAATTAAAAATGCAAAAACCGGGGGCAGAGAGCTGAGCTGGAGCTGGAGGAGGGGGCCCACTGCCAGAGGAAGCCGGAAGCTGGGGGGTCTATCATTTTCCTTCCTTTGGGAAGGGCGGGGGCCCAGGCCCAGTCCGGAACTCCTTCCTCCCCTCAGGGACCTGAGGTTCTTGCTGACTAGTGAGTCAAAGGCCGGCAGGGAGGGCTGTGCCCAGAGGTGGGGCCAGGCTTATCTCTAAGGCAGCTGTGTTGGGATTGGGATTCCAGAAAGTGGGCCTTATCAGACCCTATTTTGGCCCAGGGTGCTTGAGACAGGCCCTCTCAGCATCCCATGTCCCCCACCTCTTGCACCAGCGGCCTTTCTGGAGGGGAGCTGGAAAACCAGTTCCAGCAGATGCATTGGAACAGGTTCTTCTCTGCTGTGCTGCTGAAAAGGCTTCAGGAAGCCTGAGCTGGAGTCTCATTTTCACTTCCATCGGTGCCGTTGCAGATCAGAGCATTGAGAGAAGCCCTCAAGGATCCAGGTCTCAAAGACAAATTTAGCACAGGCTAGGGAGGAAACGTGTCTTCGAGGATGCACAAAGTGGGTAGAGAAGGCATTGGGAACCCATTTGTTTTCTGCTGGGCCCCTCTGTGCAAGAACCAGGGTTCTTGGCCTATGGATGTTTGGGGAAGGACGGCTAATCAGGATTCATAGAGTGAGGGAGAATCCGAGGACCGCTGGGCAGCATCTTACAGATGAGAAACTGAGCCTCAGAGACGTTAAGCAATGTGCTAAGATTCCACAGTCAGTAACTGGGAGAGTCAGCATCCAGACTCAGGTCAGTTTCACTCCAAAGCCCTTTGTCAGGCTTCCAAGGCCTGGACATTCATCCTTAGGGATCTTTCCTTCTGACTCTGCACTAAGTGCACAGATCCCTGGGAGGGATAATAGCAGAGGGGTGTGGGGGCTGGGAGGTGGTTCTGCAATCAGAGCTTGTGATCCAACAGATGGGGATGAGAGGCTTGAAGGGCCTGCTTATCTTGCCCTGAGAGGTCTGGTGCTACCATCCAGGCTGGAAGCAGCAGGAAGCTCCTGAGGGCAGATCCAGCTAACCCCAAGCAAGGGCACAGACACCTAGGCTCCTCTCCCCTTCCCTGCGCCCCACCTCCCCCAGCCTGGGCACCTGGGGGGTGCCGAAGGACAGTTTCCAAGAGAGATCGTGGTGTGAGAGACCACCCATGACTCTGGAGCCACCTGTGCTATATTCACAGCTCTCTTGCCCCAGTGGGAAAGGGCCCCCAGGCCCTCCTCCAGATTTCCTCCCACACATGACTTTAATGAGGCTACCCAGAAGGAGCCTAATCAAAATTCCATCTGTCACTAGCCAGTAGCACCTGCAGCCCAGCTCAGGTACATCTGTCTCCTCTGTGGATCGGCAGGTGTTTGGGGGCTCTAGCTTGCTCCCAAGGACTCCGGCAGGTACCTGGATCACAGACTTAGCTGCTGGGAAGGGACGTGGGCTCCAAAAATCCCCCATGTCTCACCACAGCCACTCATGCAAACAGGAAGCCAGCTCCCTCCCTCTGCTCCGCCTGTTGGGCTCCTATATTCAGCTCATTTCAACTTCCATAGGAAGTTACTAAGCACATCCTATGCATCCAGCACAGAGCCAGAAGCAACCCTGGGGTCAGGAATCCTGTAAGGAGATAAGACTGTGTATGCATAAAAAGTCATATAATGGAGGAGTACCTTGGGGGAAAAAAGATGAATGTCAGAGAGACATCAGTGGGGTAGGAGGACTAACTCTAGAGCAGGACTCGACACTTCAGTCTCTCAGTCATGTCCGACTCTCAATCGTGTCCGACTCTTTGCGACCCCATGGACTGCAGCACGCCAGGCTTCCCTGTCCATCACCAACTCCTGGAGCCTACTCAAACTCACGTCTCTCGCGTCGGTGATGCCATCAGCCATCTCATCCTCTGTCGTCCCCTTTCACTTAGTAGGTCTTTATAAAATATGTGTCGTATGAATGAATGAATGAATGAGTGAATGAGTGGAAACCTGGAGATCAGGGAGGGAGATTCAAATGAAACTGTCAGAGCTGGACAAGATTTAGAAACCATCTGGTCCAACCCAGAGATATTAAGTGATTTGCCCAGCATTGCACAGCAAGCTCTGGGGTTTGACCCAACTCTTTCCACCTTCCCGTTTTTTTGTTGTTGTTTTTTTTTTTGCTTTGGGGACTGGGGTTTTGCAAGATGGAGGTTCAGATTGGCCAAGCTCTATGGGCAGATGGGGCAAAGGAAGCAGCATAAGCGGAATGGAGTGGCGGGGTGAGGGCAGCGTGTTAAAGGAAGTGTGAAGAAAGAAGGAAGAAATGTTTATTGAGAACTTACTGAGAGGCAGGCACCAGCACGGTGTGAGCTGAGAGAAACATCTCTGCAGGGAAAACTTGGACCGAGAGGCCAAAACGAAAGGAACCAGAACATAAGGAACCCTGAAGGTCAGGCCAAGGAGGTTGGCTTGGCTGGTTTTGAGAGCAGAGACTGTCCAGACCGTGGGTTTCGTGTTTGGTGCCCTGGTACATTTCTTTTCCCCAGTTCCCACTCGCTCATCCAGGCCATGGAAAGTAGAACACCCCATCCTCTGGGGCCTCGACCAAGCCCAGAATAATTTTCTTACCCAGATTCCTCTTCCTGTGAGTATCTGCGTGGATTCTGAGGGGTCCCCAGCTCCCCAGTGCTGGCACACCTTGTCCTAGGAACTGCCAAGGGCATTCTCCCTGGCCCTGTGCACCTGTCCCTTCCAGCCTCATCTTCCCCACCCCACCTTCAAAGCACCGACAGCTCCAGTGAGTACAAGCCCACGGGGACCGTGGTCCACAGCCAGGCTGCTCTATCTCTCAGAGTCCCCAGCCTGCCTGGCTTCCCCTCCAGGAGTCACATTTCCTGCTTTCTGCTGCTCCAGGGCTGCCAGAAGCCTCACTGAAAACAAGCCCAGCCCCATTTCCTCTGTTTAACTGTTCAAGTTACTTCCAGAATCCCTGGGGGGTGGGGGAAGACAAGGCCCTGCAACAGCCTCCTTCTAGTACAGGCCTCGGCCTGGCTGGGGCTTTACACAGGCCTCTGTTGGGGCTTTACACAGGACCCGCCTTGATCGAGGCAGGATGATGGGCTGGAGGCAGAAGCCCTGGGAAAGGGGGTGCCAAGCCTCAGTGGCATTACCTGGCTCTGTCCCCAACCCCACAGGGACAGTAGGATGTCTTATTCACGGGTACCGACTCAGGGGTGAAAGTCTTATTTCTACCACTCACAGGCTGGGTCCCCTTGGACAAATGAGCTTAGCCACTCTGTGCCTCAGGTTCCCCATCAGTCAAAGGGGGGAAATAACAAGATCTATGTCATAAGGTTGTCACAGGAATTCAAAGGTTTGGGGCACAGTAATGTCCAAGAAATATTAGCTATTTATCATTATTATTATTACCAAGTATTACTTATGCATGACATAGTGTGATTTATGAAACGAATAGCTGATGAGAAGTATTATGTTCCAGTCATGAGGGCCACAAAGGTGATTACAGTGCCAGACGGAGCTTTCTTTCTTTTTTTAATTAATATTTGTTTACTTATTTATTTGGCTGTGTCAGGTCTTCTTTGCGGCACGTGGAATTTTAGTTCTGACATGTGAGATCCAGTTCCCTGATCAGGGATCAAACCCTGGCCCCCTGCATTGGGAGCCGCTGGACCACCAAGGAAGTCCCCAGATGAGGTTTCTAAGGGCTGTACATTCATTCCTGTGTCTGCAGGTTCTGTAGTGTCAATATTTATTGAAGTGACCTGAACTGACACCGTTTCTGTCCTCGAGAAATTTACAGCCTTTCTGGGGTAACAAACACATATAGAGCTAAAGAACTAATTATAGAGCAGCATGATTAAAGAGTGCTTGAGGAAGGTATGATTTCCATCCCAGAACCAACCCTAATAATAAAGAGTAAGTATATGCCTTACTATTTATTTAGCAAATTCTCAGAAATGGCCTCAAAGTCCACCCAGCGTGGCCTCTTTGCTATTCTTTAGACACATCCAGTACATTCCTCCTCAAAGGACCTTTGCTCTGACTGTTTCTTCCACTTGGACTGCTGTTCTCCCAGGAAGTCACATCTTTTACTCTCTCAATTCATTCGAATCTGTTCTCAACTGTTGCCTCTTCAGGGAACATCTCCATTATCCTCCTCTTCCCCCTTCACCGTGGCTTCATTTTTCTCTGTAGCTCATCTCATCTCATCCCCTGACATTCTTTCATATATGATTTGTTTAGAATAGAATTTAAGCAACAACACGAGGTTAGAGCGCGTGCTCCTTGCACACTGCTGTCCAGTCTGATCTGGAGCCTGATGCGCAGAAGGCACTCAGCAATTGTTTACATGAATTAATTTATAAATCCTTTTGCCTCTTATTTAATCCTCCTAAAACTAGGAGACGCAGGTTCAATCCCGGGGTCAGGAAGATCCCCTGCAGAAGGCAATGGCAACCCACTCCAGTATTCTTGCCTGGGAAATCCCACCAACAGAGGAGCCTGGTGGGCTACAGCCTATGGCGTCGCAGAGTCCGACTCGACTTACCAAAGAAACGACAACAAAAAACTCCAGGAGCTTGGTTATTACTAGTGCCCCCTTCCACGTTACAGATGAGAAAATAGAGGCTCAAAAAAGCTCCCTGACACGCGTGTTCCCTAGTCTATCTATTTATAGCCTACCTTATTCCTAAAAGGGTTTCAGGTGACCTTGGAGAGACAGACCTCTCGGACCAGGGTACACAGCTGGTAAGGGGCAGAAACAGGATGTAGGACCACATCATCTAGTTCCATTCCAGTTACCTTTCCATTCCGCCACATTCTGTGTGCCTGACCCTGTGTTAGGCGGTGTGGTGCTCACAGGGCTGAGAGGAGACAGCTGCATGCAGGCTGGGCATGGTCCCAGGGCACCCGGTGGTGGTGATGAAGGGGGCGGCCTTGGCAGGACCAAGAGGTGAAGATCAGAGCTGTTAGGCGGAGAGGGAGGCCAGACGGGGGCCGAGGTTCAGATCCCAGCCTGGGCAGGCCTGCCGGCTGCCTGGCAGCCTCTGACTTGGTATTGTCTCCTGACTGCTGGGCCGGGCTTGTCCTCACCTGCCTCTCGCCCTCTCGGGCTGGCAAGCCCTTCTTGCCAGCCAGCCTCCTGCCCTGGCCAGCGGAAGGCGTCTGTGAGGCCTGTGGTCCTCTCCGGGGCAGCCGGCCGGCCTCTCGCAGGGCCCCCGGGTCAGGAAGTGCCGAAAGAGGAAGAGAGTCGCCGGGCAGGATGAGCGCACGGGGGGCCGGCCGCAGTACTGGGGGAGGCTGCGATGAGGCTGCAGCTCTTGGCCCCGCGGAGCTTCTGGCGACGGAAGAAGGGGAGCGGCCCGGGGCTCTGAGACAGATGTGGCGCTACCGCTCCTGGGACGTCCCACAGATCCCAGCCGAGGTCCCCCAGTCTCAGTAGGTACTTGGGCGGCCTGAGAATGGACACGGGGACCTTTGGCCCTCAGTCCCTCCATGAGCCTTTTATCTGGGGTAGGGGAGTCAGCCGAAGTGGGGTTGCCCCTCTCCCTGTGTCCGGTGGCTCTGCAGAGGCTCAGAAAAGGACAGAGGGCTTCCTGGCAGACTAAGAGGGGCTCTGATGTTGGAATTGTTGGGGGGCAGTGTGGCAGGGGGCTGAGCTTGCAGAAGGCGGAGTCGAGGGAGCTAACAGCAACGGGATCTGGGAAGAGAAGCCCCCACGGGAATGTGGCAGTGGATGTCTTGCACAGAATCAGTAGGGTCTTCAGCTGCCTCTGATCTCCCTGCTGAGAGCCTGGTCAGAGCCATTGGCAAACTTTCCCAAAGGGTCCCAGGCACCCGAGGAGGACCGTGTCCAGCCCCCTGGGGGATTTCACTGCTGCTCTGGCACCTGCTGCTGGTGGGAGCACTCCAGGGGGTGGTACCCCATGCCTGGTCCAGGCCAGGAGGAAACTCGAAGGAAGCTGGGAGAAGGTTCTGAGCTTCTGGATGGTGACTGTTGGTTTCAAAAGGCAGGCTTGCCCACATGTCACAGCTCCCAGCACTGGCTGTATGTGGCTGGCAGAGGCTGGAAAATGGGCTGCCAGAACCCCAGAGAGGGTGAAAGTGAAGTGACACAGGATGTGGCTTTGCAGAGAGGAGTGCTAACAGAAACAGCGGGCACCTCATATGGGCATCAGGGTGGCAGTGCTGGAGGGAGAAGACCATACTCTCCAGACGCCTGGCCGCCCTGCAGGAGCTATCAGAGGCAGCGCCCGAGCTGCTGATTCTCAAGTGTGTGTGTGCTGGCCTTGCCAACCACAGGTGACTGCTCTGGTTCCAGCGGTTTTCCTCATCTCTAGAAGGGGACAAACTTTGCTGTCTGAGGGGGTGTGTTTGTATGTCTGTCAGGTACACTTCTAGGTGAGTAAGGTATATGGAGCGAAGCCCAGGTGACTCTGGTAAAGAATCCACCTGCCAAGGCAGGAGTCACAGGAGACACAGGTTCGATCCCTGGGTCAGGAAGATCCCCTGGAGGAAGAACTAGCAACCCACTCCAGTATTCTTGCCTGGAAAAAATCCCGTGGACAGAGGAGCCTGATGGGCTCAAAAAGTCACAAACTGTCGGATGTGACTGAGCAGAAACGTACGAGGTATACTTGAGGGGGATGCAACGTGTAACCATTGTCCTGGGTTATATTTGAGCATAGAAGGCAGACGTGTGTGTTCGCTGACGGCATGTATGTTGGGGAATGACAGTGCGGCCCTTCCTCTTGTCTACGTATTTGTGTGTGAGAGACGTGCAGGCGAGTCCTGTGGTGTAAGAGATCTACAGGCCCCCTCGCAGGTTGTGCTGGGAAAGTGCCATGTACCGGGAGTGTGACAGGGCTAGAAACAGCCTTGCAGAGATGCGCAAAGGCGAATTTGTGTAACAGACGTGTCCCCGGTGTGCGCGAGGGTCCTAAAGTGACTTGGGTCCTGGTATAAAATCTCTGAGGTGTGAGAAGCTGGGGGTGGGCAGTGCTCGACGAGAGTAATGGGTGCGCGTAACCGTGTGTGGGGCGTTTGTTTCCGTGCGTGCCGGGGGCGCCGTGTGAGTTTTGTTCCCGTGGGCGTGATTCCGGAGAGCCGAGCGAGTAGGGGTGGAGCTGCCGTAAGTGGCCGTGACGGGCGCCCGGTGTGCGAGAGAGGCGTCTACTCCCTGTAGTCGTGGGAGGGGCGGTGGCGACAGCCCCCCTCGCGAGTGTGCAGTTGTGAGCGTGTGGGTGGCCCGGTGGGGGCGGGGCAGGCGGGGCTGAGAGGAAGAAAACAAGGTTGCGCGTGTCCGGGTTCGCGGGCCGCGCGGGCGTGTCAGGCTGCAGACGCGATCGGATCCCGGCGGCGGACCCGCTCTGGCTCGTGGGCGGGGCATCGGGCTCGTGGGCGGGGCCTCTGCGGCCCCACCCCCTCTCTCGGCCCCGCCCCGCCCCTCTGGCGGCCCGGGCGGCTTGCGGCTCGGCGGGCCGCCGGCAGAGGGCGCGGCGGGCCGGGCGCCGCCGCGTAACCGAGGGGGCGTGCTCGGCGGCGGGGCAGGCAGCGGCCCGGCCAGCTATGCGGGGTCCTGCGGCCGCAGCTGGCGGCACTTCCTGGAGCGGCGGCGGCCGCTTCCCCGGCACCTGGGCGTGGGGCGCGGGGGCGCGCGGCGCGGGGCGGGCGGAGTCAGCGCGCGCCATGGCCGAGGCGGGCGCTGAGGAGCCGGCGTGCTGAGCCCCGGCCGCCGGCCCGGCATGGGCGTCTCCCGCGGGCCCGCCGCCGGCCGGGGCTAGGGCCGGATGGAGCCGCGGGACGGCAGCCCCGAGGCCCGGAGCAGCGACTCCGAGTCGGCCTCCGCCTCGTCCAGCGGCTCCGAGCGCGACGCGGGTCCCGAGCCGGACAAGGCGCCGCGGCGTCTCAGCAAGCGGCGCTTCCCAGGGCTGCGGCTCTTTGGGCACAGGTGAGCGCGGCGGCGGGAAGCATCCCTCGGCCACCTGGTGTTGACCCCGGGCGGGGTGTCCCTGCGCGCTGGCGACCCGGGCTGTCTTGGCGTTGGGCTCTGCATGGGGGTGGTCCGCCCCCGGCGTCCGGCCACTGTCACCGGGTGGGTGGGGAGGTGTCATTCTCTGGCACCGGCAGCTCAGCGCGCCTTCTCTGGGGTACTGAGACTGGGGCGGCTTCTAGCTCTCCAGCAGAGAGGCAGAATCACGTAACCCCCTGGCACTAGCGGATCGGGCCCCCACGACTAGTCACGATCCCCTTTCTTGGCACTGATGGGAACCGGGCGCCCTCTGAGCCTCCCGGCCCCAGGGAGGTGGGCAGTCACGTCGTCGTCGTCACCCTGGTCCTCCGGGTGGCCGGGTTGCCTACCACCGCGCTGCATGGCATCCGCAGAACGTGGCCTCCTGGATCCTACTGTCACGACCCATGCCTGTCCCCGCAGCCCTGGTCACCGATTTAATCGCTGGGCATTTTAAGCTGCTCCTTGGGGTGGGGGGGTGGGGTAGTCTGACCACCTGTTCTACACTGCTCTGATTTAGCAGGGAGGCCCCGCAACCTCTGCTGGGGAGTAGACACATCCCCCTCTGCCGCCATCTAGTCCTGCTGGGAAGGGGATGGGGTGCTGGTTCTTTCAAGCTCTGTCTCGCCCCCTCCCCCAGCACGCCAAATGTCACCATCTTGTGCCTGTGACAGGGCTTTGACCAGGACTCTGGGGGAGGGTGTGGAAAGACTGAGTGGAAGGCGCCAGGGGCCTGTGTGCTGGCTTTGGCCCGGGAGCCGCTTCCTGCCCCTGCAGTCCGGGTGTAAGGTGAGAGGAGGTGGAGCCCCGTGAGTGCTGCCACCTGGCTCCCTGGGCTTCCTCCTGGCTCACCCTGGCCTTCTCTCCAGCGGCCGCGGAGCTTGCAGCCAATCAGCTCAGGACCCCAGAGCTAACTCAAATTGGACTCTGACCACTTGGAGTGTGCCCAGGGCCTCCTGCTCACTTGCTCTCAGTTGTCCAGGCTTCATGGTACTGGGGGCCCCCCACGCCCCGAGCTTTGCCCTGTCCCTTCCCCAGAGGTGACCTCACCCACCAATAACACGGGCAGCTTTTTCCTGTACAGGTTGGCGTCCCTGTGATGCTGACCTGCTCCCTCTGGCTGCCCTGCCCTAACCAGGGCCCCGCTCTTTGCCCCTGCACTGTGTCGCCAAGCCCACAGATCTGGATCCTCACACGGGCAGGTGGAGCTCCCTCCGTAGGCCCTTGTGAAACCGTGCAGGCTTCGGTGTCACATCAAACGGGAAAGGGCGCAAAGCTACTCATGCCTCCGTTTTGTCACCCACAGCCCTGCAAGAGGGAGCAGTTGACACCCAGCTCCACAGGATGTAGCCTCCAATGTTCACAGGCTCGTGGCGGGGGGGGGGGGGGGGCTCCGCCAGAGGCTTCCTGTCCCTGCCCACAGGGCACAAGTGTCAGGCTCTTCTGACCTGTGGCTGTGTCCCTCGTGAAGGGCACAGGTGTGCGCACATAGCAGCGAACCCTCAGGAGGAAGAAAAAGAAGCGGGAGAATGGCGGGTACCTTTACATCAGTCTCTCAAATAAGCAGGATGGGTATCAGCCTCTCCCGTTTTTATAGATGAGCGGAACACAAGCTCAAAGAGATGAGTAGTTTGCCGAGAATCACACAGCAAGTTTAAGAGTCAGAGACAGAGTTTGAACTCTAGTCTAATTCCAAAACCCGCATCCTTTTCTCTCTACCAAACAGAGCGTCACAGTGACCTCAGGACCTTTAGGAAGTACAGATTCCTAACTCTTACCTGGGCATGTCTGACTCGTCAGGTCTGCAGGTGGGGCTGGGCATTTTATAAAACTGGCCAAGTGTTTCTAAAGTGCTTCCAAGTTTGGGAGCCATCGTGTTACATCCCACTGGGGATGGTAAGTGATCTGATAGGTTAGTGAATGAGAAGAACCTCCAACAGCACCTCCGGAAACATGGCAGGAGTGTTCCCTGCGTGGTAGCATTGTGCTCGGGCAGCTGGCA
Organism: Muntiacus reevesi; assembly: GCF_963930625.1. Classification (NCBI taxonomy): domain Eukaryota; kingdom Metazoa; phylum Chordata; class Mammalia; order Artiodactyla; family Cervidae; genus Muntiacus; species Muntiacus reevesi. The sequence continues at coordinate 16,029,615 of NC_089257.1, read as the reverse complement.
TAAAGAAGTGAATGTGTTTGGAAAACCCCGTAGAGTCAGGGAGAGGGCAGCCGGGGGCAAAGACTTCCTCCTGGCAGGCCTGGAGTTCAGAGAGTCAGATGTCCCCCGGGGCTGATTCCGGCCCCTTGCTTTGACTGGAGGCAGGGCGGGACAGATATTGGGAACCGTGCACTGCAGTGGCGCTGCCTCTTTGACAGTATCACCTGGCCCTGCCCTCTTTCTGGTTGCCAGCCTCAGGTGAAGCTCCCCAGTGCCCCCAGCTGAACCCAGTCCGCCGTCCTTCCTCAGGCTCTGAGCTCATCCTCAGCCCCGCTCTTGCTGCTCATTGGACCTCCGCCCTCTGATGATCAGCCCCCACCTTGCTTTCCTTCTCTCCGCACACCGCCCCACCGCCCGTACACACTTCAGACCCTGGGACCAAGGGTCCCGCTTTGCGAATAGACCATGGCTGGGAGAGACAGTAGCAAATAGATTGGGCGGCTGCAGGTGCTGTGCTGAGTCTTCTGCATTCAGATCTTGGCTCGATGGTAGAGGTCTGGAAGCCCCTAGCATTTGGATCTTGGCTCAGTGGTAGAGGTCTGGAAGCCCCTAGCATTTGGATCTTGGCTCAGTGGTAGAGGTCTGGAATCCCCTAGCATTTGGATCTTGGCTCAGTGGTAGAGGTCTGGAATCCCCTAGCATTTGGATCTTGGCTCAGTGGTAGAGGTCTGGAAGCCCCTAGCATTTGGATCTCGGCTCAGTGGTAGAGGTCTGGAAGCCCCTAGCATTTGGATCTCGGCTCAGTGGTAGAGGTCTGGAATCCACTAGCTTTCGGATCTCGGCTCAGTGGTAGAGGTCTGGAATCCACTAGCACTCTGCCGTGGGCTTGGGAGGGGTAGCGATGGTACATGGGCCGTGTGTTTACTGTCCTTGGTGTGGTCAGGAGGAGGACGGCCTCCGCCTGGCAGCCTCTTTGGCATCTCCCTTAAAGCCCCCCGCAGCCTCTCACACGTTCACCGTCTGGAAGCTGGGGAGCAGTTTGCCACCGTGCCTTTTTTATTTAGCCCAGGAAGGCTCAGTGCTCCTCCCCAGCTCCATTCCACGTCTCCTGCTGGGAACCATCAGCCTCTCCCCACGAGGAGGTATAGGCCCCGCCCTACCCAGGGCATCTGGCTTTTCCTCTCCTGACCATTCAGCCTCAGGACCTGAGGGGTGGTTAGTCGGAAGTGGGCGGGAAGGTGACTGCCTCCTCCTCATCTTCCAGGGCCCACCTCCAGAGGATGCCCTCCAGCCTCTGGCCCTGTGGCAGCAACCTGACCCCAGGCAGGTCACACAGCTGGTGGATTAACTGGTTTGGCACCCCAGGGGCATCAGAAATTACCTGGCCGTTCATCCGTCTAGACGGAAGGAGCCTCAGCCTGCAGAGCCCATGGGAGCCCGAGCATGGGGTGTACCCGCCCTGCCCTTCATCCTGCTTAAAGTCACTCGTTCCGGAGGGCGGGAGGCACACCTGTGGGACAAGTCGGAGACAATAGGTCCCATTTAGAGGTGCTGCCACGCGGGGCCCAGTGAGCTGGACCTGGAGTCCAGACAGCGGAGGCTGCCTGCCGCGGCCTGAGCGGCAGCAGCTCCACTTGAGGTTGGTTTTGCAACGGTCGGAAAGGACGTGTTGAGGGACGCCTCACGTGCAGAGGCGGGAGCCCGGGCTCTGGCGCCCGGTTGTCTGGGTGCAAAAGGCGCCTCTCTGAGTGGTTTGTCTTGCTCAGGCTAATTCTGGGAGCAGCCCTGGGGGCCAGGGGAGGCAGCTGTGAGCCAGGGCCCCGGGTTTGGGAAGAAAAAGGGGCCTCAGCATCTGAACTGCGGGTCGGCTCACCTGACCGCCCACTCCCCACACAACACCGAGTTCCAGTGGGAGCTGGCCAGGCCGGGCGCTGGTGGGACCCGTGGTCTTCCCCCTGCTGCCACGCACCCGCAGCTCTGGCTTAACGGGCAGGGGAGGGGTGCGGGCAGCTCTTGGCACTTTTTTTTCTCTGTGCTGTTGTCCGGAAAGGTCAGGTCTCAGGATGCGGAGCCGCCCGGGACTGTCACTTGGCAAAAGAGAGTGCAAGAGTGGGTGTCCTCCTCGACAAGGACAGGGGAAGGGCCGAGTGAACCTGGAAGGGGGAGAAGCCCGCCTGCCCTCCTCCACTTCTGGAGCCCTCTCCAGGATCCACCACTCACGCCTTGAGCAGAGGGAGAGGCGAGTGGGCACGCTGGCCCAGAGGCCTGGCCTGCGCTTGTCCCTAGGAGAAGCCCGGGTGGGCTCCCTGTCTCTGGCCAAGGCAAGCAGGCTCCCCGGGTCCACGAGCCGATGGGGAACTTTTCCTGCAGTATCACCAGAGCGACACAAGGGGGCGACAGCTACCACCGAGGGCCGGGCGAGACAGGGCCATCCCCTGCCTGCCCTCCGCTGGGCCGCGGGCCTGTGGGTGAGCCCACACGGCCGCCTGCTGCTGACAGTCTGGCCGCCAGGGCGCAGGAGGCAGGCTGGGCGGGAGCCTCCACGTCCCCTGACCCGACCCCCTCTCCGCCTCTGAAGACCGAGGCCCAGGGCGGCGGCCTGGACGGGGCTGAGGTCCCGCAGCTAGCGAGGGGTCATCTGGGCCCCCAGTGCCCGTCCCCTGACTCCAGGATCGTGCCAGGGCCCCGGAGGCCTCCCCGCCTCCTGAGAGACCCTCAGTCTGCCACCTTCTGGCCTGCCCGCCCTCGCGCCTCCCTGCTGCCGGCTGAGTGATTCTCTCGGTGGGCCTGTGGGGAGCCCCCCGCGCCTGCATCCAGGCTCAGCGTCTCCCTCATCCTGGGCGAGATCAGGGTGCACCTCCAGGGGGTGCCCCCGCCGAGCCGCTGCCTCTGAACCTCCGCAGGGGTGGGGCCCCAGGGGGCCCTTCAGGTGTCAGCCCCACGCAGGGGCGCAGTGTGGCTCCCCACACCCCGGGGTCTCAGCCCAGGGCCCGCCCGGCACGCCAGTCCCACAGGCAGGAGCCTGCGAAGGTGGTGGCAGGGGGCAGGGGGCAGGTCAGAGCAGCCACCAGACAGATGCCTCTGAGGAGCTTGCTTCCTGCCATCTTTGTGGCCCCCTTCCTCAGCTGAGACCCCAGAGGCAGGGTTCAGTGGCAGAGAGCAGGTCAGAGGCGACCTGAGGCTCTGGGGCCCCTGGGAGGTGCTCGCTCATCCTTCTCCGGCGAGTCACGGTTACCCGAAGCTTGAAAGTCCATCATTTCCTGTAATCCGCCCAACAGCCTTATAGTCGATTTCATTCCCATCTTACATATGAGACCCCAGGGCTCAGAGAGGCCATCGAGGCTCGCGGCCCGGCATCATGCGGTTTACAGAGCCCGAAGCCAAGTCTCTTTCCAAACACCAGGCTGCCCTGGGACGAGCTGGCCCTCCCTGCTTCTATTACTTTCCCGTCACCAAACTGGGAGAGCCTAAGGAGGGGTTTGAGGGCTCCTTGAAAGCGAGAGATCTCTGTCCTGCGTGGGAATGGAGTAAGGCCTCCGCGTGACCCGCGCCCCAGCCCCACGGGAGAACTGCCGCCAGGATCCTCGCTCCTGGGAGAGCAGGCCAGGCCGGGGCGGGGGCGCCCGCAGGCAGGGACACCAGGTTTGTAAGCAGGAGGTCCTGCGGCTCCCTGGCTGGATCCGGAGTGGAGGAGCAAGCCTGGGGCCTTTCATCTGGCCTTCAAAGCGCAGGGAACAGAGGACTCAAGGGACACACTCAAAGGCGCCCCGGGGGGTCAGTGAGCGGCCTGTGGCCCAGGAGAGCAGAGCGCAGCAGGCCTCCCGGGGAGCGGTCTGAGGAGAGGTGGGGCCCCGGCCCTCTCCCCCGACTCCGGAACCTCTCCTTGCGCGCGCCTGGCCGGGCGCCCGTTCGCAGCGCCCACTCGGAGGTCTCTCCCCTGCCAGGGCTGAGCCAAAATAGCTGTCTAGGAGCCTGGGCCCGCACCGCCCACGCCCCAGCATCTTGTGGGTTAACAGCTTGCCTGTCTCTCCGCCCCCCTTCCCCAGCTTGCTGACATTTTACTGAAGCGGGGGTGGTTGTGAAAGGGGGCAAGCTGGTTCCTGCTCCCCCACCCACACAGACACCCCACTGACACCGCCTGTCACCCACTCGCCCTCCCCTTCCAGGGGAGACCTCTCTTCCGGCCCTACCGACCTGGGGCTCCTGCTATGAGACAGCGTGAGCCATGCTCAGGGTTCCACGCTGTGGCAGAAACCTGCCCATGGAAGGCAGCCCCGGGCAGCCCCCAGGAGCTGTTCTCCCTCTGGGGGTCTTTTTTTTTTTAATATATATTTTAAAAATCTTTTAAAAATTTTGTAAAAATTTTTTTAAAAGCATTAAGTATTCTGCCACGAGGAAAGTATACAGAATAACACCTACCAGTTAGCTTGGCCAGATCTTACCAACATACCATAGATAGAGACGAAGGCCTCCCTGTCTCCCTCCCCAGAGGAAACCACAGCCCTGATTGGGGTGTTTAGATTCTTGTGCCTGTTTTAAGATATTTTTCCCCGCACATATATGCATCCATAGCAACACATAGTACAGTTTGGTATAGTTTTGCCTTTGAGTTAAAATGGTGTATCGTACATATTCTGAGTTTAGGTTTTTCCGTCCATGTTGTTTTGGAGATTTAACCATCTTGAAACCTGAGCTCTAGCATGAACCTGTTTTAATTGCCATGTACTATTCCTCTTGTAACTGTCCAGCAGCTTATTTACCCAGTCTCCTATTGATGGACATTTAGGCTGTTGGCAGGTTTTCTTCCATTGCAGGTAATCTTTCAGAGGCGGTGCTGGTCCAAGACTCCTTGTGCGTTCTGTCCACCGGCGTGCTTGGTTGCAGGGCAGTGTGTCTTCAGCTTTGATTTGTTGTTATGTAGTCACTCAGTCACATTCGACTCTTTTGCAACCCCATGGACTGTAACCCACCAGACTCCTCTGTCTGTGAGGTTTCCCAGGCAAGAATACTGGAGCGCTTTGCCATTTCCTCCTCCAGGGATCTTCCCGACCCAGGGATCGAATCTGCATCCGCTTTGATAGTTGTAGCCAAATGATGCTCCAGAGTGGCTGTTCTAATTTTTAGGCCTCTGGAGTTACTTTCTGTCTTTAAAGTTTTGGTAAACCGAGGAATGGGTTACCATGAACACTTTTTCTTTCAAGTCTGCAGTAGCGCCCTGAGGAAGACAAGATGGTGTTATCCCCCTTAATCTGTTGGGGAAATTGAGGCCCAGCCAGGGTAAGAGACTTGGCTTGAGGTTGCATCGCTGGTCAGAGGAAGAATCCATCTGGACCTTTTGAGTCCAAATCCTCAGAAAAGACCTTTGACCCTGGTAACCTCTCAGGGAGCTTGTAGGTGCAGGGGAAAAAAAAAAACCTCTGTATAGAGTGCAGAAAGCCTGGGAAGTAGAGCAGGGCCCAGGTCCGGGGTGGGGGTGGGGGGGGCTGACAGCCGATTCTAAGGTCTTCTCATGGATGGAGGAGGAGGAAGCAGCATGGTCAGAAGATTTCAGAGGAGTTACATTTTGAATGAGGGGTTAAGAGTGGAATGCTGCTCCTGGCAGATGGGGAATGACAGCCTGCTGCAGACACAGGAGAAGGTGACAGGAGGGGCCGGTCGCAGGAGAAGAGGGAGGTGGGGGCCAGCAGGGGCTTCATAAAGTCTCCCGGCAAGGCGTGGAGAGAGGCGGAGGGAGGCGTATCAGCATCCCCATCAGGGATCGGTTTCACCCATTGCTTCTGAGACACGAGCTCAGCCCACACCAGCAACTGGCAGGAAAAGGGCTCAGGACCTGGCCGGCCACTGGGACACTGCCGGGCCAGAGCCCTCCCCTCTCAGCCTGACCCACGAGGCTGCGCCTGGACCGTGCACTGTCCTCTCCATTCACTCCAAACCACGTCCGGCGCTTCCGGACCCTGGGGATGCAGTGAAGAGCAACACGTGGTCCCGGGGGCACACGGGCTGGTGGGGGATACTGAGTCATAAGCCAGCACCAATGGCCCAGAATAGCCAAGGGAGGACCTGAGCGTGGGAGCAGCTAACCCCCTGGGAGAGGAGGTTGGGGAGAACTTTCCAGCAGAGCCGGTATCTGAGCCAGCCCTGAAAGGAGGAGAGGGGAAAAGATGAGGGAGAGCTCGCTGAGCAGAAGGGAAGGAAGGGTGTCCCAGGCAGAGAGGCTGCCAAGTGCCACCCGGACAGACAGGAAGAGACCCCCGCACGCTGACCGACAGAAGCATCTAGGGGTGGAGGGAGGGAGGGAGAGCGTAAACCCAGGGCAGGTTCCTGGGTCGGAACCCCAACCCTGCCCCTCACTGGCTGCGTGATCACAAGCAAATTATTCAATCTCTTTGTCCCTCAATTTCCTGGTCTGTAAAATGTAGATAATATTACTTTTTATGACATGAAAAGAGATAGTATTTGTAAAACACTTAGGACCGTGTCTGGTACATAGTGAGGTGTGTGTCTGTGAAGTAGAAAGTATGAAGGAGAAATGGGAGAGGAGGCTGAGAAGCCTCTTGACACCCAGACCCACGTCTGCTTTCTGTTCCCTGGCAGTAGAGAGCCACTGAAAGATAGGTGGGCGCTTGAAGCTGAAGTCTGGTGGCAGCGGGAGGCTGGCTTGGAGGGGAGGCTCTGAAGGAATGAGTCAGACGTTAATTCCACAAACGTTCGTCCAGGGCCTCCAGGGAGCCAGGCCCTGAGACGGGGACTCAGGGTGGAAGGAGACAGAGAGACTGGGGATGTGTCAGCAAGGAGCTCAGAGCTGGGGTCCTGGCCTGGCCCCCCGACATCTGAGGCGGCCGCTCTGCTTCCCCCCACCCCTCGCCCACATCCTCACCTGGTGACCGCGTGGCACCAATCCCTGTGGCTCAGGTCTCACCTTGGGGAGCGTGGAGGGGGCGGAGGCACCCCTTCGGGAGAGGAGCCCCAGCTGTCACCGCCTGGGTCCTCTGCAGGGGAGAGGGCGGCAGCTGCTAAGGACAGAGGCTGCCACCATCCCCCTGGGCCCAGCGCAGAGAAGTAGGCGGCCCTTGTGGTCAGCCCTCGGGTGCGGTACCTGAGGTGGAGGAAGCCCTCCCCTTCCCTTAACCGGTCCCTGCCCCACGGAATTCCCAGTTCCTTCCTCCTCAGCCGATCAGTGGTAAACACTGGACGCGCTGCCAGACTCCGTGCTGGGCATGGCCCCTGCCCTCCCCCCACCCCACCCCCAGCCAGGGGCTTGTCCGGTGGGCAGGAGGAACGAGACAGACAGATCTGAGCGGGTGCGGACCTCCCGGGGTCCCGTGGCAGGGCAGCCAGGCGGGCGCTGTGGAGTCATCCGGGCAGTAATGCCTTGTTGGCTGGGGCAGCTGCGAGCAGGTGGGATTGTGATACGGGGCGGGGAAGGAGGCCAGTGTCCCAGGCGGAAGGTGTGTGTGGGCCAGGACACAGCAGTGAGCTCGAGCTCAGCCAGATCAGGGGGCAGAGAACAGCCTTGGGTAGAACCAAGGGCTGTCAGTGCATGGGAGGCTGCATTAGTGGCGCTCTGCAGAAGCACGCTTGCTAGGTTAGAGGCTTTAGAATTCATTCTGAATCAGGGGTTCCCAAAGTATGGTCCTGGGGGTGCCCTTGACCCTTTCAGGGGATCGTTGGGATCAAAACTATTTTCATGATAATACTTTCAAAGCTGCCCTGGTTTATGTCCTTTTCGCAGTGTTGATATTTGGACTCATGGTGTAGAAGCAGTGGTGGTAAAACGTGGTCTAAAAGCAATGGTAAAGCCATTGGAACCTTGGCATACACCAAGGGAGTGGCCCCATCGTAAACGCATAGCCACTGTATTCTTCACACTCACAGCAGCAACAACAAAGAATGCCATAAATATATCAATTTTATAAAGCCTGGATCCTTGAGTGTACATTTTAAAAAATACTGTATGAAGAAATGTGAAATATACATGAGGCACTTTTGCTGCAAACCAAACTTTGATGGTTGTCTTGAAAAGCACTTTTATGACTGAGTTGCAGGCCCTACTAGTCACTTTTTTTTTTTTAAAGGAACACCATTTTAGCTTGAAAGGACACCTGACAGACAAAAACCCTTTAAGCTTGGATGTTTAGCAGACATTTTCTCAAAAAAGAATGAAGTGAGCTCGTCACTTCAAAAACTGTGTTTGCTGCTGTTGACAAAATTTCAGCTTTTGAGCGAAAATTAGAATTTTGGAAACCTCGTTCCAGTATCTGGAGATCCGCCTAAGTCAGTACACCGATGTTTTCCAGTGACCAGTGCTTAATGTTTCAAAATTCAAAATGCAAGATAGACCAGTGAAAAGTTTACTGATAACATTTCAGATCCCACATAACCACTAACCTTTAAGAAACTACCACTTGTGATATTTTGGTATAGTAGTAGAGAAGAATATCTGTAATTGCCTGAAAGGGCTATTAAAATACTCTTTCCTTTTCTTATTACTTGTCAGTATGAGGCAGAATTTTCTTCATATACTTCAGCCAAATTAACATATCACAACAGATTGCCTGCAGAGGCAGATATTAGAGTCCAGATGTTTTCTATTAAGCTAGACATTAGAGATTTACAAAATTTAAACATGCCACTCTTCTCGCTACCTTTTTGTGTTGGAAGATAGAGCTTATTTTCCATAAAAGTGTGTTATTTATATTAACATACTGGGCTTATTGTTTTTAATAATATTTTAATATATTTTAAATGAATAAATAGTATTTTAAACATTTCTCAATGTTGATTTCTAAAATGAAAAAGTGAAAGTGTTAGTTGCTCAGTCGTGTCCCACTCTTTGTGACCCCATGGACTATAGCCACTGTCCATGGAATTCTCCAGGTCAGAATACTGGAGTGGGTTGCCATTCTCTTCTCCAGGGGATCTTCCCAACCCAGGGATCGAACCCAGGTCTCTCTCCTGCATTGCAGTCAGATTCTTCACCATCTGAGCCACCACGGAAGCTAATATGGTCAACGTTAATAGCTGTAACTCTCAAAGAACACCTTTTGGGGATCTTCAGTAATTTGTAAGAATATAAGGGGGTCCTAGAACCAGGATGTTGGAGAGCTGGTGCTCTAGATTCTGGGGGCCAGGAGTGTAAACTGAGGGTTGGCATGCTGGGCCGGGTGGGTGTGACGTGGACTGGGTTCTTCTGGACCCGACAGGCCCCCTGGCAGGGCTGCGACACCCAGGATCTGGCAGCCCGGCCCAGCCCTTGGGAGCTGTGGGCAGTGACGGCCTCCTCGAGCCTCAGGTGCCCCGGTGGCTGGGACCGAAATGTCACTTGCACAGGGGGAGTTACAAGTCTCCTGTCTGCTAATCCTTGTGAAAGAGCGCCGTGTAAGTTGTGAAACACTCCACAAGATATTTGTTTCTGTGGTTATTTTGTCTGGGGCTGGTGCGTAGCTGTCTCAGATGCTTTCCCCAGACCCCGGAAAAACCTGTCCAGGGGGAGCTAGAGGGTGTAGGGTGACCCCCCCCACGTCTCACCTCCCCCACGCCCGCCTTCCTGGAGCTGAGACGGGGGCTGTGCTTGTGACCGGGCTGGCTGGAGGGCAGGCTCCCAGGCTGTTGCCCTGCCAGCCTCTGGGGACGTTGGGAAGAGAAGCCTAGAGCCAGGCTTGCGCCCATGTGTGCCCGCCCGGCCGCCCGCCCAGCAGCCGCTGCCTGCTTGCTCTGCTGGGAGAGGAAGTGCAGTCGGTTACCAATCGGGTTATTTTCATAACGGCTGTCTCAGGCTGGGGGGGGGCGGGGGGCGGGGAGGCGGGTGGGGAGGGGGAGGGGGCAGAGGAGCAGCCTCAGCAGCTCGCTCTCCAAACTAGGACTTGCTCAGCCGGAGCCTGCAGCCCGGAGCTGGCGCTGCAGCGGGGCTCGCCTGCCCACGGGGACCCGGGCCCCCACCCGCCCGCTCTGCCTGCCACTTGAGGGCACCTCCCGCCTGCCACCCTGCCTTCCAGATCAGGTCAAAGGGGCTTCCCTCAACCCTCCCTTGCCTTCTGCTTCCTCCCTCTTGGACCTGTCGGGGTAGGGTTGGGGGGCAGGGTCCCCCAGGCACCGCTGTCCCCAGATCAGGCTCCTGGAGCTGATGGAAAGGGAATGGGAACGGGTGGGGGTCTGAGCTGCTGTCCCCGAGCCAGGGCAGACCTCGTCGTGGTCAACATGACTGGCCTAGTCGCCCCCCGTACCGCGCAGCTCTGGCCCACCTCTCCCACTGTGAAGTTTGCTTCAGTTTGGTTTTGGCAGGCTCTCCTTAGTGAGTGGAGACCTGGGCACCCTGCCTCAGCAGCCCCCAGGCAGGCCCCTCTTCCAGCCGTCCCCACCCCCTCCCCCCACCCCCTCCCCTCGACCTCAGCCTCTGCGCTGCGGGAGCAGAGCCGCCGGGGCGGATTCTGACCTTCAGGCCCTGTTGTGGGGCTGCTGGAGGTGACCGCTGTGCCCCGTTGCCACCTTCAGCAGGACGCGGGGCAGGGGGCCCACTCAGTGTGGAATGGGCGCCTGGCTGAATCCCACAGGGTGACCTGTGCGAGCACCCTGGGAGGCAGAGCAGTCCCTGGGGGCCCAGTCTGGTGCCAGGCGCAGAGGGCATTCGTCCCAGCGTGAGCAGACCCCGCACGCAGCCCAGGCTGCCAAGCTGTGTTCCTCATATGATGGGTGGTGGCCATCCTGGCTACTCCTGCTTCCCTTTCTGGGCTCCTACCTGCACCGTGCGTGCATGCTCAGATGTATCTGACTTTTGATGACCCTGTGGACTGTAGTCCACCAGGCTCCTACATTCATGGGATTCTGCAGGCAAGAATACTGGAGTGGGTTGCCATGCCCTGCTCCAGATCTTCCTATCCCAGGGATCGAACCCACGTTTCTTACGTCTCCTGCTGTGGCTGGCGGGTTCTTTACCTCTGAGCCACCTGGGAGCAGAGACAGACTCCGATCGGTGGCACGACCACACGCCCGGTGTCTGCTGTGGGTGTAGGCCCTGCCAAGCCCCTCCTCTCTGCCGGCTGTTGGCAGGTACTCTCTACCGTTATGTCATCTGAACCTCTCTCATGTCAGAGCCTCTGGACTAGGTCGTTTCAGCCCTGTTTTGCAGATGAGAAAATGGAGACTCCAAAAGGTTAGTTGCTCGACCCAGGAAAGCAGTGGCAGATACAGGATTCCAAAGCTTGAAGCTAACATAGTGTGAGCCGGTCTAACTGGGAGATGAGGAGCCCTGTCCTTCCCAGCCAGCAGCTGATGGAGCTGGGGCACTTGTGTCCACTCACCCCGGGCAGCTGCCTGAGCTTGGCCACCTGCAGCCGCACTGTCTGCTGTTCCCCAGGGGTGCCCCGCCAGCTATCACCGTGCCCGTCTGCCACAGCGCCCTCTGTCCTCCTCCCCAGGCTCCTAGCAGCCCGCTGGACGTCGACGGGGCCCCCGAGTCCTTTCCCAGCCCACCCCCTCCAGGTGTGACAGGCTTCCCCCCGGGCCCCCCGACCAGGAGGCTGAGGCCAGCCTTTTTGCTCCGCTGTTGGTGTCAGAGCCCTGCGGGGCCTCCTCCGGTGACCTTTACACTACTGAGTGTGGTATGTGGAAGCTGACAGAGCGTGAGGTGAGAGGAAGCTGCCGCCCAGGGCCGTGCCGTGGGCAGAGGCTGCAGGCGCAGGCAGAGGAGAGTCCGGGGCAGGCCTGAGAGCAGGCAGGGCCTCGGAGCAGACCCAGGAGAGGCCTGGGCCGAGATAGGAAGTCAGGAGTCAGGCCTTTGCTGACCAGAGGACAGAGGTTTCTATGGCGACCAGAGGAACAGGAAGCCTGGGCCCCGGGGGGAGGGGGTGTCGGAGCGCAGAGGCGTGGTCGCCTTAGAGGAGAGCTTGTCATAAACCGTCAGATCAGCCAGCTGACAGCCTCCTCCAACCGACAAGGAAACTGAGGCCCGAGAGGGAGCGGCTTTGCAGGAGGTCACGCGGCACCGGCCTGGCCCACCCCGCCCCCGCTGGTGGTGACCCCGGGGCCCGCTGGGGACCCAGGCGTGGGGGGAGCACTTCTAAGTTGCCCCCGTGTCCTGAGGCAGGTGAGCTGCAAGGCCTCTCTGCCTCCCCCCAGCCCCTCTTGGCGCAGGCGCGGGGCTGGGCAGCCGGCAGGGTCCACCCTCTCTGCCACCCACAGGGCGCCTGCTGCACCTCCCCCCCAGTGACTGTGGCCTTTTGTTTTCTGGGTGACACTCGCATCAGGCGGTGTGTTCGGGTGACTAATCTCCTCCAGGCTGGGCAGCTGTCACAGGGCGGCCTGACCGGGCGGGTGGGGAAAGCTGACACCCTGGGGCAGTGCTGGCAAGCCAGGGCCCCTGGCCGCAGCGGGCCGCTGGGCCTCCAGGCTCCTCCTGCTGGGCGCGGTGCAGACCCTGCATCAGGCAGGCGGACCTGAGTTCAGGTCCCGCTCCTGCCCGTGACCAGCCGTGCGACCTTGGAGCCTGGGCCTGATCTCAAGCCGGTTTCCTCCTCTCTGTCACGGAGCCATTGATCCTGCCTGCCTCATGGGTGGTAGTTAGGAGCAAGCGAGATGATGAGTGAAGGCGCTTGTCACGTAGTGGGTGATAGGCAGATGGACCACTGTTGTCATTATGGCACCTTAGTCCCAGCTCAAACCAGGCTTGGCCCTCAGGTCGAGGTGGGCTCCAGCCCCAGCTCCACACGGACTAGCTGTGCACGTTGGGCTAGTTATCTCCGTAGTCTCTCATCAGGAGCCAGGCATGATACAGTATCTGTTCTTTAGGCTGCTGGGGCTTATAAAGCCACTTGCACATGTTTGCCAAGGACTTAGTACCCTGCCTGACACACGTGGGCACTCAGCAAATGTCCGGCGGGACAGCACTGATTTTAGGCGGAAACCAGGAGCTCTTTTGCCCTCCTCCCCGTCCCCTGCAGAGGCTGGCAGATCGTAAGCGGCAGAGCTCTGGAGCCCGGCAGCCCCCAACACTGCTTCCACGGCCCTGGCCCTGGCCCTGACGCTGCCTGCCCCGACCCCCAAGTGAAGTGAAGTCGCTCAGTCATGTCTGACTCGGTGACCCCATGGACTGTAACCTACCAGGCTCCTCTGTCCATGGGATGTTCCAAGCAAGAGTACTGGAGTGGGTTGCCATTTCCTTCTCCAGGGGATCTTCCCGACCCAGGGATCAAACCCGGGTCTCCCGCATTGTAGGCAGACACTTTACTGTCTGAGCCACCAAGGAAGCCAACCAGGGCAGTAGCAGATCAAGGCGGGAGCAGGAGGGGTAGGCGCTGGCCACGCAGCCCAGCCTGGATTCCTCAAGCCCATCCTCCACCCTCTCAGGCCCACAGCTGACACAAGTGTCTCCTGTCAGCCACAGGCAGGGGTCCCATGGCTGTGACTCAGCCCTCCCTGTGGCTGCCAGAGCCCAGGAGAGTACCTGATGGTGGACACAGGTGTCCCTGGGCGCTCTGGAGGCATGGCCCCCCTGAAGCACACCAGGCTCCGTGCCCTTTCCCCACACTAGGAGGGGGTAAGAGTGCACGTGCTCCCCTCGGCCTGTGCAGAAGGGGCGACGGGGCAGGCGAGCTGGCGAAGGAGTCTGAGCCCATGCTCAGGAAGGAAGTCTCGAGCAGGCGTGGTCCCCGGGATTCCTGCAGGATGGCGCTCTGGTAGCCTAGCGTTGGGGTTCTGAGCGTTGGGGCTTTGGGTCTTGGCCCCTAGGTCAAAGTGCAGTTCACAGGCTCCCTCAGCGGCCAGACTGGAAGGGTTTTCAGACATCGTCCAGCACTGTCACACATGGGTTGTCCATCCTGGGCCTCTTCAGAAAGGTGAGGCCCGGGAAGTGCTCCCGTCAGCCCCTCAGAGCAGGAGCGCCCCCACACAGCCCAGAGGCGCGCTAGTGGCTCTCGTGGCTTCCCGCACAAAGGCCCTCCCGTGGCTTCTCTCCCCGCCCTATGCAGCTGCCTCTCCGGTTCTCAGGCAGGGGGGTGGGGTGAGTTCCCAGGGGCCTTCCACCCCGAGGCAGATGTCAGCTGCTCTCCCTTTCTGGGGCCATGCTCAGCTTGGCCCCGAGTCTGGGGATCATAGCAGGGCTGAATTTCCTTTCAGAGAGCCTCATTTTCTTACCATGCCTTGCTTTGTGGCGTGTCCCAGGAAGGGACACCTAAGCCTAACCTGCCCAAGGAGAGGAGACGCCTTGCCCTCAGCCCCTCAGTGTCACATCTTTCTGCCTTTTCATGCTGTTCACGGGGTTCCCAAGGCAAGAATACTAAAGTGGTTTGCCATCCCCCCTTCCCCAGTGAACCACGTTTTGTCAGAACTCTCCACCATGACCGGTCCGTCTTGGGTAGCCCTACACGGCATGGCTCATAGTTTCATTGAGCTGGACAAGGTTGTGATCCATGTGATCAGTTTGATTAGTTTTCTGTGATCGACTGTGGAAATCAATACTGAATATTCATTGGAAGGACTGATGCTGAAGCTGAAGCTGCAATACTTTGACCACGAGATGCAAAGAGCTGATGCATTAGAAAAGACCCTGATGCTGGGAAAGATAGAAGGCAGGATGAAATGGTGGAATGGCATCACGGACTCAACAGATATGAGTTTGAGCAAGCCCCAGGAGATGGTGAAGGACAGGGAAGCCTAGTGTGCTGCAGTTCACGGGGTTGCAAAGAGTCAGACAAGACTGAGCAGCTAAACAACAGCCCCTCAGTCTGTTGTCTCCAGGCTCCCAGCTTCCTTTCTCTTTTCCTTTCCATCAGCTTCAGGCAAGGGACTTGAAGTCCTTTAGGCCAGAACTTTGTGGATCTTGGTGCCTGGACAGGGGAACCCAGAAGGGTAGCTGGCAACCCCTCCTCCCCAGCGCTCCTGCGGCTGCAATGGGGCGGAATTGGGGAGCACCAGTGTATCCAACGGCCATGAGTGTGGGCTCCCCGCTGGGTCTTCTCATACCCTCAGATACCCCGTTTAAGGGGCTCACAGGCCACAGAACACCCCCATTTCCTCCCAAGTGTCCCTTCTCTGCCCCAGGGGCAGAGGCTAAGACTGGGCGCCTGGACCTGGAATGGGCGCCTGGACCTGGGATGGGCCCCGGCCTGGCCCGGCTCCTGATGTTCCCGGTCTCTGTACCCAACAGCCACCCACCCGCCCCTGCCATGGAGACCTTCATTAAGAGACACTTCCAGCGGAAGGCGCAGGGCCCTGGAGAGGGGCCGCGGCGGCCCAGCGGTGTGGGGCTGCTCACGGGAAAGGCCCGGCGCCGCTCGCCGGCGGGGCAGGCCTCCTCCTCGCTGGCACAGCGGCGGCGCTCCAGCGCGCAGCTCCAGGGCTGCCTCCTGGGCTGCGGGGTAGGGGCCCCGGGCCCCAGCCGCCGCCGGCGCTCTAGCACAGCACCCCCAGCCTGCAACCCCCGCTTCGCTGTGGAGGAGGTGCCCACCCCGCCGCAGCCGGCCGCGGTGGCGCCCCAGCTTCTGGTGGCACCCCTGCTGTTGGCCGGGCTCGTGGGCATGGAGGAGGAGGAGGAGGGCTTGCAGAAGGAGGATGTAAGGGCTGCACCACCGAGCGCCGCCCGGCCGGGCCCCGGGACCCCAGGGCCGCCCCCGCTCCCCGGCGCGCTGCCCCTGCTGCCCGTGCCGCGCTGGCGCCGGCGCCGGGCCTCCTCCCACCTGCTGCCCGCAGATGTGGTGAAAGACCACGCTCTCTGGGGCCTGCACGGTCACTACCGGCGCCTCAGCCAGCCACGGCCCGTGGGGCAGCACCCCAGCCCAGGGGGTCGAAGAGCCTCGGGCACTGCAGCCGGCCCCGGGATGCTCGCCCGCGTGCGCCCGCTGTCCCGCCGGCGCCAGGTAGCCCTGCGGCGCAAGTCAGCCGGACCCCAAGCCTGGAGTGCCCTGCTTGCGTAGGTATAGCTGCAGCCAGCAGGGCAGTGGTGTGACCTCCGGGGGGCTGGCCCGGGGGCCCCCGGCTCGGGAGCAGCTCTGGGCCAGGCCCGGAAGCCAGCAGGACTGCGAGGAGAGTCCAGTCTCCTCGGGGATCTTCTCAGAGCCGGGGGGCCTCCTCTGCCCTTCCTGCCTTGACCCGGGATTGAGGTCAAGGTGAAGGCAGAGATCCCAGGCGAGGGGAAGGAAGCTGTGCGCCCAGCTGGCCTCAGCCGCCGCCTCCTCCGCAGGAAAGCCATCACCAAGTCGGGCCTCCAGCACCTGGCACCCCCTCCTCCTGCTCCCGGGGCCCCGTGTAGCCAGCCTGAGCGGCAGATCCGGAGCACTGTGGACTGGAGTGTGAGTGGCCGGGAGCTGGGAGGGGTCGATGGGGACCAGTCCCTCGCGGGGGGTCGGAGTCCTGCGGGCGGCTGCAAGGGGAGCCCATGGATCTGTGGGGTCAGGGCAGACCTCCTAGGGTGGCCACGTTCGAGCCAAGCCTTGAAGCCAACAGTGGGGAAAACAGGATGCAGTGAAGTAGATTGTGGGGGCGGGAGCAGGGACGGTAGGTGGGGCGCAGCAGGCGTACGCTGAGCGTGCTCTCCCGCCCTGCAGGAGTCTGCGACGTATGGGGAGCACATCTGGTTCGAGACCAACGTGTCCGGGGACTTCTGCTACGTCGGGGAGCAGTACTGCGTGGCCAAGATGCTGGTGCGTGAGCGGGGTGCGGCATGCTGCCCCCTGGTGGTGGAGCCGGGTCTCGAGCCCTGTAGGGCGGCCCTCCCGGGGGAAGGTGGGCACGAGGCTCTCACCTGAGCCGCCCTGGGGGGGCCTGCCCCCCGACGGCCAGAGGGACGGGACTGGGGCCTGAAGCCAGGGCTGGGGCTCCACAGTGCTCTCCCAGCGCAGCTGTGCCGGGGCAGGCGCAGGGCGGCTCCCGGGCCGGGGTTAGCCGGTGCCTCAGGGACCTTGTCTCCCGCAGCAGAAGTCAGTGTCCCGGAGAAAGTGCGCAGCCTGCAAGATTGTGGTCCACACGCCCTGCATCGAGCAGCTGGAGAAGGTGAGCGTGGCTGCGCGGGCTTCCCTGCCCCTCCCCCTCGGGGTGCTGAAGCCCTCACGGCACTCACACCCGGGTCTCTGTACACGCGTGTTCACGTCACACAAACACCACCGGCCGGGGTGCCTCAGTGCATGCAGCTGTGAAAAAGCCAAGGACCCTGGAGCCGCAGTGCCTGCGTTTGCACCCCGGCTCCCCCTTCATCTGCTGCTGTGTCCCCGCTGCCCAGAACAAGCCTGGCGCAGAGCGAGGTTCATAAGACTGTTACTCGACAAGATGAAGTCACGAATGCTGGCTGAGATGCCATTTTTTATCAGTTCCCAAACTAACACTTAGAAGGGGCTGTGCCTTGCTGAAGCTTTGTACCTCAGCTCTGTCTGGGCCAATCTTGTGTGGGCACTGAAGCCTGGCTCCGTTCCCTCCACGCTGCGGCTGTAAAGACCTTTTCCCAGGGACCACTGTCCATGGAGTGGCTGCAGCTGGGGGTGCATCTGGGCCCCCGTGCTTCTAGGGAGGGAGAGAGGAGGACAGCTGGGTGAGTGGGTCCAGGCTGGGGGGTGGCGGCTGCCATGACCCTGCAGGACTCCCCACCAGCAGAAGCCCAGACCAGCGTAAGAGAAATCCTGTAGGACCAAGGATGGCTTGAACGAGGCTAACGTAGACGGCTTCCCCTTCTCCCCAACTCTGTACAGTGAAGTTTCCCTACAGTTTTCCGAGGGCTGAAGCAGGGGCCCGGAGGAAAACAGACACGCATGTAGCCCCAAGTCCTGTAGATCCATCACACCGGCCTAAGGTGGAGATAAACCAGGGCTCCACAGATGGGCTGACCGACTCCAGGGCCCAGTCCCCAGGCATGCACTGGGTTGCCTGCAGGTACCTGAGTTGGGAGAGCTGGAGGGCAAGGAAGAGTACAGGACCAGTCAGCCTTGCTGCAGGTTTAGCCGGGAAGACAGATACAGAACTTGCTGTCTCCCTCATCCCGGAAGACTGGGCAGCGGAAGGGAGCTTCCCTCTGGCTAGTGGAGAGGAGAAGAGATGCTGGAGGGCTTCTGAGAAGAGGTGTCTGGCGTTCTCAGGGCTCCCCGGATGCCGGGAGGCCTCTCCCTCCTTTGTGAGGACACCTCCGAGTGACAGCTTCTGAAGGGGGTGGCTACGTGCCTGACCCCACGAAGGGCGGTTCTGACGTTTTGGTGGTCACTGCGTGTTCCACAGATAAATTTCCGCTGTAAGCCATCCTTCCGTGAATCAGGCTCCAGGAACGTCCGTGAGGTAAGCGCCCGGGGTTGTCGGGGCCCCGGGTCTCCTGAGCGGGCCCCTCGGCAGTGACTCCAGAGCGTCACCAGGCTTCCGCCCCTCACTCACCGCAGTTTCGCTCCTCTCCTCTGCCAGCCAACCTTCGTGCGGCACCATTGGGTACACCGGCGGCGCCAAGATGGCAAGTGTCGGCACTGTGGGAAGGTGAGGCCCCGCCCGAGCGAGCCGGTCCTGGGGACCACCCCGACCGCGCCGAGTCCCGGGCCCACGCTCTCTGGCTG
The DNA here is from genome assembly GCF_963930625.1 of Muntiacus reevesi. Classification (NCBI taxonomy): domain Eukaryota; kingdom Metazoa; phylum Chordata; class Mammalia; order Artiodactyla; family Cervidae; genus Muntiacus; species Muntiacus reevesi. The sequence continues at coordinate 16,011,124 of NC_089257.1, read as the reverse complement.
CCGCGCCCGCTCAGTCCCAGAACCCCCAGGCGCCTGGGCAGAGCAGGAGAGCAGGGAGGAAAGCTGCCTCCTCCAAGAGCAGCGTGTCTGGACTGCCCGGAAGCTGTGAGCAAGCCCTTCGAGAAGCATGGAGGCTTTTTCCCTCGCTAGCTCAGCCGGCACATGTGGAGGGCCTGCTGGGTGCCCAGCACAGGTCCCTGTCCTCCAGGCTGCAGAGCCCTCCCAAGCACGCCCCACAGCGGCCCAGGTTTCCCTGAGCTGTCTTGTCCCCCCCGTCCCACCCCCCAGGAAGTTCAGGCTCTGAGAGGTCTAGGGGTCTTGTCCCTCCTCCGTCCGTCCACCCTGAGTGTCCAGCACGTCGGGCACAGGGGGCCCTGCGGTGAGCCTGCTGAGCACGGACAGGGAACGACTGATGGTTGCCGCACACAGCTTTGAGAGCCTGGGTTGGGAAGGAGGGACTGGAGTTAGGCAGGAGTTATCTCTGGACCCTTTTCCAGCAGATGGTGCAGTTCACTTCAGAGACCTAGCCTGGCTCAGCCCCCATGACACTAGGGACTCCTTTTATAGTTCTTTTCTTTAAAAAAAAAAAAAAATAAGTGCTCAGTTGCCCTGGGCAGAGAGACGTTGGCAGCAGGAAGGGGCTGGGCCTGCTGCTCTGGGCCCAGCCCCAGGGCCCTCACCACCCTCTGCACCCCAGGGCTTCCAGCAGAAGTTCACCTTCCACAGCAAGGAGATCGTGGCCATCAGCTGTTCCTGGTGCAAGCAAGCGGTGAGTGCCGCTCTCCTGCCCGCAGGCTGTCCCCCGGGGCTGCGCAGGGTCCGGCCCCCAGGTCTCGGCTGGCCCAGCTCAGCCCCGCCCCCTGCCCCCTCCAGTACCACAGCAAGGTGTCCTGCTTCATGCTGCAGCAGATCGAGGAGCCGTGCTCCCTGGGGGTCCACGCCGCCGTGGTCATCCCCCCCACCTGGATCCTCCGGGCCCGCAGGCCCCAGGTGAGTCCCGCCTGTGCCAGGACACCCCAACCCCCGCCACCCCTAGGGTCTGCCGGCCACCCTAGCCCCAACCACCTTGTCACCCACACCCCCACTTCCCTTGCAGAACACCCTCAAAGCCAGCAAGAAGAAAAAGAGAGCATCCTTCAAGAGGAAGTCTAGCAAGAAAGGGCCTGAGGTTAGATGTGGGACCAGGTGGGCAGCGGGAAGGGGAACAGGAGAGGGGGGCCTGTTTCTTGGGACCCTGAGCCCCCGCCCGGAGCTGATGCTGCTGCCAGCTCAGCCGTTGCTGGGTCAGTCTGGGCTCTGGGGCCCCCAAGCAGGGTGAGAGGTCAGGTCCTCCTCTGGGGACAGGCCCACTGTAAGGTCTGACCCCCGGTGATACGGGGGCACCCGGGGCACAGAGGACAGGGTGAGGGTCCACCAGAGCGGGAACCAGCCTTACAGGCTCTGTCTGTCTCCAAGGAGGGCCGCTGGAGACCCTTCATCATCAGGCCTACCCCGTCCCCCCTCATGAAGCCCCTGCTGGTGTTTGTGAACCCCAAGAGTGGGGGCAACCAGGTACGCACAGCATCCCGTCTCCTCTGAGAGCCTTGGGGGAAGGGTGGGGTCTAGCTCAGCCCCTCCCCCTAGCAGGTGTTTCCAGGTCCCCAGGTCAGCTTCTGCCCCATGATGCTGAGAAAATCCCCTTCTGTCTCCACCTCTTGCCTCTTCCTGGGCCGGGTTCCCACAGCCACGCGCTTCCCACCTCAGCCCACCACCCCTGACTGCCTCCCCACTTTCCTTGTTTGTTCCTGGTCTCCCGCAGGGCGCCAAGATCATACAGTCCTTCCTCTGGTATCTGAATCCCCGGCAAGTCTTTGACCTGAGCCAGGGAGGGCCCAGGGAGGCGTAAGTACCTGCCAGGGCTCTGTGGGGACCGTGGCGAGGGCTGGCCTGGCGCGCTCTCGGGGCGCGGCTCACGGACCCTGACCCGGTGCCCATCCTCTGACCCCAGGCTGGAGATGTACCGCCGGGTGCACAACCTGCGGATCCTGGCCTGCGGGGGCGACGGCACAGTGAGTACTCCTGCCCTCCCGGGCCGGGCCGGGCCGGGCCAGGGTCGCCCGCTCTGACCTGGCCGCCTCTGCCCTGCCCGCTCCAGGTCGGCTGGATCCTCTCCACCCTGGACCAGCTGCGCTTGAAGCCGCCGCCGCCGGTCGCCATCCTGCCCCTGGGCACTGGCAATGACCTGGCCCGCACCCTCAACTGGGGCGGGGTGAGCGCCCACGGACGGGTCAGGGAGCCGGGGGTGGGGGAGCGGGGTGCCAGGGGAGGGCCCAGACCCTGGGGGAGCTCAGTTCCCACCTCTCTGCCCCCGCCCAGGGCTACACCGACGAGCCTGTGTCCAAGATCCTGTCCCACGTGGAGGAGGGCAATGTGGTGCAGCTGGACCGCTGGGACCTCCGTGCGGAGCCCAACCCCGAGGCGGGGCCCGAGGAGCGAGACGAGGGGGCCACCGACCGGGTGGGTCAGCCGGGAAGGGGTGCTGGGGGTGTCTGGGGTCTGGGGCAAGTCTTCATGTAGCCAAACTTCGGCATCTCCTCGGGAGGAGGGAATGGTGTGGTCTTCAGCTCATGAGAGAGTCCGCAGCCTCTCGGCACATGTTACTGGGCGCCTGCTACCGCCAGGCAGCGCTGGTTCTCAGCAGCGAGCAGAACCAGGTCCTGGTGCGCATGAGGCCCGTCGGAGGAGGGTCGTGGGGGGTGTGAGGCCTGGGAAGAGAAGCCAGGCTGCTTTGGTGTGCAGGCGCTCGGGGGGGCTCCCCAGGAGCTGAGAAGGCCGGGCCTCGGCCCCCTTTCTGCAGAGGTGGCTGTGGGGAGGGGCGGGGTGCGTGCGGGAGCGCCTCATGCCTGTCCCTTGGCCCTCCTCCAGCTGCCTCTGGATGTCTTCAACAACTACTTCAGCCTGGGCTTTGACGCCCATGTCACCCTGGAGTTCCACGAGTCTCGAGGTGGGCGCGTCTCTGCTGAGGAGGCCTCGGGTGGTGGTGGTGGTGGTGGGACCCCAGGAGGGGCCCCGAGACGGCCAGACCTCGCCCCTGACAGTACAAAGCGTTCGTCCGTCGTCAGCCCTCCCGCCCGAGCCCAGCTTGGAAAGCCCCAGCAGGCTCAGAGCAGCTGACTGTCCCCTATTTCTTGTCACCACCCAGAGGCCAACCCGGAGAAGTTCAACAGCCGCTTCCGGAATAAGATGTTCTACGCCGGGGTGAGTCTGGGGCCCGCCATCGCGCCCCACCGTGGCCACGTCCACCTCTTCTCCCACCCATGCCCCCACCCACCCGTGTCCACCAGGCCTCAGGACCCCTGCACGGCAGCGGGAAGGACATGCCCCGTTACCAGATGGTGACGCCCTCTGTCTCCCACAGACAGCCTTCTCCGACTTCCTGATGGGCAGCTCCAAGGACTTGGCCAAGCACATCCGCGTGGTGGTGAGCGGGCTGTGCCCGCAGGCAGGGTGGGTGGGTCTGGCGGGAGGGAGACCCCCTGGATCCATAGGCCCTCAACCCCCTCCGCCCGTTCCTGCCTGCAGTGTGATGGGACTGACCTGACCCCCAAGATTCAGGACCTGAAGCCCCAGTGTATTGTTTTCCTGAACATCCCCAGGTGAGGAGGGGAGGGCGCTGGGGGGCGGCCCTGCTGTCCCCGTCCTGCATGCCCGTCCTCTGAAGCCCGCTGTGGTGCCGTCCCCTCCAGGTACTGTGCGGGCACCATGCCCTGGGGCCACCCTGGGGAGCACCACGACTTCGAGCCGCAGCGGCACGATGATGGCTACCTCGAGGTCATCGGCTTCACCATGACCTCCCTGGTGAGGAAGCCAGCACGGGGCCCACCTGGAGCCCCAGGCCTGCCTGCCTGCCTGCCTGGCCCTGGCCCCAGGATGGAAGGGGATGCCTTCCCTGGTGGTTCAGTGGTTAAGAATCCACCTTGCGATGCAGGGGACACGAGTTTGATCCCTTCTGGGGACGTAAGATCCCACAGGCCTCAGGGCAACTAAACCTGCGTGACAAAGCAGCCAGATAAATACAAAAAAATGAAAAATAACGGAAGGGGGTCACCAACTTCCTTTTCATTGGCCAGGATGGGAGAATTCACCCTCACCTCCTTTCTCTGGCTGGGGTCTCACCCTCATCTGCTCTCCGTCGGGTGGGGGATCACTCACTTTGTTCTCCGGCTTGGGAAAAGGAAAGCCTGGGGTCCTGCTGGCCCCTGGCCCCTGACCCTGAGCCTCCCATGCCCACAGGCCGCGCTGCAGGTGGGCGGGCACGGCGAGCGGCTGACACAGTGCCGAGAGGTGCTGCTCACCACGTCCAAAGCCATCCCAGTGCAGGTGGACGGCGAGCCCTGCAAGCTCGCAGCCTCCCGCATCCGCATCGCCCTGCGCAACCAGGCCACCATGGTGCAGAAGGCCAAGCGGCGGAGCGCCGCCCCCCTGCACAGCGAGTGCGTACCCCCCGCCCCGCCCACATGCCCGGGGCCCCAGAGACTCTGCCCCTCCCCAGCCTCAGTTTCCCCCGGGGCAGCTGGGGCAGGCGGTACATGGTGTGATGCCTGGCGGGGACTGGCAGCTCTGGCAGGGCCCTTGCCGAGCGCTGTGTGGTCGCCCTCCCTGCAGCCAGCAGCCGGTGCCGGAGCAGCTGCGAGTCCAGGTGAGCAGGGTCAGCATGCACGACTACGAGGCCCTGCACTACGACAAGGAGCAGCTCAAAGAGGCTTGTGAGTGGCAGATGGGGCGGGGAGGGGGCGCTGAGGAGTTGGGCCCAGGCTGGGGTGCAGCCAGCTGCTGACGGCCGCCCTGTCCTCCAGCCGTGCCACTGGGCACCGTGGTGGTCCCCGGAGACAGTGACCTGGAGCTATGCCGCGCCCACATCGAGAGGCTCCGGCAGGTGAGGGGTGGGGTCCAGGCCTGCCCACAGGGGCCCCCACTGGCCCAGGTTCTGGTGGCCTCCAGCCCCGGCCTCTGCCTCTCTTGCCAGGAGCCCGAAGGTGCTGGAGCCAAGTCCCCGATGTGCCAGAAACTGTCCCCCAAGTGGTGCTTCCTCGATGGTGAGTGGCCCCCAAAGGGCTGGGGCCTGCCTCCTCCCTTGGCAGTCCTGGGGGGGGTGGCAGGAGACCCAGGCCTGGACAGGGGGCCACCTTCCTCAGCCAGCCCTCTCCCCACAGCCACCACTGCCAGCCGCTTCTACAGAATCGACAGGGCCCAGGTATGCACTCAAGATCTGCTCTGGAAACCACTGGCTCTGGGCCCCGTGGCACCTGTCCTGCTTGGCCGTCCTGCACGGCCGGGTACACCCGTGTCCGCTGATGGGCAGTGCACAGGGACGGTGCTGACGGCAGGGAGCTGGGCTCGCGGGGTTGGGTTGTGGGGGAGCCTCAAAGCACAGGCGTCTTCCAGCCAGACACAGAAGGAAAGGCGCTTTGGGTCAGAGGCCAGGCACCCGGGAAAGGCTTAGCTGTGGGAAGGAGCTGCAAGCTGGTGGGCCCCCTGTGCAAGGTCAGGGGCTCCAGGGTAGGAGGGGAGAGGAGGGGGCTGGAGGTGGGGTGGGGGCTGGCAGGGCCCAGGCCTGGCTGCCCTGTCAGTGCTCCACCTCACAGCTGCAGCTTCTCCAGGTCTGCTGGCCTGGCATCCCTCTGCACCCCCCATCGGCCGCCCTGCAGGGCCCTGACCCTCGGCCCAACCTTCCCCCCCAACCCCGTAGGAACACCTCAACTACGTGACCGAGATCGCACAGGACGAGATTTATATCCTGGACCCTGAGCTGCTGGGGGCATCTGCCCGGCCTGACCTCCCCACCCCCACGTCCCCTCTCCCCACCTCGCCCTGCTCCCCCACATCCCGGTGAGTCCCGAGCCTCAGCCAACCCTCCCCCCCACCCCAAAGGGCAGCTGACTGAACCCCCCAACCCCGGCCGCAGTCAGGCCACGAGCCCTCTGCCCCACCAGCCACCATCCACCCTGCTGCGGTGGCCGGAGACCCAGGCTCCATTCCAGCCACCCCCACCCTCGTCAGAGCGCCCTGCAGCCCCCGGCCTCCTGCTCTCCCCCAGCACCCTGTGGGCACGTGCCCTGCCCTGCTCCCTTCACTGGGCACCGGCACCCTCCTCCGCCACCACAGTGCAGCCCCACTCACCTGTCCGGTCTTTGCTGCCTCCTTTGCCCACCTCCGGACTTGTCCCTGCCTCCCCGATCTTCCCTCCACTCACGTCTCAGCTTGGGTGTGCCTTCTCCGCAGTCTCTCGGGAGCCCCCCCGAAGTTGCTGTTCCATCACACCACCCAGTCTCCTCTTCTTCCACACTGCCTGCTGTTCCAGAACACTTTGTTTACTCGTTTGTCTGACTTTGTCTCTCTGACTAGAATGTAAGCTCCCTGAGAGCAAGCTCTCCACCTGTCTTTTCATGGCTGTGTTGCTGGTGCCCCGAACAGCACCTGACAGGCGGGGGGCAGTCAATAAACTGCTGAACGAACCAAGGGCGCCCCGGGTTGGGGCTGGGGCGGGCGACAAGCTGGGCCTGTGCTGTAGCCGTGTCACATCTCCTGTCACATCTCACCCTGTCACCCCGTCACATCTCCTCCTGTCACATCCTGCCACATCTCACCCTGTCACCCCGTCACATCTCATCATGTCACCCCGTCACATCTCATCCTGTCACATCCTGCCACATCTCACCCTGTCACCCCGTCACATCTCACCCTGTCACCCCGTCACATCTCACCATGTCACATCCTGCCACATCTCACCCTGTCACCCCGTCACATCTCACCCTGTCACCCCGTCACATCTCACCCTGTCACCCCGTCACATCTCACCATGTCACCCCGTCACATCTCATCCTGTCACATCCTGCCACATCTCACCCTGTCACCCCGTCACATCTCACCCTGTCACCCTGTCACATCTCACCATGTCACCCCGTCACATCTCACCCTGTCACATCCTGCCACATCTCACCCTGTCACCCCGTCACATCTCACCCTGTCACCCCGTCACATCTCACCCTGTCACATCCTGCCACATCTCACCCTGTCACCCCGTCACATCTCCTCCTGTCACCCCGTCACATCTCCTCCTGTCACCCCGTCACATCTCACCCTGTCACCCCGTCACATCTCACCCTGTCACCCCGTCACATCTCATCCTGTCACATCCTGCCACATCTCACCCTGTCACCCCGTCACATCTCACCCTGTCACCCCGTCACATCTCACCCTGTCACATCCTGCCACATCTCACCCTGTCACCCCGTCACATCTCACCCTGTCACCCCGTCACATCTCACCCTGTCACATCCTGCCACATCTCACCCTGTCACATCCTGCCACATCTCACCCTGTCACCCCGTCACATCTCACCCTGTCACATCCTGCCACATCTCACCCTGTCACCCCGTCACATCTCACCCTGTCACCCCGTCACATCTCACCCTGTCACATCCTGCCACATCTCCTGTCACCCCATCACATCTCCTCCTGTCACCCCGTCACATCTCACCATGTCACATCCTGCCACATCTCACCCTGTCACCCCATCACATCTCACCCTGTCACCCCGTCACATCTCACCCTGTCACCCCGTCACATCTCCTCCTGTCACATCCTGCCACATCTCACCCTGTCACCCCATCACATCTCATCATGTCACCCCGTCACATCTCCTCCTGTCACATCCTGCCACATCTCACCCTGTCACCCCGTCACATCTCATCATGTCACCCCGTCACATCTCATCCTGTCACATCCTGCCACATCTCACCCTGTCACCCCGTCACATCTCATCATGTCACCCTGTCACATCTCATCCTGTCACATCCTGTCGCATCTCGTCACCCTGTCACATCTCATCCTGTAGCCATGTCACCCTGTCACGTCTCATCCTGTCACATCCTGTCGCATCTCGTCACCCTGTCACATCTCATCCTGTAGCCATGTCACCCCGTCACATCTCACCCTGTCACATCCTGCCACATCTCACCCTGTCACCCCGTCACATCTCATCATGTCACCCCGTCACATCTCACTCTGTCACATCCTGCCACATCTCACCCTGTCACCCCATCACATCTCATGTCACCCCGTCACATATCCTGTCACATCTCATGTCACCTGTCACATCTCATGTCACTGACATCTAGTGATGTCACCCCGTCACATGTCACCCCATCACATCTCATCCTGTCACATCTCATGTCACCCTGTCATCTCGTGATGTCATCTTGTCACATCTCATCCTGTCACATCTGGTCACATCTCACCCTGTTGTATCTCATGTCACCCTGTCATCCCGTGATGTCACCCTGTCACATCTCATCATGTCACCCTGTCACATCTGCTCTGTTTGCAGGTCACTGCCAGGGGACGCTGCGCCCCCTACAGGTGAGGCCTCTCCCTGCAGGGCCCCTGCTTTCTCCCTGGTCAGAGGACCCAGGCTCAGTGGGGTGGGGTGGGGCGGGGCCAGGTGGAGCCCATACACAGCCTCACAACAACATAGCTATAGTCACGTTTGCCACAGCCATCGGCACACGTGCCCCTCAGGCCCTCTTTGCACAATAATACATCACACACATCTTCACGCACTGACGTGAGCCAAGGCCTCCCATGCCAGAGTGTAACAGGCCGGTGTTCCGAGCAGGTGAAGAGCTCATCGAGGCTGCCAAGAGGAACGATTTCTGTAAGGTAGTAGTGCCAGGCTCGGGCTTCTTCCCCTTGGCAGCCCTAGCAGGGCCCAGGGAGTGGGGCCTCTGGCTGGGCCAGGAGCTCCTCGGTCGAGGTGCAGTCATCTGTCATGACCTGGCCCTCTGGGGTGGGGGTCTCCATGTGATTGTCCCAATCTGCCCTGCCCCGCCCCACCCACAATCATTGTCCCTCCATAGGGGCTTCCTAGCTCAGTCCGTCTGTCCCCAGAACTGTGAAAGGAGCAAGTCTCAGAGGAACCACTGGCTTCAAGGCTCCCAGGGAATCCAGGGGCACCTGGGATGAGAGATGCCCAATGTCTCTCCCTTGCATTCCCAAAAGACCCCCGTAGACCTCAGGGAGCCTGGGGCCTGTGTGAGTTGGAGGGGCATTTCTGTGGTTGGAAGGAGGGTGGTCTCGAGGCGCCCCAGCTTTGCCCTGCCTCCTGCCCTCAGCTCCAGGAGCTGCACCGAGCTGGGGGCGACCTCATGCACCGTGACGAGCGGAGCCGCACGCTCCTGCACCACGCGGTCAGCACCGGCAGCAAGGAGGTGGTCCGCTACCTGCTGGACCACGGTGAGCTGTGCCCCGGGAGCTCCCGGGGCTGGGGGGAGGCTGCCGGGCCTCTCTGACCTCCCCCTCCCTCTTCCCCAGCGCCAACTGAGATCCTTGATGCCGTGGAGGAAAAGTGAGTATCTGGGCAGGGCAGGGCAGGACCCGTTACCCTGGAAACCACCCAGGTTCCATCTAGCCCTTCCGTGTGGATCCTGTCAGAGCCCGTAAAACTCTTCCTGGCCACATCTGTCGCCCTCTGGGCCACCCCCCCCACCCCCCACCTTGCCCCAGGACCCCACAAGTCCTGCCCCTTCTGATGGCCCCTGCGGAGACAGGAGGGCCCAGAGGACTGGATGGGGTCCACAGCCAGCCCCTGTCCCCCAGCGGGGAGACCTGCCTGCACCAGGCAGCGGCCCTGGGCCAGCGCACCATCTGCCACTACATCGTGGAGGCCGGGGCCTCGCTCATGAAGACCGACCAGCAGGTGAGCAGAGGGACAGGGCGGGCACAGAGGAATCCACGCAGACACAGAGCTACCCTTCCCCAAACTCCGCCCGTGGGAGAGGGGGCTCCGGGGGAGGGCGGCCTCAGGGGATTCAGAGCTGGCCTTCAGCATAGCCCCCAAGCCTGAGCCAGCAGAAGGCGGCTCCGTCTTCTAGTCTGTCAGGGCCAACAGGCTCCTGAGGTGACGGCAGCTACCCCCCACACACCCCCATCCAGGGCGACACTCCCCGGCAGAGGGCTGAGAAAGCTCAGGACACGGAACTGGCCGCCTACCTGGAGAACCGGCAGCATTACCAGATGATCCAGCGGGAGGACCAGGAGACAGCGGTGTGAGGGCCGGCCAGCCTCCTCCTGGCCTCCACACTGCTGCATTCCAGTCAGACGGCCGCAGAGGGACCCAGGCCCCAGGGAAGGAGCCGCGTGCTGCTCCCTGAGGAGCTGCCCAGACCTAGGGCTGGACTCTAAGGAGCTGGGGGAGTCCCACCCCGTCCCCTGAGGCCGCAGCCTAACCCGGAGGGAGGCTCACAGGGGCCCAGGAAACTGGACTGGGCTGGGCAGGCCCGGGGCAGGGGGGATGGGGGTGGCATTGGGGGCCCTGGGGTTCAGGGGCCGCAGCCGCGAGGGCAGAGGCCCTGTGAGGGAGCCCCCAGGAAGAGGCTTCTTAAGCCTCCCAGCCCTTTGGGACTGTCACTGAGGCTCCTGGGAGCTCAGCCCCCTCTCCTGCCCTGACCCCCCACCCACCCGGGGTCTTCTGCTGCATCTGCCTGCCCGCTGCCCTGCTTAGCACCTCCCCTGTGACCCTCCTCACAAACACAGTCATTTCACCTCCGACTCTGTGGCCTGGGGGTTGGGATGGGGCGCTCTCGTGGTGACATGTTTACAGCTGGGTGTGACTCAGTAAAGTGTATTTTTTTTCCTTTCTGCTTTTCTTTTTTGGGGGGCGGAGTGGGGGGTGTTCCTGAAGCAGTGGGATCTGCTGGGTTATCCGCAGGGTGGGGTACTGGACGCGTGAACGCAGACCCATTTCAGGGGGTCCTGATTGCCGTTCGGGGGTGGGGTCTGAGGGCCTGCCCGGGACCTGACCTCGGCCAGGCTGCCGGGCTCGCAGGGGCCGGGGGAGGAGCCGATTTCTTCCTGCTTCCCGCTTCCCGCTGGGACGATAACAATGAAAGTGAAAGAGGTGGGGCAGGGGCCAGGCCTGGTTTCTCGGGCCCGGTGGCCCGGTGGCTGGGCAAGCCCCCTCCCCCCTGGCCTCCACCGCTCTGGCTCCTACGGGGACCTGAAGAGGCGATGCCCGAGGTCCCGGCTCACAAGGGGTGGGCATTTGCAGCCGCTGCCGGGCCGGATCTGGAACTTCTCAGACGGCTCCTGTCTGCTCTTAAGTCTTAACCAAATCCCGGCCTGCGGGCTCCTCCTTCCTCAACTCCCCCCGCCCCCCGCGCGCCCCCTCCAACCTGCGCTCCGAGAAAAGCGCAGCGGCCTCCGCGCTCCTCCCCCCCAGCCCGGGCGCTGTTCTGGGGTTCCCCTGCGAACCCCTCCGCAACACGGAGCAGAGCATCTCCCCGCGCACTTGGTGAAGCGAGCCGAGGCGGGGGCTGGTGCTCCTTCCCCAGCATCTAAGGGCCGCTGAGAGTCCAGCGGGTCCTGGGAGATGGAGGGGGGACTAGACGGGGTTCATCACTGCACCCACCCGGGGCTCGGCGGACAGAGCCGCACACCGGCTCGAACGCGGGACCCACGCCGGGACCTGTGACACACCTGGGGCTCCGTACCCACTCCTGGTCTCCACCTAAGGCTCCGTGGCCGAGGAGGGAAGCGGGCGTCCAGAGGGAAAGGGGGACGGCAAACCGGGGCTGGGGCCGAGGGAGCGCCAGATGGGGGCATGGGGAATGGAGTGCGAGGGCCCGACGGAGGCCCGAGGGCGGGAGAGCCCGGGATCGGAGGATGGGGGCCCAGGAGGGCCGGGCGTCTGAGAGCCGAGGGAAGAGGCCGGGTGAGGCGAGGGTGTGGGGCGATAGGCGGGAAGAGGGGGGTAGGGGCGCGGGGAGGGAGGGGAGGCGGGGACGCCGGGGTCGGGGGGCGGTGCGGGTTTGAGGGGAGGGGGCGGGGCAGGTCCTTCCTCGGTGGGGGGAGGGGGCGGGGGCCCATGTGACCGGCTCAGACCGGTTCTGGAGACAAAAGGGGCCGTGGCGGCCGGAGCGGGACGGCCCGGCGCGGGAGGGAGCGAAGCCGCGCGCGCGGCAGCGAGCGAGTGAGCGTGCGGGGCCCCCAGCCGCTGCCCATCTGGGGTCCGGAGGCGGGGAGGGGGTCCGAGCTGCGTCCCAGGCTCCAGAAGGACCCCGGGGAGATTCCTCATTCTATGCGCCCGGGCTGGCGGCGAGAGGCCAGACCCCCCAAGTCCGCCGCCACCGCAGTAGCAGCCCGACCCTTTGGGCCTGGCCTGGGAACTGGGGCAAAGCGGGGAGGAGGGGGTGGTCCACGCCGGCGGCCTCTGGGGGGGACTCTGACCCGTGCTCTCCCCTCAGGATGCAGCGCCGAAGCTTCCTCCTCCTCGCCCTCCTCGCCCTCCTGGCGCTCACCTCCGCGGTGGCCAAAAAGAAAGGTGATTCGGCGGGGGCGGGGGCGGGAGGCTGGGGGGACCGGAGCCCAGGAAGGGTGAGCCCTAGTCCGGGTCCTGAGCTCTGCTCCCCTGCGTTGCAGATAAAGTGAAGAAGGGAGGCCCGGGGAGCGAGTGCGCCGAGTGGACCTGGGGGCCCTGCACCCCCAGTAGCAAGGACTGCGGCGTGGGATTCCGCGAGGGCACCTGCGGGGCCCAGACGCAGCGCATCCGGTGCCGGGTGCCCTGTAACTGGAAGAAGGAATTCGGAGGTGAGGTGGGGGTGCCCGCGGAGGGTAGGCAGGGGGCCCAGCTTCACGGGCCCCCTCACAGGCTGCCCAGCCCTGACCTCCCCCGCGCTCTCCCGCCAGCCGACTGCAAGTACAAGTTTGAGACCTGGGGGGCGTGTGATGGCACAGGCACCAAAGCCCGCCAGGGGACCCTGAAGAAGGCGCGGTACAATGCCCAGTGCCAGGAGACCATCCGGGTGACCAAGCCCTGCAGCCCCAAGACCAAAGCCAAGGCCAAAGGTTAGCGACGGGGGGTGGGTAGGGACGGGGTTGTCAAGGGTGGCTGCCCCCACCTGTGAAGGCAGTGATGAAGCTGCCGTTTGTGGATACTGGCCAGTGACTTCTTGATGTCTACACTGTCTTTCTGTAGGCAGAGATACCTTAGGTGGGTGGTACTGAGAGCTCTGCAGATGGAGTTTAGGAGGTTGAAACTCTGGCTCAAGTAAGGACCAAGTCAGTGTTTCTGCTGGAGCCTTTGGCTTAGGACCCAGGGTAGTGGGCCTGGAAGGGCCTGGCTTTGTCATTTCCCAGCAGGTGGGGGCAGTTTCTAGCTGGGAAGGACTTCCTTCCTTCTCTCTCCTTTAGCCTCCTTCCTGAGTCCCAGCAGCCCTGGAGGCCAACCAGGCAGAGGGGCATATGCCCACTTCTCAGGTGAGGGGACTGAGGCTGTGTTCCAGGGCTGCTGGGACTGGGACTGAGGACGGGAACTGGGAGGTTTTCCGATTTCCCAGCGGAAGCCTAAGCCTGGGGAGTGAGGAAGGTTCCAGGGCGTCACAATGGCTGCCCTGGCCCAGGGGCTTCCCAGCGGGCTAACGGAGAACCGCCAGGGGGCAGAATTTTGTTTTCTCTAATGTGCGTGCTGCAGGGAGGGGGCGGGGGTCTCCACTGGGTCACCGAACCCTCCTAATGCAGCGTTTCTCTCTTGTTTTACAGCCAAGAAAGGGAAAGAAAAGGACTAGCGGCCAGGCCCCGGTGCCAAGGAGCCCCGGCTTCACCCGGAGGCCCGGCCCACGCCCTCCCTCCACAGGCTCGAGATGTTACCCACCAGTGCCTTCTGCCTCCTCGTTAGCTTTATCAATCATGCCCTGCTTCTTCCCTTTCACTTGCCCCCATCACCCCAAGTGCCCGAAGTGGGGGGGGACAAGGGATTCTGGGCAGCTTGAGTCCCCCCAACAAAGGGATTTGATTCCCCTGTACCCACTTTTCTTTTTCCCCCAACTGGATGCCATTACTAAGAAATAAATAAAATAAATATCTTTTTGTTCCCAATAAAAGCTTTTCTTTTAATATATAAAAGCCCCTTCCCAGGGAGTTTGCTGTGGTGATTTGTTGGAGGTGGGAGGATGGAGGAGAGAGAGGGCTAGAGGGAACGGTGGCTTTCAGGGGGCTGGGGGCTTGGCGGTGAGTGCCCCCCAGAGCTCATGGAGAACGGTTATGAAAATTTCTTCCGGGGCCCCTATTGACCCCTGGAAGGGTGCCCCTGATCAAGTCCCCTGAGCCCTTCAGTCCTGTTTCTCCAGGGGCCAGGCCAGGGGTGGGGAGGGAACCCCAGAAGACAATAGGACTGACTTCCCCCATCTCAGTTTCCCCCAGGTCAAGATCTTTGGGTCCAGCCCGCTGCCAATCCAGAAGGTTCTATCCTTTGAGAGAAGAGAGGTGGGAGTCGCTTGCCCTCCTCACCAGCCCTGTTCCCCACCCCCCTCCCAGCCACTGTCACGGAAGACTGGGGATCATACCCACCGCACCCTGGGGTTTCTCCCTGGTGACCAACCGGAGCGTTCCTCATACTCTGCAGAGGCCAGGGCAAATACCCCTCGCCACAGCCCCACCCTCGCTACGTGTGACCCAGGACGAGCCCTCTCCTTAGGGAGCGGGGACAACTCCACAGAAAGATGGGACCGCTCAGCTCAGCCTAGGGTGGGAGGTGGCCAGACCCCAGTTCCTGAGTGAACTCCTGATCTCCCCACTGGCCCATCCTGAATGTGACCTGGGTGTGCTATAGGGGGTGTGCTCAGAGCCCACTCTGCCTGGCTTCCAGCCAGCCCGCCCCCCACACCCACCCACCCAGAGCCCGGCTGAGTAGCTGCAGCAAGGGGAGTCTCTGCCCCTGGAGTGGGATTTAGGAGGAGGGACGGAGCCTACATGCGGGGGTGTCGGGGGCAGAAAGCACCGGTTACAGCAGAATAGGGGTCCCTCCCCTTCCATTCCCTTCCTGAGTCTCCTTTCCCAACCATTGGCCCTCTTGCTCCTCCCAAAGGAGGCTCTGCTTCCCTCCAGATGTCCCTTCTTCCAGCCACACTGGTCAGTCACAGTGGGGCAAGGTGCCCACGTAGGCCAGTGCCCCCAGCTCCCTGAGGCAGGACCACAGAGATGGGTCGGACCATCCAGCTCAGTCACCTCCTGGGGCTGATCCTTGGCCTGAGCAGAGACCTGGTCTCGGAATCCAGCCAGAGCCTCTTCTGAGCCTTGTGGGGTCTCAGGGACCTCAGTTCTCTTCGGAGAACGTGAACGCTGAGAAGTGCCTCCAAATCTCTCCTGGGCATCCACCAAGACATGTGGTCGCCCGCACACGCACCAGCACCTCCAGGGGCACCCCTGCCTGCCTACCTGGCAGGGCCGATGTTCCGATACTGGCAGAGCAGCAGGTGCCGGAAGGTCTTTTTAAAGGTGGCATTGCAGAGGGCGTAGCAGGCTGGGTTGATGGTGCTGTTGACGTAGCAGAGCCAGTAGCCGATGGACCACACGGTCTCGGGGATGCAGCTCTGGCAGAAGGTGTTCACCAGGACCATGACGTTGTAGGGCGTCCAGGTGAGGATGAAGGCCAGCAGGATGGCGAAGATGGTCCGCGTCACCTTGCGCTCCCGGGCTGCCATCTGCCGCTTCTTCCGCACCTGGCTGCGGGCGATGCTGGCAAACTTCCGGGCCACGTTGGCCGCCGGGCGCATGCCAGCCGGCGTGGCAGGCACGATCTCGATGGCCGTAACGCACTCGTTGCCCGTCTGCTTCGTCACAATCTGGATCTTGGACCATTTGGAGGCCGGGTTGAGGGTCCGTGGCTGGAGGGGGGGTGCGGGTGTGGCCGGCGTGGTGGCCTCTGTGGTTGACAGCTCTGTGGCCGGGCGCTCCTTGGTGTTTTGGGTGGCGCTGCCCGAGCTGGACTCATTGGAGGTGTCCTTGTCGGCCACGGGGCGTGGCGGGGGTGGCAGCGCGGGCGGAGGGGCCTCCTCTAGCTTCCCGTTGCGCAGCTCGGCCCGAGCAGCGGCGTCTCCTGGGGGCGGCGGTTTCTTGACGCTCTGCTTCATCAGGGGGCTCTTGAGGAAGGCCAGGGTCTTGGCCTTCTTCTCCTTTGGGCCTTCGGGCCGGTGCTTGTGGACTCGGCTGCGACTGGCCAGGGAGATGTGGACGTACAGCACCGTCATGATGACCACGGGCAGGTAGAAGGCGGCGATGGCCGTGCCAAAGGTCACCGCGGGGTTGGACAGGAACTGGATGAAGCACTGGTTGTCGGGCACCGTCCGCTTGCCCACCACAAACTGCCAGAACAAGATGGCAGGCGCCCAGAGCACGAAGGACAGGACCCAGGCGGCGGCGATCATCAGGCCTGCCATCTTGGTGGTGCGCCGGGCGGGGTAGGTGAGGGGCTTGGTGACGCAGAAGTAGCGGTCAAAGCTGATGATGAGCAGGTTCATGACAGAGGCGTTGCTCACCACATAGTCCAAGGCCAGCCACAGGTCACAGACCACGGCGCCCAGGGGCCAGTAGCCCTTGATGATGTACACGGTGTACAGGTTCATGGAGAAGGCGCCTATGATGAGATCGGCACAGGCCAGGCTGAAGAGGAAGTAGTTGTTGACCGTCTGCAGCTGCCTGTTGACCTTGATGGACAGCATCACCAGGATGTTGCCCACCACTGTCACCAGGCTCAGGGAGCCCGTCACCGTGGCGATGAACACCATCTCCACTGTCTCATAGCGGTTATGGGCTGACGTGACCAGGCGCACAGACTGGTTGCCCGAGCTGCCGTTGATCGGGGTGAAGTTCGCCATTTCGCTCAGCAGCAGTGGGCGGATAGTGTCTGGAACGAGAGAGGAAGGGGGTGACCTGTTGAAGCGCATGAGAGGCGTGAGGTGGGCTGCCCTGAAGTCAAGGTGACAGAGGAGCAACATCGTCCTGCAGAACCTGAGAGAACCCGGTCCCGTCACTTCCTCCTGTCTCTGCTCACAGGGCGTTTATTGGGTGCCTCCTCTTTGCAAGAGGATGACAGAGGATGAGATGGTTGGATGGCATCACTGACTCAATGGACATGAGTTTGGGTAAAGCCCGGGAGTTGGTGATGGACAGGGAGGCCTGCTGTGCTGCTGTCCATGGGGTTGCAAAGAGTCAGACACGACTGAGCAACTGAACTGAACTGAACTCTGTGCAAGCGCTGTTGTAGGCGCTGGGGCTACAGACGTGAAGGAGACACACACAGCCCCCCACTCTCACGGAGTTCACATCCCGATCGGGGAGACACACAAACACATGAGCAATGAAAAAGTGCTAGAACGAAAACAAGGGCAGGTGACAGAGAATGAGTCAGAGAGGGGATGGGCAGTCAGAGCCGCAGAGAGTGGCCTCGGCGAGGGTGATGGCGGAGCTGAGGCTGGGAGTCATGTGCAAGGTATGGACAGAAGGCCAGTGTGGGTGGAGGGGTGGGGGCAAGGGTGGTCCCCGACTTCAGCACGTGGCTCAGGTCAGAGGTATTCCTTCATTCAACCACTTTGTCACTTCTTTTATTTTTTTAGATTTTTTAATATTTTTTAAATTAGAGGATAATTACAATATTGTGCTAGTTTTTTTGCTATCCATCAACACGAATCAGCATTAGGTACATGTATGTCCCCTCCCTCTTGAACTTGGTCACTTCTTAACCAAATGTTGCAGCGGGACTTGCCCGCTAATCCCTACAGAAGGCACTGGGGACAAAGGCAAGAATATATACTATCAGCTAACATGCATTGTTTACCAAGCACCTTCCATGCTTTCTGCAAGTATTCATTCATTTCATCCTCACAACAAACCTAGGAAGTGGACGCTGTTACTTATTTGTTTATTGGTAGTGGGGTGCAGCATGCAGAATCTTAGTTCCCTGACCAGGGACCAAATCCGCACCCCCTGCAGTGGAAGCATGCAGTCTTAACCACTGGACTGCCAGGGCAGTCTCGGACATTGTTATTTCTTACTGACAGATGAAGAATCCAAGGCTGTAACCTGCCCAAGGTTCCGTAGCTCCTGCCGCTCATGTTGCTGTCCCAGAGCTAAGGGGTCTGGCAGAGGGAGGCCCAGAGAGCCACAGGAGCCAGTTGTCCCAGAGGTGACCTGACCTGATCAGGGAACAGGTGGCATGGAACCGGAAATTCAATGAGGAGGGGACAGAGCCCCTGTGGCAGCCCCTCCGGGAACACTCCCCCATCCCCAGGGCGTGGGGGTGCAGTGCAAGGGTAGCTGGGGTCTGCCTGTGAAGAATCAGAAGCCGAAAGGGCCCATCCACTGAGGCCAGACTCCCAGGGCTTCCCAGGGGCCAGTGCCCGATGGGAACCCGAAGGGGGAGCAAGTGGCCCAGAGGGGCTGCAGCAGGGGCCAGCCCCCGAGGGTGCCCCTCACTCGCCAGTGCACACCGCGCGCCCTAGCCGGAGGCCCCCAAGCATGAGGCCTCTCCCTGAAGCCTCTTCACGTCCCCCCCACCTCCTCTCCCTCCGAGTGAGGGAGGCCCACGCCCAGCGCGCTGTGCCAGGGCAGCCGTTCAGCCCAGCCTCCTTCACACCCGCCAACACGCGCACCATTACACACGCACACGGGCCCATCGCGGCCCTGCCAGCCCCGCAGCTCCCTGGCGTATATACGTAGTTCTGTGCGTCTGTGTGAGAGAGAAACAGAGGCGGAGGAAGTGGGGTGTGAAGGAAGGAGCCTGCGCCCCACAGCCCAGGCGCCCAGGGTCTCAGCTGGGCGGCCACGCACAAGCCACCGCGCCTCCCTGCCCCTCCCGCTCTCCTTTGCAAAGTAGAGAGAGAGGCTACCTGTACTGGGACAGCCTCCCTCCCGGCAGCGATGGGGGTCAGCACCTCATCTGCCTTTCCAGCACGAACGTGCACTGGAGGTTGGAGCCAGGTGCCAGGGTGACCCCCCACACACCCCGCCGCCGGGGTCCCCTCCAAGTCCAGCTTCAGTCAACCAGCATCACAGCCCCAGCCTCCTGGCCTGGCAGTTTCAATCCTCACACCCAATTCCTTAGTTCACAGGAGAGGCTCAGAGCAGGGTGTTGCCACCCCCAAGGTGGCAGAAGAGTCAAGGGCAAAGACCAAGTACCATGCTGACAGACTCCAAAATAGAAGCTTGGGCACCATCTCCTGGGCAAGACTGGAGGCGGAGGCACCTGGCCTGGGGAGGCTGCCTTCTACAGGCACGTGCTGGCTGGCTGGCGAGGGTTGGGCAGGAATGGTTCTTCCGCCAGCCCCAAGGAAACCCTTGCCTTAGGCTCCCCCGCACCCCGCTCCCTGCCAGGGTCCAGACACAGGCCGGTGAGATCGGAATGGAACTGGAGGTATCAAACAGGAAACATATAATAGCTCTTGTTTATTGAGTGTGAATTATGAGTCAGGGATCCCTCTGAGCTTTTTATATAGATTATCGAGTTTAATCCTCACAGCAGCCGAAAAAGGCAGGTGCTGTTAAGTGTCTTCATCTTACTGAGGTATCTTCTTACCCGCGAGGATAATGTGAATTAACTTGCCTAAAGTCACCCAGTGTGTAAGGAGGGGTGGGGGCAGAATTAGAGCCTGGCAGCCACCTTAACCCCAAGGTGCTACAACATCACCTTGTTCTCCTGCCTCTACTCCACCCTGCCTTGGGTGGCTCAGCGGTTAAAAGAATCCATCTGCGACACAGGACACATGGGAGACAGGAGTTCGATTCCAAGGTTGGGAAGATCCCCTGGAGAAGGAAAAGCAACCCACTCCAGTATTCTTACATGGAGAATCCCGATGGACAGAGGAGCTTGGCTGGCTACGGTCCGTGGGGTCACAAAGAGTCGGGCAGGACTGGGCACACTGCATGGGGGTGATCAGGGGAGGCCTGGGTGTAGGGTCTATTCTCATTTCCTGTGGGCTCCCTCTCCTAGCGTCCCCAAAGAAAAGCAGATCTATTGTCTCCATCTGAACAGCTTGTCTCCAATCAGGTGGCCAAGGGTTTATTCGCCCTGGACCTGCTTGGGGAAGCAGCCAGCTGCAGACAGGGCTAGGCAAATACTTTTCCCTCTTCCCGCCCCTAATATCTTCCCGGGGGCGGGGGGGGGGGGTGGTCACCCGCAGACATTTGAATTTAGCCTCTGCTGGGGTGCTTCTCTAGGATCCAGGCCCATGGGAACCTGGGGAGGGGAGCAGCCGCCGCCCGGGGATGTGCGCACCGCTAGATGGCAATGTCGGTCCGGGTGCAGCTCCGGACCTAGAGCGGGTGGCCGCTATTCGCCCACTGCCCCCAAACTCCGAGAGCGACTGGGGACGCAGGGGAGGTCCCTCACAGGGGAGGGACTGGGGCCCCCTCGCCAGGCCCCGCCCTGGAGCGGCCTTGGGCTCCTCCAGGGGTTCCACGGTGGGAAAGTTAAGGGCACCCGGTTCCATCCAGCACACTGCGAGGCATGGGTGGGCGGGAAGGCGAGTGCGAGTTCTGTTTGTGTGTGATCACTGGGGAGCGCGCGTAGAAGCTAGTAGCTGTCTGCATGTGCTGTGTGTGTGTGCGCTGAGCCACGCCTGGATACCAGTGCGCCCGTGTGCGCGTGAGCACGCTCGCGCGGTGTGGACACGTGCATGTGAATGTCTGTGTGTGCCTGGAGTGCTGCGGCCCAGGGATGCACACGGTTCGGGTGTGCCTGCATCTGTGAGTCTGTGTGCAGGAGCAAATGCCGGGCACACCGTGGGTCCTGTGGGTCCCGGCCCTGCCCGGAGGCTCAGCCCTTACTTAGGCTGTCTGAGTAAGAAGGTCGGCCAACAACCCGGGTCTAGATCGCTCCCCGCCGGTGTATGGGGAAGGGTTCCCGGCTGCACCGCAAGACCCGACTACAATCTGAGTTGCCAGGGAGACCCCAGACGTGGGGGCGTCGTCTGAGCCCAGGGCGCCACGGTGTCTGCGCCCCCAACGTTGAGGTGCAGAGCCCCGCAGTGGGACGGACTTTCTCGAGGGGGTGCTGGTAGAGTCTCTCAACCCGACTTGAGGGACACTAGGCTCTGATGTCGCCGAAGGGCGCCCAGTCTGCGGGGCAGAAGGGTGCGAGAAGCACCTCCGTAACTGGGAGGCCCGGCCCGGGGCTTGTGTAAGGCGTGTGTAAGACTCTTCCCCATCTCACATTCCTCACCCCGAACCCCGCCGAAGAGGCACCGCCCGGCTCCAGCGGCTGGAGTGGGCACTCGGCCTCTCGAGCCCTGGACTGGGGCGGGCCTCGTTGGGAATTATTACTGGGCCCAACTGGAGACCACGTCTCCGCGACTCCCTGGTGGCCGAAGGGGCCCTGGCTCCCCCGTGCCCCACCCTCCCCCAACTCCCTGGAGCGCAGTTCCTGCAGCCTCTGGGCGTGGGCACCTTGCTTTCCTGGGTCCTGAAGCCCCCCTTTCCCAGGCGCGATGGGCTCGCGTTCCCTGTACGCCAGGGCGGGGGGCGGCGGTGGTGGTGAAAGGGGGTTGGGGGTGAGTCCTCGATTCCTAGGCGTTCACGCTAGGGCTGCGGGAAGGCTGTGGTCTCCGCTGTGTCCCTGGGGCAGGAGAGGAGATTAGGAGTTGTGGGGACGGAGAAGGGGCGCAGGGGATTTGGCACCGACATTGCGCGTGACACTTCCGCCGTGGGGCTCGGGGCTTGGCGCTGGACCTCCCAGCCTCTGAGCCTGGGCGACAACGGAGGGGAGTCTTGGAGGGGGGAGGGGCGCCAGGAGAGGGCAGGGGTGTTTCCCGTCAGAGTTCAAGGTCGCTGATGGAGGACTCGGTGGACTGGAGTGGGCTGGCGGCGCCGGGGTGGCGAGGAGACGGGCGGGAAAAAGCCTCTTTGGGGCTCCAGCGCCCGGCGCCCGGAAGAGCTGCCAGTGCAAGATGAAGTGCGGGGTCCCGCCCCCGACGGCTGCCCCGGGCTCCTCAGGGGCTGCGGGCGGGCACACACACCATCACCACCGCCGCCACCGCCCGACCTACTGTCTGTCCATTCCTTCCCGGAGGCGCACCTGGAGAAGCCTCCGAGCCACACTCCGGGCCTTTCTTCCAGCGGGCCCCTCACCCCCCAGGCCTTCTGCACCTCCCAGCACCGGGCTCGCCCGCGAAGAAGCCTGGGGCCCTGTCCTAGTCGGGCCCGCCTCGGGGAGCCTCCGAGGGTCCGGGAGCCACGCGTCCCTCTCTGCCCACCGAGTCCCCCGCCCCCGCGCAGCCGCGGAGTCACTTACCAGACACCTCCGCCCCGTTCTCCTCGCACCTGACAGACGGCGGGACTGGGGGGTGGCCCCGCGGGCCGGCGGGCGGGGCGCGCGGCCGGGCCGCGGGCCGGGGGCGGGGACGGGGTGCAGAGGGGCGGCCCCTGCTCCGCCCGCAGCTCCCGGCGCTGTGGCTGAGACTCGCGCTCACGCTCGCACTTTTCCCCGAGCCGCGTGATGTCACGGGGAAGCAGCCAATCCTGGCGGGGCCGCGCCGCCCGCCCCGGGCCGGCCACCCAACGGGGACGCGCGGGGGGCACCACCCCGGGCGTCGGGGACCCCCGCTACGCGCGCCCCTCCCTGGAGCCGGCCGGCGGCTCTCCACTCGGGCACTGTGGGGAGGCACCGCCCGCGGTCCCCAGCGCGGCTTGGCGGGGGGCGCTGCCCTCCCGGGAGCCTGGGGGTGGGGTGGGGTGGGGTGGGGTGTCCGCGTTGTCATGGGGACGCGGCGCCCCCTCGCGGGCTGGGGAGGGAGCTGGCAGCCCCGTCTGGCTGCGCTCCCGCCCCCGCTCTGACCAAGCACCGGGGACTGGGAGGGGGTCTCGTGCCCCGCCCGGATCTCTCTCCTCACACTGCCCGGCTCGCAGCTCGACCACGGGGGCGCGAGTGTTTGACCCTAACAGGAGGTTATGGGTGGGTGGGTGGGGTGCGTTCTCGGTCGTCCGGGTTCCGTCGGGGCAGAGAGCCGAAGGCCGGCAGTTTCGAGCCTCGAGGCGGAGTATTGGCCGCCGGGCAGCCAGGGAAGAGGGGGCGCCGTCGGGACCTGGGAAGGCGCTGGAGAGAGAAGCTAGGCGACGGTCCCTAGGGAGAGAGGAACCGGCTCATCGCACGCAACGCCGTCCGACCCTCATTCCTGCGGCCAGGCTTCCTGCTCCCGCGCTCCAAGCCGGGGAGCCGGTGCGCACCCTCTCTCCAGCCCCGGGGACAGGACGCGCCGCCCATCCAGCCTGGAGGGCAAGTTCTCCGATGCCTCTGAGGAAAATCCGAGTGCCCAAGGTCACCTGGGGTGCAACCCGGAGCGAGACCCCCGAGGGAGAGAGCTGCTGGTCTCCTTGAGGTGTCCGGGAACCGCGCGGGCCGGAGCCCTGGGGCTCGGGGCCTCGCCTGCCCCAGCAGGAGGGCCGGCTGAGGCATTCGAGGGGTGAGCGCTGGGAGGCTTCAGCACCTCGGAGAGCGCCACCTCGGCGCAGACCTTGGCAGATCCGCTCGGCCTGCGGGCACCAGCGTTCCCGTCTCCCCCGAGACCATCCTTCCTGCGGCCGGCCAAGGTCCCCCCACCCCCCAAACGCCCGGGCCCCGGGGCTTGGCACCTCAAACTCTCTGAGCGCGAACATCCGATTAAACCTTAAGACGGATGGTTTCTTTTCTTGGAAAAACAATTCAAGTCCCGCCCCACCTCCACCCTCCCCCAAGGGTTGGGCGGGGGGCTGTGTGTGCCGGGCGCGGGGAGGTGGAGGGCGTACCAGCGGAGGAGGCAGCAGGAGCTGCCAGAAAAGGGGCGGGAACTCAGGCAGGAGCCAGCCCCGTGGTGCTCTTCGTGTGGAGCCCTCCGTGTGAACCTGAGGGCTGCAGCTGGCGGCCTGGACGAGTGAGAAGCCATCGTCTTTTACCTGAACCATCTGGTCTCCCATGATTCTCATAACCAAAGGGTGGAAAAGGCCCTGCTGTTCTTGCCCTCATCTCACAGAAGAGGAAACAGGCCTGGTTGGTTCATGTGACGAATCGATAACTGTCTGCACTAGTTTCCCTTTTCCATATCCCTCCTAGGGCCTGGGAGAGGGTGGTCCTTCTAGGAGGGTGAAAGTGTGTGTTTGCACAGACATGCAGGTTGGGATGAACTGTCAGAAGAGGAAACAAACAAGGCCACTGGAGGCCGCAGAAACTAGAAAAGTCTCCAACTACTCCCTTGAATTCTTCCAGAAGCTGTTGGGCAAAGCTACCCCCGTTTTTCCAAAATGCCTATGGTGGGGTAGGTAGGGCCTTGGGCATCCCCCAATCCCAGACCCCACAGTGAATGGTGGAGAGCAGAGTCAGAAACCAAGGGACCTAGTTTAGTCTTCACTCTCTACCTTTGATCCAGCTGGGTCCATAGGCATCTTGATAGTGAAAGTCGCTCAGTCGTGTCCCACTCTTGGGGACCCTGTGGACTATAGTCCATGGAATTCTCCAGGCCAGAATACTGGAGTGGCTAGCCTTTCCCTTCTCCAGGGGATCTTCCCAACCCAGGGAATGAACCCAGGCCTCCTGCATTGCAGGCGGATTCTTTACCAACTGAGCCATGAGGGAAGCCCATCTTGGGTCCACGGAACTGCTGGGAACCTGTTGCCTCATCTCCAGTTGGGATTGCCAAGTTCTGCCCCACTGACCCTGCAACCTTATCATGATAAGCAAGGGGGCCCATGGAGGCTCTACCCATGCAGACAAGGGCTTTCTAAGGCAAGGAGATGGTGTGGGGATGGGAGGTGTTGACAGGGGTCTCCCAACAGATAGGGGCTGGGTTCATGCTTGACCAGTAAGGACAGAGGCAAGGCCAGGCAGGACTGAATTTAGGTCACTTCATTCACAAGGCCTCCTCCTACCCCTTTTTCCCAGAGCACATCAGGGTCCCATCTGGGCTCAGACCCTGGCTCCACCAGTGAGCGGTGTGTACCCACTGCAGAGGGTTTGTGGAAAGGTCTGAGATGATAAGCACCGAATCCTCAGCACACGCTTTACCATCAACAAATTCAGAGTCCCCACTCAGACCGCGCAATTCTCCCTCCCACAGAGGGGAGGGCTGGGTGGAGGGCAGGCACTGCAGGGGGCGCCATTCTCCTTCCATCCTTTAAGTGTAACTCAAATCTCACTTCTCCAAGGAGGCCTCCTCCTACCACTCCAGTGCTCTTAGAACTGGAAGTAACTTTAGGCGGCTGCGGAGAATAAGCCCTAACCTCCTATCCGGAAAAATGAAGCAAGAGAAAAGGCAAGTAGCCTGCCCAAGGCCACACAGCTAGTTGATGTGTCTCTTGGTCCAGAGCGTGCTATGATAAGACTTTAAATAAAATTCTAGTGCTCCTCACCATATAACTCTTCACATGGTCTCGTATTATTTGCTTTAATCTTGCGGTTCCATCTCTGCTGGGGCAGAGCAGACTTCTGTATGCCCCACAGTGTCTGGGACAGAGTTGAACACACAAAAGTTACTCGAGAAGTCTTGTTGCTGCAAATAGCCCTGGAGGTGGCTCTGATCTCTGTGTCCCCCCTGTGAGAGAGGGAATAAGTATCCTTCTTTTGCCAACTGGTTTAAAATTCACATGGCCAAGACCCATGACCACAGCAGACCCCTGGGCCACTGCCCTGACACAAAGCAAAGGGAAACCCAAGCCCCAGCACATGGCATCTTGGGGGGATACCCTAGGTAAGGCCCGCTCCCTGCGGGCCACCCCAGACACCCATGACACGTGCTTTACAGGACTGCAGGGGAGCCAGCTTTCCGGTCAGTGATTTCTTCACTCCAGGCCCATGATCCTGAGTAGGAAGCAGCCAAGATGAGTGACCTCCCAGCATTCTTACCTACCCAACTGTTACCGTGAAGGATGCCCCAAACCTTAGCGGGCTCCTAGAAGCAGGCAGTGGTGGGACATGGGTGCAGCATGAAGCAGGCGTGGCAGCTCTTACCTGAGTGGCTTCTGCTGAGGCATCACGGGGCTCCCCGCCAAGGACAGCAGCACCAGAGGCAGTGCTCAGGAGAACTGGGGCAGCCCAGCTCCACGGCCCCTGCCCCCACCACTACGCGCTCCCTCCATCCCCCGTGGAAATAAACAGAGAGGAGACCGGCGAGGGGCATGTCATCATTTTAATGATGTAGATCTTT
This sequence comes from Muntiacus reevesi, assembly GCF_963930625.1. Lineage (NCBI taxonomy): Eukaryota > Metazoa > Chordata > Mammalia > Artiodactyla > Cervidae > Muntiacus > Muntiacus reevesi. Next base: position 15,985,148 of record NC_089257.1, on the reverse strand, counting down.
GGTGTTTCCCTCATTAGCAGTCAGACCATCCCCTCTCCTCCCTCCACAACGTTTCTATGATGAGTTACAAACAGAAAAGTAATCACATTTTTCATACTAAAAACAAAATAATCAGAGCCTTGATTTCTCCACTAGAAACTACACGTACAGTTCAAGATTCCACATGCAACACCTTAAATCACAGACCAAGACCTCACATTCTGACCCGGAGTCTCACCCCTCCCCCAGCCTTGGGCTGGCTTTGGCCTAGGCTCAGCTAACACTTGACACCCACAGGTGCTGCTCTGAGGGCCTTGGGGGTGGTGGGGAAGGAGAAGCTTGGTGGACAAGCCCTGGGGGCTGGCCAGCCTACACCCCCCACTCCTGAGTGAGGACCTGCCCACTGTCCCTTGACTCCATCCCATCTCGGGCAAGCAGGCTGCCCCCCACTCCATGGTTGGCCCCCACCGTAGGTGCAGAAGTCCCCGTGCTCAGGAGTCCGGGAGCCGGGCCTGACCCCTGACTGTGGTCTCTGTGGGGGAAGATAATCAAGGGGCTGAAGCTCTGGAAGGCTGAGATGGAGGTGGTTTCTGGGGACCGGACCACTCCTCCTGCGTTAGGGCTCCCGGTGGCTCTGCCTGCACGACAGGTGAACAGGGAGAAGCTGCCCCGCTGGCCACTGGCTAGGACGGTCGGGCCCAGATCTGGAAGACTGTTCACCCTCCCGGGGGCTCTCTGCCCAGGGCTGAGTCCCTTGAGCCTTGGTTCTAGGGGGCGGGGGGGGGGGGGGAGGGTGCGTGGCAGGGACACCGACTTCTTCCTCCACTCACAAGGAGCATGGCAGTCTGGGACACCCCTGGGCCCCAGATCCTGGAAGGGTCTAGTCCCCGAGGCAAACCTGGCCCCTTGCACCGCCTCACTCCCTGCTGCCCCGGATGGACGCCCTCCTGACCCCCACCCTCGCGCTCCTGTTCCCTGACGCAGCCCACGGCTCTTCTGCGCGCTCGGTTCCCAGTCAGCTATGAGGTCCGGGTTCTGCTCAGCGGTTCAAGGGGAGGCACCAGGGCACGCCTGTCTCTACCTGTTCCGTGGCTCCCCGCTGGGGCCCGCGGCCTCCCCCCTGCCGCTGCCCCCGCGGTCAGGAAGGTGGTTGCTGTTGGTCAGGCCGCAGCGCTGCGGGGTTGGTCCCTCGGTGCTGGGGAGGGGGGCGGGAGGAGGGGCCGCGGAGGAGGGGGGCAGGGCGGGCTCCCGCCCAGGGGTAGCGGGCCGCTCCCAGGAGGCTGTCCGGGGGCTCAAGCCTCGCTCTGCCAGCTGCCCGGCTTCTGGGAGCATTCCCCGAGAGGTGGAGGGCTGCGGTGAGGGCGTGCGCGCGGCCCCCGGCTCGGCGCCTGTCTGGGAGCTGCGGTGAATGCGGTGGCTGACGATGATGTTGTTGCCGAAGCCTCCCATGGAGGCCATGGTGGTGCTCTGCTCGCGCTGCACCACGGCCGTCATGCCCCCTTCAGCCATCAGCCGCTGGATCCTGCTGAGCGCGTCTTCCCCGCTGGCCCCGTAGTCCGAGCCCTCTCCTGGAAGGCACAAGGCAGAAGGGAATCAGCCGCTGGCCTGGGCCTGAGTCAGGCAGGCCAGAGCTAGGAGGACCCGGTGGATTCTAGCTATGGGCAGAAGCAATGCGGTGGCCAACCCCTGATTTCAAGAATCAATCAAGTGAATTTCCCTGGTGGTCCAGTGGTTAAGACTCTGTGCTTCCAATGCAGGGGGGTGGGGTACGGGTTTGATCCCTGGCCTGGGAACTAAGATCCCACAGGCCGCATGGTGCAGCCAGAAAAAAAAAAAAAGAAGAATCAGTCAGAGACTTGGAAGCTAGATAAGATGCCCCAAACAATCCTAATTCACACTTCAGCCTAGGGCGCTGAGACTGCTCAGCTGGTTAAGAGCGAGTCCTGGAACCTGGGAGTCTGCCTTCAACCCCTTGGACACCAGAGGCAGGCTGGTCTTGCATCCCATGGAGACAGCCCAGAGAGCTGGTGCTGTCTGCCCCTCCCTGTCTCAGACGGCCTGGGCCTGGGCCTGGGCCAGGGTCCATGTCTGGTGTTTGGAAAGCAAGGGCACTGTACAGGGTGCGTCTAGAAGACAAACATTCCGCTCGGCACCTTTTCAAAGCTGTGTTCTCTCTCTCCATCATTCTTCTGTTTATGTCACTTTCTAAATGCACACGAGGAAGACGATTTTCAAGTGTTCCTTCGAAGGCATTCTGTCTCCTCTTAATGTCCCACTTTCCCATGTTATTCCCCACGTACTGTTCTCGCAGGGCCGGATGCCCGATACCCTCATGTTTCCCTGGGGGCAGCCAACTGCCCTGGCCTGACGTTTCAGTCTGCATCTCGAGGGAGGAACAGAAAAGGTCCTGCTCTTTCCCCAAGAGCCTGAGCATCTTCTTGAAGGGGGTAGATGACACTGGCTCAGATCTTGGTTCTGCCATTCACTAGCTGTGTGACCGTGGATAAATCCCATGCCACCCACATTTCCTCAGTTTTCTGACTTGCAAAACAGGGATGAAAACATCCAGCCTGCATGGCGCCAGGCGGAGGGAATGAGATGACGCCCATTAAGCATCTGTCCACAGCGGGTGCTCCGTGGTGGCTGCTGTAACCCGGACTCTGCAGGAAGAGCCCCGCCCCGCGGGGCCTTACTCTATCTTGTGCTCAGCCCTCACTGGCAGGTTGCGTGGTCTAAGACTGTGGGCAGCTATGATCAAGGCTCCCAGGCGGCCAGGGCTGCTCCACCAAACTATGGACGGGTTTGTTTCCTTTGCCTGTCTGTTGGCCACTTGGGGACTTTGCAGTTTGGGCGGCTTCGATAGTGAGTTTTGAACTTTTTGGCAGTATTTGTTGTCAGTTGCTATCTTTGCAAGACTTTCTTTGCTCCCGCACCATCCAGCACCTTGTCCCCGTGCTTGCCTGGTCAGAGCTGGGCATCCAGGCACCGTCTGGGCAACCCAGCTGTGCCAATGTCCCGGCAGCCCCCTCTGTCCTGGCGGGTGCATGGCGGCGTGTGCTGGCGGTCCATCCTCGGGGAGACAGCATTCCCCAGCACTGAGCAGGGACTCCGCCAAGGCTTTCGCTGCTATCCAGCTTGCTGCTTGCTTTTCTCCAGACTTTCTGATAAATTCTATCCTCCCACCTCCAACCCTTCAAGACAGCTGCTTTAGGCGCTTTCCCCTTAGGCAGCTCAGGCCAACTCCAAGGGCAGGGGAGAGAGAACTTGAAGGGCTCTGAGCACTCCTCTCAGGGGAAAAGCCACCAGCAGCGGGTGAGGGGTGAGAGGAATGGGCAACCCAGGGCCTCGCTGCCAGCAGAGCGTCTACCCTGTGAGCCAAAAACGGCTGCCTGGGGAAGGCCCGGGGGACCCTTGCACTCACTGCCACCCCCACGGTTTTCCAAGCGCCCCATGCATCGGGGCTCCCCAGCCTGGCCCGGGGTGAGTAGCGGGCTGGCCCCTGGCCTGCTGGCATCGGTGCTCCCTGGCCAGGCACCCTGCTCGGTGAACACTCTTTTCCCAAAGCTCATTCTGGGGGCCGGGCAGGGCCGCTGGGGGCCCTCAGGGAGCTGTCAGTCAGGCCCCAGCGCAGCTCTGGGTGCCTGACTCCGAGCCCTTCTGTCTAATCCCGCTCACCGGTACCTGCGGTCCCAGCCGTCTGTCACTGCAGCTGTCTGTCTGAACGGGTCTGTGGGCGTCTCTCCCCTTCCGCCCGGCCTCCGTGCTGTTACTGCTGCCGTCCTAATTCCGCTCGGAGCCACTGGGTTCTGGTTGAGTCTATGCTCTTCAAAACCCAGCAATCCCGAGAGTCCTCAAAGCAGCGCGGATGCTCGCTGTGATGCTCACGGGCCTCCGGTTGGGTCCGAGCTGTTTCCCTGACCACTCCTCTTCCCACCCCCAGACTGCCTGCACACTTCCTGGGGATCTTCCCTGTCACACACCGGCCCGCTGCCCCATGGCCCAAGGCCGCTTGTTCTCAGGCCAGTGCCCGCCCTGCCCCTGTCTCGCCCTGGCGCGGCCCCTGCTGGGCATCGCTGCCTCTTTTCTGAGCCCTGCAGGGCCCGCACCTCTCCACGGCAGAGTCTCTCCTTTCTTGGCTCCAGTTCCCTGATGGCCTCAGACTACGGTGTGATCCCCTTTGGGCTTGCACTTGGAGTCTACCTGTCAAATGAGTGTGTGGGTGACTCGAGGGCTCCCAGACCGCTTACAGGCATTCCAGCCTTCAGTGAAAGTGACGTTGCTCAGTCGTGTCTGACTCTTTGTGACCCCATGGACTGTAGCCCACCAGGCTCCTCCATCCATGGGATTTCCCAGGCAAGAATACTGGAGTGGATTGCCATTTCCTTCTCCGGCCTTCAGGAGACCTACAAAGTCTGGTCATGTGTTATCCTCTGCTCTGGGGGTGCACTTCCACGTCCGTCTCCTTTCTGAACTTAATGTGTGAGGGAAGAGACGTGGCTTCATCTCTCAATCTGATTCCCTCTGGATTCCTGGCACCTAATACAACACTAGTACTAAAGTACGCAATAAAGATTGGACAGAAGTGTTTAAAATATACACACTAACGGTTTCCTCAGGGTTGGGTGCGGGGAGCTTCAGCCAGAGCTGGGGGCAGGGCCTCCCTCTTGGGAGCTCTAAGCCAAGGCTAACAGCCAAGGTGGGTCGCCAGCACACTCCTCCAGGGGGGAACACCCTGAGGCCCGCAGGGAGTGGCAGCTGTGGTCAGGGATCCAAGCTACGCTCCAGGAGCAGGGGCGGCCACAGGAGTTAAGTTTGCTGTCGCCTTCCCTGCAGCAAAAGCATTTCTTTTTGTCTTTGAAAAATGGGAGACTGATTTCGTGTTGACACGAGATCATTTCCTTGGCAAGGTATGTTCTGCATGCAGAGGCCAGGGTGGCATCAGGAACTTCCCGTGATGGCCAGTTCTGGGGTTTCCCCGCCCGGACGAGGGGGCCAGGCTGCGTCAGGGGAGGAGCTGCCCGTCCTGACCTCAGGGGCACCCTGCCCCTCCCCCCACGGTTGCTTTTCCCTGGTCCACAGCCCAGGTTCCTGCAGCCGTACTATGGTCTTCCCCAGACAACAGAAAGGTCCAGGCAACCTTTCCCAGTGGTCAGAGGCACAGCCGTGGGCTCCTGAATAGTGCAGCACAGCCAAGCTGGGGGCAGGGCCCTGCCTCGAGTCAGTTCATTCATTCCACATTTGCGGAGGGTCCACTGCAAGCCAGGCAGGCACGGTGTCAGTGCTGGGAGCAAACGCAGAGCCCGGGATGCCGCCCCTCGCTTTTGGAGTGACAGGCAGGGAAGCTTTAAAACTGGACCAGCAAAAAAGTCAACACCTGCCAACTCCCCCCATGGAGGGCTCCTCCGGGAAGTCCTAGGCAGAACTGAATGGATTTTAATAAAATTCCTATCCAACATGAACATGAGGAGTAGCTGAGAACCCTTCAGTGCTAGCCAATGGGACAGGGCTCAGAGACGGGCCACTGAACGGCAACTGCTGCCGTGGAGTCAACTGCCCACCTAAGGCGCCTGGGCCGCTGACGTGTGGAGGGATGCACAGGGGTACTCCCACGGGGCCCACTTTCTAGCTGAGCCCAGAGGAAGAGTTAACCAGCTTGACGAGCAGTCTCTTCTACTGCTTCTGCAGATGTGGCCACTACTTTGCTGACTGGGGGTGGAGGCTGGGGGGAGAGGAGGGGAAATGTGTGTGCGAGTGAGAGAGACAGAGAAAGCTGCCGTGCCTGCCTGCTAGATGGGGGAAGCAGACCAGGGAGGAAGCCTGAGCCCGAGGAGACCCTGACTCCAGCTTCCCCTACCAGAGCGGCAGTAGTGGATGGCGGTCAAGGGCAAAGCAACCCAGGACGAGGCTCCCGGACCCAGGAGAGAAGAGGCTGGCTCGTTGCTCAATGCCCCACACATCTGCTCCCCTTCTCTCTAGGCACGGGCTTTCTGCAAGGCACTATGACGCTGTCCCTTTCAAAGCCACAGGTCCAAAGCTCCAGGCTAAGGTGGTCGGGCCACAGAGAGATGCAGTGAGCAATCTCAGCTGCTTGGCCACGCCCCCTGAAAAGCACCTCTGGCCTCTGAAGGGCTTGTCCTCCACCAACCGCTCTGCTTTGCGGGGAGGAGACTGGGAGAGAATGAAGTTCTGGCTTCTGAAACTGGAAGAGAGACTCTTCTGCCTCCTGCCAGCTCATCCTCCCCACCCCCAACCACGAGGAAAGGCACTTACAATCATAATTGACTGGAGGTCAGAAACAAGCTGATGCGAGTCAAGAAATAACCAGGGCATCTTTGGCAGATGAAAACACGGGAGGATGCCCTTCTTCTCAGGTGGGCAGCCCCCCTGCGCTCGACCTTCAGGGCGGAGGCCTCCCTCCTGAACCAGCTCCCTGTAACCTGCCCTCCCCGCGCGTCCAGCCTCAGTTCTCAACAAGCGCTGACCGGCCACAAACTAAAGCCCCCCAGAGGTCCTTGGTGCAGACTGTGGGTTTTGAGCATATGGTGCCCTTGCAGGTGCCGTCCCCTCTGCGAGCAGTGCCTGTCCTCCTCCACACCCCACTTTGCCTGGCATTTTCCGCCTCATCCCGGAAGGTGCAGCTCAGGGTCGCCTCTTCCGGGAGTCCTCCCCGAGCCCCACAGCCGGGGTGCGGCTCCCCCTCCTCTGCAGCCCCGAGCTCCTAATCACGAGAAGTTACAACCCGCTGGGTGCCTGCCTCCTGCTCTAGACTTCAGCTCCTCGGGGAAGCACTAAGGCCTGTCTCTAGCTGCAGCAGCTGATGCACAGAGGACAGGAAGGGGCCATGCGAACACGGCAGAGGGGCCGCCCAGACCAGGATCCGCCCGGGGCTGGCGGGAGGTGCTGGCGCGCTCTCCTCCTTGGTGAGGCTCAGGCTGCTCCGGCCGCTCCGCCCACACCGGGGTTTCCATCCAACAAATGGAGGAAGCGCCCGGGCCACAGACGGAAAGGGACGTGGCTGTAAGACGTGGTAGCTTGTGGCAGCCAAGGGACAGTGCCCGGAGCGAGGCTGCAGCATAGAAGCTGTGCCCTGACGGGACACACGCCGATCTGCTCCTCTGCCCAAAGCACACCTGTCTTCTGGTCTCTCCTGAGCAGGTGGCTTACCACAGACCTAGAGATGACAGGACTGTCTGGAGGCTGCCGTGTCTGGAGCTGGGAGCAGCCAGGGGCCGGGGTGGGGGGCAAGGAGACCGACCGGGTGTGAACAGCCTATTTAACACAGCTGCCGACACACTCCAAAGGGGGCTCGAGCGCTACACAGGGAGGTGCTAATTGGTTCTCAGCAGCGTGAAGCCAGCACAGAGCCACGGCCGAGCCACGCCTGCCACAGTTGAGAGGAAGGGGCTGATCGTGAGCCAGGCTGCAGCCCCAACGGCCATGAAAGACGTGTGTGTGTAAGGGCCTCCCGATCGGCCAGGCTGGAGAGAGAAGACAGCTACCCCAGGTGGGGGCAGGGGGTGGTGGTGGTGGCCCTGGCAGTTCTCTGGCATGTGAGTTTGCAGCAGGGCGTCCCTCTTGCCTTTTCTGTGACTCTCTGAGCTCTGCAAGTTTTAGAGGATAAGGAGGTCAGGGTCCCTGCTGGGGGCTGGGCCAAGCTCTAAGAGTAGCTGGGAGGCTGTAACAGGTGGCCCGTATCAGGGAAGTGACATTCCTGTCCAAGGAGGCGCTGAGCGCTGTGGCCGTGGGAGGGGTGCCCGCCCTGGCAGCCGTGTCACGCTCCCAGCACCACCTGTCTGCGTAGGGGGCAGGAGCCTCGGGGGGGGGGGGGGGCAAGAATGGTCCTAACCACCAACCTCCCTTCCCCGCTGGCTTATTTTCCCCTCTAGCATTACACGGCTCCTACCTTCACCAGGACCTGAAGCTGCCGTCCCTGGCTCCTGTATCTCCCGCTCCGTCTGGGTCTCCGCGTTCTGCAGCTGTAGGGCCAGAGTCTGGGTGCCCTGAGACGTCACCGACGTGGTGGGGTTCCGGGGCTGCAGGCCGATGGCATTCATCAGGCCCATGTCTCTGTCTGTCCTCCACGTGGCTCTGCTGGTGCTAGGGACAGAAAGGCAGACGGGAGTTGGGCAGGGCTGGGAACAGCGGCCCCACAGAGCCCTGCCTGCTCTGCGCCCGAACTCACGGCGCAGGCCGAACCAGGGCCGGCAGGCTGAGGCCCACTCCCACAGCGGCCTCCCGCGGCCGGTTAACTTGTACGTGTCCTCCTCCAGATCAGTCCACGTCCTGGGATGGTGAAAAGAAAGTGACAGAACCATCCATCTTTTGCAGACGGCTGGTCCAGTCACTCAAACAATGAGGGCCTTTCTGGGGAGGCAGAGATGGCTGATCTTAAAAGACACTCAAGATTCAGGAAGCCACCAGCTGAGTGGCTAGAAGCCCTGGGACCAAGGGTGAGCAGCACAAGTGGCCCTCGCTTCAGCTTTTCCTCCTTCCAATGACATGCTGACAAGATTCCAGTTTAAATTCTTGGAACTTCCACTCCATAGGACTCCACAGGACGCCTACTGCGGCTGTTTGGGGGTCCTCCTAAGAAGCAGGGAGCATGAGCTGCCGAGAGTGAGGCCCGGCCCAAAGCCCCCCCTCCTTGGGCAAGTCCTGGGCACAGACCCTCAGGGCGGCAAGAGCTGGCAGCGGAGGGGGCCCGCGGCATTCATGGCGGGCACCAACCGTCCTGGCTGCAGCCGTTTCTGGGGGCCGCGCCCGGGACTCCCCCGAGGAAGCAGTGACTGTTCCTGGGGGCCGCGCCCGGGACTTCCCCGAGGAAGCAGTGACTGTTTCTGGGGGCTGCACCCGGGACTCCCCCGAGGAAGCAGTGACTGTTTCTGGGGGCCGCGCCCGGGACTCCCTCGAGGAAGCAGGGACTGTTTCTGGGGGCCCCCGGGACTCCCCCGAGGAAGCAGTGACTGTTTCTGGGGGCCGCGCCCGGGACTCCCTCGAGGAAGCAGTGACTGTTTCTGGGGGCCCCCGGGACTCCCTCGAGGAAGCAGTGACTGTTTCTGGGGGCCGCGCCCGGGACTCCCCTGAGGAAGCAGTGACTGTTTCTGGGGGCCCCCGGGACTTCCCCGAGGAAGCAGTGACTGTTTCTGGGGGCCGCGCCCGGGACTCCCCTGAGGAAGCAGTGACTGTTTCTGCGGGCCGTGCCCGGGACTTCCCCGAGGAAGCAGTGACTGTTTCTGGGGGCCGTGCCCGGGACTCTCCCGAGGAAGCAGTGACTGTTTCTGGGGGCCCCCGGGACTCCCCCGAGGAAGCAGTGACTGTTCCTGGGGACCACGCCCAGGACTTCCCCGAGGAAGCAGTGACTGTTTCTGGGGGCCGCGCCCAGGACTCCCCTGAGGAAGCAGTGACTGTTCCTGGGGGCCGCGCCCGGGACTTCCCCGAGGAAGCAGTGACTGTTCCTGGGGGCCGCGCCCGGGACTCCCCCGAGGAAGCAGTGACTGTTCCTGGGGGCCGCGCCCGGGACTCCCCCGAGGAAGCAGTGACTGTTCCTGGGGGCCGCGCCCGGGACTCCCCCGAGGAAGCAGTGACTGTTCCTGGGGGCCGCGCCCGGGACTCCCCCGAGGAAGCAGTGACTGTTCCTGGGGGCCGCGCCCGGGACTCCCCCGAGGAAGCAGTGACTGTTCCTGGGGGCCGCGCCCGGGACTCCCCCGAGGAAGCAGTGACTGTTCCTGGGGGCCCCCGGGACTCCCCCGAGGAAGCAGTGACTGTTCCTGGGGGCCGCGCCCGGGACTCCCCCGAGGAAGCAGTGACTGTTCCTGGGGGCCGCGCCCAGGACTTCCCCGAGGAAGCAGTGACTGTTTCTGGGGGCCCCCGGGACTCCCCCGAGGAAGCAGTGACTGTTCCTGGGGGCCGCGCCCGGGACTCCCCCGAGGAAGCAGTGACTGTTCCTGGGGGCCGCGCCCAGGACTTCCCCGAGGAAGCAGTGACTGTTTCTGGGGGCCCCCGGGACTCCCCCGAGGAAGCAGTGACTGTTCCTGGGGGCTGCGCCCGGGACTTCCTTGAGGAAGCAGTGACTGCTTTGGCTTTATCACTGACCCAGCGCTTTGTTTTCTCAGAATGTTTCCGTCTCCATTAATGAATTAAATGATGGGAGGATCAGCACCAGGTTCCTACTAAGTGGCCCCTGGGGAGGGTTTGTCCCTGGGCTGCAGCTCTGGGCAGCTTGGTCCCCGAGGCCTGGGTCACGTGGGAGGCTGCCCTCGAGCAATTTCCTAGGGAGGGCATCCCTCTCCAGAGCTCTCTTCACTGCAGCTTCCCCGGACATCGCGGCCAGGACCGGGGGGCTGGATGGGGTCCTAGCTGGTCTTCAGTCGAGACTCCGAGGGCAGAGGTTTTGGTCTTTTTCTTAACCATGAAACGCTTTTCTTAAACAGAACGACGTACAAAAGCTCAAAGTGTGAAGCCGAGCAAGAGAGCTGCTCTCGTTGAGAAGGGACACCCACAGAGTCAGGCGTGAGGGCACCGCTCCGAACCCAATGGAGCAGGAGGGACAGCCAGCTGCCTCCTTCACAAACTCACCCAGGCCTCTCGCTGCTTCGGCTGCTGGAGTGAACAGTGAAGACCGTCTCATTCAGCTGGTCCCAGTAGTACTCAACACCAGAGTTTGAGGCCCTGGAAATCAGTTGGGAAGGAGACAGAGTGGAAGACATTAGAGAATGGCCAGAACGCCTCGCTCCTTTTCCTTCCTTCCTCTCTCCTGGTACTGGGCTGAGGCTGGGAAGAGACACTCCATGAGGATGCTCAGCGCCGAGCAGTCCCATGTATCTCCAACGGCCCCGATGCCTGGAGTGGCGGCTTTAGCCTCTTCCATCACCCAAAGTCTAACTGGCTCCTTTTGGGGGCTGAGAGAAGCAAAAAGACAGCCACGCCTGTCACAGGCAGCGAGTTCCGCATATTCTTCAGCCACACAAGACAGGGGCTAAGGCGGCCCTGGAGATGCCAAGTGCCACAGCCTGCCTGTCTGAAGGGTGTGCTCAGTGCTCAGGATGTGAGTGCAGGCTTTCACCACTGGGCCTCCCCTACAGCCACAGGGCCAGGAGAAAGGCAGGTGAGGGCACCCTGACATTTTTATTTTGCCTGGAGCTCAGAAGGCTAACAGGAAAAAGCTCCTGCTGAGCCAGAGAGGCCCACATCTCTTTCTATTCTGGCCTGAGAGCCTCCTTTGCCAGGTAGAGGCTGGAAAAGCAACAGGGAGAGCTGAAGATGACCTGGAAGGGCTCACGAGCCTCTCCAGGAGCTGGGGTGAGGAGAGGGACTCCAGCGGCGAAAGGCTGGGCGGCTGATGGCAGAGAAAGAAGTTTCTGTCCATCAAGTTCTCCCAGCTGCCGGCCTGGCCCTGGCTCCTTCTTTCCCTGCAGTGGAGTGTCGGGCACTTTATCACACTCTCACCCAGGCACAACTGCTAGGAGGGAAGCGGGGGCCTCTTATTTTTCTAGACTGAAGTGCCTCCTCAGGCAGCAAGCCTGGCTGTCAGCGGTGTGTGCCAAGACGCAAGACGCCTTTACTTTAATTTTAAAGATTCCCCACTGAAAAAGATGCTACCTACACCCGTCACAGGGCTCAGGGTGGGGTGCTGCTGGTGGTGAGGAAATGAGAGGGTAAAGAGTTGGGAAAGAGGTGTCTTTGAGCCCTGTGATTAGCACTCCGGTGTCCGTGAAGACTGTAAGAGACAAAACGGCCAGCTCTGCTCCTCAGAGGGTCAGGGCACGCACAACGGGCTTGAAAAGCGCAGTCTGCTGCAGACGGAATTCCCTCAAATTCACATGTTGAAACCCTACCCCTGAGACAGAGTGTCTTTAAAAGGTAATTAAGGTTAATAAATGAGGTCATAAGACTGGGACCTTAATCCAAAAGGACTCTGGCCTTATAAAGGACAGAGAAAGAAAGATCTTACTCTTTTTTCCATCACGTGAGGACACAGCGAGAAGAGAGAAGGGGGTCGTCGACCAGCCAGGAAAGGAGTCCTCACCAGAGCTCAACCGTGCTGGCACCTGATCTCAGACTCCCAGCTTCCAGAACGGGAGGAAATAAATTTCTGGTGATTAAGTCACCCTGTCTGTGGTATTCTGTTATGGCAGCTCGAACTAAGAAAAGCTCCAATGAAAGCCTAGAGGCTTAGGTCACCATCCTGAACGATAACAACACAACTCTTCAGTAAAGAGCAAAGAAACGGAAGTCAGAGGGTCGTGAGGATCAGCCAGGAGAAGATGAGTTTGGGGGGTGGTGACGCAGAGTTAGTGCTTCCTAAATGTGAGGGTTAGATACAGCAGGGACCCGATGGGGCCTGCATATTGAGCAACTGCGTGTCAGGAGGCCATGCCACCCAGGCGAGAGGGAGCGGGCCCCAAACCCGTCACCAGAGGGCCACTAAGGTTCCGGGAATGAGGCGTCACCTCTGGGAAAGAGCCGCAGCCACAAAAGGGCTCGTCCTCTCTCTGCCCTGGACTAATCTCACCCCACCCCACCACTCCCGGCCCCGAGCCCCACTAAGAGGGCAGGTCTGGTGTGATCTTCAGACTCGCCTTCTAGAAGAACATCAGAGAAGAATTAAAGTTCAGGGTAATGACACCTGGGGCTTCCCTGGTGGCTCCGTGGTAAAGAACCCGCCTGCAATGCAGGAGACGCAGGTTCAATCCTGGGGTCGGGAAGATCCCCTGGAGAAGGAAATGGCAACCCACTCCAGTAGTCTTGCCTGGAGAATCCCACAGACAGAGGAGTCTTGTGGGCTACAGTCCACGGGGTGGCAAAGAGTCGGACACGACCGAGTGACTAAAACGAAAACAACGGTGACACCTGCAGTTGCCTCTCGCAGCAGCCCGGAGGCCAGGACTGTGGCCAGCACCCGGAGCCCGGACACCCCAACCCGAACCCGGCCACCCCCCCAGACACACAGGGCGCGGCGGGCCAGGGCTCCCGGGTCTCAGTCAGCGGCTGTTTCTCCTCGAGGTTGCAGGGAGTTGAGTCACCAAATACTCAGCCGCTTTTGTGTGTGTCTGAGAACTACAGGGCGGTGGAGGGCAAGGGTGAGAGAGATGACCTGACCTGAGGGAAGAGGCAAGGCCAGAAGTCACAAGCAGAGGCCCCCAGAAAACGAAACCACCACCACAGCTTCTGACGAGCAGATCTGGGCTGTGTGAGGCACCATGTGAAGCCAGCTGCCGGGGAGCCTGATTTACAAACTTGTCAGGATTTATTGACAAGCGGCGCTACCATGTGGGTCCCCGCCAAGTCCTTCCCCTCTAATTCCTCTGCACCGCCTGCTACCCCGGGCTGGTGAGTGACGACAAACTGCTCACACGGAGCCCACACTGAACCACGTCCACGGTGACCAGGCCCCTTCCTTCCCGTCTCGGGGGAAAGGCCTCCTGAAGGCACTCCCTGAGCGGCGACTGCCAACAGGACGCCAAGCCAGAGCCCCTCAGACACTTCCCGTCCGGCAGCCTGCGTTCTCAGCCCCAAGCTGCAAACTGTGGCCGTTTACTGAGGATGTCACCTGCCAAGCAGACCAGGGGCCATGCGGACTGTCAACGTGCAGCTCCCTTCTTCCCCCGACCCCAATCCCCTCTGCTCCTCACCAAGACGTCCAGTGCGAGCCACGCTTTGTTCTACCTTCTGGGGTCAGACCAGCTTGACTAAGACAAGCTCGTGCATGTGGCCGAAAGGCCAGGCACTGGACCAGGGAACAGGGTTGAAGATAACCCTCTGGCCATGGAAACCCCAGTCAATGCTCAATGTCACTTATTTCCACCTCTAAGCTGAAGAACGGTGCCAACCTTCTCCTTTCTCCTTGGTTCTTAGGGACGATGAGTGAGTCACCACTGTCTGCTCTGGGTCCTTCCTGGAAGCTGGACAAAGAGGGATGGAGAGGCACGGGAAGGCCAGTCGGGTCAGCTGTTTCAACAGACTTGCGTCTAGCAAGTCTCTGTGAACGGTGCTTCTGGGCCTGGCCCAACGACCCCTCAAGCTGCTCTCACACAGGACTCTGGCTCCGAACCTCCCAACTTCTAGGGTATATTCCCTTTGAGGACATTCTTTCATCTCTCAGTGGAGGCCTGGAAAGCTCCACACAGCTTTCTCCTTGGAAAGAAGGTCTTTTTGGGGGGGGAGCGGGGCGCAGTCGTGCCATGCAGCCTGTGGGAGGTCAGTTCCCCGAGCAGGATCTGAACCCGGGCCCTCGGCAGTGGAAGCGCTGAGTAACAACCGCTGGAACACCAGAGGATTCCCCCCGACCTCCTTTTCTCCTGACACGAGTCTCTGACTTCTGCCTTCTGAGCGGACTCTGACATGCAGTGGTCTTCCCAGATGCACCTCCCCACCCCCCATTTGTAGGGCTGACCTATGAAGCCGGAAATGAGCAAGCAGTGCCTCATGCCTATCTGGCACTCCACACCCACTGCAGTTATTGGTGGGGTGTCGGCTGGGCTGGTGGTCAGCTAGAGGCACAGGAATGGCTTGGGAGAAGCAGGGGGTGAAGCAAAGGAGAAAGGAGCACCTCACCACTAGGAAGGGGAGGAGGGGGGCGGGCAGCCGGGCTATCGGCCACAGAAAGGGCTCTGTGTGCAGGCTGAAGGGACAGTGGCTCGTCTCCTCACCTGTCCCAGGAATTGCTGCGCCTGGAGAGACGGAGTGTTACCTGAGGCTTTTTTCGCCTACTGTCAAGTGGGTTTTTAAAACCCATCAAGAGATGCCCAAGAAGCTTGTTACCTCTGTCTTAGTGCTCGGAGAGCGTGTCAAGGCTAAGACAGTGGAGGGGAACTCAAGAACAGGGCTGAAAGCACATGACGTGGTGCAGCTGCCTGAACCTGAGACGAAGGCAGACAACCACCTGTTTGGGAGGGAGGGCGGTCATCCTGGCCCAGCTGGCTGGCTGGCTGTGCCCCTGGGGATGGGGGTGCCAGGGAGCTGTGTCACGCGGGGCCAGGCAGCAGGCGACAATGCCGAGCTTCTACTTTCACATTTGTTCTCCTCATCCTGGGCTGGAGACCACTGAGAGTGTGTTCAAAAGGTGTACATTTCCTGGTGGCCCACTGGCTAAGACTCCTGCTCCCAATGCAGGGGGCTGGGGTTCAATCCCTGGTCAGGGGACTAGATCCCACATACCACAACTAAAGATCTCGCATGCCACAGCAAAGGGCTGGTGGTGCCAAACAAATAAATAAAATACTAAAAAAAAAAAAGAAGTCCATGGTCTCGCTTATCCTCACCCATTTCCCACTGCCTCAGTCACCTGACCCACTTAAACGCCTCAAGGTGATCGAGAGGTGCTTTCTTCACCTGAGGTCTTAAGAGAGTTACAGAACTGCAAGTGGTATATTTTTCTGTGGAAGAGAGTATGTTGCTTTTGCTGGAATTCTAAAGCGGTTTTTAACTGAAAAAAAGGTTAAGAATCAGCCACGGGAAAGAGTTATGGATGGCAAACTCAGGAAACCCCGTTCTGTCACTGACCCGCCAGGAGACCTGCGGTGGGCCTTAACTTCCCTACCTGAATACTGCTCACGGCACTTCCTGCCTGAAGTACAGAAGCGAAGGTGGCGGAGACCTGGAGAGCCTTTAGACAGAGGTGACGGACAGTCTCGCCCATCCTCGTTTACCCTGAAATATCGGCCCTAAGGTATGGGGCTCTGACCCACATGACCCAAGACATCAGGAGCACAGACCAGCACCAGAAAGGCAGGCCCAACTCGCCCTGAGTCCACCACAACTAGGTCTGTGACGGGGCGCGGCTCGTGTCAAACATGACTGCTCTCCTGTCACGGAGGAGACTGGAGTTGCTGGTAGGGAAGAGAGCCCCTCAGGCTTCCCTCGTGGCTCGGTGGTGAAGAATCCGCCTGCAACGCAGGAGACACGGGTTGAACCCGAGTTGGGAAGATCTCCTGGAGGAGAAAATGGCGACCCACTCCAGTATTCTTGCTGAGAGAATCCTGTGGACGGAGGAGCCTGGTGGGCTACAGTCCATGGGGTCGCAGAGAGTCAGGCCCGACGGAGCGACTAAAGAAAAACAAACAAGAGAGCTCCCCAGGCAGCCCAAGATGGCTCCCGCTCGCGGAGACGCCGGATGCTGAAGACGACATATGGGGAGAGAGAGAGGCCAAAGCCAGCTTCATGTCTGGCTGAGGAGTCTGTGACTCACACCGAGTGTGTAGGCTGGGGTTTCAGATGTAAAAGCCTCTGTGGGGCCACGACAAACTGGGAGTAGAGATCCTGCCTCTGCTCAGAGCAGACCACTGTTGGGAGAGGGGGGCTGGGAGCCTGGGTGGGACGAGCTGAGCAGCTGGAGCCAGAGACACGACAAGAGTGCTGGAAAGGGCGCCCTGCAGGAGGAGGGGAAGGAGGGCCCGTGACCTCAGGGCCAGTGAGAGCGAGACCACAGCCCAGAGCGCGCGTCCAGTTTTGGGAAAGGTGCCTGGTTAGAGCCCTTTCGTGAATGACCAAGAGAGGAGGAGGAGTTAGACAACCAGCGCCCTGTGCTTTGGGGAAAGGCAGCACGTAGAGTAAAATCCTTCAGGGCGGACAGATCCAGGACTATGGACCGGCTGGGGGGAGGGCAGAAACGGACAGACCCAGCGCCTGGACTAACAGCGGCACCATCATGCAGAGGCAGGCTGTGTTCTGGAGAGGCACCAGAAGCTCGTGAAAGGGCCGGCTCTGTAGTCACAGAGTCCAGGAGAGTGTGGCCCGCTGAACCAAGAAGCCTCCGGCGCCTGGAGCGGCCTGACTAGGTTGGGCTGAGATGACCGCCTCCCTGTGGAAGGGGCTCTGAAAATTCTAGGTGGGATCAAAGAGCTGTCGCCAGAAGCAGACGGTCTTTCTCCTGGGCCACTGACCTAGCTTGGCTGACCAGGGCTCAGCCACCTGTCCCTTCCTGGACCACCAGAAATGACCCAAACACACATTTTAGGAAAAATCACCAAGGGCCCAAGAGAAAGGCAACATGGACACGCCCAACAGCCAGAGACCCTAGCAGACCAGCCAGGTCGTGCCTGCTCTGCGCTCTGCAGGCTCCCCTTGGACAAGACTGCGCCGAGTGGGGCGGGCCTGGAGGCAGATGTGGCTCTTAATTGGCTGGATCCCTGAGGTGGCCCCCGCAGCCCTCGGCCTGGTCTACACTGAAGCACAGAGTTCGCGTCTCCCCACCTGGCTGGCTCTGGAAACTGATGGCAGACCTGCAGGACTCCCAGGGCCCTGAGTGACAGGATGCCTGAACGGACCTCTCTGCCCCAGAAAAACAGAGGAGGGGGAAGGAGGTACCTAAGGACGTAAGATAGCAATGCCCTGGTTCCCCGCCGCCTCCCCACCCTCTCCTTCAATCAAGACCAGTGAATTATCATTTTCATTTTAAACTGAGCTTTTCGATCTGCCTTCTTTGTTATGAGATGGAGGCCCAAGCAGAAAGGAAAACAGGCAGGACACAGATAGAGCCAGGCTGTCAGAGATCAGTGGCTTGACAAATTAGGGCTTTAATGCTATTATCTTGGTTTTATTTCTTAAGTTAGGGTCTAAGGCATTTACACAAGCCCAAGACCACCTGCTGAATTTTTCAAAAAGGGTTTAGAAAAGAATCACTAATATCTATGGTTCTGCCTGCAGGGAAACTTGACTATCACTAGGAAACCAGAGAACAAGGGAAAACAGAAAAAAACAATACTGCCTTAGATTTAAGAGCACTTGGTAACTACACCAATCTTCTGAATATTTTCAGAATGGAGAGTTACCGTTCCCGAGGCAGAAAGGACCCTTTAAGGAGTGATGCCGAGAATGAGGCAGGCTCTAGCAAGGCTCGGATTTCCCCTCTGGAAGACCCCACCTCACCAGCCAGACCCACAGGTGAATGCTGCTGACTCCAGTCCTCCGCAGACGCCCCTGCTGGCCTCCGCCCATTCGCCCCCTGCACACCCTCCCCCGGCCCCCGAGAGCCACTCACTCCGGTCGGCAGATCACCAGGTCTCCTTTGTTGGTGCCGTAGGCCAGGCCGAGCCCTGGCTCGGGCAGCCACCGGGCAGAATTGATGCTGACGTGTCTCCGCTGGTCAGCAGGCATGGGGTAAAGGACGTTGAAAACTCTCTGGGTGGGGGAGAGAGGGCAGAAAAGAGAATGGGAGGAGAAACAGTCTGTTACCAAGAGTAACAAAATCCAGGGGGAAACCAAGTCCCTCCTATGGCCTGAAGCCAGTGAACCGCAGGGAAGAAAGGAAACGGTTAGACTGGGAATGTATCTGAGAGCCCGGGACGCACAGGGGAGGGCGGGACCCTCTTACCTGAGGGGAGGGCTGAGGACTGGTCAGGAAATCATAGGGCACATGTGAACTTCTCTGAAGCTTCGCTGTGCTCACCTCACAGCCACTAATGTGTCTCACTGCATCGCTTTCACTCAACCCGCTGGAGAGCCCCATGCAGAGCCCAGCGTACCAGGAAGCGCTGCCCGAACTTCCCTCTGACCAGACAAACCAGGGAAAGCCGAGCTCCCCCCGGCAGCCCTGTTACCACAGAAACCACAGCACTCTCCCGGCAGTGGGGAACTGAGGGTGATGGGGGGGCGGGAGGGGGTGACCACATCAGAGAACATTCTTAATTCATCTAATTAAGAGCAATGTTAAAACTGCTATTCTTAAGGAAAACTAAAAGGTGCAGTAAGATGCAGGAAGCAAGGCAGAAGGGAGCCCTTGAAAACACAGGTACACGAGTTCTTTCTAGCGTATATAAAATCACCATTAAACAGACCGGTTCTCAAAGGGAATCTCCTTTCATCAGTCTGCATCTTTCCAAAGCTACTATTTTCTCAGGGGGCAGCTTAGCTCTGTCTCAGGTTGGGCTGAAGGTGAGATCTGGCTACTGATTGACACAATGTTCCAGAATCAACTTCAGTCAGAGACAGGGGCCAGGCAGTGGAAGAGTGAAGGGCAACATTTTAGAGTTAGAAAGACCTGGGTCTGAGACCTGACATCCCTGCATTAACAATGTCTCTGGATCTCTGTTTCAACACAGACAGCACCACCACTCAAACAATGGAGCAGATGAAAAGAAACGATGTATATAAAATGCCTGGTGCAGGCTCAGAAATGGTAACTCTGGTTATTACAATATTTCTAGGAACCAGCATCTGGGGCTTCAAAAAAAAGTCATCAGGACCTATGAAAAGGACATGAAACTGAAAATTTATACACTAGAGTTTTAGTTGATATAAAGTTTTTTCTTTTAGCCTCTTTTAGGTTTTTTATAAAATAAGGATGAACTTCATCTGCCTTTACCTATCGCTAAGGGTTGACGGAAGGGGGAACAATGAGGGAACAATGAGAGAACAAAGGAGAGCATGATTCAGAAAGCAATATTAAAAAATGAATTTAGGGCAGTATAGTAACAATTGCTTTTCTCATTATCCTGATGAGAGACCCCACCCCCTCAAAAGTTAAATGTTGAGCTAAGGGTCCACACCATTTGCAGAAATCCAGTGACAAGAAGCCCTGCACTTGGGAACACGTGTTCCTGTGCCTTGGGGGTCCACCTGAAAGGTCTTTAACGGGACAGTCTCTCGACAGGAGAATTCAGTGGCATGTGCGCTCGAGGTGTCGCGCACACACACAGAATCCTGCTGCAGACCTTCTCCGGCTCCTGTGGTGCTGAGGAATGTGCTGGGCAGCCAGCAGCACCTGCTGGAACAGCGCTGCTGTGGTCCTGAGGTTGAGCGGGTCTTAACAGATGAGGAACCGGCTCTGGCTTGAGGCCTGAGATCGGCCACCCTGTGGCTGCTGCTGCATTAAGAGCCTCCTATGCACCCCCTACCTCACTTAATTACAGATATAAGAATTAGCCAGGGCTCCTGAAATTTTTGGTCTGAGGCAACTACTGAAAAAGGGCCCAGTGGAGTCTATGAGTTTCTAAATGAGTCATTACCTTAGGGTAATCTCTTCCTTGCATGTACATGTCTGGTAGGAGCCGGGAAGGAATTCACGGCTACTCCTCTCCACCAGCCTCACTGGCTGACTGCCCATGTGATGGCAGGGCCAGCGTGCTGCCCTTTGCACCTAAGCAGCTGTTCTCCATCAAGTCAGAGGATGGGTGAGGTGCCTTCAACCTTTCTCACAGAGGTTTTCCCTTTTCCAAACAATAATCAATAATTTCTGTCCAACCTATCGGCTCTCTGGTTAAATATGACTCAGTATCCAAACCCAAAGGACAAAGTGGTTGCGATCAGGCAACTGTGGCTGGGATCTCTTAAGCATTCAAGTTTCCTTCTCCAAAGGTCAGATAATTTAAGGTGGGGATACACCCGGAGTTCAGAAGGGATGTGTTCATTTCAGTGGCTGGATGAGGGAAATTCATTTTTCACCTGTGGCAGCTCTATTGAGCCTCACAAGAGTCTCCCCTAAAATCGTTAACGATTCATTATTGCAGGCAATGGGGCAGAAGGGCCAGGGAAACTGGTCTTGCAAGAAGGGGGACAATATGGCTCGGAAATCAAATGCTTTAAGGTCGTGCTGAGTGTTTTGACCAAGGGCTCATAAGAATAAGGGGACTCTCTTCTAGAAATGTTCCTGACTAATAAAGAAGCCAACAAACACCTCACATGTCACAAATTTGGCTTTTATGGTCTGCTACTGCAGAGGGATTAACAAGCAAATGCTATCAATCTGCTTTCAAGTACAGGAACCTGCTCTGGGGACAAAACTCTCAAGAAGCCAGTATGACGGGTGACCAGCTCAGGTGTGACAAGGTCAGAGCGACCGCAGAGAAGTCGTTAGAGGCTGAGGCCCCGGGGCCCTGCTGCACGGCTGCTCACAACCTCCATGGCTGTAGGAGTCACGGGGCATCAATCTGTCCTCTGGTTATGGCACCCCCCCACCCCCAAGTCCTTAAACAGTGTTGAAAGGGCAGTTCCCAAGAGCCCATCTCCTCCAGCGTTTGGGTATTAGGCTAAATCCTGCCTTCTGGCAGGAAGCCAGAAAATGCCACGTGAAGATCAGCAGCCTCGAGAATTCCTGATAAGCACTTGCTTACTTATCACACTCTAATGTGGGGATGGGAAGGAGGGAGATGAGGGCAGAAAGACAAGGGGGGTGAGGGCAGGGAGGAGGCAGGATCCCTGCTGCACAGGTTCTGAGCAGCCATCAGATCCAGTGCTCCTGTTTCACACATGCCTGGAACTAAAGGACCCTCAAGGAATGTGCATCTGCTCCGCATGGAAAACCACCCGGAGGTGGGGTTTCCATTCTTTTCCCTGGATGCAGTTTAACAGCTCAAAGAATCTCAAGGGCCGGGGATAACTCCTCACCGTCGGCCCCAGACAATCAAATACCTGGGCAGCAAGTTCCCCGATGCTGACAGATGGTTGGGTAGCTCTGGCTACTCCCTGATCATTTATGGTTCCAGCCATCAGTCTTTCCAACCCTGTGACTGGGTGATCTGTGGGTTCTCCTCCCACACTAGGGCTTGGCACTAGCTCTGCAAACCCGAAGTCTAACAGCACCAACGAGAGAGAAGATTCGAGGTAGCTCAAAGGAAGCTCTGGCCTTTATTTTAAGGCACCCCAAATATATCTCCAGTAGAGCCTTCCTTAACACTAGTCAGGTGTCCAGAAACTCCCTGCTGGATGCTAAGGACAAAGCCGGGGGCCTGCCAAAAATTCCTCCCCGTCTCTGATGAAAGAGAAGCTACAACGCCGACTTCCATTATATACTGGAGGAGGATGATCAGGTCCTGGGGTCCCTCTCGGGGGCTGGACATGAAACCCAGCTGCTGAGTCATGCTTGAAGAGCCCTGGTTTTAACCTGTCTCCGCTACAGCTGTTCCCTGCTAGACGACAAATGCTGAGAGGACCCCCTGCCTCCCCAAGGAGGCTGTTCTCTATTCTAACATCTATGAGCGGAATTGGAATCAATAAGCCAGAAGGAACACATATTTCAGTCAGTGCAGTCTCAGCATGTCAACAGGGGATGAGTCAGGTCGCCAGGATCTTTATAGTTCTGAGGGAGTGGGAGAAGACGAGGATTCTTCTACTTCTGGGGCCCAAGATGGTCTCTTGTGCCACTCGCCTCTCCATCCCTCAAATCCTCTTAACTAACAGGAAGTAGGAATAAAAGGAAACAGTTACAGGATGAAAACTAAAAGGGTCCTGTTTCTTCTTCAAAGACAGACAGGAAAAGAACGAGAGGCAGCCAGAGGAGTGCAGTGGGAAACCTTCCTCTTCATCCTTTTAAAATTTAGAGGAAAAATGAATTGCTGCCCTCAACAACAGGCTTTCTTTTCCAATGCGTGTCAATAAAGCTCAGATCATTAGTCCAAGCAGCAAACCGTACTGCTCAGATCAGCCAAGAACAGAACTCTGAGCTTATCTAGCTTACATTTGGGTATCTCACCATCCTGAGTGCTGGGACCGTGACGGCAAGGGGTCAAGAACTGCCGGCAGGTCGCCCTTGTTTTTAACTAAGACAGGGAAGGCTGGTTGAAGGAAGGGGACAACCAGAAACCACGGCGGAAAGGCCATGGGAGGAGCTGCCGAGCCAAAGGGGCTTTGGGGCAGAAAGAACTGTGAGGAGGAGAAATGCCTTCTGGGTGGCGACAGGAGTCAAGGGAGGCTTTAAGCTCTTAGAGAGGGTTCCTAGAAGAGAATTAACTCTCTGGGAAGAGGAAGAAAAATCAATGGAAAGCAGATGCTAAGAGACAGCTGACTCTTCAATGGAAATGGATGGCTACACATCTAGTCACAGGCTGAGAAATGCACACATCCCAAAGGAGGCCAGGGGAGGGATACTACAGTCACCTCTTCTCTCTGTTGGGCTGCTGATTTGCTTTAGACACATGTATTACGAAGTTTCTTCATCCCAGGGAAAATATGACTGCTTTTCAGAAACTTTCATTTCTTTGACTGTCTCCAAGCCTTCTTTATATACTACTTTGGAGTTTAGAACTCAGAGAATATTGGTTTTGAAGCAGTTATTTAAGAATAAAAATCAGAATACCAAGTCATTTACTCTTTCCTCTTTACTCAAGTGAAGCAGAAAACAAATCTCCCAGATCACCCGTGTTTAAACCAAAGTTCTCCTAGCAGAAAAGAAGAGCAAACAGCTCCTTTTCTTAACTCTTGGCAACCTGTTGCCCTCTGCTCCTGATAACCTGGAGTCTTGAAGTCATTTCCAGCCAATCTCCTGTGATTTGCAGAGACCTACAGACTTTGTCTTATTCACCCGTTCCTCTCAAAGGGATCCCAAGGACAGTCAGAGAACAAGAATTTTCTCTTTCAGTCAGCCTGATGTTTTCCAAAGATCATCCTCGCCATTAGGACTGAAGCACAGAGATGACTTCAGCTGAGGAATCCCGTTTTGTGCTGAATCAAATACCAAGGCGCGCAAGACTCCTGGAACTTCCAGAAGTTAAAAAATAATTACTGCCTCCTGTGCCCACACCTCTGTGTACAGCACAAGTTCTTAAACTTTTCTTCAGTTTTCTAAGTCTCAAAGGAAATGGTCAAATGTGTAAGCTGTTCTAGATGTTCAGCTCAGATAAGGGAGTCTTTCAAATATATCCATAAACTTTGCTAAGTTTGCGACCCTATAGACCACAGCCTGCCAGGCTCCTCTGTCTATGCGGTTCTCTAGGCGAGAATACTGGAGTGGATTGCCACTGACCTCCTCCAGGGGATCTTTCCAACCCAGGGATCTAACCTGTGTCTCCTGCATCACAGGCGGATTCTTTATCACTGAGCCACCAGGGAAACCCTCATCTATTTTACTTATTCCATACTTTTTTGAAAGAAGAAAGTTCAAGATGGGGGTAACGTTAAAATACTTTTGGCTTCTAGAAATGGAAAAGTTGGTTCTCCAACGAATTCTTTTTTTTTTTTCACGTCAGACAGGTAATGTGCCGATGTCGTAACAAGGTTTGGAGGGAGGCACATGTCACGCGGCAGCGTGAACACCCAATCATCACGCTCATGAACTACAAAAGGATCCAACCTATTCTTAAAAAAAGTGTTTCGTCTTTCACTTCTGAAACATCCACTGGGAACCTCTCAGCATGTCTCAGGGCTGGGACTGGAGCCCTGAGAGGCTCGGTGATGCCGGGCAGAACTGTGGAGAGCAGCAAGACACCCCATTTACACGAGGATTACACCTAACACTTATGTTCGATTACCATCTCGTGAGGCACACGCCAGGCGCGGTGAGTAGGGTGTGTGTTCACACATGCGCAGGGCACAAACGGCACACAGGACTTCAGAGCGACATCGCTTCCCAGGACGAACGCGGACTGCCTCTTTGCCGGACACAGAGAAGGCTGGGGACGCCGCAGTGAAAGGCCGTTAGGAGGCCAGATGTTGCGCGTGTGTGCGCTGGGACAGCAGGGATGAGATCCATTCTGTTCACTGTACTCCCAGACCCAAGTATCCAGCCCAGGGCAGGGCTCAGTAAGATTTTGAGTGGAAAGAATAAAATGCAGCACAGGCTATGCTCTATGAAGAAGTCATGGAAGGAAAAAAAAAAAAAACTGTCAAAGTCGAAGGAATCTGTCATGGAAAAAATTCGCCTAAACGAATGGCTTTGATTGCAGCTCTAACGTTATTTCTAATTTTTTATCTTGCCCCCTCCCTACTCTGACAAATCGCATCAGAGACACCACTGACTTCTCCCACACCCCCTCCCCTTTTCCTACCACGTGCTGAAGAAAGAAACTTTCTGAGGATGGATGCTTTGTAACCACATCTCTGAAGTCAACTTTAAGATAATTGCAGCGGAAGCGGCTTTTAATCAACTGACAAGCAGCTTTAAGAAAATTAATGAGGACAAAAATCTTAGGAAGGAGTAAATCATTTCTGACAACAAAGCTGTCTCTCTTTTATCCCCATCTCTCCTTGAAGAAATAGTACCCTTCCAGGATACAAAAATAAAATCTCTTTATTTTCGGTGTCTGCCACTCCCAAGGCCAGACAAGATTAAGAGGCTCAGTTCTCTTAAGATTTCTGGAGAATACTCTGGATTGAGTCAAGTCTGAATATCAGACTTTTAGAATCTAAGTAAGTGCACATGATTGGATGCGATCACAGGCTAAATTCAGGGCAAGGAGGAAGCCATGGTAAAGGGTATACGTTGAAGACTGGAGCAAGGACAGGCCAAAAGAGCCTAAAGATAGTTAGTCACATAATGCTGGTCAAGTGCGGACAGCCACCCATCCTGACCCAGGGTCTCAGCTCCAGTTTAGTTATGACTCATCGGAGTACTCTGCACGCCAAGTTTTTTTTTGTGGTTCATTTTAATGAACCTATGGTAACAATCATTATCATCAGTCATCCCCAGGCTATTCTGTGAAGATGGCATGAAATGGCATGAAACAAAGTCAGCGAATATCTCTTCATGAGCAAGGCGAACCAAGACAGCCGCTAATGGGCATCAGCGGCACCGCCCATCCAAGGACAGCAGCAAGTCCACGCTGGAGAAAGGACTTCAAGAACTGCTCCTGCAGATGGGGAAGGTCCTAGAGAGAAAGATAAAGCTGCTGCTTCTCACGTCATAAGCCCAGGAATCCCTGTATAGCACGCAGGCCAAAAGGCATGGGCCTGAGTGGAGTCAGCTGTGGGCAGGTAAGAATCTTAATCAGAACTGGGAAGAAGGCGCCACAGCCTTAGTCCTTCAAGTGCCATCACTGGGATGCCAGCAGGATCCAGAAATGCTGAGGGGCAGGAGGTCCTCATCAATTTTTCAATTTCTTGACAGTACCTGAGAGATCTGGTTAAAGGAGCCACAGAAATAAACCAGACGAGGTTTCAGAGACAGTAAGAGACATAAGTGACAGCAAAAGAGAAAAGAACACAGCTAAACTGACAGGTCTAACTAGAAACCCTATGCAGCTGATGGCTGGTTCTCAATCTTGACTCGGCACGCACACTCGACTGGAGGGCTTGGTAAAACAAGGATGGCTGGGCTCCACCCTCAGAGCTTCGGATTCAGTAGGTCTGGGATGGGACTGAGAAGCTGTGCTTCTGTGAAGCTCCCTGATGATGCGGACTCAGTCCTGGGAATACACACTGAGACCCACTGCCCAGTTAGATATGAGTAGGCTGCAGGTCTAAAAAGCCTGCCTGCCTTTTTTGCTGCCTAGGAACTACTGAGGATGAAGGGGGGGGGGGGTGCATATCTTTTTGTGTTTTTTTCCTTGGTAACACTCTGAGGCATGTGGGATCTTAGTTCCAAAGCCCTCTGCAGTGGAAGCATGGAGTCCTCACCACTGGAGCACCAGCAAAGTCCTGGGGGGTATGTATGTGTGGAGCTGGCGCGCTCGAGGGAGAGAGTACACCCGGGGACAGTCCAGCACAGAAGAGTAGAACTCGCAGGGTCAAGAAGCAGCCTGGGGCGGTGGGAGAGCAGAGGGAAAGCGGCGAGTAGGGGAGAAGCAGGAGGAAGGGAGAGAGACGGGGGTGAAGGGAGGGAAGGGCAGGCTCTCTCTTCCCAACACCCCCTCCAAACTAACCATCTGTCTGGGTAATGGATGCTCAACCCTTGAATACAGATTCACCACATGGCCACAAAGAAAAAGCTTTCAATAAAACTGGCCCGTAAGTTATTGGAGGCTTTGCCTTACAGAGCACGGCGCTGTTTCAGGCAGAAAGGAGAGCTCTCCGTCCCAGGGCTCACTTCTCCCTCTCAAGCCCCTCGTCTGTCACTCCTGCCACCCCCCCAAAAGCGATAAGAGACAAAAGCAAACCGGCGCTGGTGAGAGCCAGGCGGCCACTGCCTCTGGGAGAAGCAGGGGTTATGGGATGAGAAGCCCTGTCCGTTCTCATTAAACCACTTACATGCCTACCACCCCACCTGCTATGGGGAGGGGGTGGTCTGTGCATCTGGGAGGAGAAGCATAACACCTGCTAATTCCTCTGTGGAAACCACGACACATTCTTGCTCTCTAGCTCCAACCGCCCCAGCACGCCTCCCCCGCCGGCCACCGCTGACTCTTGCCCCCATTCCCAGGTAAAGCAGCACTCCGTTACCCATGCAAACTGGAAGAGCAGTTTGCTATATGACTATTTCTGGGTTCCTTAGTAACTTTATATTCTTGTTATTTTATGCTTTCACTTGGTTACAACCAAAGTTATTACTCTGTGCAAGTTGCCACAATTTTAGAAAATTAATCGCTGTTTTCAGTTACAACATTGTGCTTTCTTCCAATTAGGAAATGAAAGCAGAGAGGGAACTCAGGCTGTTGAGTGTTTTGAGAATTCAGCAAAACTTCAGCTCAGCAATCCCTAAATGCCTAACTTAGAAACAAAACAGAAATTAACAAAAAGCCCCACTGGCTCAAGTGTGAGGGCGTCAGGCGGCAAGTGAGGCCCTGAAGCATGGACAACAGCATATCCAGCCTGGAGGGGCCTCAAATGGACAGAGGGAAGGGACAGACAAAACAGGCGTCCAGTCTTATTTCTCCTGATTTGCCAATGATCCTAAGATTGGGAAGACCATGCCTAGCCTTATTAAGCAGAGAAGGCAAATGTCTGAGGACCCTAGATCCTAGAAACAAGGATAATAATTAAACTCAACATGGGGAAGAAAAGAATTCAGCACACAGAGATATTCAAGGGAGAACCCTGGAAAGCAATTACAGCTGAGAAAAGATGGGAGGTGAAGCATGGACAGTCAAACAGCTAAGAGTCTGACAGGAAACAGAACACAAACACCACTGTGCCTCCAACAAAATCAGCAAAGGATCAAGCGCCATGCACAAACCCACAGTAAGACGGGAACCTGAGGCTGGCTCTGCCTTGCTGAAGAGGCAGAAACCCAAAATGAAGAAAGCAGTCATTAAGAACAGCAGTTCTCAAACTCAAGTGCATATGAGATCATCTGGAAGCTTGTTTGACAGATACAAATACCTGGTCCCCTCCCCGTCCAATTCTTATTGATTTTAGGTCTGCAGTAGAGCCTGTATTTTAACCAGGACCCCGTGCATTCTAATGCAGGTTGTCCAAGGAGCACAGTTTGAGAAGCACTGATCCACAGGTCTGAAGAACTTGCTGTTAATAAGTGCACCCAGGCTAAGAGCAATTAGCAATTCATTTTCAGAGTTTTCATATGCGATTGGGTAAGGGATCATCTCTTGAGGAGAGAGGGTCCCTCAGTGGGAATTAGCGTAAGTCAATGCTCTTGGGGATGTTCTCCAAGGAACATCTGTTGGCCCAACAATTTCACCTCTCAACGTTAACACAGTGAATTCCAAGAGCTAACACCACGGAGAAGGGGGACCTGATAGAGGAGCTCTAGGACAGGCCCAGTGCCCACAATCCCTTCATGGACAGAGCTGGACATGACGGATGCAGACACTCATCTACACTTACCTGTGCAAAGAGGGCGAGGCTCTACTGTCCCATTAAACCCTTGCTCCCTGTTCTCAGACAAAAATGGCACTGCTTGCCTTAAATGGTGGTACAGCACAGCTATCCAAAAAAGCTGGTGTCTTCCCTCCCACCGGGTACTGAATTCAGGGACATGTGCTGAGTGCTTTGCTGTCTTCGGTCATAAGGCGCAACCGAGACCTGGAAAACCAGAAATCTTTCTCTAGCACGGGGGCTTAAAGTCAGACTGGGTGGACACAGGGTGAGCAAAAACTTGGCTGAGAAGCCCAGATCCTGCCTCCTATGTGAGAGAAACACTTCCCAAATGAGAACTTTCAAATTACTTAGCTCCTCTCCTAAGTGGTGTGGGCGTCCTCAGTCGTGTCCAACTCTTTTGCGACCCCATGGACTGTAGCCCACCAGGCTCCCCTGTCTACGGAATTTTCCAGGCAAGAATTCTGGAGTGGATTGCCATTTCCCACTCTGGGGAGTTTCCTAACCCAGGCATGGAACCCACGTCTCCTGCATGGGTGGGTGGATTCTTTAACACTGAATCACCTGGGAAGCCCCTGCTAAGCAGAAGGTGGGGCCTGTTGAGAATCAAAAGCCTGACAAGCCTGGGAGGCCTGACAAGCAGCTCTTGTCATGCACGCAGCAGCTGGCTAGGTGCCCTGCGCCCCTCATCTCCACAGCAGACTTCTCCAACTGCACCCCCTACGCGGCGGGCCCCATCTGTGACAGCATCTTGGCTTCCACTCTGGAGCTGTCTGCCTTCAGCCAGGTGTTTCTGGTTACTTATGGAAGAGAGGAACCTTGCTAGGATGGCAGGCTGTGCCCAAAAGTTGGGCAGGAGCCCTGGCTTCTGGAAGAGGCTGCAGATGTCCATTACTGCTCCTGTCTCTTAGTGATTAGAAACCATTACTCCATAGTCAGGCAGGAAGGGTAAGAAGAACAGCAAGGACCAAGACTCGAGGTGGTGAAAAGCAGACACCAGGTACTTTTACCAACCAAATCTGCTTAACATAAGAATATTTAAAGTTCACCTTCCATCCTCATTTCTCTAGGTAAGAAAACAGGCTTGATGAACTTCTGCGAAGTCCCCTCCCAATCACTCAATGTCAAACATTTCCAGTCACACGGAATTCAAGAATCAGAACTTTCCTGTCATTATGATGTCAAGAGCAGACAATGCCTCGTTTCTACCCTTGCCAGAGGCATGCTGGCACATGAAGTCGCCCTTCACTAGTCCTGCTAGTGACAAGCTGGAAATGATAAGGATGCTTTTCTTAAGATTCTCTTTTATTCCCGCAGCTTCTCCTAAGTATCAGGTTCCTCATTAGGTACTTGGACTTTACAAAGATGAAACAGACAGGGTCTCTATTCTCAACGAGCTCCTGGGCCAAGAGAGGAGAATGACACGGAGATACGGAATGGCAGTTTGGTGTGACGAGTGTTAACACAGACAGTGTGCTCCATACAGGGGAGTGATCAACCCGGATTCGAAGATGCCACAGCAGGGAAGCAGCCTGCACGCAGTTGGGTTTCGGGGAGAAGAGGACACTCCAGATAAAGGCACTCAGGCAGGAGAAGGCCTTATGCGTTCCAGGGGCTTGGAAACTGGCTCAACAGAGCAGGGCTTCTTCCCTGCAGAACTGGAGTGAGAAGACGCTGGAGATGCCACACCTGGCCACCTGCTTTCCACTGCTCTGCGTATCATGGGTCCTGTCTTCAGGCTTTTTCTTTAAACCAATGCTTCAGATTCCAGCCTGAATTCCACAAGCATTTACATGTGTGGCACTAAATGAGCGGCCCTGGGGGATATGCCCCTACGGAGCTTACAGTGAACCTAATTGGGTGGATTAAACAGACATACCACACAGCTAAAGAAAACAGGAAACAACACATAAGCAAGAGCATAAAACCATAAGTGGCACAGCACACAGTGCTAGGGGAATTCACAGGTTCCTAGCTCGAGACAGAGCTTAAATACCATCTAATTAGAGAACTGTTCAAATGCTCAATTCCCCTTGACAAAACCCTGGCCAAATGAGCCCCCGTGGGATGTGAGAATCTCAGTCAGAAGCTAGACTGGTTGAGTCCAGGAGGCCACTAACCCCATGACGCCCAGAGGCTTTTATGGCGATACACAAAGGACGGCTTCAGACAAGAGCAGGTCCTAAACACCAACCTTTCCCTGCTGGTGGATGGACGGGACAGGAGCACGGCAGCTCCGCAGAGTCCGCATCTCCCGCTGTGATTACAGCCTCGGGAAGGGAACATTTCATAGTATACTATCTATCTCTTTTTATAGCCTGCCTCCTCAAAAATTAAAAAACAAAAAGACATAAATATTTCATTGGGTTCCTTATGTATCTCCAGACTACAGGTCTCAAGTTGAAAGGAAGTATTCAGTTTGGTCTCTATCCCAAGATCCTTTCAGGCCTCTGGGGCCCCAGCTTGTGATTTAGGGTATGAGAAAGACTGCCTTTTAGTGGCCCAGAGCATCCAACAGTGAGGCTGGCTGGTCACGACTGGGCCGGACTAGAGTCCTTCCTGGCTCCTTATGGGCGCGACGCCTCTGGTCCTGGCTGGGGGACCACACCTCTGGCCTGCACTCTCTGCCGGCCAGGCCTAGGAGAACCACCACGCGGTGAAGCCACGAGCAAGGCACTCACCCTCATGGAGGTCTCGCCACCGTGCGCCTGCTGTAGCCGGAAGACCTGGGCCACCATGTGCTCCGTGGAGGGGTGCAGCAGGATCCTCCGCGAGGCCAAGCCCACCATCACGTACCGGCCCATCGGGGACAGGCTCACCGAGATGGCGTTGGGACCTGAGGGCCAGAAGCAGAGAGGTGTTCCCTAGAGCTCTCGCGATTACCAACAAATCATCTTTCTGTAGTCTTTCTTCTCTCTCCCTGCTCTTCATCTCTGTTTGGTCATCCTGGGGTTAATCTCACAGGACGGCAGTGAGGAGTACAATGAGAAGGTGTGTAAAGTACTACGTCTAGCTCTTGACATATAAAGAGTACTTAAGGAATGCTAACCTGTATTAGCACAGAATCACATTTAAAAATTATCATCGTACTCTAACTGCTATTTTGAAATCCATTTTTTTCACTTCATACATTACAAACATTTTTCACCATTAAACATTCCTCTGTAAGAGCATTTTAAAGGCCAAATGGTATTCTGTCTTGTCAATGCACCATCATTTATTTAAGCAACTCTTCAGAATTTGACATTTTTCTCTGTGACAAATAATACCGCTGTGAACACCCTTGTACATAAATCTACACAATGCCAGACTGGCTTGCAGTGTGTGAGCGTGCCCACTTCCCCGAGCCATGACCGAGAACAGAGCTCCTCCCCCACTCTCGCCCCTCACAACGGGAGTATGCTGGTGATGCCACGGTGGTGGGGAGGACTCTCATTCTGGGACTCTCCTGCAACGCTACCAGCTAGGACAGAGCATCTTCCTCTGACCTGTGCCTGTGAAGCAGGGGGCAGCATGTGACCATCACTCCCACCTAAGTGGTGCCTCACCAGGGAATGCCAGGCCGAGGTACCACGTGTCGCTATGCTGGGCTTCCCATCCCTTACCAAACCGCTTGGTGTAGAGCATCTCGCCCAGGTTATGGGGGGCCAGGGAGTACACTGCCAGGATGCCTTCGTCAGGAAAGCCCCTCTGACTGCTAGGGATGAACGCTGCCAGGAGCTGGCCATCTGCAGAAATGTCACAGCTGGCATCATTGTAGATTTTGCAGTTCTGCACCAGCACATTCACGGAGGCTGCATCAGACAAAGAAAGAAAAGAGGGTAAGGAAGTCTGGAGTTAATGGTGTGAAAAATGCTGGGTCAAGACATTCGGGGGTGTCTCCCTAAGGGCCTGAATCCGAACCCTCTCCAGAAATACTGAAGGCTGCCTTATCCTACTAAAATGTCACGAAACAAGCCACACAAGACACTGAAAAGATATCTCTTCTACCCCTGTAATAGGAAACTACAGTCAATACACCACAACCACCTACTGAGTCCTAGCTCACACTCAAGAGACAACATTTGAGAGATAAGGAGAAAGTTATTAAAAATTGACCCTGAAGAGCCACTCAACAGCTGTTATTGTCCAAAAGATCAAAACTGAGATGAAAGAAAATGTAAACCCACTGATTCCAAGAAAAAGGTGATACAGGTAAAACTTGCTTGGGGGTGAGAATGCTACTCTCCACCTCTATGTGACCTTGGAGAAGGAAATCATTTCACAAATTTGTGTCTTATTTTCTCCTTTAAGAAAACTGGAGCATTTAGAGACTTCAGTCTTCTGGACAGCTCCTTGCTGATACTAATTCCTAATTCCACAAGAGAGGATAAAGAGAAAGCCCAGCCCTGCTTGGAGGGCTGGAACTTTTCACTCTGCTTGGGAGGGTGGGTCCCTCCACCCTTGCCAGAAGCCCATGACCATGGACAGCTCCAGTCTGCACTTAGCACTTATGAGAATTATGCACGGTCAGCCAGGAGGCAGGCCGGCTCAGCATGAGGGTTTGGGCGGGGCGGGGCGGGGCGGGGCGGAGGTCGGTGTTGGTGGGGAGAATCCATTCCACCTGACAACCTAAGCGATGTGAGCCAGCTCCGGGACTGGGCCTGCATACCTGGTCTCAGTTCCCATTTGAACCCCTCTCTGAGGCCCACTGTGCACATCTATGGAAGTGGTCTACCCTCGATGTGAGCCTGGAACCAGGGTGCCTGCAGGACGGGCATGAGCGGGACAGCACAACACATCCAAAGGGAACAGACCACAGCACGTCCAAGCGCCTCTGGGCTCTGTCTCCTTCAGATCCGCCTTATGTGCATGTGCAAAGAGACTGGTTTACTCTTTCTCTCTCTCGTAAAAATTCTTCTTGGCTGCACCATGAGGATGTGGGATCTTAGTTCCCCGACCAGGGATTGAACCTGTGCTCCCTGCACTGGAAATGCAGAGTCGTAAACCGTGGGACCTCCAGGGAAGTCCCTCTTTCTCTTACTGCAAGATTACTTAAACAGCCACTGGCAGAGGCATTATAGTTAAAACAAACCAACAGGCAAGCTCAAGAGCCCTCACCAGATTCTAGGTGAGCTACTCCAGGAGCCAATGTCAAGGGCGAGTTTCCTCAGGAAAGTACCCTAAGGAAAAGAAAACAAAGAACTGCTTTCTAGGGGCGGGTGGAGGGACTGTTGAGGTTTATCAGGAACTTGGGAGTGACTTCTAAAGCTCTATATTCATCTCCCTCTCTCTGTGTGTTGTTAATGAAGCCACACAGATGACAGAGTAGATCAAAAAAGACATCGGAACACAGTGACTGGCTACGGTGCCAATTCCTGGGGGCTGACACGGACCGCACCATCACACGTAGCACCGAGAAGGGACCACAAGGATGGTTCTGTTTGCTAACTAATAAAATAATGACAGCCAAATACTCAGTGCTATCACCATTAGGGCTCTGTGCTGCTCAACTTCCAACCCACCATCTGCTCGGGACTGTGTGGCTAGATCGATCTAGTTAGCGCTGAGACCGTCTGCTCCTTACTCAGGGTCCCAAACCTGTTGCCAGAAAGATAACAATCTCCTCCCTTCCCTGAATAGGCACAGCATTACAGCTGGGGATACAGAGTCAAAGGAACTGGGGGAGCTTTAAGAGTGAGTCCATCTTCGTTTTCTAACCTTGATGTTGGCACAGTTCTCAGAAAGGTAAAAAGAAACTGACCATCCAAGGTGGAGAGAAAAAGTAAATCACAAATATGAAGTAGGACATGAAAATAAACACAGAAGGAAAGGGACTCAGTGGGCTCTAAGACAGCTCTGCACGGCTTCCATCCTACCTACATTTAATGTCTCAAAGATGCATGTATTTTATGAAAGGAGGCTTTTCTACCTTGCTGTTAGAGTTCTAGTTCCTATGTGTTAACCTGCAGTTTAAACATACAGAAGCCTACAATGACCCTCAAAACTCACCACCACCATGAGAAAAGCACTGCTAGATTGTTGCAGTTCCATCACCAAGTCGTGTCCGACCCTCTGTAACCCCGCTGACTGCGGCATTGCCAGGCTTCCCTGTCCTTCACTATCTCCTGGAGTTTGCTCAAACTCATGTCCGTTGAGTCAGCAATGCTATCCAACTTCCAGATTAATCTCTAAGGTGGGCTGGGGGTGGGGAGGAAATTACAAATAAGGTTTTCCTTCTTCTGAGAAGTTTGGCTCTAACTGACTGAAAAACTGGGCATATAGACAAAAAGCATTTTGTGAGACCCCAAATCCAAGCCACTGCGTCTGTGTCTGTACTGTATAAGGATGATTCCAATTCAATGGCCAGCCCCCAAATTCTGTCCCCTCCCCTCAACCCCACCCAATTTCACAACTGCTCCCAGTTCGTGCAGTGACCTCAGACAGAGATGCAAATAACACATGAAAAGAGAATGCTGGAATTAAAGTGGAGTTTCTCCAGCAGCAGGCTCAATTTGGTGTGTAGCTAGGGATCCAGGGTTTTACTTCTCCCCTAGTGACGGGGACATGGTAGGCAAAGAGTGATTTGGTAGCTTCAGCAAGCACTGGGTGGTGTGTTTACAGTTTCATTAATATTTCAGAGCTCCAATTAGCAATTTACATTTGCTGCTTGTTGTCTATTAATTTCCCACATGGAAATGGAAATCTTCAGTTACAATGGTGAGTGGTCACTGTTTCAATTCATTCGTGCAGTCTTCTCAGAAGGCTGAAATTTTGATGAGTTAATTTACACAGGGAGAGGTTTCCTGGTCCCCTTACTTGTTTTCTCAGGCCATAGGAAAGTAGTGCACTAATGACAAGGACAGCTCATCCTTTTTTGGACTCGGCAATAATGTAATCAGGTGGAGAAAACGGTGAAGTGAAATACAGCCTGGGGTAGTGGCAACCCGCAGGCCACCAGAAATCTTTGTTCTGCTTCCTGCCTTGCCTTACTACAGTGGTTCTCAGGTGTCAGCATGCACCGGAATCACCTGGATTGATTGCTGGGGTGAGGCCTGAGAATCTGTATTTCGAGTGAGTTCCCAGGTGTCTCCGATATTGCTGATCTAGGAACACACTTGAAAACTGCTGCCTCACCAAACACCCCTTGATCCCTGAGCTGGAGTTCCAGCAAACAGTCCTGCACAGAAAGGCCAGACACATGCGGGGAATGATGATGGAGCAGTTAGCTGGGAAGCTGAGGATGGAAATGAGGGCTAGGAAAGCAAGGATTTTTCAAATCAGAACCGCTTCAGAGCTTCAGCGGGGCAGCTCCAGGGGGAGTGAGAACGATGCAGGAGCCAGCAGGAAGCCATGTTCCAGACTTTGCAGTGTAATCGCCTCCTAATTATAAACGATTTCCAAGTCAAAATGCCCTAGCAGGGAATGGGAGGGGTAAGAAATACTGATGCCTGGAGGAGCAGATGGCTCTGCCTTCCTATCAGCTCCATAAATTATAAACAAACACCGCGTACAAAGATCGATTTGCAGCCTGTTGCTGGCTGGCCAGATGAGGCCACAGGAGCGATTGGTGGCTGCAGTGCTTTTGCAAATGCATTAGATCCTGATTTGGAAACCCAAAGGGGTTTAAATCAGCAGGAAAATTTCCTTTTGGCTATCTCTGAGCCCTCAGATTTCAGAATAAGACCTCCTGCACAGAGCTCCAGATGACACTATGTAAATATGCCCAACAGCGGCAATCACAACATCCTCTGTGGATGTGTGTGTGTGCCCCACACCGTTCAGCCTCTGGGTTTCTTCAGGTCACCGGGACACCCTGGTGATCAATGCTACTCACCCATAAGAGCTTACTCTTTAAACACACAGTACATCTAATGAGCTTTTTTTTTTTTTCCATGACAGCAGTTTCAAAATTATCTGTTATACGAGGCCTTACCCACAAACTTCTTAACTCTTTACAGATAGAAATCCATTAATCCTACATCTCAACTAAGAGAAATAGGTGGTGAGATTCTTTAGCCTAATTCTAGAAAAGGGTTGAATTCAATTCAGATTAAGTCAGATGACACAGCAACACAGAGGGTGCTGACCACACATGAGTAAAACTGAGGGCCAGTGGCTCCCAGGCACATGCTGGGCCCAAGCCAAACGCTACCCTCCTCTGGGAAGCAGGCAAGGTCCAGAAACAAATGCAAAGCAGACCCCCAACTTAACTCTGCCGACAACTCAATCTATCAAAACTGTAACGAGACTTTATTTAGGCCAACCAGGAAAAGCAGAGTTAATGACAGGAACCTCAGGTAAAAGTGACTGGCATTCTAGAGGGTAAGACCATGGCAAGAAACGTCGGCCACCAACGAACCCTAAACTCCTAGAATGCCAAGTTTTCCTCCTAAGTAACTCTTGAGTAAAATAGGGCACTTTTAAGAAGCAGAATTCTACCACTACACAGGACCTAAATGAGGGGGAAAGGTGAGCCAAGGTAAATAAGTCGATCTAGCTGTACCATAATGCTCTTTGATCAGTTCAGGGTTTACAATACCCATGATCAAAGGAAGCAGGAAGGAACAGAGAAGGAGAATGACAGGAAGCTGCAGTCAGAACAACTGGAGGCTTGTACAGAGAATGTTAAGGACAACCAAAAAGACTGTGCCAGCAGCACGTCCAGTGCCTGTATTCTTCAGAATTGGTTTTTCTTTCAAAGAAAATTGTCTCCCACTGGGGAGAAAACAACATGCTTCAGAATGTTGGATCAGAAGCCAATTACAGATGAGCCAACAGGTTAAGACAGAACTATCTTCTTTACATGAACATCACTCTCCAGAGGTACCTCTTGGAGTACTGAAAACAGAGCAGGGGTGACTTTAGAATTATGGCCATACTCTCAAAGAATCACGGTGTAATTTTCAAGAAAAAGACATGATAAAAAGAGCTAACATTCATTGACCATTTACTACAGTAGGTGCCAGATGTTGTTCAGAGTGCTTGATGTGTACTAACTAATTTAATTCTCATAACAGTCACATGAAGTTGGCACTATTATAACCCTCATTTTATAGACAAGGAAACTAAGGTGCAGAGAGATTAATTAACCAAGGTTACACTGTTAGAAGGTGGCTGCGCAGATCTGAACCCAGACAGGTGGCTCAAGAGTTCATTTGCTTAATCAACATAAGGCAGTTGACAGAACGTTACCAAAGAACGACCTCTCCCTATGTTTGTGGGAAAAAGACAGGAAAGAACAAAGCAACCAGCTCAGACCTTAAAATTATAAAAAAGTACAAGTAATTATAAGAGTACTTAAACTGTTCTAGACAATGAAAAACTTTCAAATTATATTTGCAACACAAGCATAACATTGATACCAAAACTCACAGATTTCAAGGAAAAACCTCTTGAAGTAAATTATCAGTAAGCTATGTGGAAAGAATTTAATGCTAAAGAACATACCATGAACCGGGTAGGGTTTATTCAAGGGAGGTAAGGAGGGGTTCAATATTATAGAATCTATTAACATAATGATCATATTATTAGGTCAAAGGAAAGAAAAAAACATTTAGTTATCATCATAGAAGATGATAAGACATGAGTGAATTTAATATCTAATCTCTCTTTTTTTTGGTTACGCAGCTTATAGGATCTTAGTTCCCCAACCAGGGGTTGAACCTGGGCTTCAGGAAGTGAAAGCATTAAGTCCTAACCACTGGACCACCAGGGAATTCCCAGTCTCTATTCTTGATAAAAATTAACAATAAAATATGAATAAATAGAGGCTTCCCTGGTGGCTCAACGGTAAAGAATCTGCCTGCAATGCTGGAGTTGTAGGAGATGCGGGTTTGATCCCTGGGTTGGGAAGATCCCCTGGAGGAGGGCATGGCAATCCACTCCAGTATTCCTGCCTGGAGAATCATATGGACAGAGGACCCTGGCAGGCTACAGTCCATTTGGTTGCAAAGAGTTGGACACGATTAAAGCGACTTAGCACGCACACATATACAAGGATAGATGTCTTCCTTAAAATGATAAACTAGTTCTGGTTTAGCCCAAAAGTTAACTATGCATACTGGGAAAAAGCTAGATGTTTCCTACTGAAATCAGGAATGATATGAGGATGCCTGCTATTATTTAACACTGTTCTGATTGTAGCAGCCAATACAGTTAGACAAGAAGAAGAAATCACAGGTGTACAACTTGAAATGGAGAAGGTAAAATTAATACCATTTACCGATAACATACCCAGAGACTGAACTGAATAACAACTATAATTAATAAACAAATGCAGTAAAAGAGCAGAATTTTTAAAAAAGCTTTTAACAATAAACTTTGAAAATGTATAAAATTACATGAAGAAAACTTTAAGAACATAAGAGAGACTTGGAGAGACAGAAAATCATGCCATGTTCTTACATAATAAGATACCACAAAAATACTGAGTCTCCTTAAGTTATTTTATATATTTAATGGGATCACATTAATTACACTGACAGGATTTTTTCAGGGCGGTGAAGGAAAGAAGCGAGGTAGTTTTAAAGTCCATACAGACGACCAAAACGTTCAAGCAGGCAGGAAATTTTGGATTAAAAAACAACAAAAGGAGACCAGTCCTACCAGATACTAAAAGACAGAGCCTCAAACTTAAACCAATGTGACACTGTTACATGAATAATCAGACAGATTCCTGGGGCAGAAAAGACAGGAGAAATATATCTATATACTCACAGGATACTAATAGGATGAAAGTGACATCCCAAATCAATGGGGACAAATGAATCATTTTGTATACTGGTTGGGACAAATGAGCAGCCACATGGGGGAAAAGTTGGGTCATACTCTGTTTATTTTGGATTGGGTTAACCTTCTGATGAATCAAAGATTTAAAGAAAAAATTAAAATATAAAAGTACTATCTGATCTTCTGGATGCTGCCGCAAAATCTAGGAACCATAAAAGGAAAGTTGGATAATTCTGACTACTTAAAATAAGTCCTATGACAAAAATAACCTTCAGCAGAGACAAAAGACAAGTGACAACCAGGAAACTCCTCCTATGAGTTAATTTTCTGATTTATAAACAGCTCCTGTAGAACTGATAAGGAAAAGAGCAGCAACGCATGCGCGCGCGCGCACACACACACACACACACACACAGACAGACACAAACACAGACACACACACAAACACACACAGAGACACACACACAAACATACAGACACACGCACACAAACCACATACACACACACACCACACACACACACAGACACACACACAGCACACACAAACACAAACACACGCACACACAGACACACACAGAGACACATAGCACACACACACACACACACATAGCACACACACACACAAACACACACAGACACACAGACACACACAATGCGCACACACACACACACACAGAGGTGAGCCCACGAACAAGCCGAGAAAAGGAAACACATGTGGCTAAATGTATGAAGAGCCATACAACCTGGCTTATAATGCGAGAAATACGAATTTAAAATATCAACATACTATATACATATTTTTTGGCCACACCACATGACTTGCAGGATCCTAGTTCCCCAACTAAGGATTGAACCTGTACTCCCCACAGTGGAAGTTCAGAGCCCTAACGACTGGATCGACAGAGAGTTCCCACTTACATACTATTTTTACTATCAGAGCTGCAAATACTCTAAAATATGACAGAGCAATCTGAAAACAAGAGTTTAAGGAAACATGCACGCTCATGAACCGCAGGTGAGAATGTCGATTGGTACGCTCTCTCCACAGAGGGTGGTTTAGCAGTACCTACCCAAATCACGAATCCACATATTCTTCCTCCCTACAATTCCATTTCTAGGAATTTATCCTATTATATTCTTGCACATGTGCAAAATGACAAACTGCGACACAGTTTGCACAGTGTAAGACTGAAACAGCTTAAAAGTTCCTCAGCAGAACACTGGTTAAAAAATGGAATCTAGTGGGACTTCCCTGCTGGTTCCAGTGGGGGTTCCTGCTGGTTCCAGTGATCTGCCTACCAATGCAGGAGATATGGGTGTGACTCCTGATCCGGGAAGATCCCGCAAGTTCTGGAGCGACTAAGCTCCCGAGCCACAGCTACGAAGCTGCTTCACTAGAGCCCAGGGAGCCGCAACTACCGAGCCCACGTGCCGAGAGCCTCTGCTCCACAGCAAGAGAGGCCGCTGCAGTGAGAAGCCTGCGCACCGCAAGAGAGGAGCCCCTGCTCTCTGCAACTAGAGAGGAGCCCACACCGCAACGAACACCCAGTGCAACAACAACAGAAAGTAATCCAGAGATTTCACTTGGGCGGTGGGATGCTAGGCAGTCAATAAAGAATGAATAAACGACATACTGATACAGAAAGATCATCAAGATATAAAGAAAGCAAAGTACAGAGAGAAAAGTACGTATAACATGCTTTGTTGCTGTTGTTCAGTCACTAAGCGCTCTTCAACTCCTTGCGACCCCATGGACTGCAGCACACAGGCTCCCCGTCCCTCACTGTCTCCCAGGGTTTGCTCAGATTCACGTCCATTGACTCGGTGATGCTAACTAAACATTTCATCCTCTGCCAACCCCTTCTTCTTTTGCCTTCACTCTTTCCCAGCATAAGGGTCTTTTCCAATGAGTCAGCTCTTTGCATCAGGTGGCTGAAGTATTGGAGCTTCAGCTTCGGTCCTTTCAATGAATATTCAGGTTGCTTTCCTTTAGGATTGACTAGTTTGATCTCCTTGCTGTCCAACGGACTCTCAAGAGTCTTCTCCAGCACTACAATTCAAAACTGTCAATTCTTCAGCCCTCAGCTTTCTTTATGGTCCAACTTCAACATCAGTACATGACTACTGGAAAAACCATAGCTTTGACTACACATGGACCTTTGTCAGCAAAGTGATGTCTCTGCTTTTTAATATGCTGTCTAGGTTTGTCACAGTTTTCCTTCCAAAGGGTATAATATGCTACCACTTAGCTTAGATAGAGGTGGAAAAACATAATTTGCATATACATATATATAATATCTTTGAAAAGATAAACAGGAAACTGCTAACTGTGCCTATGGGGTGGAGAGGTGTGTAGCTGGGAGCAGGGTTGGGAAACTTCTCACTGTATATCCTTTTATATTTTAAAAATCTTTGGTAAATATATTTCAGATTGTAATAAAAAAAATAAAGCAAACAGAATGAAGAAACAAAGTATCTGGGGAAAATTACGGCAAATAAGATTCAGGCCAGAAAGAGAGAGGTAAACAAGCTAACCGTATTTAACAAGGGAAAAGGTAGAGTGCATTTGATTTCTAGTGGAGTTAAAGAATAGATTATTGAACATGTGGCTTAAAAGCACTTGGGAAGAAAATGATTGCTACTGAGGTTGCACTAACAGCAGGATATGAAAAACTGACCTCA
This sequence comes from Muntiacus reevesi, assembly GCF_963930625.1. NCBI lineage: Eukaryota > Metazoa > Chordata > Mammalia > Artiodactyla > Cervidae > Muntiacus > Muntiacus reevesi. The sequence goes on along the minus strand of NC_089257.1, from coordinate 15,943,421 downwards.
TTTTTATGGTCTCATAAGGATACCAAGACTGGCATGCTGGGAAACGCCACAAACAGAGGCTATCTTGAGTGTTTCAAAGTGTCTGACAAACTCTCCCAATGCCCTATAGACACGGTGAAAAATATGGCTTTCACGAGTGACCAACCAAGCCCAGGTGCAAATTCATGAACCAAAATCAACACAAAGGAAGTCCACAGGAACATACCGCCAGGCTTGGTGCAAAGTCCTGACGCACCACTTTTGCTGGCAATCCAAAGTAAGACAGAGGAAGCATGTCTATCAAATTAGAAGATGGTGTAAACAAGGTTGGGAAAAAAGGACTGAATCAAAGTTTGAAAAGATGTTGAGAGGCAGGAACTAAGAAGTACGATTATTAGTACACTGTTAAGATAAAGCTTAACAGAAACAAATGTAACTCCTTTAGTTTTTAAAACATCGAACTGCACAAGTAAGTATACGATGGTAGAGTTCTGGTATTAACAATTATCAAGGAATTATAAGTGGCTGCAAACCCAACAGTGGCTTCAGAAAAGGTTGCTGAAAACTCAGGCTGAACCAATACTGTCCAAACCATCACCGTGCTCTGTTCTGGACAGCTCTCGTCTGGAGAGTTCTACTTCGTTCTGCCCCTCCTCAAATGTAAGAAGGGAAATGAGCAGAACTGTCAAGGATTTGAAAACCAGATCTTAAAAGGAACCTCAGGAATTCTGGCCTAAAAAGAACAATTTAAAGGGAAGTGGCAGTTTATCTTCAAACAGCTGGTAGACTGTCAGTCAGAAGAGACATCATCACACTTATTCTGTAGAGGTTCAGAGGTAGACCCAGGACCAATGGGAGGGAGTGACAGCAAGGGAGATGGTGGCTGCATATAAGAAAAAACATCTGAAAAGGAACTGAGCAGTGACGGGCTAGAGTTAACTCACCAGACAGTGACCTATCACTCCAAGTGTTCAAGCAGAGGCTGAACCTCCACTTCTCAGGAATGTGTGAGAGTGCATCATTAGACAGAAAATGAAATGAGATGTCTAAGATGCTGTGATTCCAACTGAACTACTGGGACATGGGATTGTGGACTCCTTTAGAAGCTGGGAAACAGACTGTCAGACAGACATTCTGCAAATCACACATCAATCAGGCCCCTCCCTCTGTTCCATTCGGATGTAGATGAATAAATAAATCAGTTTATCATCACTGCAGTCTTTCCTCAAGGGTCTAGCTCTCAGCTCTTATACTCCCTTCACCTTCTCTTTCTCTCAGTTCCACCCAACTTCTAGGCGTGAGACAATGAATGCTAATTGGTAAAGTCCTGGGGCAGAAATCTTCATTTTGGGGTCCACTTCAGTACTGTTCACTGCTCAGGGTGGGTGCTCAATAGACATTTGCTGAATTGCTTAGTGAGAGCCGGAGAAGAGCTGCAGAAATGGCATGGAGCCGTCAGCTACTCAATGAGGTGATGAAAAATCCAGTGCTGTTGCGGATCTCTGAGAGCTGGCTCACCAGTTAACAGACAGACTTTCCACCAGTATCCCCAGTTCTCCTTTGGCTTACCATTACTGATTTCTGGGAGGTCAAACTTAGTGAAGTCCCACCACTGGAGCCGGTAGGTAGTATTGGCAATGTTACTGGCCACAGCAGACTGTCCATCACCAATCACTGCCCCTGGGTGGGGGAGAAGACAAGGAGAGCACGTTATAGATCTATCTTCGTGTTTCCACGTCAAACATGAGGCAAAACTGGGGTCAGCAGGAGAGGGAGCAAAGGCAGACGCTGAAGGCTGAAGACAGCTGACAAGTCCTATCTGTCAAGTCTCTCTCTCAAAGAGAAACCAGACATATTTCTCAAGGACAATTCTGCTTGTAAATATAATCCCATATTACGTTATGTTATATTAATCAGCCTCCCTTTCCACTATTACTTAACACTGACTGAGTGCCACCAAAGTGGCAACGTACTGTCTGGTAGGCTTAAAGAGACAATCTGAAAAGACAAATGTTTTCATAAAATGTTGGGAAAGAAACATGAAAAATGAGAGGACACCGTGAACACAGAAAGGCCCCACAGAAAAGCGTTCAGTCCCTGGATGTCTCTGTGGTGAGCGGTGCTCTTCGGGAGAAAGCATCTCCTTTGCATATGACCTTCCTCCCAGGAAAACATCTCAAAAGGAGAGGCTTCCTCCAGGGAACAGGCAGCTAGCATTCAGCTGATTGGATAGACAAAGACAGTAAAGAACAAATGAGGTAATATTTGTTCATTTTTTCTGGACCCCTGGCATATAACACAACAGAAATTTATGAGCTTAGCTTTTCCACATCAGAATATTTTTATTAAGGCAATATTTTATAGCCCTCCTGCCCTGCCCCACCCCCGCTCCAGGAGAACTTCCTTGAATCCAGATTCACTTGTAAAATCTCACGGTTTAACTTTCCCTGAGATATACACTCTGTATGACATTTTTTTCCTTGGTAACCAATTAAACAAAAAATGGATTTTTTTTTTTTTTTAAAACAGGGTGACACTTTAATTTGCAGTTGTATTTCATTTTACATGAACATGTCATTTCTTCCTCCTCCTCCTTCTGAGGTGTGTTTCATACACAACCACCCTTCTGATCAGACAGAGCCAAACCCTCTTGGGAGAATAGAACGTTCGTATATGCTATACAACCTAAACGGTGTTTTCTACTGGAAATCAACTCCGATTTTGAGAAACTGAACTTGTTAGAGCTGACTGGCCTTGGAACAATGGACAACTCTACACCCAGATTCTTCCATATTCTTCCACCCTCCTCCTATGCACGTCACTGCAACAGTTTTTTGTTTTTTTTTTCCCTTCTCCTTTTAGAGAGCTTCATTTATTCCTCTGCTCCTCTTGGTATTTCCCTATTCTTTCCTCAGATGGTCAAGACTGTTCAGAGAGAAGATGATCTCCATACAAGTCATGAAGAATGAGAACAGTACTCTGCTCACTCTCCCCCAGGAACTGCAGGCCACTGCATGAGAACTCTTTCTAACATTAGTGTATTGGTAGACTCCTTGTCCCTGTTTCAATTTGTTAAGAAAGGCACAAACAACAATTCATTTCCAAGATGATGATACTTCTATTGATGGATTAACATATCCTCAATATGCGCAGTCCTGCCCCTATGGGGGCGAAAACTAGCTTGGGGTAGGGGGAAAATCTTGAGAGAGTATAATCCCCAGGATCCCATCAAAGTACTGCAGTATCTGAGCAGATATGCAGCAAATCTGTGATATTAAAATTTCATGGGAGGGACTGATTAGGGGAAAAGGGTCTAAAAAGGCTTCTTCGGAGGGTAATGATAAAATAAAGGTTGAGAAATACTGTTCTAGATAAGCCAACACCATCAAAATAATACATTCCTTAAAATCCTGCAGATTCAAAGACATAGTCCAAAATGGTCATGATTTCTCCAAAGGCCTAAGCAAGACAGCATTTGAGTGGTCTGTCAAAGAGCCCACTGACCTCAAACCCCTACTGAGGGCCCTGGGGCGTATCACTTCAATGAGGTAAACACAGGCCTTTGCTTTTAAACTTTATAGAAAATTCTATAATGATGGTATCTGACTTGGGAAATTTTGCTGAACCTCTGGGTCACGAGGAGGGTAAGCTACCTATAGGACTTTCTTAATAGGAATTTTGTTGATTTCTCCAGGCTTCCTTGACAATGAAAATAATTCTTAAAATTCCAAGGTCCACTTCCCAGGAAAGAATTACTTACTTTCACTTGGACCCACGCTCAATTCCACTGAGTTTATGAATTGTTCCTGTGGTTTGGTTGACATCAACCTCTGACCACTAGTCTCTCTCAAATTACTTTAGTTCCTTAAAATTTCCTCCAACTTTTATCAGACAAGCAAAATGGAAGAAGGAGAGTTGATTTTCTTGGTATATGATGAAAGAAATGCTAGTTGCTAAGAGAACAGGGGGGGAAAAAAAAAACCTAAAGAAACAAACCCCATACTGTAGGAGCTTAAAATCTGGGGGAGAGGACGAGTGCTACAAACAGGAAAACAGTTACAGAAAATACCAGATGCTTTAAGAGCACTGTGGCTCTATCTGCAACTGGAACGCAAACGCCTGAGACTCCAACCCACAGCTCCAGAAGTACCCCGCACGTCCATGCCTCAAGAGACGTCTTCTGGAGAATAGCTGGGCAATAAAATCATTATGCATGGTCAGACTGTGTGGAGGAGACTGGGGAAGTGTTCTCTGCCAGTGGTGCCAGAGTGCTGAGGTGGAACAGAGCCTGGCACCTGGAGAGTTGATTTTCAGGGCCGTGTAAACACAGATTAGGGAGCGAAAGATGCCAGCAACAGGTCAGAGTATCGTCACCAGGTTCCCTTCTGTAAGAACTGCAGGCCAACTGAGCCTGTCTCTTGGAAACATCAGGAAGAAAACATATCACCTTATTAAAAAAAAAACAACAAAAAAACACCCAACCATTTAACAGGCCTCCGGCCGCTAAGCTAAAGGTATAGGAAAGGTGCCAGAGTGAGTTAATGGACGGAGTTACAACAAAGTATTTACAGAGGAGGCACTTAGCCTTGGTAACCAAACCCTGACAGAACGTTGAGGGTGAGGGCTCAAGGTTTTCTCAGTCACAGCAGAATGGAAGGAGCTAAGGACTCAGGGTTTCTCAACCTCCACAGCTGGTATTTTGGGTCGGGTAAGCCTTCCTTTAGGGGATGGGGTGGGTCTTGTGCGTGCTGGGATGGTCAGCAGTGGCCCCGGTCGCCTCCTGCTGGATTGCCAGGAGCACACCACCCCTTCACACCCAGCTGTGACCACCAACAATGTTCCCTGGAGATCAGAATCACTCCTGGCTGGGAAACTCCAAGTTAGATGAGACACAGCCTGCATTTTAACTTCAAGATCAGCGTTCTGAGAAAGCAGTACTACTGGGATGCTCACTCACTGCTAAAGGCACCAGAACCGTCAGCAATACCGATTTTGGAGAGAAACTAATGAAAGGCACACCATTACACAAATATTCCTCTAGCAAACTTCCAGTCTCCCGTTTTGGCCACGGATTACAGCCTGCCTTGAACTGGGATCTTATGAGTTACCTGTTTTTAACATGATTTCTGAGAATATGGGCTTCAGAATCAGATGGATCTGATTTTGACACTTCCTGCTAGTACCTATATTTGTATGCCACTGTAAATTAATCTCTCTGAATCTCAGTTGCCTTAGCTGTAAAAAGTAAATAAAAATCCTTTCAATTTACAGGGCTATTTGGAAAACTCGTTGAAAAAAATACATGTAAAGTGATGGCAAACAATAAGTGTCTAATAAATGTTATTATTGTTGTTGAGTGGCTAAGTTGGGTCTGACTCTTTCGCAACCCCACAGACTGTAGCCTGCCAGGTTCCTCTGTCCATGAGATTTCAAAGGCAAAAATACTAGAGTGGGTTGCCATTTCCTTCTCTAGGGAATCTTTCCAACCCAGGGATGGAACCTACGTCTCCTGCATTGGCCAGAAAGATTCTTTACCACTGAGCCACCAGGGAACCCATCTAATAAATGACTGCCATTAAAATTATTTTAATTATTTATACCAATCTCTATATGCTCTTCCCCTATAGGTATAGCTCTGTAAGCAACAGCTCAGAGACAGAGGTTCTTGTGTAAGAGACGGGTCCAAATAGTGTGCCAGGACCAAGAAAGGAAAGTGCTTCATTTTAGAATTAAGAACAAATGCGTAGGACCTAGATTCCTTAGGAACATTCTCCTTGAAAGACAGCTCAGGCAAAGTCAGTCCACATACTGGTCTGCAAAACACACTGTGATGAATTTAAAAGAACTGAAATCATTCAAAACATGCTGTCAGAAAACAAGGAAATTAAACTAGAAATCAGTAATGGAAAGACAACTGGTAAATTCCAAAATACTTGGAGATTAAGCAACACACTTTAAATAACACATGGCTCAGAGAAGACATCTCAAGAGAAACTTTAAAATATTTTGAACTAAATGAAAATGAAAATACAGCTTATTAAAACTTGTGGAATGTAGCAAAAGCAGTGCTTAGATGGAATATTACTGCTTTGAATGCATACCCTAGAAAATAAGATCTAAAATCAATAATTTAAATATCTACTTTATGAAATAAGAAAAAGAGCTAATTAAATCCAGAGTAAGCAGAAGAAAAGAAATAATCAAAATTAGAGTAGGAATCAATGAGACTGAAAACAGGAAATCAATAGAGGGGGGGAAAAAAAAATCAATGAAACCAAAAGCTGGTTCTTTGAAAAGATCAATAAAATCAACAAACCTTTAGCCAGGCTAACTAAGGCAAAAAAGAGAGCAGACACAAACTATTAATATCAGAAATGAAAGAGAGGCTATCGCCACTGATACCATGGACACTAGGAGGGCAGTAAAAAACTTTACAAGTAACTCAATGTCCACAAGTTTGATAACCTAGGTGAAATGGACCAGTTCCTTGAGAGACAGTCTACCAAAATTTACACAAGAAGAAATAGATAACCTGAATAGGCCTGTATCTAATACACTGAATCAATCATTAGAAGGCTCTTAAAACAGAAAGTGCCAGGCTCATGTGGGTTCACTGGTAAATTCTACCAGACATCGAAGGAAGAAATTACACCAAATCTCTATAATCTCTTTCAGAAAAACAGAAGTGGGAGTGCTTCTGAGGTCAGTATTACCCCAATACCAAAACCAAAGACAATGAAGAAAGAAAAGCTACAGTCTAATATTTTTTACGAACACAGAAGTAAAAATTCTCAACAAAATGTTGGCAAATAAAATACAATAATGTACATAAAAGAGTTATACAAAGGGGAATTTATCCCAGGTATGCAAGGCTGGTTAAACATTTCAAAATCAGTTAATAAAAGAAAAGAAAAAAAAAAGAAAAAAGAAAACAAAATCAGTTAATATAATCTATCACATCAACTTGATAAAGAGGAAAAATTGTATGATCATATCAATAGATGCAGAAAAGACATCCGACAAAATCCAACACCTATTTTTGACAAAAACTATCATCACACCAGGAAGAGTGGGATATTTCTTGATTTGATAAACAATGTCTACAAAAAACCTGTAGCTACATTTAAAGGTAAGGAAAGACAGCCTGACCCTCGAAAAATCTGAGTTTGAATCATAAGAGTCCAACACACACAGAGATTTTTTTCAACAAATATGTACTACAGTACTACATGATTTGCAGGTAGTTGAATCCAAGGGTATGGAAGAACAGGTATGGAGAATCAACTTGAAAGTTATACATGGATTTTCAACTGTGAGGGGGTCAGAGTCCTTATCCTTCACACTGTTCCAGAGTCAATTGTATATGCTTTCTCCCTAAGACTGGGAACAAGCACCTTTCACCCTTCCCCTTCAGCACTGTACTGGAAGCCTACTAAATGCAATAAGACAAGGAAAGCACATAAGAGGTATACTGATAGGAGAGGAAGAAATAAAACTTTCTTTGTTCACAGGTGACATAATTGTTTATGTTGTGGTTGTCATTGTTCAGTTGCCCAGTCAAGTCCGACTCTTTGCAACCTCATGGACTGCAGCATGCCAGGCCTCCCTGTCCCTTACCATCTCCCGGAGTTTGCCAAAATTCATGTTGGTCGCATCAGTGATGCTGTCCAGCCATCTCATCCTCTGATGTCCTCCTTTTCTTCTGCCCTCAATCTTTCCGAGCATCAGGGACTTTTCCAATGAGTCATCTGTTTGCATCAGATGACCAAAATACTGGAGCTTCAGCTTCAGCATAGTCCTTCCAGTGAATATTCAGGGTTGATCTCCCCTAAGATTGACCGGTTTGATCTCCTTGCTGTCCAAGGGACTCTCAGGAGTCTTCTCCAGCACCACAGTTTGAAGGCATCAATTCTTTGGCGTTCTGCTTTTCTTATGGTCCAGCTCTCACAACCACATGTGACCACTGGGAAGACCACCATTGCCTTGACTATACAGACCTTTGTTGGCAGAATAATGTCTCTGCCTTTCAACACGCTATCTAAGTATGTCAGTGCTCTCTTGCCATGAAGCAACTGTCTTCTGAGTTCATGGCTGCAGTCACTGTCTGCAGTGATTTTGGAGCCCAAGAAGAGAAAATCTGTCACTACTTCTATATTTTCCCCTTCTATTTGCCACGTAGTAATAGGGCCGGATGCCATGATCTTAGTTTTTTTGGATACTTAGTCTTAAGCTGGCTCTTTCACTCTCCTCCTTCACCCTCTTCAAAAGGTTCTTGACTTCCTCTTCACTTTCTGCCATTAGAGTGGTATCATCCACAAATCCCCTTCATGGATCACTGCCTTGTCGTGGTGAAGGGGCTTGCATAACTGAATGAAGCTACGAGCCATGCCATGCGGGGCCACCCAAGACAAGACGGGTCACAGCAGAGAGTTCTGACAAAACATGATTCACTGGAGGAGGAAATGGCAAACCACCCCAGTATACTTGCCGTGAAAACCTCATGAATTGTTTATGTAGAAAATCTCAAAGAATAAAAAACAAGCAAAAACAAAACAAAAAATTCCTGGAACTATTAAGGTAGCAGGATATAAGGGTGATACACAAAAAGTCAACTGCTTTCCTATATGCCAGCAATGAATAAATCGAATTGGAATTTGAAGTTAAAAATATAATACCATTTACATTAGCACCAAAAAAAAGAGAAAACTTTAGGTATAAATCTAACAAAACATGTACAAGATCTATCTGATGAAAGAAATCACAAAAGATCTTTAAAAATATGGGAGAGATATTCCATGTTCATGGATAGGAATACTTAGTACTGTTAAATACTGTTAACTGTACGGTTAAGACTGTCTATTCTTCCCAACCGGATCTAGAGAATCAATACAATCCCAGTCAAAATCCTAGAACATGACTTTGTAAATATTAAAAAACTGATTCTAAAGTTTATAAGGAAAGGCAAAAGATCTAGAATAGCCAACACAATACACAAAGAACGAACCCAAATTTGGAGGACTTACTATAAATCTACAGTCAAGATAGTGTGGCACTGGCAAAAGAATATGTCTATTCTAGATGTTTATCTAGATCAATGGAACAGAAAAAAGAGACCAGAAATAACTCACATAAACACAGTAAACTGATCTTTGACAAAGAAGAAAAGGCAATTCAATAGAGAATCAAATCTCTTCAGAAACAGTACTGAAACAACTGGATATCCATCTACAAGGTAGACAGACACAAACCTTACACTTCTCAAAAAAAGAAAATTAACTCAAATTGGATAGACCTAGATGTAAAACACAAAATTCTAACTCGTAGGAGATAATATAAGAGATAATCGATGTGACCTTGAGCTTGGCAAAGACTTTCAGGATACAGTCCATGAAAAGAAAAACTGATAAATTTTACTTTATTAAAATTAAAAACTTTTGTTCTGTAAAAGACACTGTTACAGAGAATGAAAAGACAACAAACTAGGAAAAGATCTTTGCAAAACACTTAACTGATAAAGGACTGGTATCCAAAATATGCAAAGAACTCTTAAAACTCAACAATTTAAAAAAAAAAAACAATTAAAAAATGTGCAAAGGATCTGAACAGATACCTCACCAAAGAAGATATACAGATGGCACATAAGCATATGAAAAGATGCTCAAAACCATTCCTCATTAGAAAACTGCAAATTAAAACAACAATGAGAAACCACCACACACTTCCCAGAATGGCTGAAATCCAAAACTCTGATAACACCAAATGCTGAACAGGATGTGAAACAACAGGAACTCGTCATTCCTTGCTGGTGGGAATGCAAAGTGGTATAGTCACTTTGGAAAACAGTTTGGGAGTTTCTTGCAAAATTAGACATACTCTTACCATATGATTCAGGAATCATGCTCTTTGGTATTTACCCAAATGAGCTGAAAGCGTATGTCCACACAAAACCTACAGAGAGATGTTTACAGCAACTTTACTCATAACTGTCAAAACTTGGAATCAACCAAGATGTCCCTTAATAGAAGAATGGATAAGTAAATTGTGGTACATCCATACAATGGAATATTACTCACTTATAAAAGGAAATGAGCTACCACACCATGAAAAAACATGGAAGAAAGCATATAATACTAAATGAAAGAATAAAAAAGTTGTATTTCATATGATTCTAAACTATATGTCATTCTGGAAAAGTCAAAACTATGGACACAGTAAAAATCAACAGCTACCAGGAGTCTGGCGGGAGAGAGGAATGTATAGGTAGAGCATGAGGAAACTTTTTGGGGGCAGTGAAAGTATTTTGTATGGTACTATAATGGTGGATCATGTCATCATTTATTTGGCAAAACCCACAGAACTTACAACACTAACAGTGAGTCCTAATGTAGACTACAGACTTTGGGTGATGATGTTGGTTCATGGATTATAACAAATGTACCACTCTGGGGCAGGATGTTGATGGTGGGGAAGGTTATGGGTGTGTGGGGAAGGAAGAAAGTATATGGGAACTGTCTGTGCTTTCCACGTAAATCTGTATACCTGAAACTACTCTAAAAAAGAAAAGTCTATTATTTGAAAAAGAGAGAGAGAAAGAGCCCCCAAGATTCTCATTCATGTTCTAGGAAACTGTGGAAAGAGCAGCTGTCCATAAGCATACTGCTAAGTCACAGCAGACCACGTTCTGTTACAACCACAGAATTCTTCTTCCAGAACCTCAAGAGCAAATGAGTAAATGAGGATTATTCTGATGAGAGATAACATTAAAGGAAAAAGAAACTTTAATCCAGTGATCCTGGCCAACCATCAGAAAACAACCATGGCAAAAATGAAGCTGCCAAGTCTCATTCTGAGTCAGGCTGGAAGCCTCAGGAATGTGTCTTAGGGATAAAATCTTAACAGTCATGACAGTCATATGGGAGGTGAACAGTCTGACAGCCTACATGCATCTTTGCCTCTGCTTCTCTCAGACTCTTCTCTCCTGTTGCTTGGAAAGGAAAATTAGGGACCTTTTGCTTCCCTGATAAACAGCTTTTTAGCCTCTCTCCAAGATCTGTTCTAGAAGCAGGAATATGAAGAGTATGATTCAACAGTACAGTGAAAATATGGAACAATAGGAATCATTAGCAAATCTATCAGAAAAGCTAATTCGGGAGGGTAGAGAAGGGCAAGTTACAAAGAAGGAAACGATTAAATTATATTTCAGTCCTATAAAATTGCTGCATTTGAGGCTGCCTAATTCAGAACGGCTGTCTCTGAGTATGCTGCTGCTGGGAAGACAGAATAAGAATGAGGCTGGGGGCGCAAACACCCATCAGCCTGGAAGCACAATTACTCTCCTTCTGCTTGGTTGTGATATGAGGTTGAGAGCCAGCTTGCTAATTGGTCAGTAGAACTGACACTAAACACCCCAAGGCAGATCCAACTAAACAACTAATCAACTTTTCAAAATTCTTCTTAGAAATCCAGCCACAAAAGACCACACATTGTATGATTCCATTTACATGAAATGTCTAGAATAGGCAAAGCAACAGTCAAAAAGTAGATTAGAAATCGCCTAGGGCTGGAGTGGGCAGCAGAATTGGAGGGGGAAGGGGGAAGTGACTGCTAATGGGTATGGGGTTGTTTTACAAGGTGATAAAATGTTCTGAAATACAAAGATAGCGGCAATGACTGCACAACTCTGTGAATATATTAAAACTACTGAACTATGTACTTTACGCAGGTAAACTATATGGTATGTGAATTACATCTCAACATGGCTATTATTAAAAATACTATTCAATATAAATTTTGGTCACTTTATGAAATAAAATAAGGCAATTCCATTTTTGGTATCCCTTTGCACTTCTTTTATAATTTAAGAGTCTTGATGAGCATTTCTTTGTGCCATATTTGTTTACTGGCTCATTGTATTTCTTTTAGTGTGAGCTGCCTACCCACATATCTTTTGTGTTTTTTTATGTTTGGTTATTTTTAAGTTTTTTTTTTTTAATAGATTGTCTGAGTTCTTCGTAAATTAATAAATTGGTTTCTGTCCATGAAAAATAACTTACAGCAATACAACACAGGATTATTTGGACATAGAAAGTATGCTTCCTAAGTATATACTGAATAGCATTCTAGGAAGAATACTTCTTTGCAGAAAGCTTTATTTAAATGCAGTCTTTAACTTGTTCTCTGAAGGAGTATACAAGGAAGCACTCTGTAACACTCACTTTATCACATTATCACCATTTAAAAAGACCTCATCTAAGACCAAAGTCAATTATTCTACAGCCTGGGGACGTGGGCAGAGTTCCTGGTGGCAGATGATAAGTTCTCCAAAGTAGAGATTGCTTTTAGTTCTCATTTATGGTTGTGACACCAAGGAGAATGGCCAGACTATAAGCAGTTTGTTTATAAGTAACAGCTTTATTATGATACAATTCACATACCATACGATTTATCTACTTAAAGTATGTAAGTGGTTTTAGGGTAGCTCATAGTTGTGCAACCATTATCAAAATCAAATTTACAACAACCATCACGACTATCTAATTTCATCATTAGATAACGGGGACATTATCATCATTCCCCACCTTCCAAAATACCTTACCCATTAGCAGCTACTCCCCTCCACCCTGCCCCACTTGCTCCTTTTTCCAAAGCAAGGGAAGAGATCAGTGGATCTATTTTTTTGTCTACATAATTTTGCTTCTCATGGACATCTCATATAAATGGAATTATATGATAAGTGGCTGCCTGTTTCTGGTTTCTTTCATTTAGCATAATGTTTTCAAAGTGCATCCTTCTTTTAGCATGTACTGGTATTTCATTCCTTTTCATGGCTGAACATTCCATTGCATGTATGCTTTTATAAATGAACCACACATTTGCATGAGAATAAGATAAGAGTTTTTATTTATAAGAAACACACTGCATGGAACCATGAAATCATGAAAGTGCTGAGGGAAACATTTATTTCCTTTGGAAGGAAAAAGTAGGCTTTCAAAGAGCAATTCTGAACATATCACCTATAGCTGAAACAAATCTTCACTTTTCCTGAGGCTAAAAAATAAGAGGCGTATTAGGGACATAATTTTCTATAAAGACATTATATTTTTGTATTTTTTTAATATTCCACACGTGACTTACATAATATTAAAAACCAATGTTAGCTCAATAAAAAATAAAACAAAATAAGGGCCTCAAAAATATCACGTGGGTGACTATAATTACAACACAGGAAATATTCTCAGTAAGGTATGTGGTCTTTCAGATTTAGACTGCTTGGTACCTGCTCTAACTGGTCACTGAAACTGATGCTGAGATCATTCATTATACAATAAAGGTTATACACACACACACACATTTTTTCCCCTCGCGTGTTCAGCACATGGGATCTAAGTTCCCCAACCAGGGACTGATCCTGTGTCCTCAGCAGTGGAAGCATGAAGCCCTAACCAATGGAGCACCGGGGAATTCCTTGATTTGAAACACATTTAACTTCAATTAAAGGGTAAATATTTAGTAGATACAGATGTCATTGACTATATGTGCTTCTTCTTTGGCTGTACCCTGTGGCTTTTGGGATTTTTAGCTCCCCGACCAGGATCGAATCCAGGATCTTGGCAGTGAGAGCAGGCAGTCTTAACCGTTGGACTGCCAGGGAATTCCTGACTATATGTGTTCTTAGTAGGAACTGGGCCCCTAAACCAACATAATTTTATTGTCCAGTAAACATCTAAAGGCTCTAAAGCTCCTGCTCATAAAAAACAAGGGTAGCATTAGTCCACACACAAATCCTGAACTTTAGAAGCAGACCCAAGAAAGATACTGTTGTGGTCAAAGGCATTAGATGAAGCCAACAAAGTAATAAATTATAGTCTGTGAACTCAACAAGGATATTAGTAAGGCCTAGAACACAGATACTATGCAAGGAAGGGAAAAGGAACAGCTGTGAAAGATTTCTACATATCACAGTGTCATCAAAATTTCTCTCAAAACAACAATTCAAACCAGGATTATGTGGCCATAGCAGAGTCAGCTTTATAACAGGCTGAGAGAAGGAAGAGAAATTTAACCAGATGGTCAAGGCCAGAGCCGTGGAGAGAACCTTCCAATCTGGAGTAAGCAGCACAAAGAATCTGATATTATCTTTTTTAAAAATTGTGGCAAAAAGCATACAACATAAAGTTTAGCATCTTAGCCACTTTTCAGTGTACAGTTCAGTAGCTTTAAGTATATTCACATTGTTGTGAAACCGATTTCCAGAAATTTTTCATCTTACAAACCTGAAACTCTACCCATTAAACAACAACTTCCCCTGTTACTCCCTCCCCAGACCCTGGCAGCCACAATTCTACATTCTGTAAGTGGAAGTGTGTGGTATCGGTATTACTATTACATATATATATATTTTGGCCACACCATGTGGCATGCAGGATCTCAGTTCCCTGACCAGAGACTGAATCCACGACCTTGGAAGCGCTGGGTCCTAACCACCGGAGCACCAGGGAGGCCCTGGAATTAGTCTTTAATGTGTCTTAAAAGAGAGAATGCACACAAGTCTTTCACAGAGATGGTGTGAAATCATAGTCATATTCAAACCTACAGGAGGTCATTAGGTCTGATGGGGCAATGTAACTTCTAGGCCTGGCACGGGTATTTTCCCTTAAAAACCATTCGAAGAGGTCAAACAGGGCACAGGGCTCATGCCATTAGACACAGAGAGCTTCAGAAAGTTCAGAGGTCGGGGGGCTGCCATCAGGCTACTTTGCTTCCCAATTCAGAGATGGGCAACGATTCAATCATGCTGCCTCAGTGGTACCAGTGTCAGCGGGAGTTAGCGATGCACCGCCACCCCAAAGCAAAGGAGTAGGCTGCTCTCCATTGGGTCCTCACTCCATCCTCCCATTCACATTAAAACCCAGGACTAATCCTGACTGTCGGCAGAGTGACTGGCACCTCCCAGCTCTCTGATGTCAAGCTAAAGTGCTCCCGTGTGGGTAGATAAAGATGCCAAGGACTGTTCTTCTCATCCCCACTCTGCAGACCGGCCCTTCTTCGATATATATGTCCTAATGAAGCAATTATCTACACTTATACTAATGATGTAACTGGGACAAGTAATTATGAAAGCAGAACATCCATTTTCAAAGAAATGAATATCATTACCTTTCTTCTACCCACAGACATTATTGAAAACAAAAACAAATAAGCTCATAAGAACACATGCAACTGAAAGATTAGGAGCAGCATTCAAACCCCGACGTGTTCAGGAGAAACAGAGACGAAAAAAACAAAGCCCAACAGCCCCCAAACAAAAACAAAATTCCCTGCATTCACTCCCTGCAGGCAGGAATTTCCTCAAAGCCTCTACTCTGACAGAAGACATGCAGGTGGGAGCATGATGATCACTGGACCTGCACCTTCACACCCCCACAGCCTGGCACTTCATCTGTAGGACCCAGCAACCTCTGTGCCTGGGAGGACACTGGGTCAGGTCGGGCCCCGAGAGAAGTCAGGAAGGGCGTCTGGAAAGCAGACATCCTCTCACTGCTGCAGACGGGGCTGCTGACCGAGGCGCCTGGGCAGCAGAGGGTGGGCAGGGACGGGGGACACAGGGCGGGGAAAGGGCTCCAGGAGAAAGCGGTGAGAGAGAAAGGTAAAGAGAGCGATGACGGACGCCAGCACTGCCAGGCTCTCACCCATCACCGGTCTCAGACCGCTGAGGTCCTGCGGCCTTGATTGTGTGCGAGACAGACAAGTGAGAGGGATGGGACCAGAGGGTCTGGGGCTTGGCAGCAGCAGGGGGAGAACAACCTTTACTGCTGCAAAGACGATGCAGATTTCAAAAGCCTAAAATCTGCAATGAAGGGAAATGGAAATGTGCCGAACGTGGGTTTGACTGGCAGCTTTCCTCATCTGTCGATCACAGGGTAATAAACACTGGGAGATGGCAGAAATGAAGATAAATGCTTTCAGCAGCACCAGTCCCCACCCTCCCCTACTCTTCCGCCTCCACTCAGCACATGACAAGAGACTTACAGCAGGAAAATAAATCGGCTTCTTAACCAACTCTTTTGTTAAAACTTTCCTTACAGGCCACCTACACGTGAATTGTTGCTCTATGAGCCCACATTCTCATCAGGGGGCCCAGTCTGTAAAGGGTGAAAGGCTCCTGTCAAATCACACCTGTACACTTTAGGGTACAGCACTGCTGGGCTGAGTCAGGTGGGGCCAACGTGTGAGAAAGAGGCCAGGCTGCTCCCAGAGGCGAGGGCGCAGAGGTCCCGAGCCTGTGATACTGTCTATCTCAAGCCTGGCTCACTCGAGCTACAGGAGATGCTGGAGCTCCAAGGAGAGCATGGCGTCACTTCAGTTTAATCACTGCCACATCACTATCTACCCGGGGACAGAAAGGCTGAGTAAGCTCTGAGGGCCAACAAAGATGCCCATGGCCTTGGAGGGCAACGGTGATGTCTGGTCTGTATCTGTGGATATAGAAGACCACACTCAGTCTGGACTGCCAACTTCACAATCACTTTGCAGCACGGGAAACATCTATAAGGTGGATGACCTTACGGATTTCCCACAAGTAGGTCCAAGGGAAATACTGCCTATTTTAGGACTTGTGACGCTGAGAAAAAGCATCCAGGCGACTTAGGTTTTGTTAAGGGACTAGGGATGACCAAGCAGAAGAGATTAAGAAGAGGTAGCAAAAATATCCAGAAGAACTATTAAAAAGAAAAAAACAAAAAACGGTCTTAATGGCCCGGACAACCACAGTGGTGTGGTCACTCACCTAGAGCCAGACATCCTGGAGTGTGAAGTCAAGTGGGTCTTAGGAAGTATTACTACAAACAAAGCTAGGGTAGGTGATGGAATTCTAACTGAGCTATTTAAAATCATAAAAGATGATGCTGTTAAAGTGCTGCACTCAAAGTGTCAGCAAATTTGGAAAACTCAGCAGTGGCCAAGGACTGGAAAAGGTCAATTTTCATTCCAATATCAAAGAAGGGCAATGCCAAAGAATGTTCAAACTACTGTACAATTGTGCTCATTTCACATGCTAGCACTTCATGGTCAATAGAAGAGGAAAAAGTAGAAACAGTGACAGATTTTATTTTCTTGGGCTCCAAAATCACTGTGGACAGTGACTGCAGACAGGAAACTAAAAGACACTTGCTCCTTGGAAGGAAAGCTATGACAAATCTAGACAGTGTATTAAAAAGCAGACAACTCTTTGCCGACAAAGGTTCCTATGGTCAAAGCTATGGTTTTTCCAATATTCAAGTATAGATGTGAGAGCTGGACCATAAAGAAGGCTGAGTACCAAAGAACTGATGTTTTTGAATTGTGTTGCTGGAGAAGACTTTTTAGAGTCCCTTGGATAGCAAAGAGATCAAACTAGTTAATCCTAAAGAAAATCAACTCTGATTACTCACTGCAAGGACTGATGCTGAACCTGAAGCTTCAGTACTTTGGCCACCTGATGCTAAGAGTCTACTCATTAGAAAAGACCCTGATGCTGGCAAAGACTGAGGGCAAAAGGAGAAGGGGGCGGCAGAGGATGAGATGGTTAGATAGCATCACTGACTCAATGGACATGAATCTGAGCAAACTGTGGGAGATAGTGAAAGACAGGGAAGCCCGACGTGCTGCAGCCCAAGGGGTTGCAAAGAGTCAGACACAGCTTAGTGAATGAACAACAACAAAAGGGTTTTTTAAGGAAGGTTAAAAGGTTAGTAATTCCTAATCCATGTAGTGCAGTTGCTTATGGGAAGATGGTTGAGCATTCTGTCAAAACTACATCCTGATTCTGATAAAAGTGAACCTGACAAAAATCTTAGTAACTAGATTCTTTAAGGTATTAAAAAAGACATTCTGCCCTCCTGGCCCAGCCAGGCTGGTTTCCTTCAGATCCTGAAGTGGAAAGAAAAGATCTGAGCCCTTTGTTCTAGAGTGCAGGCACCAACTAGTGGAAAGTGTGGAGCAGAAATAAGTGGGACAGAGCTTGGTAAATGGGTCTGTTTCAAACCACAAACTGCTTAGAAATGTGAGTAGTCCCCAGAGCCCACGCCTGTGCTCTGAGATCCTGGGAAAACAATACCTGTCACATGGAAACAGCTAATTTGAAATAGTTTCTAATTAAATTCACTGTTCAGGCATTAATATCAGGCACAAAGTAGGAAAGCATTATTAACAAGCCCCACACTGAGACAACTGCTTAGAAGGATGCACTCACGTTGTTGTCTATAATCCGGGTAAAATCTAAATAAATTCTCACCTCCTCCTGGAAGCGTCTCAGAACGAAAGAGAAATCCCTGCCCACACACGATTAGCCATTTCCATAACACAAAACATCTGTCATCTTGTAGGTTACCTGGCTCTAAGCTCATCAAATCTGCAGTGAGTTCAAGCGCTTATGCCTCTGAGTACACTTAACCATTGATTTTCAGTTGGTATTGCCTGGTCTCTTTCCTCCTTTAAGATACTGAACTTCTCGAGAGAAGGAATCAACTTTTCACTTAAATTTTAGATACTATACAGTATAAGTATAGTATCTAAATACTACAGATTTTTTTAAAAATTTATATAGTTTTTAATTGAAGGGTAATTCCTTTACAGAATTTTGCTGTTTTCTGTCAAACCTCAACACGAATCAGCCAGAGGTAAACAGATACGCCCTCCCTTTTGAACCTCCCTCCCCTCTCCCTCCTCATCCCACCCCTCTAGGTTGCTACAGAGCCCCTGTTTGGGTTTCCTCAGACAAACAGCAGATTCCCGTTGGCTGTCTATTTTACAGATGGTGATGTAAGCTTCCATGTTACTCTCTCCATACATCTCACCCTCTCCTCCCCTCTCCCCGTGTCCATAAGTCCATCTCTATGCCTGTTTCTCCACTGCTGCCCGCAAATAAATTCTTCAGTACTACTTTTCTAGGTTCTGCATATATGGGTTAGTATACGATATTTATCTTTCTCTTTCTGACTTACTTCACTCTGTATAATAGGCTCTAAGTTCATCCACCTCATTAGAACTGACTCAAATGCGTTCCTTTTATGGCTGAGTAATATTCTATTGTGTATATATACACCACAACTTCTTTATCCATTCATCTGTCAATGGACATCTAGGTTGCTTCCATGTTCTAGCTATTGTAAATAGTGCTGCAATGAATAATGGGATACAAGTGTCTTTTTCAATTTTGATTTCTTGAGTAAACACTATAGATTAATGACTTAGAATTTTGCTATTCATACAGTTACAAAAGGTGAGGAACTCCAATGAGAACAATAAGAAAGGTCACTGCCAGTCTTAGGAAGTTCTCTTCCACAAGCAAGAAGATATGCCCTAGACAGTCCTTACTATCTATTATCCATAACAGGGACAGGCTGAATTATAAAGAACCAAATCACATGTTAATTTTCAGTCCAGTAATTACATCCAGGCATAGGAACAAGCAACACAGTTTGCAAAAGGAGCCTATCTTTAATTATAAACATAAACATCCATCAAGGAAAAAAACAGCCTAACAAACTATAATCAACAATACTATGCAATGCCAAGCAGCCAGTAAAAAGAATAAAGTAGATCTGTTTGTGAAGTCACTCAGTCGTGTCCGACTCTTTGCGACCCCATGGACTGTAGCCTACCAGGCTTCTCCCATGGGATTTTCCAGGCAAGAGTACTGGAGTGGGTTGCCATTTCCTTCTCCAGAGAATCTTCCCCACCCAGGGATCAAACCCGGGTCTCCCTCATTGTAGGCAGACGCTTTACCATCTGAGCCACCAGGGAAGTCCGTTTGTACTGATATAGAAAGATGGCCTTCATATATATTGTTCCCTATGAGCCTATCTCTATTAAAAACAAAAAAAACTATGTAAATATAAAAATATACATATGTGTGCGATTAGGCATAGAGAATGATTTGGAAAGACACATTCCAAAGATAGTGAACTCACTGAGAGTTAAACTTTCACTTAAATTTTAAATACTATACAACTGCAGCACTTAAAATTCCCTTCAGGGAGTGAGACTGAGGATAAGAGTGATGAGGAGAGACTTAAGCATTTTATAGTATCTATTTTGACACTGTCTGAATTACTTACAATAAATCAGTTTTAAAAACAAAATATAAAAGGAAAAACACGAAGAGCGAGAAGTTAGCTTTTTAATGATTTATGGCAAAATTCTGCATTTTATTATTTAATATTCCCTATATTCAACATATACATTTATTCCACATAGCTAGTTTGAGAAAAGCCTTGAAAAAACTCCTTGAGAAAAACTCCTTGATCCTGGGTTTGCAATAAAAATCATAAATCCTAAGTTTTCCATTTTTACAAAGTGCCAGTCAGGATGATACTCTGAGATGCCCTTCAAGCATCTAAGAAGAGGCTTATGTCTTTGGTAGCCAATAAATCTGTGCTACTTGACTAAAAAAGGAGCCAAAACAATTCTATCTCTGGGTAAACATCTTATAAAAAAAATGCTGCAGATGTTCACAAAGACATACGTCAAGAAAATTCAAGGCACAATGATATAGTAAAAACCTAGAAAGTTTCATGTTCATCAATAGGGAATAGATTATGTGTATAAATCAATCTGTGTTAGTAGCTCAGTCGTGTCCATCTCTTTACGACCCCATAGACTATAGTCTGCCAGGCTCCTCTGTCCATGGGATTATCCTGGCAAGAATACTGGAATGGTTTGCCATTTCCTCCTCCAGGGGCTCTTTCTAACCCAGAGACTGAACCCGAGTCTCCGGTCACTCCTGCATTGGCAGGCAGAGCCTTTACCATTGAGCTACATGGGAAGCCCACGAATGAATACTAGGTGACAATTAAAAGGAGCAAACCAAATCAAACTATGTCATTGTGGACTGATGAAACCAGGTAACACTGAATTTCAAAAGCTGTAAAAATGATACATACGGTATCATTTATTAAAACGCAACTCTTAAAACACAAAGCAATGACATTTTACTAACACATTAAATTATAAAAAAATAGACCGCAACTATATAAACCAAATTCATGACAAGGGCTTCCTCTGTGTAGAATGGGAAATACAATTATGGAGGTCAAAGGGAACTCTGACTTTATCTGGAAAGGTTCTTATTTTCAAGAACTGAAGGAGGAACTCCTCCATGGTCCACTGCTTATGGCTCCGCGATTTCACTGCAGAGGAACCAAGATCCTGCAAGCCACGAGGCTGCCAAAAAACAGAACTGAGGCAAGCAGGGGCAAACTGCTAACGACTATTACACGCTGGTTGCGGAGGCACAGAGGCTTGTTGTATATACAGATGTGTGTGCCTGTATAGATGTATTTATACTTTCTTATATTAACTTTTCTCACTATTGAAACGGCAAAAGGGATAGGGAGGAAAGAGACAAGAAGCTGCAGACACAGGTGAGGACCTTTCGTGTTTCCCCACAATCTCAGGCCTTCTCCAGCACATTCGGGTGGGACAGTCACTGGCTGAAGTGAAGCACTCTGGGATAGGGAGTCCCAGCACACTCCACAGGCGGGCAGAGGCGGCCATACTGGTTACTCGGAATTCTTGACAGAAGATTTCTCCCACAGAAACATATCCTGAGTCTCCGTGGATCAAGTTTATACCATGGAAAGCCTGAGCTACTGCACTGGTGGAACCAGCCAGCAGACAGCTATCAACGGCACACGGTCACACAAACTTTGCGCTCAGCAAAAGCAGAGGTTCTTAAGGCCACAGGCTTCCTGGGTTCACACTAGGAAGTCTGTCTGCACAGACGAAACACACAGATGCCCCAAGTTTTTCTCTTAGACAGCACCTTAAAACATCTTATCTTGAAGAAAAGAAAGGTTTATTTTTAACGTCAGGTTAGATAAATTTCTGAGAAAGGCCTGTGGCAGAGCTCTAGGTTTTGAAAGAGATATTTCACAAGGGAAAGCAAAAGGAGTTTTAAGATACGTTTTAGTGTCTTCCTTTCTGCCAGAGAGGCTAGATGCACTCCTAAGGAAACACTGGGTCTGCTATCACTCTTCAGGAATGCCTGAAAACCACTGAGCATGGTGGTACTTTTAAAGGCAAACTCTGTCTCTAGCCGTCATAAAGAATGCATGACAACCTGCAAACTTCTTGATAGGCTGCTGAGGGTGTGGGTAAGTAACAGTAAGGAGGTCAAACTAGTCAATCCTAAAGGAAATCAATTCTGAACAGTCATTAGAGGGAGTGATTCTGAGGCTGAAGCTCCAACACTCTGGCCACCTGATGCAAAGAGCCGACTCACTGGAAAAGACCCTGATGCTGGGAAAGATTGAAGGCAGGAGGAAAAGGGGATGACAGAGGATGAGATGGTTGGATGGCATCACCGATTCAATGGACATGAGTTTGAGCAAGCTCTGGGAGATGGTGAAGGACAAGGAAGCCTGGTGCGCTGCAGTCCATGGGGTCACAAAGAATCGGACACAATTGAGCGACTGAACAACAACAAGTAACATCATGAAAGAATCTTGCCGTTATCACTAAGCTATGGGTCCTCGTCTTTTACAAAACCACCTTCCTTCCTCTCCACTGTCCTCACGCCAATCCTTCTTCCAATACCAGACTGATTATTTTTAAAAGCAAGTTTTGATTGTGGCACTCATCTGCTCACAAGTCTCTAACGGCTCCTTCCTGCCGAAACTAAACTAGATCCCTTGCTTTGTGATTCAAGGCCCTCAACAGTCTGTCTGCCATCCAGACAGTGCTTATCTGTGCTTATCTCCCGCATTATTCACGTTTCTGGAAATATGCTTTAAACAGATCTCCACTTTTGTACTTTGGTTCATACCGTTCCTACAATCTAGGCTCCTTCCTCTCTCCTCTAACAAATGCTTCCTAAAATCCCCCAATCCTTGCCCCCAGTCAAGGACTTTCTCAATCCCTTTTTACAAGAAGTCGTTTCTGATCTCGTTAACCTGACATGGTCCTCTCTTCAGAAGCCCCATAGCATTTTGTTTCTCTCTCTTATTCTGTCATATTCCTTCTGCTCCATCTCCTGCCTTCCAGTCCAGGCAGGACTCTTGTCGTTACTCAGTCCACTTGAAGACAAGTACAAAACTCAGTCCACCAGAGGTCCAACTCAAAATCTAGAAGTTAAGTATATACTTGCTCTGTTCCTGCTCAATACCTTCCCCTGAACCTCAATCCATACAGTCCAATTATCAATAGGTTCTTTTTCTTGTTTTGGCCTTGTCGTGCGGCTTGCAAGATCTTCATTTCCCAACAAGGGATCAAACCTGGGCCCCTGGAAGTAAAAGTACTGAGTCTTAACCACTGGACCACCAGGAAATTCCTACAAATAGGCTCTTTTGATGGGAAGGAAATATATGATTTGCTCATCTTTATATGAAATATCTTGATACTCTGCCACAGAAGCTGTGCGGTAAGTCCATACTAAACAGAAACAAAGCATTTCCTTAATATGCGCAGACTCTTACTACTCAATTGTTAACTGTTTAGGAGTAAGGACTGTCTTAAATCCCTCGGCGAGACTTAAGGACCGTCCTTGGACCCTGCACAAAGCTCACAGTTGCAACTCAGTTCGCTGCCTTGGAGCCCCAGTACCTCCGGCTCTGAGAAACACCCATGCAACCAGAATGCCGAAAACATGTGTCTGATTTCTGAACTCTAGGAAACTCCCCAACCTCTGGACTCTACAAAAGACAGTATGCTCAGGGCACTAAGAAATTGACGGTTACATGCGGGGGAAACACTCCAAGAATTCACTTCCTTCTTAACTGCAGCCAAAACAAAGCAGGGGTGGGCAAATTTTTGACTGCAAGTTGGTATAAGGTTAAAAAGTTTCTCCTTCTGGCCTCTGGAGAATGCAAGCTGGGAGCACGCTGTCCCCTTTGTCAGCCTCTGCAAGGTTCTTGCCTTGAGGCCAGCAGGATTAGCACAGCCATTTCATGCTCTGAAAAGTCAGAAAAGGCGAGATGAGGAGCTTTTCATTCGAGGAAATGCCTAGTAGACAGAGCCGGTTCTGTTTCTGTTGAAAAGATAAGCGGGGATGCTGAGGTTAAAAAGCAAAATTTCCAACAATGCTTAATGAAAGGCTTGGAGACAATGTGCAGAATTAGGCAACGGGATAAACTCCAAGAAGAGAGGAGCAGGTGCCAGAGCAGAAATGCAGCAGAGACTCAGCACCAGACAGTTCATGCATCTAAAATTTTCCATGTATTTAAAATGTCATCAGGACACCCTGTGAGCACAGACTTGAGGCAGCAATTACTGGATGCAGGCTTATCCTTCCTGGCACGAAATACCCACAAATAAGCTCCTAGGGGAAAAGTCAAAAGAACATAGAAAGAAAAGCTTTACCATAAAAAACCAAGCAGTCGCTACAACTTTCTTGCCTAAATAGATAATTAAATACAGATCTTCTTGTGAAGAGAGTAGTCTAAACTCAACTACTATATTCAAAGGCACAGAGCGCCCAGGCCCACACAGGGTTTTAAACCTTGCGTGGGTCTACAGATGGCCTTTTGAAGCCCCAAGAAACCACTGAAACTGCAAATTAAATTGTGTGTATGTGTGTGTCATTGTATGAGGCCACTTTTGATTTTCTATATCTTACGGTGCTTTGATATTTGGGGTCCTTGTGGACTGACAGACTGCCCCTCTCCGGGTTAGCTAATTCCCAGAGATAGCAGACAACTGCCTACAAGCATGCAAACCAACCCATCCAGATCCCATACCCCTCCTGATCAATATATCCTCTGGCTGAAACCACTCCAGAGCCAGGTACAAACAACTAGGGACCACCCTGGGGTCTGTCAACATGCGAACTATCTGATCCTGGATTTATTCAGCACACTTACCTTGCCTCACCCACTCTTGCCTCTGAGAATACGGAGAAGGGCTCGGGCTCAGGCATTCCCCTCAGCTCCTTCTGCCTCCTGGCTGACCCTGATACTACCCCACGTGGCCCTGCATGGCCCGGTGTGTCCCCCTACTCTCAGGAACTGTAAGTAATGAACTATCTTTTCAACAAACTATCTTTTTCATCTGCTGGCCTTATTGTATCTGAATAAAACCAAAATCCAGGTTACTCTTTATTACAGTTTTGTATACACCTTTATGTCTGAGGGGAGAGTCCAAGCTTTTAACACACATTCTTATAGAGGTCACTGTCCTCCAGGAGATTAAGAACTAGTATTTCAGGTCACTCTGGGGCTCTAGCTCAGTGGATGAGAATATATCACTGATGAAGCTCTTGAGGGCACCTATAAAAGCCAGGTGGCTGTTCTTTTACAGAGTGCAAAGAGAAAGCAATGGAGATTGCAGAGGGCTTTGTTTCTGTTTTTCCTGGCTCTCTGCAGGACAGAGAATCGTGAGACATGGGAGTTTAAAGGGAAAAGGTTCACAAGTTCCCAGAGGGGTGACAGTAATGATAAATTAGCATTTCTCTCAAATTATACAAAACATCTGAAATGGTTAAGCACCCAAAGGGTTGGGGAGATTAGGGATTGTCCATGTTATGTTTTGTTAAAAACAACAGGCTCACTGTGATGATCAAAAGCAGTATCATCCGCAAAGAGATGAACCTTTTGGCCTTCAGTCTCACTAAGGCTGACGGAGATAGAGAGATTTTTCAGGCCAAAGTACAGAGTCTTGAGACATGCCCAGAATAAAGAGTAGTGAACTCAAACCAGAGAGCTTTTTGATGGCTGAATGAGAATTGAATATTAAACAGATATCTATCAAACACAGCACAGTGGAAGATATGTATATAATGGTAATAAGATGTCCTTTTTGCTTGGTTGGAGTCAATAATCCAGTTGGGGAGATAAGACTTCTGTCCAAAACATTACAAACAAGAAAAGCAACTTAAGTGTCTAATGAAAGGCACAACTGTTTAGGAAAGGTCACTGGACTTGGGGAGGGGAAGCCAGGAAAGCTTAGGGAAGAAATAGAAGCTAAGGCTTAAAGGAAGGAGCAAATGGATTTGGAAAGGAAGAGAATGGAGAGGAAGAGAATGGTTCAAGTCAAAAGAGGCTCTAACTGCTCAAGGTGCCTCAGGGTTCAAGGGCTAATATCAGTTCAGTGGGAAGCAAAGGCAGAATATAAAATCAGGCTGAAAAAAATAAAATAAAATAAATAAAATCAGGCTGAAAAAAAAGACAAGGAATTTGTGTCACATGTACAGCAAGAAACAGAAATCCTTTGAAATTTTGTGAGTAAGGGAATTACAAAATGGAGTGCTTTTAAATTTTAATTTTTATCAAAGTACTACATACACACAATTTTAAAAGTTAAAGAGTATTATAAGGCTAATAAAGTTAAATAGCAGCCTCCTGCCCTATCCTCTTCCTTGATTTCTGCTCTCCAGAAGCAATTGCTTTTTAAATCTTTTATCTATTTTTCTTCTGATAATTAACTGTCATATTTCTGCTGTTACTAATTTTTCAATTTTCACAATTATCTTCTGGCTTCCTAAGATGGGAGACGATTTCTCCTGCCCTTTTCTTCCCCACCCTTCCAAAGAAGTTATACCCCAATTTTAGATTAAATAATGTTAATTATTTACAGTAATTTGACCATATAAATATTCACAACATACAAAAACAGCATAATAAATTTATATTTCCTTTTACATACAATTTTGCTTCTTCTGGAGAAGAAATGTTCCTGTCATAATTTGCCAGTCATAACCCTCCTTTCCCCATGAGATGGATGAACGGGGAGTTTGGGATTGGCATATACACATTACTATATATAAAGTGGATGGGTGGGGGGGACCTACTATATAGCACAGGGACCTATATTTATTGAATACAGGTCTTGGTAATAGCTTATAATTCCTGGAGAAGGAAATGGCAACCCACTCTAGTATTCTTGCCTGGGAAATCCCACGGACAGAGGAGCCTGATGGGCTACAGTCCATGAGGTCACAAAAGTTGGACACGACTTAGTGATTACCACCACCAACAGCCTATAATAGGAAAGAATCTGAAGAATACACTCACACACACATATATACATATGCATTTTTAAATTTATTCATAACTGAATAGCTTTTCTGTGTACCTGAGACAAAACATTATAAATTAACTACACTTCAATTTTAAAAAATGGTTTTTAAAAAAAGTGATAAGAATGTGTAATACGCAATGTGTGCTGGTAGTTTTTTTCTTTTTTTTTTTAAGTGGCCTAGGCATCACTCTTAAGGAAAATGAAGATGTAATCAAATGTTAGATTTGGTTTATATTGATATTCATACAGCTGTAATACATTTTAACTGAAAATGCCTCATGTGTTGTTGTATGTTGAACTCTCTAACTCTTAGAAACCTCCCTCCTCCAAATGAAACTACTGTTTGTTTCTTTTATTTTGTGGTCATACTGTGAGGCTTGCAGTATCTTAGTTCTCTGACCAGGGACTGAACCTGTGCCCTTGGCAGAGAAATGGAGGAATTCCACTGCACTGCTGGAAAATTCCCCAAAACTGTTTTTATAACAGGATTTGTTTCATTACACTGAGTGTCTTAGGAATATAACCCTTGCATTACCACAAAATAGGCTTAACAGAAGCACTGGGGACTACAAATATGAAAAAAAACAAAAAAAAGGTTTTTGACTTGAGGAAACTAATAATTTTAGAGAGAGACACAAAACTTGCATACAAATGTGGGAATACAAGGAAAAATATTGTAAAACTGTAAATACACTATACACCCCAGGTCCAACGTGAACAGAAGTTACCTTGAGAGTAAACTGAAACACAGCAGCAAGGGGCCCCCTGGTGGCTCGGTGGCAAAGGGCCCACCAGCCAGCGCGGGGACATGGGTCCAATCCCTGGCCTGGGAGGATCCCACACGCTGCAACAACTAAACCTGGGCACCACAGCTACGGAACCCATGCTCTAAAGCCTGGGAACCAAAACTCTGCAACCAGTGAAGCCTGCACACCCAACAGCCTGTGCTCCGCAACAGGAGAAGCTCCTACAGCGAGAAGACTGCATTGCAACTAGAGTAGCCCCTGCTCACCGCAACCAGAGAAAAGCTCATCCAACGACGACGACGCAGCACAGCCAAAAATAAAAAACTAAATAACATTATAGAAGACAACACAGCAATAGTTTATATTTCGTATTTTTAAGCCGTGTGTTTAGCTGTTCAGTCGTGTCCAACTGTTTGCGACCCCATGGACTGGAGCCCGCCAGGTTCCTCTGTCCATGGGGATTCTCCAGGCAAGAATCCTGGAGTGGGTTGCCATGCCCTCCTCCAGGGGATCTTCCCAACCCAGGGATGGAACCCAGGTCTCCCGCATCGCAGGCGGATTCTTTACTGTCTGAGCCACAGGGGAGCCCCACCTAATATCCACATGTGGCATTCTGATAACACAACACTATGGGTTTTGTTCATTTTTCAAAAATATGTAGCAAGACACTTCATGTGCAATAATTGCTACTATTTTCTAAGCATTTATCTTGTACCAAGGGACACATTAAGTTCTTATTTAATAAATGTTCCCATTCAATCTTCACAGTTACCCTACAGGAAGTCTGTTTATTCATTAGACAAATATATAGTGAGTTTCTACTACATGCCAGACAGTGAACAAAACAGATAAAAATTCCTGCCTTCATGGGAATTACATTCTGCAGAGGGGGAGGAGGAAAAGCTATATAACAAAGACATGAGTTCACACAGCATGTTAAAATTATGTTCAGTGTCACAGAGAAATGTAAAACACAGAAGAGGAATGGAAAGTACCGAGGGCAAAGTACTGGCAGTTTTCAATAGGGCAGTCACTCAAAGACCTTACAGAGCCCCTCTTCTACAGACAAGGATGCTGAGGCTGAGATAAGCTGAACACCTCTCTCATGGTTACCCAGTTAGTAAGAAGTGAGATGAAATTTGAGTTCAGTTGTCCTTAGTATTAAGCTCTATGGCCTCTCCTCAAATCAGCAATAAATTCATTCATCTAGGTTTGCTTCATCAGAGTATTTCTTTAAGATTATGTTTGCATTTTTAGCCTCCCAAAAGGGTTAAGAAATAACTTTGTATTTTCAGGATTTGATGCCTTATTTCACATCTACACTAACTTTTGCAAAGAGAGTAGAGAATGACTGAAGATCTCTGGTTGGCTTTACATTCCTGGAAAAACTGCCAAGAGATCCCAACAATAATTAGTCAAGGAGAGTCAAAGGACACTTGACAAACTACATTCAGTCTCTGAGAAGATTATGCACAAACCCTAAGCAAGTTCTGCTTCCTCTATCTGTTACTGTGACCACCTCTGTTTAGTTCATCAAGAAGTACCTCTTTTCTGTCCCAAGGGTGCCTAGCACAACTCAGATGTGCTTCAGCAACTCCGTTTATTAGGCCGAGATGGGTTCTTTACGGCCACCTGAGCCTCTCTGTTAGCATCGAGGTGTTCCTGTCACTAGAACATCTGAAGTTGGTGATCTCGGCTTGTGCCAAGTAATTCAGGTACTGCAAATAACCTGGGTGCTAAGGCAGATATCTACTTTTACTCCTTTTAATTTCAGGTAATATATTTTTCAAAAAAGTAGGAGTGCTTTACCATTCCCCCCGCCCCACCCAACTTAATCCCTGGAAGGAACATGGAGGTAAGGCTAACCTCATCCTCACCTGTCAAGGAGACAAAGAGACCGAGTGACTCACTCAAATTACACTGTGAATTATTGAAGGAGCCAGAATGACAGCGACCTGGCCGTCAATGCCTAGTGCAGTTTCTAACACACCAGATCAGTAGCTCCCGGTGCTTTTGTGTCCATAATGTACTGTTTGGGTACGAGATTGTGGGTAGCACTATTTTTGATGTGATTAGAAAACACAGGCCAGCAGTAAAGCCATTTTCAACCATGAAAACGCCAGCACCGGTTTAATGAGACAATGACCCGCCGTGCCCACCTGAGGGCCTTGGTGCTGCTCTGACTGCTCACTCACCACGCCAACCTCTCGCGCTCTAGGGAGCGCGGGCTCTGTCTTCAACACCAGCCTCTTACCTCTTACTCCTACCAACTTGTAGCCTACTCTGAAACACAGGTGCAACTTCACAGGACCAAAGTTAAGCTTACACTGCAAGCATGATTTTATTTAGCAAAACTGCATTGCACCCACCAGTCAAAACCTGGTGGGTTACCAGTGTGTTAGGCAGTACACAAAAAGCCCAGTCTCCCTTCAGGAAAACAAAGCTGTCTCTTTGACTAAGAGGTCAACTTGGATTTAGTGGCTAATTAATACTTTATTGCAACATCACCAGGAAATCAGCAATTAACGGTCAGTGCCAAAGACATTCATTAAAACCTACATCCTCCTGTATCACATCAGAATGACAGCCACTCTGATATAATAATTAGGAGTAAGGAATCAGATAAAATCTAGGACTTCTGGATACAGTAATTTAAAACACTTTTGAAAAAGCATGAAAATAGTAATTGAACCTGAAAGTTAATCTATTTTTTTCTAGCAAAAATCCCCAGCACTTACACTGGGCCTGGCAAGTTATAGCACTCAAGAAGTATATTCCAGAGACTTCCCTTATAGTCCAGTGGTTAAAGTTTTACACTATCAATGCTGGGGTTGCAAGTTTGATTCCCAGCTGGGCAACTAAGAGCCACTGAATTCATAACACACAAACTTAAGAACAGGACTGTATTATCTGTCTGAATGGCAATGAGAGAAGTAGTAAAATCGGTCGGTTTTGGTATTTTTCTTGGTTGATTATTTTCATGATGAAGTTAATATATATAGAACCACCAGAGGCAAATAGTTTTCAAGGAATAAGGGAATAAATGAACAAATAACTGTTCTGAGGTATAAGGCCGACACAAACAGAAGAGATCACTCACATCCTTCTCATGTGCAGGGAGAGACCCTAAATCCTCCTCTCTGTTCTCATGTAGCTCTGCTGACTACTGGATAGAGTGGGGGGAAACCCACAAAGGGCTCGTACTCATTCTAGATTTCCCCACGCCGAGCAGATAAAGTGAGGCTCAAGGAGAGAAGTATTGCACTGGTGCGCCAAGGACATCTAATCACTATCTGTCGTCTAAGGAGATGCTGGGCACGGTCTTTAGAGCAAGAGAGATGGGGGTGGGGATCGGAAGTCAAGAAAGCCAGAAGAGAAGTGACACAGAGTGTAGCTGAGAAATGGAAATTGTAAGGTTCAGCTTGAGAAGGTGCACAGGTACCTACAGAATGAGGGTGGTCACGCTATGTTCCCACAGGATCAACCTGAGCACCTGGAGGGAAGGTGAGGAGAAAAGAAAACGAGTGAGGGGGACTGAATACAGTTTTAAATGGAAGAAAAGTCTCATCAGTAGCAAAAATTTTATAACAAATAAAGTATTTTAGGTCCTTCTGAAAGTGGACCCAACTAGTTTTTAGTCCTGGCCAGCTTAAATGGCAGGCAGCCTCCAAGGCCCGGTGCTAGGCATGATTTGGAATACAAAAGCTTAGTTATGATTAAAAGAAGAATCCAAACCTTCGGCTTCTCACGAGAAAGCAGCTATGGGTGACTTCTTGGTAGCTCCTAATGTTCACCACTTATGAATACCGGAGCCAAGGGAAAACATAAGTGAAATATTCACGTTTAATGTAAAAGTCCTAGGTTGAAAAAGGAATGGGGCATGGATTTCTCTGGGAAGTAGACTAGATCTTAATCTTGTCTGTCTTTGTTTGCAATATTCTCTGACTGAGTCTATCTATATGCACACACACAAAAAACCCCCTCCCATCACAGACTGCCCAATTAAGAAACAAACAAAAAAGATTTCAGAGCAGCTCTGAGTATGATTCAATTTGTCAAAATTAGGTCTAAGAACTCTTTTCAACATTTCCCTTCAGAGACAGGGCCCGGAGGCCACTTCAAGTTTGATAGTTTGTTTCAGTTATACTCCCCACACAAAATTTATGAGTCATGTAAAATTGTAAAATGTGAAACAGTCAACTTGTAACCAATACTGCTTAGTTATTGCTATAAGAATCCTGTAATTTCTTGCCGTATCGTTTTCACTCTTAACTTTAAGGTCTCAGAACAGGAGAGAGGTAGAAGAGGGAAGTCTAGCGTCCAAAAATGAGGAGGACAAAGGAAGCAGGTGTGTTTATTTATTTATTTATTTATTTTTTGTTTACCATGCTGTGTGGCTTACGGGATCTTTGTTCCCTGACCAGGGATTGAACCCTGGCCTGTGACAGGGAAAGGTTGGAGTCCTAACCACTGGACTGCCAGGGAATTCCTAGCAGGTACCTTTAAATAAAGGAGATCCCCAGATACCAAGACTAAGATGATTTTTTTTCAAGATTTCTATACTCTTAACAAATTTTCTGCAGGTGTTAAAAAAGAGAACTGTCTCTCTCCACAGTGCATTAGCCTTTCAGGAAAAAAGTCCCTCTCACATGTAGGAGAGATGGTAATAACACAAGGGAAAAGGTAGGCAGCTGTACTTCATGCCTGAAAATGAAGACTAACAGTAAGTCCACACTAACCAAGGTCCGTATAGCCAGGCCATGGTTTTTCCAGTAGTCATGTATGGATGTGAAAGCTGGACCATAAAGAAATGCTGAGCACCAAAGAATTGATGCTTTCAAACTATGGTGCTGAAGAAGACTCTTGAGAGTCCTCTGGACTGCAAGGAGATCAAACCAGTCAATCCTAAAGGAAATCAACTCTGAATATTCACTGGAGGGACTGATGATGAAGCTGAAGCTCCAATACTTTAGCCACCTGATATGGAGAGGTGACTCACTGGAAAAGACCCTGATGCTGGAAAAGACTGAAGGCAAAAGGAGAAGGGGGAGGCAGAAGATGAGATGGTTGGATGGCATCACAAACTCAACAGACTTGAGTCTGAGCAAGCTCCGGGAAATAATGAAGGTCAAGGAAGTCTGGCATGCTGCAGTCCATGGGGGTAGCAAAGAGTCAGACATGACTTAGTGACTGAACAACTATAACAACAACAGAACTAAAACATGGTGTACTTAGAAATTATGTTAGAATGGGAATAAAGGTAAACCTGACGCTAAACATTTCCTTCACAGCTATCACCTCCAAATTCTATGGCCAATTCCCCTAGTACTTCCATCCAGTGGCAGCTTGAGAAACTCTATAAATGAGTCTGAGAGTTGGCAGTTCAATAGGTGAAGTGGGGACAGTTAGGTCTTAAAGCTGCCAGGAGAGCAAGCTCACTGTTTTCACCTAGATGGTATTACTTTCAAGGGTGGTCTGGCTTGCTTGATGGCAACAGAGGGGTATTAACGACTCCCAAGCTAACTCTTGGTGCTGGCTGCTTCTGTCCCACAGGACCTTAAGAGTTCTTCCTCGGTAAGACAAAGATTACAACAGCTGGAAAGTTCTTCACATCAGGTGTTCTTAAGCTGTCCCCGCACTCTCTCTATCTGGAACATGGGAGTGCAGAAACTGGGGTATTTGAAACAACTTATTTCAAGCTTTGCATTGATATGTTCAGTTTTAATTAGTTTCCTAAGAAGCAATTTAACATTTTACCACTTTTCCCCAGTCACCTCACTTCAGCAGAATTAATGAAAATATTTAGGCCAAGAAACACTTTGTGACTTTTATAAGCTCTCAATTACATCTTATGTTAGCTCTATTTGCTTTGCTGTAAAGAATATCAAGTTTAAATTTGGTGACCCATGATGGATAAAGGTCTAAAGGTAGGAGGGGATGGGGACCCAAAAAGCAAAGGCAGAAGAAAGGAAGGATACTGGCTGAATCCCGTCACTATACATTCTAACTTCTTATCAGGAGATAAGAGATAAGCTCTAATTTTATTTGGCTTGGCAAGCGTCTCTGCCTCTTCAAACAGTCTGTACATTTCCATTCTCAGCACTGTTCTTCCTCCAAAGACATACCGCCGCTCTGTTTCCTCTTGCGAGTGGAATCTTCCCCAGTGCGGGCCAAGCTGCTTCTCTTCACTTTCTAGGAGCAGACATGGCCACGCACATGCATCGCGAGCTGCGGCAGCAGCTCCCTGCCTGCCTCACAGTCATTTCACGAATCCTGGCTGAGCTCTGAGGCAGAGCAGAGAGATGCTCAGGGAACACACTAAACCGCAGGGTGCCCTGCTGAGCTGGACGAAGTTCTTGAGAGAGCCAGCTGAAATCTCCAATGAGAAGCACACACCTTTCTTGTACACAGGCCATCCTATTTTGAACCCAACTGCCCAGTGCAAAATTCCAAGCTCACTAACAGCACAGCTTGCGTCCCACCAAGTTATGGAGATGGCTCTGAACGTCAAGCTTGTTCTAAAGGAATGACTCGTGAATATGACATTTGTCTCGACATGCCTGAGGCCCAATCTGTGCCCTCGTATTTGAAGCCCATAAAATAAGTTTCTAACCAGTCTCATCAATAAGGCCAAGCAAAAGCTAACTCCTATGCTTGAGAAGAACTGAATTCTAGCTTCTCCCAACAACTGCTCTAAGAAAGCATAATGTGCCCCAGTCACTGGCCATGCGAAGATCCTTTGCCTTAGTTTTTAGGGACTCTTCTTCCAATCTGCTCCTGTTAAAGAAGCTGCGGGTTATAAACGATGCCATGGGCGCAGGTTCACTTACAGCCAATTTAGTAAGTGCTCGCACAGTTAATCCTGTCAGTCTTCCTCCCACACAGAAATACATGTGGCCCCAAGGGGCCCAACCACCCACAGAGCTCTTCTGCACATCTACCCTCCCGCACACAGAAATAGACGGCTACATCCCAGAAAACAGAGAAAAAAGATAAGTTTTTCTGAAATGCTCTGTCTAGAAAACCAGCATCTAGTTCTCCGTTCGGATGTCATTTCCAAATGCATGTCTGTCTGAATAAACCAAATGATGATTTAAACCATTTAAATAATGAAAAATCAAGATATTTCTCTGGAATTCAAAATCTATACATCAATAACCCTTGGTATGCTGAAACTTTCCTTCCACGTATATGTAAGGACACTTTAAAAAGCAGTTTGTTGACAGTGAGTTACTAGGCTACCTCAGATCTCAAAAACTGACTTCATTGTGGTATTTTCCTGTAATGATCCCTCATGATTCAAGCCTCTCCTCTGAAACCATGCGCTTATAGAGACAGTCCCCTCTCTGACTCTGGGGTCAGCCAAGTGGCTTTTGTTAGCTGATGGGACAATAACAGAAGTGAAAAAGCAGAGACTCGCCGAGTGCTCATTGCGTTGGGGCCTGACGGCTCATTCCTCTCTGGAAGCCTGAGAGACTTCATGAGGAAAACCTCGTGAAGCGAGAAGAGACAAGCCACGAGCTGAGGCCAGCGACACGCGAAGCCATCTGCACCGGTCTGCAGGGGCTACAGTCACAAATAACCACAAACTTAGTGGCTTAACATAAATGTACTATTTTTCATTGCTGCAGGTCAGAAGTCCAACGAGTGTCTTGGGCTAAAATCAAGGTGGTGGCAGGATTACACTATTTTTCTGGAGGCTCTTGGGAAGGGTTTGCTTCCTTGCTCATTTGTTTTGGCAGAGTTCAGTTCCTTGCAGTTTTAGGACTGAGTTCTGGTTTTCTTGCTGACTGGTGGCTGAGCACCAAACAACTCCCATCTTCTACAACTGCATCTCGCTGACTGACCTGTCTGCCTTTCTCCTCTGCTTTCAAAGGCTCATGTGATTAGACTGGGTCCACACAGATAATTCAGTGTTATCTCCCGATCCCAAAATCTCAATCACACGTGCGAAGTTCCTTCTGCCAGGTAAAGTAATGCACTCACGGGCTCCCAAGAATGAGTGATGTGGTGATCTTCGGCAGGCCACCGTCCTGTTACATCAACCACGACCACCCATGCCCAGCCAAGCCATCACCAGACACAGAGCCGCCAAGCTCGCTCAGATCAGAGAAACGCACCCTGGACCCACGGAACTGTGAGGAACAACCAACACTTTTTTAAAGCCAGTGTATTTTGGGGTGGTTTGTGTGGCCAAGGCTACACCCCTCCCGAGGGGTCTGTGCACCCCTCAACCTGATAACAGACACTCTTTCCGTTTCTCTGCTCTGGTTCAACAAGCATGCCCAAGAGGTCACAGGCCGTTTTCTGTCCTCTGAATCATAAAACAAAACCATTAAATTAGGTTATGTCTTCTTTCAATCCAGATCTAGGGATGACTGCTGAGATTTCACAAAAGACAGCCTTGTAATCTCAACAGAACCAGAGAGGGGCTTCCTGATCCACAACTAGAAACTACACATACCAAAAATATATAAATAGATATATACACATTCACACTTGAAATGTGGGGGGAAGATTTGAAGGAAGGACCAATCTCTGATAGAGCAAAAGCTGCTGGGGATGACAGGGGAATTTCACTGCTACCTAACCGCCTCTTCTTCAAGTACAAAGACCCACGAGGGCTTGGGGGCACACCTTCTAAGCAGGGGTCTCTAACTCTTCATTAGTCAAATCCATTTCTTCAGATGGGCTCGTCCTCAAATCTGCTGATACTTAAAGGTCTGGAGAGCAGTGGGAGGAAAACGCTAAGCGCAAGTTAATGTCCTCTTGGCTCTTTTGGCCGACTTCCCTGTGCCTGGGCCTGGCCTATTAATTGAATGCTATTCGGATTCCATCTCAAAACGAATGAGGATGGAGACCAGAGGCCTGCCTTCCCCAGACTGATAAGAGCAGCACAGTGCAATTATACTGGAGCAGCTTTGTTTGGGAATGTAATCACCGCCCCAGCCTTCTTCCCGATGGGACGGCAACAGTGTAATTACCGCTTCAGGAGTCATTGTTTGGGAATGTATTTCTTCTACAGGGCTCTTTCGAGGGGAGAGGAGCTGCAACAAGAATATAAGAGAATTTGTAGCCCACTCCCCAGTAGCGGTTTCGTAGGCTGAACAAATTATTTTTTGTTTTCTTACAGTAAAGCCAGAGTTTAACTTTTCAGCCTGTTTTTCTGCCAACAAGGAATCACCCTATACCCCATGATGGTTCTGTTTGAGAAGTCCCAACCTAAAGCTAGACAGCCTGAGTTCTGATTCCTACTCTGTCAAGTAGGACCTGTGGTCGTGCGCAAATTACTTCATCTGCTTATGCCTCAGTTTCCTTATTTGCAAACAGGAGTACTAACAAGGCATCACTAGAATACTGTGAAGACTAAGTGAAATAATATGTGAGCAGTGCTTAGAGCTCTACCTGGCATAAGGAAGTGCTCTAGGGTCTGTTTTCAGCACATCTGAAGCAATGCATTCCACCGCAGTCACCGCATTTTGCAAATATGATCTAACATCGTGCTCAGTTGTGTCCGACTCTGTAACCCCATGGACTGCAGCCCGCCAGGCTCCTCTGTCCATGGGATTTTTCAGGCAAAAACACTACAGTGGGTTGCCATTTCCTCCTCCAGGGGGATCTTCCCGACTCAGCGAGTGAACCCATGTCTCCCGCATCTCCTGCATTGGCAGGCAGATTCTGTACCACTCTGCCACCTTGGCTCAAGGTACTAGGCTTAACCTACTGCACTATCTCTGTCCACAACGCTTTTCCAGTTCAGCATGAAGAGAAACGCTTTGGAATACTTTAAATGCTGCTATAGAACTGTCAGTCTCTAAGCTATTCACTCTATTGAGTAAGAGTTACTAGATGTTTCCATGTCACTCCTTTTCATTTGTTTACTAGTCCAGGGAAATTACAATAAAGACACTGCTGTGAGCTTCCTATCGGAAGAATGAGCAAGTACTACCAAGGCTGCCACTGGCAGCATGGCACATTCTGAAGAAAACTCACCTTCTTAGACAGATTTATTCATGAAAATCAATGCTGTTATTTTTCTTCACATGCCTCCAGCACATCCGACCTCCCTGACCTGCCACTGGGAACCTAGACCTTTGACGTCCTGTCTGGTTTTCCCCTGTTCCTTTGCAGCCTGGACCAGTTAAACTCTCTGCCTAGGAAGAGCATTCTGGGGCTTGTGCTTCACCAGCCATGAGCCATCAGAGTATGAATCATGAGTGTGCTTGCCAAGCAATTCCAAAGAATACGACCCCACAGCTCAAGGCACCAGCAGTGAAGCTGGGCCCTTCTGCATGGCACACACCTGCCCTGAGCTGGGCTTCAGGCAAATGCAGGGGTTCGTGACGGTCGCCCTGTAACACGAGACACTGCTTTTACAGGCTGGA
Organism: Muntiacus reevesi; assembly: GCF_963930625.1. Lineage (NCBI taxonomy): Eukaryota > Metazoa > Chordata > Mammalia > Artiodactyla > Cervidae > Muntiacus > Muntiacus reevesi. The sequence goes on along the minus strand of NC_089257.1, from coordinate 15,905,320 downwards.
GTGTGTCACTACAGGACAGCTTTCTGCCCTGAGATGACACTAAACACCCGACCAAAACAAACACCCCCGAAGACTCTCAACGCTTCAAAAGGCCCCTGGTCACCCATGTGCAGGTGCCTACTTCTACCTCACCACTTACACCAAGATATCTATCTGCGCTTGCCCTGGGCTTCCAGCTGAGTGCCACAAGGGCCCTGGGGGAAGAGCCAGCCTTGTGGATCAGCAGGTGTTAAAGAAAGGAAATTAACACCCACAGGTTGGCTCTACTTTGGTAGAGAGGGTGAGAGGTGCTGTCTGCCAGCTCCCATGGCATTTCCAGCCAGTTTGGAATAAATGAGACTGCCTGAGGACATGAACTGAGAAAGGGAAAGAAAAGCTAATATGAGATCAGAGTTTTAAAAAGAAGGAGGTGGCGGGTTAGCATTCCTACCAAGGACTCAGGTAAAAAAGAATGGAGTAGATGGGATAGCAATGAAGACTATTTCAAGTCTTTCCAGAGTGTGTATAAGATCTCTAATCTCAAACAAAGAGAAGACTGGCTACTGCCTCCACTGGAAAAAAAGGGGGGCTTTGACCTCATATTTCGCTTATTCTTTCCTCACATCTCCTCCATAGCTTTCTGTATTGTATCATGTGTTCTGAGGGGTTATAAAACATATCAAAGCATGTACTAATCATAATCTAAGAAGACAGAAATAGAAGGGTTCTGGCATTACAGTGGGTCCTTGGGAGATGAGAGAGCATCTTCAGTTGCATCTGCAAAATGAGAAGCATTTCTAAGATGTGCAGAAGCCACAGGACTCAAACGCTGAGACCTCTAGGTCTAGGGAAGCCCCAGGTACAGAGAACTTACAGGACAAGTTACACAGCAGGGTCTCAGCCCAAATATCTTCATGCCCACCTTTCTATTTCAGGAGGAAGAAGGGGAATTGACAGGAGATTGGTTAAGAAGTTGGAAGAAAGGCTATAGGTCAATTTTGCCTAGGAAGAAAACTCCTAGCAGAGTCGACAAGAACCTGTGGTCCCATCAAAAAAGCTTAAGAGACTCCTATTTTCCGCTATAGAGACGCTGGCAGGTTCTGCACTCTCATGGCCAGTTTTTTGTGTACACTTCTACCTTAGCATTTAGCACAAGACATACTATCCTCTAGCCGTTTCTGAGCATGATGGGCTTACACAGTAGGTGGAAAGTGTATGGAAAGCAGAGATCATGTCTTCTTCATCTGCATACTATCATATACCTAACACGGTGCCACCAAAAAACCCAGAAGCTCAATACATGTTTATCAAGTAAAAATTGCTTATATACCAGCTGAGCACTCTGCAGGCAATGACAAATTCATTCATTTCCCACCCCGCCCTCCGCCCCATTACTCATAGCTCCAGAAAAAGAAGACTTATAAACCAGGGGCTCACCAGGACCAACGCATCTGAGACTCTGGGCACGCACACTCCTTAATGTGTTAGTAAGTCGTCTCTTCCCATTTCTTCCTCTCTGCCTCTGTCCCTTGCTTTAATTAGTTAATCTAGAGCAGTAGTTCTCAATTTTTCAAGTGCACCAGGATCACCTAGAAGACCATTTAAAACACAAATTCCTAAGCCCACAACCAGAATTTCTGCTTCAGTGTATCTGAGGTAGGGATCAAGAAGCATTTGGAACAAGATCCCAAATGACGCTGATGCTATTGGTCCACTTTGAGAATCCTATATTGCCATGGTTACACAGGAGCAAGTACTTGGTCTGGAGAGTAGATGCTTATTTCATGAGAGCAAGTTCTGATTAGAGACAGAAAAGGGTTACTCAAATGCAAACTCTGTGACTCCTCTAATCGAACCCTCTTGGTTGACATGACTACAGGCAACAATGGACACATTAGGTTGTCAAACTATCAACATAGGGAACTTCAGGTTACCATCTGTTGGTGTCTTAGAGCACAAGTTCCCAGTTTTTTCAACTCACTGACCAGAGCAAAGGGGAGAAAGCACTGCCTGGGACCCAGGAAGTGCACTGTTGAGGAAGACAGAAGAACAGTGGGATCAGCAAGGCTGTAATCAGTGGGGAGACTAGCACAGCTCTAGCTCAATGCTGGCCCCAAAGTCTTACAGTCAAAATCCTAATGACAAAAGCTAAAGTCTACTGAACACTTACTGTGTGCCAAAAAAAAAAAAACACCCAAACATGCTAAGTGCTTAATATTAGCTTATTTAATCCTCAAAACAATTCTCTGAGCGAAATACTATTCTTATGCCCATTTTACAGATGAAGAAACTGAATCCCAAGAAAAGATTAAATTAACCAAAATTACACTGTGAGGAAGCAGCATGAATATCTGAACCTAGACAGTCTCGCTCCGGAGCCCAAACTCCTGAATGCTTTGCTCCGCTGCCTCTCAGGCCAACCCTACAAGGCAAGTAGCAGCTGTCTCTCCCGAGCTCCCCCCAGGCTCCCAGACCCATGCAAAAGAGAAATGGGGACACACTCCCAGTTACCTCAAACTCCATCAAAACTCAAATTCCTGGTTCAAGCCCAGGCAGGTTTGAGTTACACACACACACACACACACACACACACACACACACACACAGAGTCTATCAGGATTGGCAATCAAAAGTCTCAGGGGAATTATTAAATTTTTAATACAGCCACCCCCCCCAAAATAAACCCACACAAACAATAACAATATAGAAAACCAGGCTACTCCTTGGCCAGACAGTAAACTCTGTAAGGGCAGAACCATTAAAATCTTTTAAAAGACTCAAAGTGCTCTGGAAAACGCTAAGCTTTTAGAAAGTGGTATGTACATCTCAAAGTGACAGGGTACAGACAGAGCACGGGTGTAAAGCGTCAGCGGGGGGGGGGGGGGGGGGGCGATCAAGAGGAAATTTCCCAGGGCAGAGAGAGATGGAGGCACAGAAAAACTCAGTCACACATTATAAAAGAGAAAAGTTCATTGACAAGCGCTGATATTTTCCTCTAGAAAAGCCTGAAGAAGCAACAGACAGTTCAGCTTAGAAACTAGAACCTATGTTCTTGACAAGCACACGTCTCGCTAGTGGATAAAGGAGATGCAATAAAAGGCTGGGGTAGAGACAGCATGGATGCTCAGTGACTGATGGAAGCCAAATAAGTACAAGGCCCTTGGTGCTGAAAGGCATCTGTGAAAGCTGGGTTCTCTGGGAGGAGTGCTGCTTTTATTTCTCCATTTCCCAGGCAACCAAGCCAGCCCCTTATCGCCTTTACTTTCATCACTGGAGCAGAATGAAAGGTAATTGGGTTAATTATTAAAGCGGTCCTAGCTAGTACCACCACCACTAATTGTCCATTTATCTGGGATTTACAAACAGCTATCTTAATTGATGTTGAGCTGGAATGTGCCACTCACTTTATCAGCCTGGCTACTGGAGAGGTCAAGAACATGGAGAATGGACCAGCCAAGCAGATAAAGGGTCTAACACCAGAATGATCCTTCATTTCTGTTCATACTCATGTAAGTGTACCATGATAGCCTTCAACTACATTCACTACTTTTAATCTTTCCCAGATTTGCCAATTCAAGTGAAGATATGGTATATAGTAATTAAGCTGTTGTACTAGGCAACTATATCAAGTTGAGAAATTAAACTATTTTTTAAATGTCAGCACAGCCAACCACCCAGATATCCACTTAGTTGGCCAAACTAGACTAGACAGGGCTCCTAAAAGTAATATCCTAACATACCAGGAAAGTGGGAAATACCTAGGAAAGTGGACCTGTGTTTTCAAACCAGTGTTTTCTAAAAAAGATGAGAGGCAGAAAACAACCAAAAATAAAGTTAACAAGAAAAGAAAAGTAAATTCTTGTAAAAGATGTATCTCAGTTGTACCCACAACACACAATAAGCAGAAGGATGCCCGGAACATGAAATAACATAAAACAATAGTTAAAATGATAACAATAGTTATAACAACTATAGCAATAGTTATAACACTGCACCATTGGTTTTATAACATATAAATATAGACATAATATATATAACAATAATAGCATAAAGGAGGGGCATAAGAATGTAGCTATAATGGAACAAGGTTTCTATATTTCACCAGAATTAAGTTTGTGTAAGTCTGAAGTAGATCCTGATATAGTTTAAAATCAAGAAAGTAATTAAAATAGCACATTAGAAGCTATCCACTCAACACAAAAGAAGTCAGTAAAGGAGAAACAGAGTAATAAAAAAAGTCATCAGAAAGACAGAAAACAAGCAGCAAAATGGCAGGCAAAATCTAACTACATCAATAACATTAAATGTGAATGGACTAAACAATCTAATCAAAAGGCAAAGATTGTCAGGCTAGATAAAAAATAAGATCCAACTGCATGGTTTCTATAGGAGACATACTATAAGATATAAATAGGTTTAAAGTAAAAGGATGGGAAAAAATATATATGCAGTCAACAATCCATAAAAGAGCTGGAGTAGCTATAATGATACAAGGAAAACTAGACTAAAGACAATATTATTAGAGAATATAACCTGTAAAAATTGTGAATCACTATCTTGTATATTTGAAACTTAGTTAACATTGTATATCATCTATACCAGAAAAAAAAAAAAAAAAAAAGACAATCACTACATGAACAGAGGGACATTTTATAACGAAAAAGTTGCTTCATGAGGAAGGCAAAACAATTACAAACATATATGTACCTAATAATAAGGTCCCAGAATATTTGAGGCAACAACTGACAAAATTGAACGGCGAAGTATACAATTCAGGAATAATGAGTAAAAATTTCAATATTCTACTCTTAATGATGGATAGAACAACTGGACAGAAAATCAGCAAGGGCACACAAAACTTGAAGAACACTGTCAGCCAAGCAGACCTCCCTGTCATCTATAGAACCTCTCACAAAGCGACAGAAGAAAACACAGTTTTCCCATGCACACGGGTAACATTCTCCAGAATAGACCATATGCTAACCCATAAAACAAGTCTCAATAAATTTAAAGTAACTGAAATAATACAAAGCACGTTCTTAGATCACAGTGAAATTAAATAAGAAAGCAACAACAAAAAGAAATTTGTGAAAATTGAAGAACACACTTCTAATCTAATGGCTCAAAGAAGAAATCCTAAGAGAAATTAGGATGACTGGGCACAAGGCCATCTCTAGCCCATGACACTCAACCAGGCCCCAGTGACCTGTGGCTAGAAGCAAAAAAAAAAAAAAAAAAAAAAAAATCCCTGACACTTCCCATTGATTTTAATCAAAATACTAAATTAAATACATCAGGCTGACATCTGCTGGGAGCAGATGCTCATTAGGATGAAAGTCAAAAAGATTAGGCAGAACAGATAACTAATACCCTGCATTACCCAGGTCCCCATCCCTCAGAAGTTTTCCTTCCAGTAATTACCAGGAAGATGTCAAATGCAGGGCCTCTCATTTCACTTGTATGAGGCCTCAAGCATGCAGAGAAACATTACAGGCTGAAGAACCTTTTGGCAGATACTCCCTACTTGAACAGGACAGAGTTATTATGAGTAAAGCTGACAGACCTGGGCATGTGACATTTACTTCTCTGAGCCTCAGCTTTCTCCCCTGCAGAATGGAAAACACACCATCTACTTCAGAGGGTTGTCAGAACCATTTAAGGAGATAATGTATGGGAAACCACTTTGGGCTGTACCTGGCCCATAGTGGCCAGTCATTAACTTCATTTCCTTCTCTGTTATGGACTGCTGTTACTACACAGAGATAGAGTTGTCTTCTAAAAGCTCAGCAGAGGGAGTTCCCCAGACTTTTGCAGGTCTCCCCAAAAATATACCTGTCAAAGTTGCAGTTGCAGTTTTAAATGTAGTTATATCTCTTTAAGTACAGGTTTAGGATTTGTGTTGCTGAAGAAGGGGCTTGGTGTGGGTTGATGGGTGACTGGCAGCCACCAGGAACCTACAGAATTGTAGGGAAGGCAACAAGATAAGGCGGAAGAGATGAAGATTAACAGACTAGCAAAACACTTCTCTGTAGCAGCTTCTGTTTTATATTACTGCTTTCAGGCTCTTGTGGGAGGAAGTGGGCAGAATGGATCTTAATTTTCTGCAAATCCATTTTTGCTGATGATTCTGAATGGTTTTGGCTAGGGTCCATTGAAAACTCATTTGCCACTGATCATGTCTCTGAAAACTGCAGGTGTGTGGATATGCTCTGTCCCTCCAGATCTGCTACATTTCCATGCTTCACCCCTACAAACAGCCACTCGCCATACAAAGGGTTTTGCCTTATGTTTGGAGCTAAGAACCAAAAAGCATGATTAAGGTATGGCCAACCACATAGACTCTGAGCTACAGAAATGTAGGGATCTTATTCACTAATCTCATTCTGTCTTATTATGTCTGTCTTATTCACTCTAGTAGCCTATAACACTGCCTGGCACACAGGTACGGAACAAACCCCTCTGAATGTAACTGTTCTGAGACCATCACAACCTCATTCCAATCATATCTGGGAAAAGCGCCTTTCCAGGAAAACTCAGAGTGCTTACTGCTAAAACGGAATTTGTCTTCACTTAGAAAGCCATTATTACAGCAGCTCTATTATATGATCACAAGTAAGTTTAATAAAAAGCAAAGCATCTGTGTCCAGGAGGGCACGAAGGCTCGGGGAAAGGGTTGTTATATAATAAGATTTTCCTGAGCAAGCAGCACCAGGTCATAAAAATCTATGTCTAGAATCCACTTAAAATGGAGGCACTAAAACAAACAGGAAAATCCCCTGAAGATCAGCCAAGTTCCCTGGGACCTCTTTCCCTCTTCGAGATTAAGGACCTACAAGAAGAAGACTATTTTGATGCTTCGCACTTAAAAATAGCTGTGGGGAGAACAGGCAGACTAGGAAACTCAAGTCCCACTGCCTGGTTCAGTTCTGGCTCCTTTACTTCTAGTTCCATCACCCTGGGCAAGTTAGCCTCCTGGGCTTCAGTTTCTACCACTGTTAATTAGAAAACAGCACCCATCTCACAGGATTACTGTGAGAAAGAGATGCAATGAGACAAGGAAGAGCACTTAGAACGCTCTCCAGCACACAGCAAATGCTCAATCAGTGTTAAGCTTTTCTTGTTGCTATTATTATTATTATTGGAGCTTTTCTCAAGAGAAGGAAAAGAGAAGCACAACTGTCACAGAGTCTGGAGGGACACCCAAATATCTACAAATCATGAGGGCATTTAAGAAAGGCCCGATGGAAAGAGAAACGCAAATGTATATTAACACACATATATACAGGGAATCTAGAAAGATGGTGTGGATGAACCTATTTGCATGCAAGCAGTGGAAACGCAGACATAGTGAACGGACCGGTGGACATGGCAAGGGAAGGAGAGGATGGGACGAACTGGGAGAGCAGCGCTGAAACAGAAACACTACCATACGTAAAATAGAGAGCCAGTGGGAATTTGCTGCATGACGCAGACAGCTCAAATCCGGTTCTTTTGTGACAATGCAGAGGGAGGGGTAGGATGTGGTGGGAGGTGCGAGGGAGGTTCAAGGGGGAGGGGACATATGTATACTTAGGGCTGATTCCTGCTGATGTACGGCAGAAACCAACATAATGTGGTAAAGCAATTATCTTCCAATTAAAAAAAAAAAACAAACAGTAGGATAGATGCAGACTATTACACACAGGGTGGATAAACAACAAGGTCGTCCTATTGTATAGAACGGGGAACTATATTCAATATGCTGGGATAAACCACAATAAAAATACACATATGATGTATACCTATGTGTATAACTGAGTCACGCAGCTATACTGTAGAAATTAACACAACGCTGTAAAATCAACAATAACGAGATGAAAAAGACCAATGGACACTTTCTAACTGCTATCTTGAGAAAATGAAAGAAATGAGCTTAAATGTGAATGGAAACCATCCACTAATCTAACTCAAGAGGGAACTTCTCCGAGAGTCTCGACTTCCTTATCCTTAGGGTACTTTGCAGCTTCTGTTAGAGAAGTTTTCTCAATAGATTTCATACTTGTAAACAACTGCCTGCTGGAATATAACCCCTATATTCAAAACTACCCGTAAGTGAAAGGAGCCATTTGGGGTCAGACCTCTGGACATAAAGAAGGGAAGAAGAAATGGAGGTCAAGAGTTATTAGATCAAAGGAGACAAAAAACAACATAGAGCTGTTCCAAAAGAAAAACAAAAAACCAACAACGAAATGCCAAGGAAACAGCCTTCCCAGCAGTAGGGGGGCAAGAGCCGCTGGTGGAGGCAGAAGTCTGAACAAGGAGGGTGGAGGGGAGCTCTGTGGTACTGTCTGGCAGCAAGTGGCCATCTGCTAGTGAGGACCTTCCACGTGCCGTCAGCCACACCACACAGAAGTGCCCGGCAAGGCGAGGCGCAGAGCCGCGGGGTCTGCTCACCAGCGCGGGCCACAACCCTCCTGGGTGGAGGCGGTCAGGACACCACGGGGCAGTCTGCTCGCCCACCAAGCCCGGGCCTACGGAGCCCTGGTGCTCTCTCGGCCTTGGCGCCAGCTCAAGAATACCGCTACCTAAAGGACTCCAGGTCCCACGGCCCACCCACCAGCTATCACCACAGCTCGGTCAGAAATCACCTTCCTGCAGCTCCATGGCGCCACCGCCTCACACAGATCCCTCTCTACCTGGAACCACCACATGGCCCAGATTTTCCAAAACATATTGTCATTTGAATTTTTTAAATAAAGATGCTTATTAAAGATACACCAAGATGTGGCTTGATTTTTATAGTTTTTAATGCCTTTACGTACATAAATTTACAAGTTGGCAGTGGAAGGTGAGCGGGGGGAGAAGGAGAGGAAAGAGAAAAACCTTTTGTCAGGAAAAAAAAAAATGCATCTGCTTTGTCTCCTTCTCCAGAGACTGCCCAGAAGCAGCAGTACCCCTGTGTCTCAGCCCAGTCACGTCATACCTCTTAGGCCCCAAACACTGGTCACTGTTATTCAACCACCATATAACTGCCTCGGCTGGCTTGTCCAGCCCACTTTCTGTTCTGTGGAAATTTTTAAGCCGGCTCCTCCATGGGTCTCTTTGCTTCCTCTGAAGACTCCATAGGGCCTGGGAACTCCATGTGCTGGCAGCAGACAAGGGTCGGAGAGGTGTGCCTTCAGCTCCTAATTAAATCACAGGATCTGGCTCATGAGTTCCTTGCCAATAAAACATGAGCAAGGCACCTTTATCATTCCATTTAAAAAAGTAAAAAAAAAAAAAAGTCTATTTGCTGGATTAAGAAACAAGCGGTTTAAACAAACAAATAAAAAAAGATGTCTGAAGGAAGAGGGGATGGACAAAAAGCAGCAGCTTCCCTGAATCAGGAGCTTCCTGCCCTGAAGTAAGGCGTCTGAGTATGAGACTTTCCGCCAGATGCCAAGATGCCGTCGTAACAACGCAGGTAGAGAAAGGGAGAGCTCCCCTTGACTCCTCCTTTTAAAATTCCAAAAGACGAAGAAACAACTCCTCCTTACCTGCCAGGACCCTGTTAACAGAAGAGTGAGTAGCCAAGCCAGGCTGTCCACGTTCATGAAAAATTCCAGCATAAGGCAAGTACTCAGGCAGCAAGAAACGCCTGTAAGAAGGAATCGCGTGTTAAAAGCCTACTATCTTAATACAAAGGAGATACACCATCTACCAACCCACAATCAAAGATAAGAGCTCACAGGTTGGATGCATGAGGCAGTGCTTGGGCCCGGTGCACTGGGAAGACCTAGAGGGATTGGGTAGAGAGGGAGGTGGGAGGGGGGATCGGGATGGGGAATACATGTACAACCATGGCTGATTCATGTCAATGTATGACAAAACCCACTACAATATTGTAAAGTAATTAGCCTCCAACTAATAAAAATAAATGAAAAAAAATACTATATAATCTACAAAAAAAAAAAAAAAAAAAAAAGATAAGGGCTCCACTAAGCCTAGGAATCCACAGAAACCTAGAGCAGAGTGAAATTCCTAGGACACATCCCTTCACACACATCTATCTTCTTCCCGATTGTGCTTCTAAGGCTTCCCAAGGCTTTTTTATTGGGGGGGGGGGGGGGCTCCTATTCTTGAACAGGATGCTCCAAATGCCACTTTTCTATGCCTTTTCATTGTGGTTAATCATCTCCTGGGAAGTTTTTAGGTGGCAGGGCTTGACTGTAGGCTCCCTAGGACATAATTCCAGATATGGACAATCCAGATCAGGAAGTAGGTTTAAAAATCCCAGTCTCTTGTAAAGGCTTCCTTAGAAAAGCCTCTTCTAAGAGCTGACTACCCGGTTCTTACCTTGGGACAAAGCGTCCAAGCGAAGGTGCAGACATCCGGGCGTTGCGTGGAGCTCGGTGCCGGGATCTGTCACCATTGTCCCTGGAGAAAAAGAAAAAGGCTGCACGTGAGAGAGTCACTAAAGCAGAATCAGACACCAGCCCCAAAGACAAGATATGTCCCAAACTAAAGTCCTACCCTTAGGTGAAGGCCCCGGAGAAATCAGTCATCCCGGTTGCTTACTAACTTGAATGGTACATTCATATACTGCATTTCTGGAGAACCTGATTAAAAAATTTTTGAGCATTTACTAACAGTTCAGTAAGAAGGAAGCTTTTTCTTGAGTTAATGTGGTCTCTGAACTCTGCAGCATCTGAAACTGAAACCAAGTTTGGATCTTCTAAAGGGATTTAGAATGGATACATGTAAACTTTTTCTTTTTTCTAGATCGAAAGATAAGAGAAACTTTGGCTTTAGAGGATCCATGAAGGAAAGAAAGATTATCTTTAAATACATTGGTTTAGGTCCTTGGTATGGAAAAATCATTGATATGTGAAAGAAAAACAACACAAGAAAAAGACTAGGCAGTCCTTTCTTTTAGAGACTGAAAAATTAACAATGATGAAGATGATCAGACAATGCAATCTAGGTCATTTTAGTAAAAAGAAAAAATGTTTAGTGTTTTCTTTATGGTCTGTTAGAATAACAGTAATAACCACCATTATTAAATAGCTACTAAGTCCTAATACAAAGGTTATTAATTAATGTTATCTCATTTAATCTTTCCATCAAGTATCATTAGATGTGTTTTACAGAGTAAGGGACTAAGGACCAGAGAGACAAATGCCCAAGGTCATACAACTAGTAAGTGGTTGAGATAAGATTCAAGGAAGATCCGTCTGACTCTAAAGCCCTGGCTCTTTTCACTACACTTCACTGCTTCCTACAAGAAAAGAGAAGACAGGCGTCACGTGGCTTAGCTTCCAATGCATGAAAGGAACAATAAGCCAAAGGGCACGGCTGGACAGAGTAGTTAATTAACTGCTCAACCAACTCTACAAAATAAATGAACCTCTTGAGAGTTTGATTTGGGATATTTTCTAAATTCTTCCTTTGGATTATCTTCAATTTAATGAGATAATCTTCAAACTGGCCCTGGAATCAAAGACAACACTTTGGCTTTCAAGGGCACTACTAAGAGCCTTACAAACCAGAAATGAAAGCCTAGGAAAATTTTTGTATCTTGGTGGAATTGGATGCTGAGCATTTAGAGACAAATCAATATCAGGGATATTGGAAGTTGATCCATTAAAAGTCAGTACTTGGTTTTTATCTTCCCAGAAGAGACAGCATATCTCTGTTTTCTTTAACATAGCAAATTTCTTTGACTTGAAACTCTACAGGTGAAGGGAGATGCAAGGAAAGAAAGATAAGACCATATGGAAAGTGAAAAGGGGATTATAAAGAACGAGATCAGAAGTTCCTGACCAGTAGACTGCAACTCTGGGGAACCCACCAAATTATTACAAGGAGTAGCTGATCATCAAACAAAAAAAGGCAGCTCCCAAATTAAGTATATTATTATTTTTCAATATGTAGATTCAAGTTGTGATCAAAGTACAAATTCAGTTAAAAGTACAGGTGAATTCATGACAGCTCTTCATATATTCTACTTATCAATGGGCACTAAAAGTGCAACTAATTATCATGAGAGGAGTTAGAAAATATGTTGAAGTTAAAAAGGGTTCTGAGGGGGGAAAAGGGTCCTAGGCCTCAAAACAGTCGAAAATTAAGTTACGGAAAGCAGCATCATGGGACAAATCCAATTACTTTATTCTACAGCTATAAGAGAGAGCTGGTCTTCCCAGAATCACAATGTGGAGCTGACAATTTACTTCTGAACAAGGGCCAAAGAGCCCTCTCCCTCTGGACAATAAACAGCACTCTCTCTGGCATGAGCAGACTTGGAGAGCAGGAAAGGGGAGCGGGGGCAGAGCAGGAGACAGTTGCTTAATCGCTAAGTCACGTCTCACTCTTTTGCGACCTGATGGACCATAGCCTGCCAGGCTCCTCTGTCCGTGGGGATTTCCCAGGCTCGAATACTGGAGCGGGTAGCCAGTCCCTTCTCTAAGGGAACTTCCTGACCCGGGGGTGGAACCTGCATCTCCTGCACTGGCAGGCAGATTCTTCACCACTGACCCACCGGGAAGCCCACAGGAGACAGTGCTAAACAGCAGTTGCCAGAACCCAAACATGACACAGAGCTGGGTGACGGGACATAGGAAGGTAACTCAGAGAAGTGGACAAACACCACGACTGGGAGAGAATCTGGGCTCCTGGGACATATTTCCTATGGCTCTTTTCATTGTTATTAAAACCTAAAAACAATTAACTTCCTTCTGATTCAATTTCTCCTCCCATTTAAAAAAAGAAGGGAGGAAGGAGGACAAAACATGGTCAGAGATAATGGTTTTATGTTACTTAGAGATTACTGGAAGATATATACAGATGTATCTATATATAGCTATATCTTCCGGTAAACTCTGAGTAACATATCATAACAATCTCCCTTTATATATATATATATATAGGGAGAGAGAGAGGAAAATAAGATACATATACAGGAAAATCAGCTGGCTCAGATACAAGCAGTCTCAGACTGACTGTTACATTAGGAACCACAAAAGAGGTAATATATTAAGTGACTGGAGATGTATCTAACATTTTGATTAATGATAGGGAAGTCGGAGTTAAACAGCATTTCAATAAAATGTAGAGAAGACTTCAAATTCAAATTGTTGGGCACACTAACAAAGAAGCAGAAATAACCGAACTGACAGACTGATTTGGAAAAGTGGACCATGGTGAACACACAAACAAGATGCTGCCTCTAGGGAAAAAAAAACCAAAGGCATCTGGGAGAAAATAGCCTGTAACAGTAGTAACTCAAACATTTCCTGACTGGAAAAAACTTGAAAACATAAATGAGCAAGGAGGCACAGGCCAGAAGGCCCAACCAGTGGACAAGTTAAGCAAGAACAGGGCAAAAGACCCAGGTTTTCCTGCTGGCACACAAAAATCCCTGACTAAAGGCGTGGCTCCAACAAGCAAGAGGGGAAGACAGCAACTCATGACTCTGGCTGCTATTCTCCTATAGTCTAGAAAGGAGAGAAAGTTCAAAATAAGGAGCTGAGATGGGGAACCATATTTCAATGTGAAGCATATCTGCAAAGGCTCGGCAGAGGGGGTGGACAGAAGTGAGGGGAGAGAGGAGGAGTGGTAAGGGTGTTAAGAACGGACAAAAAAATTAAAAAAAAAACTTAACACGTTCAATTCAGAAAACTACACAGACTCTGCCCCTCACTCCAGTGCTGATACAAGATCAACACAGAGCAAGACTCCACGAGACAAAGGAGGCAAATCTAGGCCGAGACTGAAGGTTAGAAAATGTTTGCCCGACGAGCAGAGGGTGAAAGGTAGAGCCAGAGGCAGTTCACAGAGCAGTAATGGAGGGTGCTACATACTGGAGGCCAACATAACACAACACAAGGGCTTCCCTGGTGGCTCAGAATTCGCCTGCCCATGCGGAAGATGCGGGTTCAACCCCTGGGTCAGGAAGATCCCCTGGAGAAGGAAATGGCAACCCAGTCCAGAATTCTTGCCTACAGAATTCCATGGACAGAGGAGCCTGGTGGATGGACTAGTCTATGGGGTCACAACACAGTGGGACATGACTTGGCACTAAACAAGAAGAATAAGGACAACAATGTAACATAGACCATGCCCTTTTCAAGGGGGTGGGGAGGAACTTAAAAAAACAAACACAGTGAAGACCCGAGTATGCAAACATGCTGGCACTGCTCCTCTATCACTGGAGGACTCTTTCTCACCAGAATCCTTTTCAGGGAAACACCTGAGAAATCCTCATCAATTTCATCAGTCAGAAGCTGCCTTTAAGTCAGCGGGACAGAAGCTGGCTGAGTTATTAATGGCTTTCCCAGCTGTTGAACTCTGTGCATCTCTGATTAACTCTCAGAGGGGTATTTGGGAAGGAGAGAGGAAAAAAAAAATCAGACTTTCTTATAAAACATTTTATAAGGAAAAAAACACCCATCAAACAATTAAGCGTCTAAGACGAGTGCCAAATTCAAGAAAATGCAATCTCTGGAACAAGGGAGAAACACAGCAGCTACCCTTGCTAAATGCCTGGGATTAATTGCCTCAGAGAGAGGCTGTAATTTAAAGGAATGGAAAACACACCTACAGGCTGCCGTCTGAGTCCTGACCAGACAGTCGGGCTGCCATCACCGCTCTTGACAAACAGCTCTGACTCGGGCCTTTGTCAAGGCAGCTCTGGCAGCACAGAGCTCAAAAGGCCATTGTCTTCTTGACAACACACAGTTGACTCGGCTGAAAATCAGACTATTAAAAAAAATACCTGTTTCCCCCGAGCTCTTCGGTTTCTACTCCATCTCCAGACAATAGAGGGCGTACTCCATCACTCCTGCCCCTGGAGGCACAGAGATCTTAGCTAAGTCCTTTCTTTACTGGGGTGCCATTCGTGAGGCTCTGGTCCCTATTTTGAAGGACTGTGTGTGTGCGCCAGGGCGAGATTTCGGGGAGGGAGGCACAGGCCCAGCTGGGATTATTCATAGGGGATACCTAATAGCAGAGGTCTCTTGGAAATGCAGAGCCTTAATTCTTCTCCAAGGAATAGTAATATAACAGATAATTACCACTTACAAATTCTTCTCCTCTCTTATTCTACCTTTAATTTCATCTGCATACATTATGCAAATCCATATTCCTATTGTGCATTTTATATTAAAAAATAAATACATATCTCTAAGTGATAGTTACCCTCCTTTCCCTCTCCTCCCTCTTGGCTGTTTAATTCTTTAAACCCAGACATATTCCATTTTTCTTTCTCTTCCCCTAGCATTCTTTATAATAAATATTCATATGTATTTTACTTGCACAGAAAGAATACTAATTCTAAAGCTGCCAAGCAATAATATTATGTATTTCTAAGCAATAGGAAAGAGCTGGAATCCTCAGGAAAGAGCTGGCATTCAGGCAGGCACATATTTTATAAATATGCTGGGGCTCCATAGGTACCAGATATCCTATTCCTAATCCTCAGGAAGGGAATCTGAACCCTGGTGGTTCAGATGATAGAGAATCCTTCCTGAAAGGCAGGAGACCTGGGTTCGATCCCTGGGTCAGGAAGATCCTCTGGAGAAAGGAATAGCTACCCACTTGAGTATTCTTGCCTGGAGAATCCCATGGACAGAGGAGCCTGGCGGGTTACAGTCCATGGGGTCGCAAAGAGTCAGACACGACTGAGTGACTAACACCTTCATAATCCTCAGGAGGAAGTCTCCCCACTTGGCTGAGACTTATTACTCTACGTCTGCTGAGTACAAGGAAAATTCTTCTAAGACAGTTAGTTAGGTCCAAGAAAGATCCAAGAGCTTTAGGGCTGAAATAAACTTCAGAGATTATCTAATCTGACTTTACAAGATCAGACATTGAGGCCTGGGGTAGGACAGGCACTTGCCAAAGATCAAATGACAAATCACAGGAGTTCCTAGACGATAGGTGTCAGGCTCTGGGAACCGGCGGGATCACACAAGAGAACCTGGCTCCACTCACCGCTGCGCTGGGAGTCACTTGCTACTTTTATACACTTAGTTCAAAATCAGTTCCAGTCAGAGTAAAAAAGGACTTGGGCAACATTTTGAGTGGAGAAGTAGGAAGTGAGACAGCTCAGCTCTCACGCGGCTCGTCTCCCCAGGAACATTCACAAATAGGCCCCGCTCTTCGAGAACACCAAGGCCTCTCACACCCAGCACTCAACACGCAGTCCTCACATGCTCTCGTGTGGATCCCGCCCACTGCTTCCTAACTGGTTTTCCTGCGTCCGTACACTTGCCACTTGCCTAGCCAGCGCTGTCAGAATTCACTGCCTAAAACACATATTGAATAATGGTTTCCCTCAGATAAAAATGAGGTCAAACTTCTCAGCCAGGCATTCCAGGCCCTCCACAGCCCAAGTCTTTCTGACCTTCTCGCTCGAACACTTCATTGCTCTGAAGCGTGAAAGTGAAAGTCGCTCAGTCCTGTTTGACTCTTTTCGACCCCATTGGAATTCTCCAGGTCAGAATACTGGAGGAGGTAGCCTTTCCCTTCTCCAGGGGAATCTTCCCAACCCAGGGATCAAACCAGGGTCTCCTGTAATGCAGGTGGATTCTTTACCAACTGAGCCATCAGGGAGCAACCTATTGCTTCCACTGCTCTAGCCACAGATCTCTGCAGAGTCTCCAAACAAAGCCTATTACGCTTCCATGTTTAGGTTTTTGCTGAAGCTACTCCTTTGTCCAGAATCTCCTTCCCTACTCCCATCCTCCACCTCAGTCCGTCAGAGTCCTCGGCCGTCTCCACACCCAGCTGAAATCCACGAAGCCTTCTCACATCTCCCCTAGCACCCTCTCCACGTGCGTTGGTGGTATCGTGGTGAGCACAGCTGCCTTCACACAATGCTGTCCTGTACTTCAGGAGTACCTTATTACAGTCTGTTATGAGATACTATGTAAAGATCTGATCACGTTATTCTACGGCTTAAAAGTCTTCAGTGGCTCCCTCTCACCTTCAGGGTAAAGGTCACCTCGTTTGCAAGGCACCCGAGACTTCCCAAGATCTGGTGCCACTCTAAGTCCCGGGCTCATCTTCTGTCGTATCTTGGACTTGACAACCTGACCATACTTGGCAACAAGGGAACTCCTGACAGACTCCAGAATGTTTCATGTTTGTATGACTATGCATCTATTTGCCTTTCTTCTAAGCATATCTGGAGGGAAAGTCCTATTTTAAGACATACACTAAAAAAAGAAAAAAAAAAAAGACATATACTTTCTCTTTTATAAACCCACCCTGTAAAAACAAGCAACCATCACAAAAATCAATTATGTGAAATTATTTAACACTCTGGTGAAAAAGGAAGTGAACAGTTTCTTATCTCATCTCAGTTTAAGGACTGCTTCCACGAAACACCACCACTGGGTAAGTGTACGAGGGTGCCTGACGTGGCTGCCTTGGCAGGTCCCAGTCAGTAAAGAGAACAGTCACTCTACAGCGCGCTCCCTCACAGCTTCTCCTGCACCTCTGATAGCAAAGCGTTTACAGTCTGTAAGTCAAAGGGAGAGTAAAAGCAGTCTCATTTCAAAACGAAGAGACAGCCTTTCCCGCTGAAGGCTTACCCTCGCCTTTCTCGGCTACAAGTAACGCATTAGCTGTCAGCAGTCACCGACTCCCACGGGGTCCTGGAGACTGGGCATACAGCAGACAGCACGGGGGCACAGCCACTGCCGAGGACGTGTGGCTTCACCCGACCGAAGAGCCCTGAGAACCTGACCCAAGCACGTGGGTCATACAAACCTGTCAGGACTTCACCCACAGACGGATGGTAAGAGCACCACTACTGGTTTTCTAACATATTTTCCTGGTGTGACCTAATTAAATTGTAGTCACGGCAAAAGGGCAGATGAAGAAGATTAAATTCCGGCAAGTAACTTCTCCTACGCCACACCCAATCAGACGGCAGAGCTGAGTGACAGCCTTCAGAACCCTCCTCAGCTATATTAGATACCAAGAAGGCCTCTCGATGACCTCCTTGCCAGAACTTCCCCACGTCTGGCCAGGGGAACACGAAAGCCCGCTGGTTGAGGCTCCTTTGCACGAATGCATGTGGTACGGCGACAAACACATCACGCCAAGCTGAGGATCCAGCACCCATCCTAGGCTCTCAGAAACGACTGCCAATCACTTCACAATGAAACGGACTGGCGGGTTTGCTCACAACATGGGTTTCTAGGTAAAAGGAGACCAAATACAACCAGATATATCGGAAGAGTTAATAAAATACATGCAACAGACTTAAGGAGACTTCATCTTAAGGCTGAAAGACTAGGATTTCTCCCTGAGATGCTTGCCCAAAGTATAGCCCAGTGTCACAACTGTGAATGAAGGACTATTTCTCTCTGTGCTGGCAGCAGTTTTTAAGAAGTTGAATATAATTTCCCAGTGTTGGGAGATATTTGTGACTGATCTAATCTGAAGCTTCTCCAGTTCTGACTGTCATTAGCACAGGGTATCTTTATCTTTGCCCTGCAAGGCAAAGTAGTTACAAAGAGAGGCAAGATGATCGGAAGATGATTCTGGGATTGTAATTACGTTTAGAGTAACAGATAAAATGAGGAAGGGGGGTGAGGATAGTTAAAACGACAGTCATAAAGTCACAGACACCACCTCTTTTGCAGGACTTAGGAACTATGGGCACACAGCACTCAACCTGGGCTTCATAAAAGCCTCTCTCGTCTTTTTCCAAAGGGATGGTGAAAATAGAAATGCGAGTTTTCCCTCGGCTTCTTTGCCATCTACATTCTAGTGGGTGGCCTCCGCTCAGAAGCAGGCAGACAGCGGGGTCAGGGGCAGCCGCATCTTGCCCTGCTAGTGAGCTCCTTTATGCAGAGACGGACGCTGAGGGCGTCAGGACAGACCTCCTGACAGCAGGTTTCCGGGCGTCCTGCTCGTGCGTTCTGACAGACACGGGGCCCCTGCAGTCTCCATCCTTGCCGCAGAGAGAGACGAATGGTAAGAGAAGGTGCCCGCCTGGGAAGACGCTCATCAATCCAGATGACAAAGAATGGAAAATTTAACCCGATGACCAGCCTTCAAAGTTATCCCCCACGAGTGCTAAATCTACAGTCTTGTTCCCCCAGCAAGCTCATGGAGCTAGGACTCAAATACGGTTGTACATCATTCTTAAAGCGTTTTAAATCTGCAGGACAATAAAGTCAGACACTAGATATGTTTGCTCCTGATCTCTAATCTTAGATATGCCTGATTTTGGTCAAGCTTCAGTATCCTTACTTTAAAAAAACCACACTGAAAGGAACAACTATCTCAAAGGGTTATTATAACAAGTAAACTAGATTTTTAAATATACAATGTTGTGTCTGTTATTAATTAGTGTACATGAAAAATATGGTAGCTGATCCCTTTCATTCGATGGAAGATTAAAGAAAACCAAAACAGAAGGGATGTGGGTAATGGCTCCCTTTGTTTTCTGAGGCCACTATACACCTGGATGGGACAAGCTGGAGAAAGGCAAAATGATCTCCGACTCTGTAAACGAAGGAGAGAGCAGAGGCCGTGCTGGAGGGGCAGAGGCAGGAACGCACTGTGCTGGGAAGGCGAGAAGCCCAGCAGAGCAGGGTCTCTTAATGGCATTCTAAGTGTCAGGAGGATCCCAGGCCACATCTAACTTACCTGCGTCTCTGTACTTGAAGGAACTATAAATTACAAGTGCACGGCCTGTAACTTCCATTCTGGTTGAGGAAAAGGATTGGGGAAGGAAATTAAAAGGAGCTGGTACAGTCCCTAAATTTCTCACTGTCTCCTCTCAGAGCCCCTCGAAACTAACAGAGGGCAACCTCGCGCAGCCCTTGGTTCACAGCAGGGGGAGGAGGGCGGGGGAAGAGAGAAAGCACCAGCAGACTGTGCCTGGGCCTCGGGCAGCCAGCAGTATCCTGCACAAGACGGCCTGGACAGCTAACACGGAGGTGACTGAGCCACAGCTGCTCTTAAAAAACAAGATTATGGTCTGCTCCAGCCCCCAGAGGAAGGCAGACACCCAGGGGAGGGACTCTGGGAGGGGCCAGAGAGAAACCAGGCCACTGTCCCTAACCAGGGAGCCACGCAAGACCCCAGGGAAAAAACAACGGCTAAGTCAGTGCATGGAAGGGGAGACGGCGATGTAAATTCAGGTCTCGCTGAAGCCAGGGGGCGGCGAGCACAGGTGGGCCGTGGGGAGCACAGAGAGGAGGCAGTTTGACACAGGAAAATGGAGGGGGAAGGAAGGGGAAAGGGAGGAGGTGGGAACAGAAGAAAGAGAAGGTAAGATGAGAACAGAACATTTTAAACTAACCCAGAACTCCATTGTGAAGGACAAGTCACGAGGCAAGATACAGCTCAAAGGCACGAGCCCCACGTTTCACCACAGCGAAGAGAGAACAGCCTTCCACACACGCGTGCAGAAGGGGCTCTGCAGTCTGCACCGACTCCAGGGCTCCGCGGGATTACTGAGGCTTCCCAGCAGCCCTGAGTCCCGGCAGCTCTGGCACTGTACGCTGAGACTGCGTTGCGGAACAGTCCCTGGGGCTGGAAAAACAATCATTTCGGCAAGGGACCAGATCTCCCTACAGGGGTCTGCCTGGCTAAAGACGGACTGGAGACTCTCCCTTCACTGCCGGGCCCACAGCCACCCTCCCCCAGCAGGGACCTAAGGCAGGAGGACACATGCCGAGCGTCCCAGAGCAGCTGGCCCTTCTCCCCACACCAGCACTCCTCCATTTGCCACAGCACAGCTGTTTCAGGGCATCCTTGCATCTCCTTCACATTTCCATCTCCCTCAGACAAATGAATCTCCCACTGAGTGTTCCTTCTGCCTCTAAGTACACAGTTGTTTGCGTGTTTAACGATTGAATCAGGAGGGCAAATTGCTATGATGGGTGTCCTCATCTTCTTGGTCCTCGGGAGCAAAGATATTTCTCAAACGCCTTAAAGCTCCACTGCAAGATGGCTCCTGGGGAACTATCCATTCAGCTCACGAAAGAAGGCGGAAGGGAGGCAGGAACTCTTAAGATCCCAGACTTGACCAGGCCATGTCAAGATGAACGGGAAGAAAAAGAAAGATGACTGACAGGCTGTCCTACTCCAGTACTGGCAGCAAAAGAGATGGGGCGGGGGGGGGGGAATGCTCAACCATCCTTCTCTCTTTCGTATTCTGCATGTTTTGAGGAAATCAAAATGTAGGAATCAAAGCAAGAGCCAAATGTCCAATTTGATACAAGCCAGGAAAACTCAGCTTCAGGACGGAAAGAAACATAAGAGGTGGCTAGAAAGGTCAGGCGCGGCAGCTGAGAGGTTGTAAAACCCGGCAGCCACACTGGGAAGCTTGACCCCACGGCCCGGGGCTGACGTTGCTCCTTCAGTCCAACCCTGTAACCCAGCTGACCACTCGAAGAGGCTAGAAGACGGAAACACCTCTCAACCCCCATAGTAATCTGACAGGCCATCTCCAAGGATCCTGACTGGGGGTGGGGGGAGACTGATGACGCTGAGAGGCAAGGGACCAGGATCTCAGAGAAGCAGTGTGATCGAGGCTGTAAGAGAATTCTGTCTCCTCGGGAAATTCAAGTCTTTTATTTTTAATCTCTATATCCACTTTTTCTTAGAGAAAAACACCAACCCTCCTGCCTCCTGGATGGTGTGAAGACAGTCCACATGAAGCATTTCCACAGTGAGTGTTCACCCAAAAGGGAAGTAAAAATGTCGCCTGAAGGACAGCGGCCCTCTCCTCCCAGCCTGGCCTGGGCCCGCTGGGCCGTCTCTTCCCCAGGCGCCAGGGAATCAGCAGTGCGACGGCCAGAGTTGGGGCGAGCCCTGGGCATTTTAGCCCTCTGTCCCTCACCCCATGCCACTGCTCCTAAGTAATAACTTAGGGGTCTGAAGCCAGAACGTCAACCACTGTTGCTCGGACAGTGGCTAACCTGGAAGTACTCCCGACTGGGGAGGAGCAGGGAGAAGGCAAGCTGAACAGATACTTACTCAAAGTCCTCAAACTCCAAGTCGGCTCCCTCCACGGACGGACCCTGGTTGTCTGAGGAAGAGGAGGAGGTGGAAGAACGGAGGCGGTTCTGTTGGTAGCGCATGGAACGCTGGCGGATACTGTCTCTCCGGGACAGGTACTGGATCATTCTCTGGGCATAGTATGCAGCAGGAGATAACCTGAGAGAGACAGAGAGGAACAAACACAAACTAGCACTGATGTGGGGAATACTGGGGAAGACAGTAAATCCAGCTCTCCCATCACATCTCCCTGCCGAGGCGAGCTCCGGAGACATGAAAAATAAAGGCCATTTAACTCACCAGGAGGTTTGGGCTGCGCAACGTGCTTATCAGAGTGCCTGATCTCGGAACAGAAATACTGGTGGTTAAAGAGGCTGTTTAATCAGTCATCATCTGATCAACAGCTGCCCCCTCCCACGAGTTTAACACTGGACTTTTCTTTTTTAGTTTCTCAAGGGACCTCTTTTAAACTTCTCAGGGTGCCCTTTATAAAGATTCGCAGCTTTCCCCTAATCGTCCATACTCAAAATATAAGACATGGAAGGGGCCGCAGCTTCTTTCTCTTTCCAGATGAGAAAATAGACTGAAAGATGGTGAAACCAGGATGACTGAAGAAGGCATCTTCAGGCATCACCTTCACCAGGACTCCTTTCTTCTCCAACAAATATCTACAGTTCCAGAACTGTCCTAGTTCCTTAAGATTATCTCTTTGAACTTCTTATCTCTCCTTTACAGATTATTCAGATATTTTAACAGAGAGAAGATATTCAGGATAGAGACAGAGCACAATATACTCAGAAGAAACAGAAAATCTGAAAGATTTGTCTATTTCTTAAGACAAAGCATCAGAGGCTACATGGACACTGAACAACACAGAAGACAACAGTCACTCTTCTCCCTTACAACGGCTGCTCTCATAAGCAATTAATCTGGATAGACCTGTATTCTGACTATGGTTCAGTATCTTCACACTCCATGAAAATATCCATGTCCTATACAATTTGCATAGTCCCTTCTTTCTCAAGATTTTCTTCCGTCTTTCACAACACATATAGCTTGAGGCTGTGAACTGAGAAAGTGAGAGTAGACCAAAAACAGAAACATGCTTTATATATATATTAAGTAGATACTAAGTAATTTCAAGACTTAAAACCTGCCCAAGGCATACACTTTGATTCAGCAATTCTATTAGTGATTTTATCCTACAGAAACACACAAGGCAGATATGAAGATAAATATATAAATTGCTGGCACTAATGAAAAACTAGAAACACCTCAAATGTCCATCAACAGATTAAAGAAATTATACCTATACAAAGAAACACTATGTAACAGTTGAAAAGAAAAAGTTATCCCTACATATGCACAACAAAAGCCCTCTAAAATAAAAATTTAAGTGGGGGAAAATTAAAGAATGCTATGTATGATACATGTGTATATATATTTCTGTAATTAGAACAAAAAATAAAACACAGCAATCCTGATGAGGATTCCCAGGGACCTTAACTTCTACAACGCTTCAATATAAAAGGAAAAAAGCATCTTTTTTTTAAATAGAACTCTGGAAAAACTGACTGAGAATGGAAAAAGAAATACTTATATCCAAATGGTAGGAAAAGTACTTACAAACATCTTGCTGCCTGATCTTTCATTACTCCTGGACAAAGTAAGACTCTGGGCAAATTCTCAGTAAATCTACTCACTCAGACCAAAGAAGATCCTGCAGTTAACACGAAATAAGGCTGCCTCTGAAATGACTGTCATCACAGGTAGCGTCCTTTTGACCAACCATCCAATAGACTTTCCAAGGAGGCCAGGACACAATCTTTGGAACTCAGAAATCTGTGTTATGGAACAATATGCTGCCTTTGGTGCCTCTGATTCCTAGTGTATAAATTATCTTTATACACTAGGTGGGCATGGAAGGTACAAAGGCCTTGGCCAAGATCATCAGAGTGTAAGAATGAACGTCTCAACTTGCGGGACATTCATTGTCTCTTTGGGCACTTGGTCCCATGCATTTGGTGAGGACGAATCAAGAACCCTAAATTTTCAACAGACAGAAGTCAATACTGTCTCTACCAAATACACAGAAATCTTCCAGCAGAAATCAACTGCTGTTGGTTAAATTCTCAAGTTAATCAGACTAGAAAGGAATGAAAAATGGAAGTTTAAAGAAAAAATAAAGTTTTAAGAGGAGAATGAAGATTGATTATTTTTTTAGAAATGATACTGAGAAGTGACCACAAAAACACTTGTTCCTCAGTTGACAGCCTACCCTAATGGAAAAATCATATTAAGGTGAGAGAGGTAGAAATAATGTTGATGCTAACTATAATTAAATAAAGACTGCCCTTTTATGTAGGGGTAAAAATTCAGCACTAGGTAACCTCAATTGTTTAATTTCACCATTGAACAGGAAATTCCCTAAGCTATAAAACTATGCATCAGTGGTAAAGAAAAATGTATTCTTGGCACAATTCTTAAGTAGAAGTATATCCTAGTCTTGTCTTTTTAGGTATCCGAGGGAAGTTAAGGATCTGAATGCTGAGATGTCTCATAAAGGTTTTGACCTATACATATTATGCCGGGTAAGTCTAAGAGGAAAAAGAAATTAAAAAGCCAGTAATGAGGTAACAATCATCCTCCTACTAGAGAGCTTGATAATTATCAAACTCTAAAAGTGTTCCAAGTGAATATTTTAAATAACTCAAGTTTTCTTCAAGGAAAAATACTACCCCCCTCGGAAAAAAAAAAACCCTCCTATGCATTTAAAGGGAAAGTGTAAAAATACAAACACCATAAAGCCTGGCGTTTCTGTGATAAAGACCTGAGTAGGAATAGACAACAAGTTCATTACATGAAAGGAGGACAAGTAATGGTCTTTATGAACCACTGTTAAACTTTGTCAGGTTAAAAATTCTGGGGTTGACTTTCCCATTACTGTCCTAAAAAAACCCAAAACAAAACTGTCTCACAGCAAGAAGTTCTCTGAGTGTTTCAAAGAAATTGATTTATGCAAAACAATTCCTTCTCTTACTGAGGGCTTATTATTTTCAAATATGACTACAGACTAACTTCCTTGTTTCAGTCTTCATCAGAGTTGCCCACCCGTTTTAAAATCATGAATCCCTGGTTCCTTGATCCTTGGATTGGCTATCTGTGGGGTATGGAAAAGGAAGTAATAGGATGATGGGAAATATTTTCATTAGGGTCTTAGAAAGAATGCTCAAAATCATGAACTAACTCTGGTAACAACAAAATCATTCAATATCCTTAAAATGAACTTGTTCTAAAGGTTCCAATCCTGACTTGAAATTCTTGATCTACAGCAAAGCTCACTGAGCCTTTTCTGACCCACACTGTTACCTCAACCCCACCATTACAAACTACCCTCTTCTTCTGGCAAAGCTTCACAGTGTATCTTCTGGAGTTGCTTAAAGAATGTGCAAGTTATCCCCCTTTTGGATCATGAACAGAATTATTAAGTCCAGCTGTGACATCCCCAAAGGGCTGCTCACCAGAAATAAACATTATACATCAACTCAACACCCCATCCTTGGTCCTGAGCTACCAGTATGAAGGTGGGCCTTAAACTCATCAAACTTGTTTTTTAATCTCTTCAAGATCCTTTCAGATGTCTGCTCATCAGTGTGAGGCAAGCTCTTTGTGACTCTTTCATAGCTTATTTTATCCAGTTACCCCTTGTCAGTCATCTCTCTCTTCACGCAGTCTCCAAAAAGTCAGCATCTGAATGACCCTGATTTCTGCCTTCTGACGTTCTAAATTCTCTCAAATGAGGATTGTTTTGGCTTGTTTTTAATTTCTAAGTGATTTCCCTATTAATAAAAACTGTCGTTTCCCTTTTGGCTGTCCATCTGAACAGTAATGGCAGAAAAGAAATATCCTATGAGTCTGCCAGGGAGCCCCAGAGGGTCAGGGCTTAGTCGTAGCCCTCTGCCACCAGAGGCGCTGTTCACTTACCTGTAACACTTCCCCATCACCTCAACCACCTGTCTCAGAACTGTAACTGAAGAGGCAAAGAGCACCAGGACCAGAGAGGCACGGACCGGGGCGCCCACCAGCTCGGCACCCCCAAGGGCAGCCCCTCCCCCCACCTGGTGCCCTTGCTCACTTTAGCCTTACCTCGCTGGGTCTGGGTAAATTGGGTGCTCTCTGGATCCTGCTCCATCATAACGGGATAATGAAATGAGGGAAGACTCCAGCAGCCTCCTAGCAGAGATTAAAAAAATGGCAATAATCCCTGTCAATTACCAACTCAGAGGTCATTCATTAGGAAAAATGGGGGAGAGAGATAAATAACATCCCCCTTTGCGGCTAGCTGACACCTCCTGTCTGGGCTCGCATCCTTCCTACCAGCACTTAGAGGCGTAATGATATGAAGCGCTCCAGAGCGCCCACACTGGATAAGGCCACTGTATGATCCTGAATACTGCTCTTCTGTGAGAAATGAACAAGTGCTTTAGAGACACGATCTTATTTTTATTTGCAGTACCTCCAGCAGACAAACAGGAGGTTGGGATCAACATGAGAGAGGAAAAAGAGGCATACCTACAGATTAACATGGAGTGCCAACATTTTATTTTGGTGTTCAGCTCCCCCATGTTATCCTCATCCACATCCCATTATCTTCTGGGCATTCTGCTCTGCCCACACCCTTTGTGTGAGTACCCTCCAGGGCTTTCTTAGTGGCTTAGTCGCTAAGTTGTGTCCGATTCTGATCCCATGGACTCTTAAGTCCTCCAGGCTCCTCTGTCCATGGAATTCTCCAGGCAAGAATACTGGAGAGGGTTGCCATTTCCTTCTTAACAACTGATAAAAAAAAAATCTTCAATTATATAATCTAGCCCAGCCATCCGTTCAATGATCATATGTGTTAATTTACTGAGCATTTTTTAGTGCCAGGCAATCCTAAGCTCTTCACATGTACTTCCTTTAACCTCAGCGCAGCCTGGAAAGGTAAGCATTACGACACAACAAGGAGATCAACGGGCCAAGGAGTGAGGTGCATCGCACGGCAGCACACCACTGCTGAGAGCGCGCACCAGGGCCCCAGGGAAGGCCTGCCAACTCCAGGATGCCTCAAATGACTACGCACACGAGTCCACTGTGAGTCCAAACTAGAATGTGGATCCAGGATCACTGGCTCTTTCTATTTTTTAAAGGGACGCCAGAAATTTGGACCTTTGCATGAAGTCTCCTGTTAAGTTTTACTAGAACATTTTTCTTCCTTTTCGTATGGGAAGGGCCAGTGAAAACACATTTGATAAACATGGCTCGGGGTCCCCCAGCTTGCCATGTCTGCCACACTGCTTCCCAACTCCAGTGTGCCTTGGCGGCCAATCAAGCTCCTGCCACGGAACACGTTTCCAGGGAAGAGGTCTCAGGAAGAAATGCACACTGTTCCCCTCTGGCAGCATCTTGCCTGGCTCTCCCAGGAGCAGGTCTCCGGCTCCCTGCCAGACTCTTCTTTAAAGCAGATCTGTAGGGTAAGGACAGCAGCTACCAATCTTTTCCAATTGAGTTAATTCAATTCACTGTTATTAAAACCAGCTGGCTTTAGGTAGAGTCGTGTGCAGTCACTTTATCCCAGCGACTGGCTCACCGGAGCATCTTCCCTGACAGTCTGGGGAAGAGAGAACAGCAGAGGCCTGTCAGCCTGGCTTGCTACCCTTCCCACCCAGGACAGCCAAGTGTTACATCATGTTTTTGATCTACACACGGCTTATTATCCCCATGCTTAAAACAAGTTAAACAATCCCATCCCTGAAGGGAGAGAACACAGTGAAACCAATGAGGAAGAGAAGAAAGCAATACAACACTTCTCTGTGGTTGAAAACCTGAATCTTCAATGATATCACTGTTTACAGTAGCAGACATTCTGTGTTTCATCAATTGTAAGACATGCTCCCCCCCCCCCACATTTTAACATGTGTGAAATAGGGATGCATCTTATAATTGTTGATGCAGTTTAATTGGCAGGATTTTTTTTCTTTCATAGGTGCACTTAAGATAACAGCATGTCTTTGAATCTTGAAATATGGGATGTTTCTGAGGAGGGGATAGTGAGAGGTACACAGACTCGAAGAAGAAAAGTGGAATTTTGAGAAGAGGATCCATTTAGGCCATCATATAAGGTGGTGCTAGTGGTAAAGAACATCCCTGCCAATGCTGGAGACACAAGAGACGTGGGTTCGATCCCTGGGTCGGGAAGATCCCCTAGGGGAGGGCACAGCAACCCACTCCAGTGTTCTTGCCTGGAGAATCCCATGGACAAAGGAGCCTGGCGGGTTACAGTCCACAGGGTAGCAGAGAGTTGGACATGACTGAAGCGACTGAGCATGCATGCATGTTCACTACTAATAAATTTGTGCTACAGGAATTAGGTGGGAGCTGAAGAACAGAAGTATGATCTGGGAGCAGCTGACTGCCCTGGAACAGCCAGAAGCTTGTTCTATCCCAATGGGTTCTGGACTGAGTTTTGAGTATCACTGAGCCCTGTCGTGTTACCCCCCAAATGGCTGCTTCATAAGCAGAGGCGCTTTGACAAGGGGCATCTTCCGGAGTAAACCAGAGTATATCCTTCTTTAAAATGACCCTGCCAATTTAGGAGGCCAATGTTACCCCCTACTCTGCCAAGGCAGTGACAGCCTCAGAGAAATTAGATGAGTTTTTAAGCATGCTGTAAAGAAGATTCTTGAGCCAGAAGAGCTTGGGTTAGGTCATTTCAATTTTACTGGTTCTATTTTACAATCCCACAAACTCTACTCCCCACCCTAAATTCCAATCTTAATTAGGACAACTTCTTAAAACAGAGTTACACCAAAATGTTAAGTTTTGTCTCTGGGGAGTCCCTGATGAGGTTCTTTTAGAACATATACCCCCTATGCCTACTTACTAGAATCTGTTGGCACCATTTGCTCCCAGGCAATACAGTGGACTGGCAAGTCATACATACATGGAATTTTAACTCTAATACACAAAATCAGGAGAGCCAATTACTCTGGAGTACCCCCAAACATGTATCACTGATGAAACATTAAGCTCTCTACAGTTACAACACAAACACTATCTGAAGGATTAAAAAAGACTGTTATAATTGGTGTTGAATAAAGAAAGAACTAGAGTGACTAGACAAGTAAATATCACCACCACTCCTAGGAAACTCAAAGAAAGACCTTTCTCTCCCACAGTTAGCTTCTTGCCAAGAGCCACCAATGGGGAAATGATACAAGAGAATGGAACAGAATGGCAGCAGAATGCCTTCTGCTCTGGCCACTACAAATTTCACTTGACTCAATGGTTAATCAAGCAGTTCAGTAATATGAAATCAGGCAGGACTTAGGAGGGCTCAGACAAGTTGGCTGAAGTCTGAAGGTACCACTTCATTCTGACCTGTTAACTCCAGTTAGATTAAAGAGTCTCTGAAGCTACGACAGAGGAAAAGAAACTTTTCTTTATAAGTTTGCCTAGTTCATTCTCTATGCCAGTGGTGTTCAAGTGAGGTTCACCACGGGCTGTGCTATTTTGATCCACTGGAGAACAGGAAGAAAATATCAGAACATCTGATTTAAATGTATAACCATAATGTGTATCACACACACACACACACATACACAGAAGCACAAGTGCTCAAAAGCATTTTACTAACAGAAGTGTTTCTTTTTAAGTCTAAAGGCCACTGTTCTATCAAACTACACACTACTTTAATGAAATTCAATATTTAACACAATCACAAACATAAAATATTAAAACTAAACAAATAAAAGTATAATCATATTCATATGTAGATACAGCAAGAGAGAAAATAATACAGAAAATGTGGTAAAATGTTAACATACAGTGAATGTGAGTGAAGAGTATAACGGGAATTCTTTGCACTATTTTTGCAACTTTTCCGCAAGTCTGAAATTACTGCAAAATTCAAAACATCAAATATACAAAATCTAAAAGTAAACCACTGAAAACTAAAGAGAAAACTACTCATTTGCAAAAGAATTACTCACTTCTTAAAAAGACTTTCTTCAAAATAGCAAATTGCTTCTAAAAAGCAGGTTTGGCAAACTACAGGCACTCGGCCAGCTGCCTGTTTTTATAAATAAAGTTTTATCCAAACACAGCCACAACCATTCATTTAAATATTGTCTGTGACTGCTTTGGAGCTAGGAAGGCAGAGCTGAGTAGTCTAGATAGGAATAGGCCTATAATAAGCCTCTAATACATACTGCCTAGCCCTTTACAGAAAAAAAAAAATCTGCCCATTCATGCTCTAAAGTATTTGCTTATATAAAATCCCTTGAAAGAGAAGGTGGAGTTAGTATGCAAAGGAACAGAAAAACTTAAAATCAAAGTATTACACACTACAGTAAGTCATCAAAAATTAACATTCAGTTCAGTTCAGTCGTGTCTGACTCTTTGGGACCCCATGAATCGCAGCAAGCCAGGCCTCCCTGTCCATCACCAACTCCCAGAGTTATTATACTGTACTAAAAATCATAAGTCAACAGGAAGACAATTTAAGCTACAAAATTCCTAACATTTTATATGAATACAACTATTTCTTCCTACCTTAATTAATACCCTGAATCTGTACAAGGGTTCCGTAGATCAGCTGTACCCTTTGATGACTAAGAAAACAATAAAAAATAGTAGTAGAAGAAAGTGCTGGAAAAGAACAAAGTTGTCAGGGCAGATGAGATGGGTCATCCAAAAGGAGAGAAACTTTCTTTCAAATTCACTGGATATTAGGATTGAGAAGCAGGAAGTCTGGGTAACAGTCTAGACAGAATAAACAAGCCAGTGACAACTCTTCCTTAATAAACAACTATATCCTAAAGATATGCTTTTTAACTGGCTGTCGGATCACACAGAAAAAGCAACAAGCTCAAGTCAACAAACATGTACTAACTTCTCCAACACTAGAGACAATCAACTGTCAAAACTCTTATATACTGTTAAGGACAACTGCTCCTAGGAGCTACTAATAAGATGCCCCTGGTGCCCCACACCTAAAGAGTAGTCTCCCAGTCTGGCTCTGGTGTGTGGGTGACATCTGCTAGTCCAGTTCAGGGGAGCCAAATTCAAAGGAGTAACTCCCTTTTGCTTAGGGAATAAACTCCAAACTCCTCAGCTGGGCAGTGCAATTTCTCATTCCTTCTGAACATACTACCTGCTCTGGTCCAGTGGTTTTCAAACTTTCTGGTCTCAGAGTTCCTTTGACACGTAAAACAAAAATTTTTATTGGAGTAAAGTTGATCTCCGATGTTGTACAGTTTCAGGGTATACAGCAAAGTGAATCAGTTATACATATATCCATCCTTTCTCTGATTCTTAGCCCATATAGGCCATTACAGAGTACTGAGTCGAGTTCCCTGTGATACACAGTAGGGCCTTAATTAGTTACCTATTTTATTGAGGATCCCAAAGCGCTTTTGCTTATATGGGTTTTATCTACCAATATGTACTACACTTGAGATTAAAACTGAGAAAAATAGACTACACAAGCACAAAGAGCGAAAAAGACAAAGAATACCTCAGCATTGTTATAAAGACAGTTTTGACTTCAGGGGCCCCAGGCCACACTTCGAGAACTACTACTCCAGCTACACTAAACACCCCCCCCATTTCACCCCTGTTTTTAGTTTGGCCATTCCTTCTTTCTGGAAAGTTCTTCCCCTACCTATAAAAATCTTTCAAAGCTCCAATGTCTCACTCCTCCAGTCAGAAGCTCACCCTCGCTTCCCTGATCCCCCAGAGCAGTTGAACCCTCTCTTAAAAGGCCTTCCCCCAGTCACTTGGTACTGCAGTTTCTTACGTCTTCTTGTTTCTACCACCAGACTATAAGCTACATGGAAGCAAGTACTGGATCCAAGTCATTTTTTATCCCCATTAAAACTCATATCCTAGTGAACACACAAGAGGAAGCCAGTAAATATCCAAGGACAGTAAATCAGCAAGACCAAGCAGATCTGGAAAAATAAGCAAAACGACATATCTGATTGCCCGTCACTGACCCCGTGCCTTTCAGACAAGGTTTCTGGATGTCCAACACCCCACACAGAAATCCCTGAAGGAACTAGTTTCTCAGAAACTGCTGACCTCAGTCTTCACCCCTCGGGTCGCTTCAGCCGCTCAGGTTAAAGTGCTGACATGTTTTGTCCTGATAAACACGGTGCAGCCTGGTCCCTGGGAGGCTTATTAAATCATAAAGTCAGAGGCTGGCTACTTGCCTGGGAAACTACCACTGATGCTCCCCGACAGCTTATTGCCAAAAGAGAGCTCACAGGGGAGAGTGTTTTCAGGGGCAGTGAAGGGGTGGGAGGCCAAAGAAACTTGGATACACCGCTGCCTTCTTCCCTTCTGCATCCTGCTCTGCAAGCCCCAGATCTCTGCCTCAGTGCATGCCAGGGCTGGAAGATGACAAGCCCTTATTCTTTGTAAAAAATAATTGTGTGTTCTGAAACGACACCTCTATTATGATTTCCAAATTGACATCTCTGCTTTACAGCGGAGGCACCCAAGCCTCCCCATTTCACACAGTGGCAATTATCATTTAAGTTATCCAACGATAGGCACTCATCTGATCCCTGCAGGGCCCCCGAGTTCTAGGGGGTGCGCTATGGCACATGATGCAGCTGCCAGCAGGGCCCGCCAGGCGATTCCTGCCCCTGCTGTGGGGCAGACCCAGGCAAGGCGGCGCTGCTAGAAGGCTAACCTCAGGGAAAAAACAGGCACGCGACAGAAAGAGCGCACAGCGCCTGTTGTGTGGCTCAGCCTTATTTTACCACCATCAAGCATAAACAATTCACAGGGCTCAAAATAAAGGCTTTTTACCAGAAAAGCTTGAAAACATCTCTACAAAACATTAACATATTCCTCAATGTCTCTCTGCAGTGAGCAATAGATGGCAAAACATAAGCACAGCATAGTCACAGACACCAAGAGGGAAGAAGCTGGAACAATTTCACATGGGACGTGCGACTGTGCGTCCAGCTGCACAAAAGTCCTGCCCGAAAAGCCAGCTAGACCCCTCTGGAGACACCTGACCCTCCGCTGACTGTGAGGCCCACAGATATTTTAATTTTTTTATTTTTAAATATATTTTATTCTATATTGGAACATAGTTGGTGGGTTATTTTTAATACATTTGTAAAAAGATTGGTTAGTCCTATACTTAGCTCCTGTGTATCCTCCACACATCACACTATAGGTATGAACCTTCCATTTACAATAAAAATTCAGTTTTGTCAGCATCTGAACTCAAAGGTCCAAGGTCATCTACATGGACATGTTTATGCTGCCCCCAATTCTTTCTTTGGGAGACTTGGGAGGTGGGCCCACAGATCAGACATTTTTAAACTAGGAATTTAGACCAGAGGCTTTTCACCAAAGGATAAGTAGGATCATATCAATGACAAGTTCCACAGCTGGTCCTGATATTCACATGCACATGTACTAACAAATAGCAGCCATGACATGCAAGTGTGGACTTTTAATTAAGAGGCAGTGAATCCTACTTGACTGGTTTCCCCCCAAATCAAGAAGACATTTACACAATTCAATAATCCTGGAATTCTCGGCTAATTTTATTCAGAATAACAGATAATTCCAAAAAAAAGTCTATCTCTAGATCTACTAATACTACAAAGGCTGCAGGATATAATCATTGACGGCTTCAGTAACAGCAAACCTTGTACATTTCTTCTCAATTTTTCACATTCACATTCCTGATCTGAAATTTTAAAAACCCTCAACGAGGGTCGTTTGTTCTACTGACCTGGGTAAACTGCAAACACTGTACTCTATAATATGAAGTAAAACCTTAGGGTCAACATCAGCATGGCAAAGAGAAGTTAGTAAATGAAGCCTAACAAGAGAATGAAGAAAAAAGGATTGCACAGTGGGCTGGAGCATTATTAACCAGAGGCCAAGAGGCAGCCTTCCTGGCGCATGTCTGTTCAAGTAATGAGGTTTCTGGAGTCTATAGAAATAGAAAAGAGGGCAGAGATTCCAGCTGGGCCCCCAAACAATCCACTGTTAGCCCTGGAGCTAACCCGAAGCTCAGAGTACAATCACTTTTCTTATATCCTAGGTTCACACTGAACTGCTTCTCTTAGTGACATTCGATTTTCACTGATTCGCCTCTGGGAGTATAATACTTGCCCTTCCACCCTGATCCTGACTTCAGCAACCTTCCTGATTCCCTCTGGACTGAGCATTTGACTCCACTGGAATAATCTCTCTACCATTTCCCTGTCTAGACAACACGAAATTGTCATAAATGACACCTAAAGTACAATTAGGAGAAAAACTGCAATTTCCACTCTCCACCCCCGTTTTCCAAAAGAACTGCACATGCACATCAATCAACTCTTCCATGAAGATTAACTCCATGGAGGCTGGTAGCCATTTAATTCCCAACGTGCTAAATATTATGCATCCCCCATCCCCTCCACTATAATTAGAAGATGTAAATTGGCTTCTTTCCACTAGCACTAATGGTTATAATCTCAGAGATGTGAATGCCTGCAGAATCGATACCTGTGTAAAAAGTCCTTACAAACACTTGATCCAGCTGCATTTTATTTAGCAGAATCAGACAAAAGCAAAAAGACAAGGCGAAAAAGGAGAGAGGCAATGAGAGAAAGGCAGGACTCAAGAGTATCAGAACCAGGCAGCATGATTATAACAATTATAAAAATAAGACAGTTTGAAGCCACTGCAAGCCCTTTGTGAAATACAGTATCAAAAAACAGCCACGGTCAAAGGACAGAAAATCATGAAATACCTTATCAATGGTTTTCAATGGGAGGGGGTATCCCGCAGGAGACCCATATCTAGAAACATTTTTGGAAGCTGAAACTGGGTAGGGGGAGTACACTGGTACCTAGCGGGTAAAGGCCAGGGTGTTGTATCCTAAGATGCAGAGGACATTCTTCCCCAACCCCCCCACAAAGAATTATCCGGCTTGAAATGTTGATGGTGCTGCTTTTAAGAAACCCTCTGATATATCTTAATACTCTGAGATTAATGAAGGGAAGCTCTGAATAACTAATATGTGAGGCAAGTCAATGCTTTAGCTTTAGAAACAAATTGCAGTTTAACTCATGATCTTGGGTCAGTTACTAGTTGTGTGACCCCTGGCAAGTTCATTATCCTCAGCGTCCAAATTTAACGGGAAATGCCTATTTCACAGGGTTGTTATGATTAAGTAAGAACATTAGTAGCCAGTACACAGCCTAATAAATAGTGATTTTTTTTTCTTAGCTGGATGACAAGTTTCAAAAGTATATGCAGGGAACACATGGCCACCCAGTCACTACTCCTAAAAAGTTGGT
The DNA here is from genome assembly GCF_963930625.1 of Muntiacus reevesi. Lineage (NCBI taxonomy): Eukaryota > Metazoa > Chordata > Mammalia > Artiodactyla > Cervidae > Muntiacus > Muntiacus reevesi. The sequence continues at coordinate 15,869,999 of NC_089257.1, read as the reverse complement.
TTCCTAGAAGGACATGTGTTGAGGAAGGACCAGTTCTGTAAAGGCATAAACACGAGTATCTCAGCCCTAAGAGTCGCATGAGCCTCACCCAAATAAACCAACAAGAGCAGCCAATCAACCACCCACCAAACTGGCTGTTAGTCCATCCAACCACTGCTTCAAACAACAAATAATTATTGAGTGTTTTATTATTGGGTATACAGTAGTCTGTAAAATGGACATGGTCCATATATAGTAGTAGCCAGTACCTGAGGAGGGACCAAAGCACGGTACTTCTTGGTATTCTTGCCCTTGTGTGGTCTCTTGCGCTGAACGGAGACTAGCCTGCTATTTGCTTTAATCAAGAGAACGCGGAGAGTTCCGGGTCTAAGCCTTGAAGAGAACTGACAGCTTCCCTTTCCTCCCTCGTGGAACTGTCACTTTTGGAAGCCCTAAGCTGCTACATTAAAAGTCTGGCTACTCTGCTGGAGAGGCCACAAGGAAAGAGGAGTCCTTGAGAGGCCTGGCTGTTCTAAATGCGCTTCCGGTTGACTTGAGAGAGACCCCAAGCAAGATCAGCAGAACTTCCCAACTGACATCCCTTCCACCCAAAGAACAATGAAAGATAACAAAACTGCTATTTTAAGCCACTAGGTTTTTTTGTTTTCTGGTTATGCATTAGTAGATGAAGGAAACAGGTCTGATCTTCTAGAACTTCAAGCTAGCTACAACAGCAGCATAAAAGTTAGCTTACAGAGTGTGTGGAGGGGCAGGTGGGCGGGGAAATAAAAAATAAAAAAAGAAAGAAAGAAAAGTTAGCTTAAAAACCTAAATTAATCACATTGGTACTCAAGGGAACTTCAGCTATCAAAACAGAACACTAAGCAAGACATTTGGAAACAGACCTTAAACAATAAAACTCAGGGCAAACTTGCTCACTGCATCCAAAGCATGAGGTCTTGGTTCTGGTCAAAAGGGTCAATGTCGAAAGAAAGACTTTCTGCTCTTTTCTACCTGTCCCAGTCAGGCTCCCTTCTGAACACACTTCTGCCCTGGATGGCTCGCTCTCAGTACTGAAGGCGCCCTCGGAACTTGGGAAATTAAGGCTGTTTGTCCTCCTTCTCTTATCAAGAGGCAGAACCAGTTTCTTTTGCACGCATCATTATAACAGAGTGCAGGGAAAGTGAAGATAACATCCCATTCCTCTGCTATGAACCAGACCACTTTCTGTATTATTGCACCTTCTAAAATAGAACCTCATTGTCTCTGCTGCAAGTGACTAATGGGAGTAACTAGCACCAGTGCGATCACAACAGCCGTTCCTTATCCTCTTTATATGGCACCTCGCTTTTTTAGGTACTTGGTTTACTTCAATTTTATATGGTGAGATTTCACAAACACACCATGAAGGTTGAAGTCTTGGCGGGGAGGGGGGGGGGGAAGGATACTAACACAGAAAAGAAAATGACCTGTAGGAAATATGTCACAGCAAAAGCAGCTTTTTTGCTGTTGTTTAGGGGCTTTTTTAAATTCTGTTTGTTTTTTGAGCAGAGTGATAACACAGAAAAGAGCGAAGAGCTGGCATTTCTCGAGCATCTAAATATGTAAAAGCAACTGATGCTTAACTCATTTAACCTGTATCACAACAACTTTAAAATTGAGGAAACTGAGGTTCAAAGAGGATCCTTAACCTCCTCAGGATCACAGAATAGGGCCAGAATTTGAATCCAAGGTTACGCAAATTCAGTCTCTTCTATTAGAATATACTGCGAGAAAAGAGAGGGAACATAAGGAGATTATGAGGTAAAGCAACACAGCATCACACATGGGCCAGGAGGGAAAGGAAAAACAAAGGTGACAGACCGTGCAGAGGAAGTTCAGTACACCACAGAGATTCAGGGGTGAGAGGGTGGCAGTGATATGACATGGTGGTAGAGTTTCTAGGTGGTCTAGGACTTTCCGGATGGTCCAGTGGTTAAGAATCCGCCTGCCAATGTAAGGGACATGGGTTCACTCCGCGGTCCGGGACAATTCCACGTGCTGAAGAGCAACTAAGCCTTTGTGCCACAACTCGTGAGCTGGCGCGCTGCAACGACTGAAGCCTGAGTGCCTAGAGCCTGTGCACTGCAACAAGAGAGGGCATCGCAATGAGAAGCCCTCACGCTGCAGCACACCCGGAGAAAACCTGTGCAGCAACGAAGATCCAGTGTAGCCAAAAACAAAGAAAAAAAATTATAAAAATAAATTAATAAATAATCAGAGTTCCTAGATGGTCTAAAACAGTGTTCTCTAACTTGGTGCATAACAAAATCATCTGGAGATGGCTAACAAACACATGAAAAGATGCTCAACACCACTCATTATCAGAGAAATGCAAATCAAAACCACAATGAGATACCATTACACGCCGGCCAGGATGGCTGCTATCCAAAAGTCTACAAGCAATAAATGCTGGAGAGGGTGTGGAGAAAAGGGAACCCTCTTACACTGCTGGTGGGAATGAAAACTAGTACAGCCACTATGGAGAACAGTGTGGAGATTTCTTTAAAAACTGGAAATAGAACTGCCATATGACCCAGCAATACCACTTCTGGGCATACACACTGAGAAAACCAGATCTGAAAGAGACACGTGCACCCCAATGTTCATCGCAGCACTGTTTATAATAGCCAGGACACGGAAGCAACCTAGATGCCCATCAGCAGATGAATGGATAAGGAAGCTGTGGTACATAAACACTGTGGAATATTACTCAGCCATTAAAAAGAATTCATTTGAATCAGTTCTAATGAGATGGATGAAACTGGAGCCCATTATACAGAGTGAAGTAAGCCAGAAAGATAAAGACCAATACAGTATACTAACACATATATATGGAATTTAGAAAGATGGTAACAATAACCCTATATGCAAAATAGAAAAAGAGACACAGATGTACAGAACAGACTTTTGGACTCTGTGGGAGAAGGCGAGGGTGGGATGTTTCGAGAGAACAGCATCAAAACATGTATATTATCGAGGGTGAAACAGATCACCAGCCCAGGTTGGATGCATGAGACAAGTGCTCGGGGCTGGTGCATTGGGAAGACCCAGAGGGATGGGGTGGGGAATACATGCAAATCCATGGCTGATGCATGTCAATGTATGGCAAAAAAACCACTACAATATTGTAAAGTAATTAGCCTCCAACTAATAAAAATAAATGGTAAAAAAATAAAGTCAAATTTAAAAAAAAATCATCTGGAGAACTTGTTAAAAACACAGACTGCATGCCTCCCACCCCCACTTTCCGATTCAGTAGATCTGGGATGAGCCCAGAAACTCACATTTCTAACATCGGCAGGAGTTGCTGATGTTCCTGGCCTGAGGACCACACTGTGAGGACCCCCAGCCAAAGACCGCACAACAGACACATGCCCATATACGGACACCTCTCTCACCCCCGATCTTATCACATCCAAGACAGTACCATCTAACACAGCTGTCAAATTCAGTTGCTCTAGAAGGTCTAAAAATTCAGCAACTTTTTGTGAATCAACTATATTTCAATTAAAAAATTAAAATAAAAAAAATTAAATAAAAACTAAAAAAAAAAAAAAATTCAGTAATTCTGTTAGGACGACCATTATAGCAATGGTCCTTTGCCTTCAAGAAGTAACAGAAAATGATCAGTCAAGCTTCTGTCTCAATTTTGAGAACTCACAAGAGACGGTATGAAAAGGAATTAGAAAAGCATGCAGAAAAGTGCTGTACTTCTGGGAAAACACACTTCTGAAGTTAAACAAGAAAAAAAACAAAGAGCTCCTTTTTATTTTAATTTTAAAGATTTACATCCGCTAAAAGGGAAATTAAGAAAAAACTCCTACTAATAATAGCAACAAAACAAATAAAATACATAGGAATAAATTTAACCAAAGAGGTAGAAGATTTATACACTGAAAACTATAAACCACCACTGAAAAAAGTTAACAAAACAATAGAAAGACATCCCATGTTTATGGATTAGAAGACTTAATATTGTTTAAATGTCCATAATACCCAAAGCAATCTACAGATTCAATGAAATCTCTATCAAAATCCCAATAGCTTTTTTTTTGCAGAAAAAAAAAAATCCTAAAATTCATATGGAATTTCAAAAAGAGTTCTGACTAGTCAAATAATCTTGTGAAAGAGGAACCTAGCTGGAAGCCTAACACTTCCTGGTTTCAAATCATACTGCAAAGCTACAATAATTAAAACAGTATGGTACTGGCATAAAGATAGACATATAGACCAATGGAATAGAATAGAGAACCCAGATATAAACCTTTGTGTATATGGTCAAATGATGTTTGACAATGAGGGCAGGAAAGTCTTTACAAATGGTACTGAGAAAACTGTCTATCTACATGCAAAAGAATAAAGATGAACCCTTATTTTATGCCACAGGTAAAAATTAACTCAAAATGGACTAAAAACCTAAAGATATGACCTAAAACTACAAAACTCACAGAAGAAAATATAGGGGGAAAGTTTTATAACACTGGAATGAGCCATGATTTCTTAGATATGACACACACACAAAAAACACTGGTAATAAAAGTAAAAACAGACAACTGGGACTGCATCAACTTTTTAAAACTTAAGCAAAGGAAACAACAGAATAGAAAGGCAAACGACACAACAGGACAAACTGTTTGTAAGCTATTTATCAGATAAAGGGTTAATATGCAGAGTACATAAAGAACTCTAATAAGTTAAAAACAACCAAAACCCCAATTTAAAAAAATGGGCCAAGGACTAGAATAGACATTTATGCAAAGAATATATACAAATGATCAGCAAACATATGAAAAGATGCTCAACATCATTTATCATCAGGGAAATGCAAATAACCCACAATGACATCATCTCATGAATGTTAAGATAAAACTCTCCAAAAACAAAACAAAACAAAACAAAAAACCCAAAACAGAAATACCAGTTCTGACGAGGATATGTAGAAACAGGAACTCTTGCACACTGTTGGTAGAACTCTAAAACTGTGCAGTTGCTATGACAAACAGTATTGCAGTTCCTCAAAAAATTGAGAATATAACTACCATATAACCGAGCAGTATCACTTCTGAGTACATATCCACAGGAACTGAAAGCAGAATCTCAAAGAGACATTTGAACACCCGTGTTCATTGCAGAATTATTCACACAGCCAAGGTGTGGAAGCAACCTAAAGGTCCACCCGTAGATGAATGGATAAAAGCAAATGTGGTATATATACACAACTGAGTGTTATTCAGCTACTTAAAAGGAGGAAATCCTGTCATATGCTACAACATGGAAGAACCTTGAAGACATTATGCGAAGTGAAATAAGCCAATCACAAAAAGACAAACTGCTGCATGAGCCCACTTATACGCGGATCTAAAGCAATCAAACTCAAGAAAAAGAAAACTGAATTGTGGTTGCCAGGGAATGGTGGGAGGGAGATGAGAACTGTTCAATGATCATTTCACTCTTGCAGGGCAAAACAGTTCTAGAGGTCGGCTGCACAACTCTGTGCAAAGACTCAGCAAGACTGCACATTAAAAAATTAATAGGGTAAACTTACGCTATTTTTTTTAAATCACAGTAAGAAAACAGACCCCCAAAATAGGTTACATTTGCCATCAGAACAAAGAAAAGAAGAGGTGAAAGTGACCAAGCAGACAGCAGGGAGATAGAGGGAAACTGAGAAACGTGTATGAACACGTGGAGGGGAGGAAAAGAGTCCAAGAGGCAAAAAGATTCAAAGTCATACTCTATGATGCAGCAAAGGAAAAGGGCACAGCGTTAACAAGCTGCAACTCTCCTGTGACACGCTCGTACTCTCAGCCTTTGACTCCTTTATTATTGCAATCTTCTACTCCTGCTCCTAACTTGATTTTAATTTTCTGGCAGGTTGACATTCAAATCAACCGACCTTTCCACTGAAACCCAGGCCTCTGTCCAAGGCGCTCTGCTCAGAGGGAGAGGTGCAGTCTTGTCCAAGACTTTACACAAGTCCATCATTAAAGGAAGGTTACTTTCATACTGCATAAGCTTACATGACAGAGATCCGCGTACTCAACTGTGTCCCAGCCAGCAAACGAGCTTGGCACCCCCACTTTCCCTCTTTGGAAACAGAGGAGGAGTTTATTAATTGTTGCTATTTTAAAAAGTCAGGCAGCTTCTCAGGTGAGGAGGTTGTCGGCTTGTCAGCCTACATCCAGCAGGGGCGCCCTTGGTGGGTGAGTTAGGCAGGAGGGGTGGGGTAGAGGAGAGAGTCCTGCCACGTCCAGTGCCTCCCCCTGGTGGAGCTAAGTGGTAGGGAACTTAGGAAGACTTGCTTTAGTCAATGAATGCAATAGGAACCAACACAAAATTGGAAATAAGCAGGAAATGGAAATGGATGAGGTCCATTTTTGTGTTTTTTTTCCCTATAGAATCCAGAAATCTAGATTTATGTAGAAAAAAATGAAATTTTTAGTAATAGTGTGAGTGCCAAACAAATGTATCTGAAGGCCATTCTGCAGTCTCTGGGCGAATGTTACAGACCCACCCACTAGAGCCAAATGTGCTCATGTGAACAGACTGTCAGCTGCTTCCAAGAAGGAGCAGAAGACGTAACTGGAACTCCCCCCAGCTCCACCCCACAAATATATAAAATCCAAGAGGAGGGGGAGAAGCTACCTGCACAGCTCTAACGGGCTGGGACCGATTACAATAAGCAAAATATATTATGCAAACAGAACCCCATACACCTGGTGTTATCGTCTTCAGCAAAACCTCCAACGCATCCTTTAGAGCACTACTCTGAACAGATCCAGTAGAGAAAGGGACCTGAAGGGGGTAAATGAGTACATGGGAAATTGCTCCAAATGTGTTTTGCAGTACACATATAGATCCCACCGCAGTCCCTGCAGCACTCCAACACTCTGAGCTGACAGAAGCGATTACATCTCAAGTTTTCCATGTGTATCTACAAAGCACACAGCCTGCTCTCCACCGCTCAGCCCCAGAGAGAGTGATATGGGGGATAATTTACATCACCCCAACAGGTGCTGATCTGACTTACACTGGGGGAGGGGCTGTCTGTGGAGCCGACTCTGTCTGGAGGACCTGGAGGCTCACACCCTCCCCAACACCAGGGCAAGCCTCCTCACTTGCCAACAGTCCCAAGATAGATATGGAGCAAGGTTAGAAAACCTTGCTTCTGGGCAGAAAGCAGAGGAAACAAAGACATTCTTCCTGCTTAAGCCTGCTCTTCACCGTCAAAGAAATCTCAAAAGAGCAAGTACTTAGGACATACAGTCCAAAGTACAGACAGAGGGAACAAGTGCAAGAGCCCGCGACCTACCTCCGGGACTCTCATTATCATAACGCCTTTTATTACCAGAGCACCTGACTCTCTTCCATTCCAAGTCATGTTCACATAAGCAGGGGACTGGCAAGCCACAGCCTGCCGGCCAAATCTGGCCTGCTGCCTGCTTTTGTACAGCCCGTGTGCTAAGAATGGCTTTTATATTTTTAAATAGCTGGAAAACATCAAAGGAAGACTATTTCATGACATGTGAAAATTATATAAAACTCGCGTTTGTGTCCATAAGTGAAGCTTTTATCGGCGTGGAGCCACACTCATTCACTTCCACACTGTCTGGGGCTGCTCTCGTGCTGCAATGGCAAAGTTCAGCATTTGCGACAGAGACCACATGGCCTACGCAAAGCCTGAAAGCTTGCCCTGCACAGAAGAAGTCTCAATCCCTGATATAGAAGATACAACCAGGAATCACTGCAAATTCAGAGGCTCAAATACCATGTGACTTGGTTGGGCAGGAGAGCAGAGAAGGGGGAGAAGATTAACAGCAATGGCCACCATCTCGTCTACTCTATCCTCACCCTCCAATTGCCAAAGAGAAAAATGGGTTTTAACCATGCCTGAAAACAAATAAATACCTACATGCTACCGCCTCATGATGGGTCAACAGATATCCAGATTCTTTACATCATTTAGCAAGGCCAGGAGGACTAGGTGACCCAAAGCCAGTAAGTCAAGGGAACGTCAAAGATGAAACCAAGGTTATGTCTCCCTCATACACGGCTGTTGGAGAAGAAAAGTATAGGAACACCTCCAGGTGGCAGATGTTTAGAACAGAAAGAAAACAAAACGCAGAAGTCACTGTCAACTTGGAGGATCAGATTCCTGAAAAACCCAGTGGTAGGATTTACTACTGAGAAACTTAAGACTTTATGTGGGGGTGCGGGACACAGGATTAAAACTCCTAATCTATAAATTTATGCATAACTACGAAATTATGTTCACTAAGATAAAAAATGTTATTTTATATGTTTTAAATTAGTAGTAATGAACAGAAATAATTTTCAATTACCATTAACAATGTCCGCGGCCCCAGAGACGGAAGTTCTGAAAATGCATTGTCCTCTAGAGGCACCCAAAGATGTGTGCGCTGTCTCTGTGCACAAAAACCAGAAACAATGCAGATTCTATCAACAGAGGACTTAACTGGGGCGGATTCAATTGTGGGAATACTATACCACCGTTAAGGAAGAACGCAGCACATCCATACACACCAACATGGAAAAATGTCCGTGACATACTAAGTGAAATATGGAAATGGTGGAACAGTAGACTTAGTATGATCCCATTTTTATAAATAAAGAAAAATGTGCTTTCATTTGCATAGAAAAAAATTCTGAAGTTTACACACAAGTTATTAACAGTGGCTAGCACTGCAGAGGACATGTACTATAGATAGATAAATCACATGTTTCTATGTTTGAATCGTTACAAACGAATTCGTTATTAGTTTTGTGAGAGAAAAAAAACAAAAACAGGCATCTCACAATTTCCATTTATGATCCCTTGTTCACTGTGAAGTTTTCAGGCTCTCCCTTTCTCAGTTTTAATAACATGCTGTCACGGCTGGGGGATGGGGGTGAGGCGGTGCAGATAACACGCCTGCCAAGGGGTTTTATTTCTTTATTTATTTGGCAACTCTCATCCACACATTTAAGGTCCTTCTTCTTCTGACACGATCACTGACTCCCGCCTTCAGGTTTTCACCACAGAATCCAGACACAAATTAATCCAAAAGTATGTGCTTTGGCCTAACTTTAATTTACCCTATTTAGCAGAGCCTCTTCAGTCTATTGTCAATCACAGCCACAGTGATCCTTTTAAAACATAAGATCATGCAACTCCACTCCCCGAGGCTTCCCAAATCTCTCAGAGTGAGACGTGAAATCCCTTAAATGGCTTAGAAGGCCTGCATAATCTGGGCCCATCACCTCTCTGACTTCACCTCTGTCACACCGTCCTTCGCTGTGCTCCAGCCAAGCGTTTCAGGGAACCTGACCTGTCCTTCTCTGCCGAGAACGTCCTTGCCCCAACTCTACAGAGGCTTCTCCCTTGCTTGCCTGAAGGAAGAGGTGTCTGCTCCAACGTCACCTTACCAGACTCCCTCTGATGACCCCATTTAACATTGCAAATTTCCACCCTAGAAACCCCTACATTTAAAAATATTTTTCTCCATAGAATTTACCACCACCTGGTGCACTAGATATCTTATTTATGTGTTTATTTTCTTTCTTCCATTAGAATAAGAGACTTGATGCTGGTGTTTAAATAATATATAGTACAGCCCGCAGATACTTGGCAAATATTTGCCAATTTATGAATGAACAAATTGACCAGAGTAATTATTTCACCAACCCAGGGCTATATAGAAAGACCCACGCTCCCTCACAGGAGCCGCCTCCTTTAGGGCCTGGGTTTATCTTCCCTTAGCGTCCCTTATTCTCTTAACACTAAGCTGCTTAATTCTACCATCAGCTTTTTTGATTTCTCAATACCTGGTTCTCTTTTCTCGGAAGGACCAAGTCAAGATTTGCCCACCCAGATATTAAATTCCCCTTGGTCAAGAATTCTCCTCTCTTCTTTGTCCTCAAATCCTAAACTTCTGAGTAAGAACTCAAAAGTTAGGAAGGGCTTATTTTAATTTGACTATCAAACACGACAAGTCCACCAAATTTTTAAGGGCATAATCACAGAGATAAAGCAAAACTCTTTCTTAATATAAGGACTCTGCCCCCAGGAAACAACACAAAACCTAAACTCATTTCAAAACTAAAAAAAAAAGAAAAAAAAAGGATTTAGTTTAATAATGCTCAGATGCCTCAAAATGGGGAAAAAAAAAAAAAAAAAAGATGAGAGAACCTATTTTCTTCAATCCCCAAATATCCAATTTCCAAGCAAAACCACTGCAAGCTTTCAACAGAAAACTAAGAGAAACATAAAGCAAATATGGGAAACAGAGCCTGCACATCTAATTTGGTTTATTCACATCTAATTTGAACTTGATCAAGATCAAGTATTTCATCTCTGAGACTGTAGAGAGCATTTAAGGAGAAAAACAAAACACAAGCACCGACTGGCGGAGACACCAATATCGCTGAGATGCCGAGCCGATTCCCACAACACGGGCTCAGGAGGGGCTCGAGTACTGCACTGGGCGTGCAGACCCGGGGACGTCCGCACGGGCCGGTCTGAAGGGCAGCGGACGGGCTGCAAAAGGCTGACAACAGGCCCCGGCACAGGCCACACACGGGCCAGAGACACGGCTCAGGGGTGCAGCAGCGGAGAACAAACTCTAGGTCACCCGGGCTCAAGTTAGAGACGGAGGCTTCACCAGGCACAACTCCAGTCCCGCCACTTGGTTTATTCAACAAGCACTCACTGAGCCAACGACTCTCCAGGAGACTAAGGATGTGATATAATGATTTTTTTAAATTCTCCTTTAACTAACAAAAGCCAAAAAGGATATACACTGCATACTGAATCACAGAGGATGTAACTTCTATTCGACAACTTGAATTCAATTTACTGAGCACCTACTATATGCCAGACACTATTCTAGGTACAGTAAGGAATATAGGCACAATCACCGCCTTCAGGGAGCTCGCTGACATGCTTCTCTGTCATGGCCATGACACGACAAGGAAGGATCTATGTCCGGACACAAACAGCAAAGAGGAGAAAGTGATTATCTGGGGCAGACAAGGTTTCCCAAAGGAAAAGGGGCCGCTGGGTTAGATTCTGAATAATAAGCTGAGTCTGTTGTTGTTCAGTTGCTAAGTCTGACTCTTGATTTTAGATATATAAAACCCTGCAGACCCAAGTCAGTGGCACAGAACTACGTGAGATGGACCCCTGCATATATTACAATCATGCTGAGCAGACAGGTACTTTCCTAATTTCTCATCTGCCTCCTCCCTCTTGTGGACCCGGGACTACCCCCATGAACATGGCCATTCATGTACTTCCCTCCATCAATGACATTCTGCTGCAGCTCCAAGGAGAATCTCCATGTGACTAGTGCTGAGAGAATAAGGGGTTAAGCAAGTTGTTGGCTCATGAAGCCTCAACAGGTTTCAGGCTGCTCCAACAAAGCAACCCCCTCACAAAAGTCTTAAAAAAAAAAAAAAAAAAGACAAATCTAATGAAGACTTTCAATGCTAACCTTCCAGGGTCTGGGTCAAATTCTATGCTTATAACCATGAATGTCTTCCCCCAATCTTCGTCTATCATAAGGAAAAAGTACAGATCAAAACACACCTGTTCTCAGAACACACACAACTTTATAGTAAATATTTCAGACCTATGGCATCACCGATTCAATGGATAGGACTTTGAGCAAACTCCGGAAGACAGTGAAGGGCAGGGAAGCCTGGCGTGCTGCGGTCCATGGGTTGAAAAGAGCTGGACACGACTGAGCAACTGAACCACAAAAGGCCTTGTTACCTATCTGGAGAAGAAATGCAGGGATTTCAGCTAGGGAAGATTTAGCCCAAATCTGATTCCCCAGTTGTTGAGATTTTAAAAGTGAACTTCCCTAACGGAATCACTTTAAAAGGAATAACGAGGACTTCCTGGCAGTTGAGTGGTTACGACTCTTGCTTCCAATGCAATGGATGCCAGTCTGAAACCTGGTTGGGGGACTAAGATCCCACATGCTGTGCAGCCAAGAAAAAAAACCTGGGGTCTTCCCTGGTGACTCAGCGGTAAAGAATTCTCCTGCCAATGCAGGAGACATGGGATCAATCCCTGATCTGAGAGGATCCCACATGCTGTGGAGCAACTGAGCCTGTGAGCCACAACTACTGAACCTGTTCTCTACAGCCCAGGAGCCGCAACTTACGAAGCCCAAGCGCCGTAGGGCCCGAGCTCTGCAACTAAAGAAGCCACTGCAATGAGAAGCCTGCGCACTGCAACAAGAGAGGAGCCCCTGCTTGCCACAACTAAAGAAAGCCCGCGCAGCAACGAAGACCCAGCACCGCCAAAAATAAATAAACAAAATTATATTTAAAAAGGGACTTCTTTGTGGTCCAGTGGCTAAGACTCCACACCCCCAATGCAGGAGGGCCTGGGTCCAACTGCTGGTCAGGGGACTAGATCCCATGTGCTGCAACTAAGCGTTTGCATACTGCAACTAAAGATCCCAGACTGAAGATGCCCAGTGCAGCAACTAAGGCCCGGCACAGCCAGGTAAATAAAACTAAAAATATTTTTTAAATAAATTTTAAAAATATATTTTTAAATAAATAAAAGAACTAATCAACGCAGTTCTGTGGCAAATAACTAAAACAGTGTTTCTCCCATGTCCCTATAAACATCATGTTGATTTACCCAGTGACAATAATTACAAATGGGCTATCAGAGCTCCAATTTCTTACAAAGCAAAGTCTACTGAAGAGCCCCTCAGGCAATGATCTACAGGAGCAACAGAGGTTTTCACAGAGAAAACTGACAGTGAAAGCATTCATTTCAAATGAAGAGGAGGAAAGAGTGCCCTCTTGAGGACCCAGGAGTTCTGACTCCCATCTTTGCTACAGGCACCTCAGTAAGTCACTTCCCCTCACTGTATCTAAGTTTCCTTATCAATTAGAAAAAGAGAGAGAGAGAGAGAGAGAGACAGAGGCTGGGCTACATAAAGTCTACACTGTCTCCAGTTTTAAGATGCCATTTAAAATAATTTTCTCTTTTCCTTAATACCAGCCTTTCAGGGCCACAGGGACTCCTGCTGCAAGAAGCCACAGTACCCTCATCTTCTCCTGCTAGCTCAAAGGCGATCAGACCCCAAAAGTAGCTTCTCTTGGTGGTGAAGCAAAGGGCCTGCCATCCAAGTTATAAACTGTAATCTGGAATCAAGACTATAGAGAGAGTCGCTTTCCACTGCCCACAGGTAAAAGGAGATAAACTGTGAGCTGGTTATCACTGTTAAGTAACACAGCGCTATACTGAAATACACATGCTTTTGTTTCACATTCTCACTTTCTGAAAATACTATAGATTGTATCAGCAGAGGCAAGGATCAAAACATGCCTCCTTAGACTATCTCCTACTACAAAGCTGAAGAAGAAACCCCCTCCCTTCAAGCAGACGTGCGCACACAGCAATTATACCTTCTCGTCCCTGCCAGCCCAGCGGCAGCAACAGCCCAACAGTGACACCTGCTGGGGAAACTCAAGGCCACTCGACAGCCAGAGAGCGTGGGACTTCCGGGAGGCAGGAGGAGCTGCCGCTTCACACGTAGCAATCATTTACACCAAAATGCAAGCTCTCAGTGTATGAGGAAGTGGTGGCCCTTCTTTAATGGGTGTGCGCTTAGAATATTTTATAATATACCTCACTTTTGAGTAGGCTGTCAACCTTCATGGTACACACCCTCATCTCACTGAAGCTCATCTGAAAAGAAGCAACTCCATAAATAATGTATCCAACCACTGTATTAATACACTATTTTACAACGAGAACTATGCATCTGTATATTTTGAATTTAAAAAGCATATAAAAAAAAAAGCATATATAAAATTATTTACAGCAATATGACAAGGGGTTTCATCTTCTGCATCATACATTTTCTAAATGCTTGAACTCTTTTTATTTAAACCACAAATACATACTACCTCTTGTCTACAAAAAATTTTGATAGATCCTTAATAATAGTTTCAGGGTTTTAAATGGCATACATTATTAAGGAGTGACTATTAATATCTTAGTCACATGTGGTTACCTATGTAGTTCCTCAGATCACACTTGTCACATTTCAAATGCTCAACAGTCATATGTGGCTGGTAGATACTAAACTTGATGGCACAGATACAGAAAATTTTATTAGACAGCACTAGTCTAGAAACACATTGGAGTATTTTCAAACAAAATTATATGATGTCTAGATGGAAAGGAAGGGTAGGAGGTACAGACAAAAGTGTTGAAAATTTCTGGAGTCAGGTGATAAGCATATTATGGGAGTTTATACTACTTTTCTATTTTTTTTTTTTTTACTTTTCTATTTTTATATGTTTGAAGATTTCTGTAATCAAAAAATTAAAAGAAAGAAAACATAAAAATGGTTCACCTAAAAATGAGATTATCACTTTAAGAAATACACCATGGAGAGCAACTTGGAAAAATCTTTTTTATGCACACCAGAGTTCAAATTTCCATTCAGCAACCTACTGTGTGACCTTTAACAAGAAACTTGACTTCGCTGAGCCTCTCTTTCCTCAACTTAAAGATGGGAAATTTAATAGCTGCTTTGCACAGAGTTACTCTAGAAATTAGAAATAATGCAAGGCTAGAACACAGGAGCAGGCTCTCAGTAATCGGTATCTCTAACTATTATCAAACAGTAGAGTTTGCTTTAAATGACTCAGGTATTTCTCAGCAGAGCAACACAGGCAGAGTGCTCTGCTAGAACAGAATGAACAAAGGCTAAGCACAAGCCCCCTGGCGCCAGTGCACCAGGTTCTGGGAGACTTCCAGAGCAGGAACTGCAGACAGTCCTCTCTGGTTGCCTGTAAACACTTCCTGAATGCCTACTGCATGTCAGGCACCACGCTTGCTACCACCGCACGTGCTCGGGAGCTCAGTCGCGCCTGACTCTGCGACCCCGTGGACTACAGCCCACCAGGCTCCTCCGTTCACGGGATTTTCTAGGCAAGAACACTGGAGCGGGTTGCTGTTTCCTTCTCCGTCTTACCTCTTGACAAAAAGCAAGAACAGAGTCTCCGGCTCCTGATACAAAGCAAAATATTACAAAGACGGCAGTGTTAATCCAGAAGTGGCCTCAACCATACAGGCATACTATCAGCCTCAGTCATTTCACCTATCTTTCCTATCGTGACCAAGGCTGTGTTCTCAGATAGTAACTGCCCTTAAGTAACCGCTTTTATCTAGAATTCACTGCACTCTTCTCTTCCTCAGCATGTGCTATTCCCCTAAAATAAAAAGGTCTTTCCCTTTCCAGATCCTAGCCCTCTTTCAAGGCTTGATTTCGCAACGCCTTCTTTGATGATACTTCCCTTTCTCTGAAATTAGACCACACTGAGTCTCAGTACCATACAATGAAGCATTTGGCTCATTTACATTTTTTATATAATTACATGTAAATAAGTCTTGCCTCTACAGCAACACTCTACACTGCAGTGGGCCAAGACCAGGTACCAAGCTTCCTTTGTATTCCTGACAGTGCCCAGCACAGTGCTGGGGAAAATGTAACTCAGCAAGACTTATTAACCGGGCCACTCACTCACTGAAGCATCCTCCTAAAATAACAAGCACACGGTGTGCACAATCCATATTCCCACCCTTGTTAGAAGCTTATGTCAGAAATTTCAGTTGCTTCAACAGAGGATGCAATGCAGAGAAATGTGCTGCTTAAATCCAACAGGCATATTCTGGGAGTCGGTGATTACGCTAGATCTGACCTTTACAGAATTACAGAAAGAAGTCCCTAATAAATCAAGAAAGATGCACACGCAGCCATACACGGAACATGCGGTGGGCGATCAACCACACCCACACTGTGTCTTCTGTGAAAGAGTCGCCTGGGATGCCGAGCCAAGTATGAAGAGGCCTTCCTTCTATGAATCTCTTCTTCCCCACCTGCAGGTGATGTCCCTCTGGAAAGAGCTACTCAAAAAAACTCTTAAGTAACTTCAGTTCAGTCGCTCAGTCGTGTCCGACTCTTTGCAACCCCATGAATTGCAGCACGCCAGGCCTCCCTGTCCTTACTGTCCAAAAAAAATATACACATATACATATCTACAGGAAAAAAAAATCGTCCTCGACATATATATATATATACTATTTTCTTCTCCTTTTGTCAAGTTGCAGTGTTCCAAAAGATGAGGTTTAAGAACTTGTCCAAAGCAATACAAAGACCTAGTACACTCATCTGTCCCAAGCAGGGTTCTCTATTACTATTAGAAATTTTTTTTTCCCCTAGCCTCTCTGGGATGTTTTGTTGTTTAACGATAACCAGTCCCACACAGACAATCCTTTAAGGAGGCCAAAAAGCAGAGCAGAGGAAGTTCGTGGTTCTACCTCGTCACGCCTCTCGAACCTCACCCACAACTCTCCTTTAAGGCTAAACGACACGTGAGCCAAGCCAGAGTCACATGAGCGAGCAGAGTCACTGGACTCAGGCTGCCAGGCCTTATCCTCTTTCCGCCACCACAGCAAGATTTTCCACAAAGATGCAATGGAAGCTAGGGAGATCAGAACCAGATGCATGGGTCCCAGATACTCCAGATCCAGCCACCAAGACCCACAGGGCTGAAGCATCAGGAGAAAAGGAAGGGACGCGGGAGGAGACAAGGAAGTACCTGCTTACCTCCTGAGAGAATCCTCCTCAGAGCTCTCCTCCGGCAGATCCTGGTGTAAGGCCTCCTGTGACACAGTTCCAGATCGGCTGGCCTGGGTGTAAATGCGTTCCCAGTGGCCCGTCTCCTGGTTGAAGGCCACCCCCACAGTCCTCTCCTCCTGCGGGCTAGCAGCGCTGCCCAACTCCAGCCTGCTGGAGCTGGCCGTCTGGCCCTCAGTCCGCTCGAGCGGGGGCAGCTGGCTGCCGCTCGTGGCCATGCCCTCAAAGGGACCGGGGACCTGCCAGGAGGAGCTGGCCTCACCAGAGGAGTAGTTCGGTGCGCTTCTTTCCCAGCGCAGGGTGTCGTTGTTGAAAGTCAGCAGATTGTGGCACGCGCGGCAGCGGTTCAGGTGGCCCCGGGACAGGTTGGAATTGTTCTCGCTGCTGTGCGGGGTGGGCTGGTGGGACGGCCCTGGCCGCTCGGATTCAAGGTTATTGTTGAGCATTTCCTGGGCCTGTTGGGCCTGGGGGGCTTCCCCGCTGAGGCTCTGGTCCAGCTCCTGAAGCCGGTCGTACTCCAGAAAGAAGCGTCTCAGGTCACACTGAAGCTCATGGCGGATGCTGCCCGGGTTGTTTTGGCTGGAGCCGTTCCCTCCATCTGACTCAGCTGCCAACCCCGAGGCTGGAAAACCCCTCCCTTCTGTGGCTGAAGTGTACACAGAGGCTTGCGAGCCACCTTCCTGCTGTCGCAGCACAGAGAGCAGACTCACCGAAGAGGCGCTGGTCCTGGGCGGGGGCATGGACTCCGCCTCGGAGCGAGAGTTCAGACTGAGCACTGTCCGGGTCCACTCGGATCCCGTCAGCCCGGGGGCTATGTCCCGGTGGTACCTGGAAGGGTGGCCAGACAGAGGGCCTCCCAGGGAGCGCCGGGGGGGACCCAGGCTGAGGTTGCGGAGCGTGTTGCCGGCGGTGCTGCTCTGGACTGTACTGAAGGCAGACGGCCGGCTCAGGAGGCCCGGGTCGTGCGGCGCTGACGAGGCCTGCTCCGGGGGATGGAAGGGCTCGGTCTGCACAAAAGAAAAGGAAGGGGTAGTAGCCCTGGCAGAAGCAGGGGGGACACTGTCCTGGTGTGGCAAGAGGGAAGGAACTCGAGTGCCCGAGCAGCGGCTGCAAAGGCACAGGATCCCAAGGTGCTGGCAGCACTCGGCTGTGGGGTAACTGACCCGCTGTCGGAGCCGGATGTAAGCGGAAGTCCTGGGGCGCTCCGTGGAGGGCTGAGGGGGAGGCGGTGGGGGTGAGGGGGTGGCAGGCTCTTGCACTGTGCTTTGCTCTCCCACCTGGATGCCAGAGGAGCGGGAGGACAGCATGTGCAGGAAATTGTGGAGGAGAGGCGTCCGGCGCACTGGCTGAGATTGCAGGAGGGCCCGCTGACGGTAGTGCGACAGTTCTGCTCCGTCTATGGGGATCTCTGGGTCGTCATCACCCTGCAACGTGGACCAAGGCGGGGCAGGGGCAGAGCCAGGCAGTTAGGTAGAACTTCCAGGTAAATCCAGAGAAATTACTGATAATCATCCAAGGACAACACTCATTCTAGAGAGGCAACAACGCCACCCTTGAAGCACTGAGAACTAACTGGGTCCAGATTCGGAATCATCAGTATTAAATCATTCACTTGCAACTAGCAACATTTCTCAACGAGTTCAGCTGGCACCCAATTCTCTTACAATAGGCATTTCCACGACACGGAGGCTGTGAGGGGAAGCAAGACGTCAGCCAGCCAAAGGCACCTGAATGACAAGTTATCCGACGCAGTCTGGTTACTTCTACCAGGACGACCACTCAGGGGTTTCAGGATGGGCTCCCCCGTCAAGACCTACGGCTCTAACTTTGAATATGGTCTGCAGCTAGTTTTAAATCTTGACTGGAAAGAAACACTTGGACATTGAAAATTAAAGTCCAATACCATCAGAATCCGAGCACTACTTGAGCAAACAACCCACAGTTTAGATGGAGCTGGACCTGCTGACTAACTTACCTGCTGATTAGAGGGGTTAACAATTGCTGTGAGTAAGTAGTGTCCAAGGGGATCAAATCTCACCAGACTGAAAACACAGAAGAAACGGACAGAGACACGGAGAGAGAAATTCTGTTAACTGAGGAAAGGAAATCCGTGAGAAAATTTCTAGCGATCGTTATTGAAAACTGTGGGATTTATCCAGGCATCCACCTAATTGCTAGAGACTTCCAAAACTTTCAAACCGATTAAAATAATAAAGCTCACTCCACTTGTTGCGTCCTCACATCTGCCAGAGTAAGGGAATACATTTCACAAAAATAATTTCAAGAACACCCCTGGGCTTGCATCCCAGGAAGCAGCTACATTGAGTACACAGCCGCTCGTGGCCAAGAGGCCGTCATGATGGTAAAGCAGAGGACGCTTCCACACTCTGCCGCAGGTTCGCGCCTCCCCTCGCACAGCTGCTACCCTGGCGAGAGGCGTGAGGGCTGGGGACAAGGAACAGTCCCAGTGTCGAGCGACCCACCTGAGGCTAGAAAATCAGTGAAGATCCAATGGCAATACCAAGAGGACCAAAGGGAAACAGTGCATTGACTTCAATTCAGGCGGTATGTGCACTGACACTGAAGGCTACATGTGTAAATATTAGCAGACTTGATACCTATCTACATCTCCACTTTCCATTTTGAAAAACAGAAAACCAGGGATGAGCAATTTACCCACCAAGTTACCCACCACCTGAACACCTTTTAAGGTTCAAAAAAATCAAGTCTTTATCCCAAACCAGATAGCTTTGAACCTAAAAAAGATTCTAAAGGCCTTCATCAACAAGGATGTGAAGATGAGGCCAATAAGGAACAGCTGAAATGAACAACACGCACCACTTCCTGGCTGACTGGCCAACAGCTTAGAAAGCATGAAGAGCCCCAGGGTAACACCCTGCCCTGAGCTGGGACAATACAGAGAGAACTGTCTGTCTCTTGGGGTGAGAGCACCGTTAAACGTTCTCCGCATGTTAATCCTACGCCAGACACTGCTGGTGCCCAGAGCGCTCACCGGACCCGTTCCATCTCGCTAGCTGTCTTCACCACGGCAAACGGTTCCCGGCGACTCCAGTCCCAGAAGTGGATCTCATTGGCAGTGGCAATGAGCAGGAGCTGAGCCGTGGGGTGGAAAGCCAGGGAGGCAATGGCATTGTTGCTATCTGTGAACCAGCTTTCACTGCCACCCTGTGAATGAACAAATCCCAGGCATTCTCAAGTTACAAGCTGCCCGCGAACTACGTTTACTTCAACAAAACGGTCCAGGTGGGGTAAAATGACTACTTGTAGGGCCTACTTTAAATATGTCTTCTGAAAACCAGATACAAAATCAGTGATCTGGCAATGCCACCAAATTTACTAGAAAAACACTACTGTCAATTCAGTTCTGTCATCTACAATCTATAAGCAATGAGCACTTGTTTCCACAGTCTGTGAAAACTCAAGCTTTGGTGCGTAACATGGT
The DNA here is from genome assembly GCF_963930625.1 of Muntiacus reevesi. Taxonomy (NCBI): domain Eukaryota; kingdom Metazoa; phylum Chordata; class Mammalia; order Artiodactyla; family Cervidae; genus Muntiacus; species Muntiacus reevesi. Next base: position 15,849,836 of record NC_089257.1, on the reverse strand, counting down.
ACACAACAACCCACTAGCCAGTCTCCAGGACAAGGCGGACACTGCTTGACGATCGTGATCAGAATAACAGTTCAATCCTTGATCTCAGAAAAGAGAAATCCATCCTGAAGATGTCTCAGCAGGTCCTGTTACCTTGCCAAATGGGCAGATAGTTAAACAGGGTGCACTTGAAATGGAGCACTGTGGGCTAGACTCCCTCTCAGTAAGTAAGCAATAACTACGAAGTACTCAGGTACGGTCCTGGAACACGGCCAGTCCCTCCTTCAGAGTGAAGAATGCAAGGGTAAATAAGTCTCTGCACCTAGAGTACCAAAGAAAAGGAAACACTTACGTGCAAATCCCAGATCCGAACTTCCCCATCTAAGCAGCCAGAAGCGATGAGGCCTGAGATGGTGGGATGAAAAGTGACACACCATGGTGTGCGGCGGTGTCCAATCAGAGAGTGAACACACTTCCCCGTCTTCACTTCCGTGATGTAGATGTTATGGTTTACGTGAGTGGAAGCCAAGAGAGTCCTAGGGAACCAAAGAGGAGGAAGTCAAAGTACAGCACGTGGGAGGGTTAGCAAACTATCAGCTTTGGACAACAGAGAAAATTGAAACTCATTCCCCATCCCAACAGGGAAAAAACTACACCTTGGGCTTTACTAACAACAGAAACATTCTCATCTTTTAAAGCTCCTGGCTTCTCCATTCTGCCCCCAAATGACACATAACCCCTTCAGAGAATACTTTTTCCAGCAGGGAAAATTATTATGCTATTAGTGGCCTATATCACACCGGCAAAGGACTGAGAAACTTTCCAAGTTTTGATCCTCAATGTTCACAGGTTCCTTTGCTTATTCCCATTATTTTAATGGTTAGCACTGGTCATCTATTTCCCCTCTTTCTGATAACACTGGCAAAGTTCTGTTCATTCAGTGCCTCAAAAAGTCTTTACGGATTTCACTTGGATGAAGCTCAGCAAAATACACAGAAACCAACACTACCAAAATACACAGAAACCAAGTCTCAGGTAGAGTTTAGGCAAGAACTACGTACCTGTCTGGGCTAAAAGCCAATAAAAAGGTGGAGCGTGGACTATCCGGCAGTTCTACTCTCTGAGAGATAAACAAACAAAAGTTAAAATACATTACTTATAAACTATGGTTCACTCTATCTCAAATGCACTATTCTACATAGATTAGTATTTACAGTATAAGCTGAAAAACTGGAGACAACGATCAAGCTACAAATTGAAAGAGATAAATCTAAATCGATGCTTTTGAACTGTGGTGTTGGAGAAGACTCTTGAGAGTCCCTTGGACTGCAAGGAGGTTCAACCAGTCCATCCTAAAGGAGATCAGTCCTGGGTGTTCAATGGAAGGACTGATGTTGAAGCTGAAACTCCAATCCTTTGGCCACCTGATGCGAAGAGAGCTGACTCATTGGAAAAGACCCTGATGCTGGGAAAGATTGAAGACAGGAGGAGAAGGGGACGACAGAGGATGAGATGGTTGGATGGCGTCACCAACTCGATGGACATGGGTTTGGGTGGACTCTGGGAGTTGGTGATGGACAGGGAGGCCTGGCGTGCTGCAGTTCATGGGGTCGCAAAGAGTCAGACACGACTGAGCAACTGAACTGAAATCTAAATTACCTTCAGGAAATCTAGCTCCAAAGAAAAAAGATATTTCTAGCCCATTAATGTTTCCATATTTGTAAAAACAAAAACACAACACCCCAAAACAACAAAGAAACCTAAGTTAGATATATCAATTCTGCTACACAAAATAAATTGTGTGCCAACTCTAAGTCACTAACTCATTCTAAGGCCTCATTCTGCTGTCATCCCTACAAATTCTATGTGAAAAACAACCAGGTTTCTTACCTTGCCCTCCCATTTCATACACCGGGTTTTATCTTCAACCAGCTCCTGCAGAAGTCGCTGAGCCCCAAAGGTCCGAGTGCCCCGTTCTCGCCCCCAGAGGATCCGGACAGCATTCTTCTCTGGAACAACCTTCATGGCGCTCAGCAGGCACAGTCACACCAGGCACGGGAGGGGGAGCGAGCCACAGCTCCACACACCGAAGCAGCTAAACTGAGGCCATGCAGATCCTCGGAAGGTGTCTTCATGGAAATCTAAGGTAAGACATTTAATGTCAAAGAGCATCTATTCTGCGATCAGAGCAAGTTCCCACCTCAAATACGACTCTAGTTGAGAGATGAAAGTACTAGTCTCTTCATATGTAATGACACCTTCTCAGAAAAGCCGCTTCTTCTATAACTTTTCATCCAAGAATATTTCACCCTTAAGTTCCTCTTCTATCCTCCATAGCTCAGCCTTATATCTAAAGAACAGAACCAGACTTCTCTGGTGGCCCAGTGGCTAAGATTCCAGACTTTCAGCACAAGGGACTCGGGTCTGATCCCTGGTTGGCGAACTAGATCCCATATGCCACAACTAAGACCCAGTGTAGCCAAATAAATAAACAGAATTTTAAAAAACAGAACATTGTCAAAAGGAGTTATTCTTTTTATCAGGCAACTAAGAACTTTTACTACTAACCAAAAGGTTTAAAACCCTGTCAAACAAGACAAATCACAACACAATATTTGCACTCCTTCCTCTGTGCCATGCGTCTTGCCTAACTGCTAGACCCCTCCTGATCACTTGGACAGCCTCCAAAGCAAAAGATGGGTTACTGATTTAAAAGGTATTACTTGAGGTATGGTTCTTATGTACTGGCTTCGGTTCTGTTTCCTACCTAAAAGCAAGAGTACAGAGCTACTCTGAGGTACCTTTCATTCTCTTTTTCTCATCTCCCACTCAAGTTCCAGAATAAAGGATAGAGGAAGAAAGAGAAGAAAAAATTTCATTTCCTTTTTAATCATCCACCGCAAGGCTTAACAGTATAAAACTGTCACAAAATAAACACAAATTCCACTAAAATGTCAACTAGCAGCAAAACACACACAAATATGAAAATTAAAGAAATTTGAAAATACATATATAATTGTTACTCATTGCGGCACTGTTTCTTCAACTCTGCTATGAAAAAATTCAAATAAAAAAGTTGAGAACACAGTAGAATAAATACATACTGCTCATTACTTAGACTCACGAACTGTTAATATATAGTCAAATTTGCCTCATTTGTCTCAATGGATAGATATAGAAGGGTCACTTTTAATTTTCCTGTGAACCATTTGAGCAGGCATGGAGACAGTCTAACCCTATACACCTCACTGTGCATTTCTTAAGAATGAGGACATTTAGCTTCATAGCTACAACACTATTACCACACCCATTATCATTTGTGCCTTTAATATACCAAATACTCCAAAAAGCGTCTTTAATAGTGGTTTAAAAAAAAAAAAATCCAGAACCCAATCAAGGCTCAAGAAATGAATTTGGATGATGTCTCTTCAGTCTCTTTTATTCTAGAATGGCCTCCAAGTTTTATTCTGCTTGATTCTGTTCATGGTCTGTTTGTTTACAACACAAGCTTTCTAAAAAGACCAGAACAGTTGACTTGATGACTTGTAGTTGACTGTTACATCTCAGTTATGTCTGATTCTTTCCTCACAGTGCCATTCAGCTTGCCTCTCTATCCCTAACACCTCCTGTAAACACTGACTAGATCGAGGTTGAGAGGTTTGGGAAAGAATGCTTCATAGGTGATGCTACCTACGTACGTCACAATGCAGTTCTTAGACGGCCCCACTCAGGGAGATCTGGTAAACTATGTGGTCATCTGGCAAAACATGATCACTTGGTCGAGCCTGTAGCAGCCAGAGCTCTTCATAGAAGGCATATTTCCTCCTTTACAGTAAGCAACCTGTGGCTAACATTTGGCACCCTGTGAATACCGTTCCTCCTCAACCTTTTGCTTAATAGTTTAGCAGTTACTGATGACTCCCTCACAAATTATTTCATTTGGGGGCTGGAATACGTTGATTTTTCCAATTCCATCATTATTTCTACATTACTGGCATTCTTTCGGAAAGAATTTCCCTTAATAACTGAAGTAGAGTAAATGTTTAACTTTTTCCCTTTAATTACTACTTAATATCTGCAATAGTAAAAATTGGGGACAACCCAAGTGCCCATCTAAAGGGGACAAGATGACTAACCTACAGTAAGGAAGATTCTCTGAGTACTGATAACAAAAGATCTCCAAGATACATTGTTCAGAGGGGGAAAAAGCAAGCAGCAGAACAATATATATAGCAAGGCTACCTTTTGAAAAAGAGGAGAAACTAATGGCCATTTATTAGAGACTGAAGGGACAAGGTGATCAGAGACAAAGATGGAAGCTGGACTTCTCAGTGCTTCCATTTTATGTCATTTTCATTTTTTAAATTACCTATTCAAAATTTATTCTTAAAATATTTAATGATGTGAATAAAATGTTAAATGATAAAGACAAAACACAAAATTTATATATATGCAGTGTGATCTCAATTTTGTTTTTAAAAAAACTTTAAAAATAATGATACAAAAAAATTATAAAAAAGCATTAAACCATGGTTCTCTTTGGGTGGTAGGATTATAGGTGACTTCATCATCAGAAAAGGCACTATTCATTTTTTAAATTTAAAAAGCAATAATTGCTTATTGTAAAAAGTCAAACAATAATAAACTCCTTACATTTCATGAAAGGTTGCAATCTAAAAAGTACACAGTAAGACGCATCCAAATACAGAAGGGAAAATACTTAATGCCTGTGCTGAAATGAGATTTCTCTTTGGAATATTAAAATAGAAAAAGTCGGAAGGAATCTACAGAAAGATCTAACTCTGAGTTCCTAGGTGCATATGGCAGAAGGTTCGTCAGGAGTGAGTAAGGAGCAAACTCCAGCCTATATCCTCGTCGTACAGTTCTCGTCCGCCAGCAGCACGCAAATGAGCGGATGCACACACGGACTGTGCCGACACGGTGCAGGCCAGCCTCCCGCATAAACTGACGGAAAGGAAATCATCTCCTTGGTGACTGTGACAACTCATGGTTCAAAACCAAAAGTCTGGAAGTGAAACTGCCACAAAGCTGAATAATTACTAACCAGGAGGATGGCAGAAATATAGTTCCCATCCATTTATTCAAACTGCAATTTTTCTTAGAGCCAATCGTTCTTTTACCTAATTTGGAGGTCTTCAGCAGAAATGAGTTCTGAGGGTTCCTAACGCTGCGTGCTGTGCCGAGTCGCTCAGTCGTGTCCAACTCTTTGCGACCCCATGGACCGTAGCCCGCCAGGCTCCTCTGTCCATGGGATTCTCCAGGCAAGAATACTGGAGTGGGTTGCCATGCCCTCCTCCAGGGGATCTTCCCCACCCAGGAATCGAACCCAGGTCTCCTGCACTGCAGGCAGATTTTTTACCATCTGAGCCACCAGGGAAACCCCGTGGTGTCCTATGGTGCAACATTAAAAGTACTTTGAGAGAAACGTATTTAAACCATTGATAATCTTACAATGTGGTAAAAACAGCAACGATCCAATTCCTAAAAAAAAAACAAAAAACAAAAACCTGACCTTCTGACCTCATGTAACTCAAGAGGAAGAAGAAAATATAGGTCATAGACATCGGGTGATTCAGAAAACTGTGATGCAATCTTAAGTTCGTACATGAACCAGAAGGACAAGGAAGAGCTGCTGCAAATACCAGTTATCAAGAAAGCTCAAAAACTAAAGCTCAGGATTACCGCAGAGCTTGTCTACCACTTCCCAGAGACCTAAACACACCAACGGTTCAAAGAAGAGAAGTCTGAAAAAAAAAACAAAAAGCAGAGAAGTCTGGGGGACTGCATGAAGTCAAAGGGACTAAAACACCCTCACAGTCTCTCTTTCATCGGAAGAAAAATATTTGCTCTGTTTCTTTAAAAGGATAAGGGGCCTTCTCCTGATACACTCCTAACAGCCACCTGAGAAGAGACTTTACTTTGTTCTCTATAAAGGACAGGAGCTGAATCAAACTGCAGCTGGGCGGGCCTGTGGCTGAGGAAGTCCCAGTCAAATGTGTTTTTCATTCCTCTCTTTAAAAAGGAGAAAAAAACAAGGTTCCCGACCTGTCCCTTAAACCAGATTGGGACAAAAGGTGCCAAGAACAGTCTTTGTGACACCATTTACACAGTCCCCCAAGTCAATTCTCAACCACTGAAAGCCTTGTGCACGTACAACCAGAAGGACACGATTAGGATATGTATGCAACACAAGTGCCAAGATCTGCGCCCCCGCCCCTGCCCCCAACCACTTCCCCCATAACATGACCGATCACCCTACAAAGATGGGAAGAAAACCTTGAAAGGTCTTCTCTGCTTAATTCTAGGACATAAATTATACTTAATAACCACTAATAAAAATCACCTAGAGGGGACTTCTCTGGTGGTCCAGCGGTCACGATTCTGTGCTTCCAATGCTGGGGGCGTGAGTTCGATCCCTGAGTGGGGAACTAAGATCACACATGCCACATGGCACGCCCCCCCCCCCCAAAAAAAAGTCACTAAGATTATGCACAACCCAGTGGAAACTAAAGTTAGACTTACAGGTTCCCCTTGCAATTAAAAAAAATTTTATTTATGTGTGGCTGTGCCGGGTCGCCAGTGCTGCGTGGGCTTTTCCAGTTTCGGCAATCGGGGACTACTCCCCAGTAGCAACACAGAGCCTCCCCACTGCGGGGGTTTCTCCTGCTGCAGAACACGGGCTCTAGGGAGCTCAGGCTTCAGGGGTGGCAGCTCCCGGGCTCTAGAGCACAGGCTCAGCAGCTCTGCAGCCTGTGGGATCCTCCTGGACTGGGACCTTCCTGCACTGGTGGATTCTTCACCACAAGGCCACCAGGGAAGCCCCTTCCCCTTGCAATTTGATCACCTTATTATGCTAGCAATTTCATTCCCTCTTCTAGCAATATGACTTTGGACAAATTGTCTAAGCTCTTTTGAGACTTGGCTGCCTCCTCTGTAAACAGGAATCATGCTACTGGCCTAATTCAGTTGGTGTGAGGCTCTAAGAAAAGCACGGTAGAGCATTGAGACCGTTGCCATTACTGTCGTTCTTATTACTGAATCCTCTTTGGGGTTTACCATGGTTTCCCTCACCAAACAGTGTGCCCAACTATCAATAAAACCCGAGACCTGTGATGCCATGATTCCCAAGAGAAGCAGATTGTTAAGAAACATTTCAAAGGCTGTTACCAGACAACAAATTAAAGGAAAAGTATTCATCTTTGTGGCAAAACATAATTAAATGAGATTTGGGCTACTTATACATAAAAAATGAATTTAAAAAAAAAAGATTCAGCAACTTTGAGCTGTATCTGTAAAACCTGGCCAATAATTCATACCCCAAATCCTCCTTACCAATAGCATTCCAAGGGTATGAATCAGAAAGTTATTAGGCCTGGAAGCGACTGTGAGAATGCAGGCCAATGACCTCATTTATTTGAGTAACTGCATCTCTCCCCACTTCACTGTGCCCATGTAGGCAAAGTTTAAGAGTCAAATCAGGGACTTCCCTAGTGGTCCAGTGGGTAAGATACCCAGCTCCCAATGCAGGGGACCTGGGTTCTATCCCAGGTCAGGGAACTAAATCCCACGTGCCACAACAGAGACCTGGAGACAGCCAAATAAATAAATGTTTAAAAAAAAAAAAAAAAAAGAGTCAAATCAGCCATGTGATGCCAATGTATATCCAAAAAAAAAAAAAAAAATCAGAATTCAACCCAAGGTTAACTGTTTAAAAGGAAAAAAAAAAAAATCCTTTACTCAATCTAGGATCAGGAAGGTCTCCCAACAACTGGAAAATTAACTACAAAATGTCAGACCTTTAATAGAGGCCTACAAGTGTCCAAGTACTCTTTAGAAACTCCATGTGGGTGGAAATACACAGGGTTTTTCTAAAGGGTTTTCTAAAAAACTTCAAAAACTAGCGGTTTTGTTTGCATTAATAGGACTTTCTAAAGGGCTTTTCAGGACCCTTAGGACACCACATACGATCCAAGTCCAAAATGTAAGCGCCAGAGCAGCAGCCATCTCTGCCCCTACACAGCGCCTGCCTGACTCTTGGAGTAGACTCAACCTGGGAGAGGGGCAGGAGATTTGGCGCAAAGCATCACAGATCTAGAACTGTAAAACAGGTAACAAATTCTGAAGGCAGACGTATCTGGAGACACAAACGTTTCAACTATTACTTGACTTGTGTGCAGGCTGCTAAAGGAGATCCTAGGATATACCAAACTGCTAACTGTGGCTTAAGTCTAGAGAGAGAAACTTTAGTGTTTAATCCTTTTATCCATAATTTCTAAATAAGAGACAGTGTAGTAGATTGATAATATGGGTCCTGACAGACAGCTGACTGAATCCAGCTCTGTCATTTTCTCAGTGAAAGTGTCCGACACAGTCGTGTCAAACTCTCTGTGACCCCACGGACTGCGTGTAGCTCGTCAGGCTCCTCTGTCCATGGGATTCTCCAGACAAGAATACTGGACTGGGCAGCCATTCCCTTCTCCAGGGAATCTTCCGACCCGGAGGCTGAACCTGGGTCTCCTGCACTGCAGGCAGATTCTACACCGCCGGAGCCACCAGAGAATCCCATTTTCTCCGTATAGGACAGTTTCTTGGAATAGTTACTTAACTTCCTGGTACTCCAGTTTCATCATCTGTAAAGGCAATGTATATATGATAGGATTATCACTAGCATTAACAGATTTACCAAATGAAAAGTGCTTGCTATTATATAATTCCAGTGCTTGTACCAAATAATACCTTCTTTCTATAATGAAGAACTGCAGAATGGCAATAAGAAAAATATATTTAAGGCCACAAAGTCCTATAAACAATCAGCCAGGGACTTCCCTGGCAGTCCACTGGTTAAGACTCTATGTTCCCAATGCAAGGGATGCTGATTTGATCCCTGGTTCAACCCCTGGTCAGGGAAGATCCTCAATGCTGCATGGCGCAGCCAAAAATAAATGAATAAATACATATGCAATTCTAAAAAAAAAAAAGAATCAGCCAAATTAAAGAAAATTATCCTAAGCAAATTGAGACTGTCCACCGCAAAGGTATCCAACCCATTTTGTATTAAAGATATCTCACTACTGTCACCTTTAAAAAAATAAGAAAATCTCAAGATAGTGGTTAAGATAATAACAACACTTTCATCATCTTATTCATTCCCACTGTCCTCAGCATTTTACATAAAAAGTAACTCACTTATAATCCTCAGATACACGAGACCCTAAAAGAACAAGTCTCACTGTCAGCGGTGGGTTCAGAATCCAAACCCAGGCAGTCTGGCTCCAGCGTACATGCTTCATTATTACAGAACACTCCTTACTACCTGACACAAAACCTCCTATGAGGTCTCTCCTACTTCATGGGCTAGTCTCACATATAGCAGGCCCTCCATCAATGTTTCACTGTCTTACCATATCAACTGGAAATAAGCCTACTTTGTATTTTCAATGCTCATTTCCCCAAAGGTCAAGAAATTGAAGAGTCATGCTGAGGGGAATTCCCCAGTGGTCTTGTGGTTAGACTAGACCTCACTGTCACTCCCAAGGGCACAGGTTCAAAACCCAGTTGGGGAACTAAGATCTCACAAGCTACAGTGTATAGCCAAAAAAAAAAAAAAAATGATGTTGAAGAAAAATGAAAAAAAAAATTCTCACTCCTTCCTTTATAGCAATTTATTTACATAGTTTTGGGGAGGAAGGGGGACTTTAAAACCTTCAACCAGAAATAACTCTGAATTTGATAAAGTACCAAATAAAACTACATCATGAAATTCAGTTACTATGTATTTATCCTACAAACCTACCAACTCCATCCAAGTAAGAAAAATTACCTATCAGGAAATAGAGATCGATGCCACAGTAAACTTACTTTTGCATGGCAAACAGAATAGAACATAAATCTCAAAAAAAACATAGTCAACAAAGAATGTGACTGAGCAAACTCTGTCATGTCTGTGCATATCCCTTCATCCAACATGAAATATGACATCAACACACCTGGCAGAAGGACGCGGGGAGTCTGCACGCAGAGCTCCGTACCAGCCCGTTCTCACCCACAGAGCAGAGACATATGCTAGTGACCTCCCTGCACTGCCAGTCAGGATTCTCCATATCATAGTCTACCTGCCTGTGACAGACCCTCTCCAGGGGCAATCTCCATCAGTCTCTTCTACCCTATTCCCATGCTGCCCTACCCATCAAGAAATAAGAACACATCCCTGGGCTTCCCAGGTGGCTCAGTGGTAAAGAGTCCATCTGCCAATGAAGGAGACATGGGTTCAATTCCTGGTCTGGTAAGATCCCACATGCCATGGAGCCATTAAGCCCATGTACCGCAGCTACAGAGCCGGTGCTCTAGAGCCTGGGCGCCGTGACTCCCAGTGAGGGAGTTACGTGAGCCTGAGCGCACATGCACAACTGCTGGGGCCCGAGTGCCTGGAGCCTGTGCCCGGCAACGCAAGAAGCCGCAGAAATGAGAAGCCCTCACACGGCAACTAGAGCAAAGCCCGAGCAGCAGCGAGGACCCAGTAGAGCCATAAATAAATAAATTAAAAATTAAAAAAAAAAAAAGAACACATCCCTGAACCTGGGCTGACCACGTGATTTGCTTTGACCACAGAACGTGGCAGAAGTGATGACATGCCAATTCCAGGCCTGGCAACATCCACTTTTACCCTTGGAAACCAATCACCAGGCTGCAAGGAAATTCAAGACATCACACTGGAGAGAGAGGCCATATAGAGACACCCTGGATGATAAGACACTGCTCAGAGAGAGGCCACACTGAAGACTATCAAGGTCCCAGACTAAGAGTTGCAACTCTGCTGTCCTGTCTAACCCAGCCCAGAGACCAGCTGGAAACAGACAAAGGAGTGACCCCCACAGATGTGACACAGAGCAGAAGAGCCGGCCAGAAGAGCCCTGCCCAAGCCCCTAACCCACAGGGCGGTGAGAAGCAACAAATCATCATCGTCCTAAGCCACAAATGTGGAGGTGGTGTGAGACTATGATTTATAATAAGAAATACACATGTGGTCTTTGTCCCCACCTTTGGCACAGATTTCCTAAAACCTTTGAAATTTCCTGAGTGAGAGACATCTTCTGTCATTTATAAGGAGCTTCCTTTAAACTTATAGGTTGACTTAGGGGTGGTACCCTTAGAAAAAGCCTCAGGATGGGGCTGGTCGCCAGAAAAACCAAGTGATTAGGGGGAAAAGAAAGGGAATAGGAGTTATATTATATGGGCCAGGATATCAAGCACTCTAAAAACTATTGAACAAGATTTGATTACCTTACAGATTGGTGAACACATTTACATACCAGGAGGGTGATATACCCCAGTTCTATGAGGACAGAAGCTCCTACGTTTCAGACCCTTCCAGATCTGGCTCTTTGTACCTCTTCATCTGGTTGTTCATCTGAATCCTTTACAACAAACTGTTAAGTGTAAGCTTGAGTTCTGTGAATCACTCCATCAAATTAGTCCAACTCAAAGTGAGGGTTACCTCCCACCTATAAACCATCCACCAGAAGCACAGGTGACAACCTGGACCTGCAATCAGCTCAGGTGGTACAGTTCTGTGGGACTGAGCCCTTAAACTTGTGGGATCAGATGCTATCTCCAGGTAGAAGGTGTCAGGACTGGTTAAATCTGTAGAACACCCAGTCAGTGGCTGCTGAGATTTGGAGAAATGCTTGCCAGTTTTGGAAAAAACACCCCCACTGAAGTGGTTTTTCCATAGCAACAGGTAACTAAAACACTACTACCTACCTAATATCCAGTGCACCTAATTCCTTGTTAGGGCTCTTTCTTCCTCACTAGACTACAAGCTCTGGGACATGTCTATCCTGGTCCAGTACTCAGCCCAGCGCCTAGTGCAGAAGAGAATGAATATGTGTGTATATTTATATCCAGCTATGAGGGAAGCCCAAAGCAAACTCTAAACTCATAAAGAGCAACACTTAGGTGGAAAAAAATGGCCACTTACAGGTGGTGCTGATGGTTCAAGGTCATCAATTCAATTTCCACAAGTCAAATATCTCCAAAACGAGAAAACTTTATACCATTAACTAATCTCAGCCAGTCATTTTATCATGCACATGTCATGAATCAGGAGATGGCCAGGCAACAGAGTATGCACAGGTCAAATCTATCCCCACCACTCCTAACTGGGGGGAATGAGGGTGGGACTTAAACCTAAAAACTATATACCCCAGAGAGGACAGGAGTCTTCTATAATTTTTAGTCATGTAACAATGCTTCTTTACACTCACATTTGAAACATGGCACATTCATAACAAAATACAGAAGCAGGATTTTCTGAGAGCAGGGTTGGGAACATGGGCTATTGTATATTCCTAGCTTAAGAGTGCTGAATATAAAAGTAATGTGATTTAATGGATAAAGATAAGACTAAGAGGTAAGAAGCTTCAATGACTGAGTTCTACCACTGAGGTGTTACATAATCTTGGACAAATCACACTCTACATATAAAATGTAATAACACCCTGAAAGTTATAACACCCTCTCTTCCCACCTTAAGGAATAATATCTCTGGAATATCTCAGGAGTTACAAAAAGCTCAAGGCAAGATTACAACTTTTCAAAGTAAAAGTCAAGTTAGGAACCAACAATAACCAGAATACACAATAACAGGACTTTGCACAAAGAAGTCTGGCGCATGCAGCTCCACAAGTGCGAAGGAAACTACACTGGCTATGAAGTAGAATCAGAGAGTACCTACCTGTAATTAATCACCTCACATACTAAAAGCAACTAATTTGATGGAATCAAGACCTATATAATCAAAATTACACAAAGTCACTTTATAAGCAGCCAAAGACCAGAAATATTAGTAAAATGCTAATAGAGGACTTCTCTGGTGGTTCAGTGGTTAAGAATTCACCTTGCAACGCAGAGGACATGGGTCCAATCCACTGTCAGAGAATTAAGATCCCACATGTCAAGGAGCAACTAAGCCCGCCTCCTCAACTAGAGAGTCGGCCCACCGCGATGAAAGATCATGCATGACGCAACAAAGATTCCGCTTGCTGCAACCAAGACCCAACACAGCCAAATAAACTAAATAATTTTTTTAAATGACCTGCACCTGTAATGCAGACATGCACAGCATTTATGTTCAGAATAACAAACACTCTAAAATACAATCAGTCTGCTTCTAGAAAGTGAGGCTAAGAGGTTATAATGAATCAAATACCTGTACAAAGGTTGTCAGCCCAAATTTACCAAGAGATAAGCAAGCAATGTGACCTCTTTTTCTTATATCCACACCCCTCAACAAGCTTTTTAAATACATAAACTCAGTGTAAGGCAGACCGCTAAGGGTAAAGCACAAATAAGCTGACAAGTTTCAAAATGCTTTGAAGATACGAAACTAAATAAATTCGAGTGATTTTTTATCATAATAAAGGGGAGGGAGAAAACAGCAGCTTTTCTGCTACAGATTTTGCTGACTAGAGCTTCCAAAAGTAACTCACAAGGATGTAACCTAACGACTGCAACACAGGAAAGTATGCTCAAAAACAAAATATGATCAAAACTGGAAACAGAGAGCTGTAAGACCCAAATTTGAGACTGACAATCTTCCTTATTCTCACCTCAGAAGAATGAAAAGAAAAGAAGTTTTTACCTGCAAACTCTTCTGGGGCAAAGAGTGAGCTGAAACCATAAGAACGCCTTCAGGTTCTTGGAAGAACACAAGGAAGAACTCAAAAGAAATCACTGAACCAAGAAGAAACTGAAGCTCAATGTTTGAGTTGCAAGCTATCAACAGGACCAGGAAGGCTACTGCTAAGTGCACAAAAATGGCAAGAGACTTCCTACTAGCAAGCAAAAGAGAAAGAAAGAAAAAAGAGTAGCTTTTGAGGGAAGAAATTTCACAGAGACAAAAACAGCTTAACCCCAGAATTGAGAACGGACCCCAGCTGCTTCAGGCACGCAGGCCTAACGGCTTTGGCAACAACATACCTCTCATCCACAAACAACATTACAAGGCTGAAGTGGAAGCGCTTTCAAGTCACAAAGGATCACGTCTTTCTGTTTTCTGCATAGTCTGCGGGGACACGAGCGTCCAGCTCTCCTCTCTCAGGTACCTCACTGCCCCTCATCGCTCCTGGACACCCCTGTAGCCACAGCGACAGCACTGTAAAAAAGCTTTGCGGACACTACCTCAGGTGTCCTCACGAGCCCGCACAGATAGGATTACTCCCCAGGCAAATAAGAAAATTTAAACCTGGAAGAGACTAAGAAATTCATCTAGGTTTGCAAGCTGAGTCAGTAGGCAAAGCAGGATTTGAATTCAGGCTTTCCCTCCAGACAATATCAGAGCTTGACTCCCAGTCCCTGGCTCAGCAGATACTGTGTTCAGTGTTCTCCAGAGTTAGAGTCAGCCCAGGTCAGGTTCTTGGCTGACTAGAATAGGGGAAGGAAAAATTTCCCTCAAGGCTTCAGGAAAAGGAGAAGTCAAATTATTAAACGCAGAGCTCTTATGCTAAAAGGTCCAGATGCCCTTCTACCTCGCCAATAACATTCCTCAGCCAATCAAAATAAGGCACTGGATTTTAAGAAACTGGTTGTTTTAAGCTCTGACTGGAAGTTGGATTGCATTTCCCCAACTTTCCAAACAAAAAACACTTAAGGGGGACAAGAAAAATGCAAAAGCAATTACAGCCAGCAAGTGTTTACTGGATATCTACGCCCTCAGCACTATTCTAGGCACTGAGGATACTAGAGCCAACGAGAACATTCCTGCCCTCAAGGAGCTTATGAGATTATTTATGCAATAAAAGAGTGACAGTTTCAAGTACTGATAAATGCTAGGAAGAATATATAAAAAGTAATGTTGTCTAGAGGGGACAGATTACAGGGAGGAAGTCAAGAATTCAGAATCATTTCTATTTTTCGATTACCATGAGCCTGAGAAAATATGAATAAGGAGAAACGTTAAAATACTTTCATTCAAATTAATACTACAATATAATCCAACATCACTTCCTATTTTTAAATGACTACATATATAAGACTGAATTTGAAATAGCCTTCAAAGGCCACATCCTTCCCTCAAAAGTCACAGCAAGCTTTACGCATATGGCAGTAAGACCCCAGTGCTGATCACCCGCTGACCGGCACGGACGCGCGGCAGAACGTAACACGCATTTAAGACGACGCTTTTACGGAGCACTCACTGCGTGTCCCAGCGTACCTGACGCGGCCAACCAGGCCCTTTCCTGCACATGACCTCATTTACTGCTCAGGGACACCATGAAGACATGCACCATCGTTATCCCCATTTACAAGGCACGAGACTGAGGCTCAGAAAGGTTAAACGGTCTGCCCACCTGCAGGGGAGACTCAAATTCCATCAGATGCCAAAGTAGATGCGCTCACCATTATGCTATACTGCTTCTACAGAACCAGCACTAAGCCTCAGATACAGAAAAAAAAAACCTTTTTCATGCGCTCACACCTATGTCACAGAGAGCTAATTCAGGAGACAGAAAAGGAATAAATCTGAACGACTCCAAGTCAGGACACAGTGCTACAACCGTAATCCCACAAGATCCACAACTTAACCTCCTATCTATAACGGAGCTAACCTCACCAGCGCTAACCACGACTTGCCCCTGGTAGGCTGTGTTCATTATTACTTGTGATATATACGCAGATCAGCCGTTGAAAGAGACAAGGAAAACGACAGTGCTATGATTATTACTGCCTTGACGCTAAAGCAAAACACCAGAAATCGATGTAAGTAAATTATGTGCACCAAGAATGCAGGGTTTGAGGGACCCCCCCCCCCCACGGTGGTCCAGTGGCTGAGACTCTGTGCTCTCAATGCAGGGGGCCACGGTTTGATTCCTGGTCAGGGAACTAGACCCCACATGCTGCAACTGAAGAGTCTGCACGCCACAACTAAAGGTTTCACACCCCACAAGGAAGACTGGAGATCCCATGTGCCGCAACTAAGAGCTGGTGCAGCCAGGATTTAAAAAAAAAAAGAGAAATGTAGGGGTCAGGAATCATGTAGCGAGTTGTTTTACCTCTAATTTTTTTCCTTTAAAAAAAATTTATTAAAGCAATACATACCATATGACCCAGCAGTTGCACTCTTGGGCATTTATCCAGAGAACATACATTCACACAAAAAAACTGCACATAAATGTTCACAGCAGCTTTATCTATAACAGTCAAGAACTGGGGAAAAACTCAGAAGTTCTTCAATGGGCAAGTCACTAAACAAAATTAAAGCATATCCAAACTTGGGAATACTACCCAGCAATTAAAAAGAAAGATACTATTGACACATGCAACTTGGATGACACTCCAAGGAATTACATTGCCCCGACCAAAAAAAAAAAACAATCCAAAAGGCTACATTCTGGGAATTCCCTGGCGGTCCAATGGTTAGCACTCAGTACTTTTCACTGCCTGGGCCACGTTCAATTCCTGGTCTAGAAACTGAGATCCCACAACGGATGGAGCGGCCCCCCCCAACAAAAAAATTTTAATTAAAAAAAAAGGTTACATAGTATATGATTCTACTTACGTGACGTTCTTGAAATGACAAAGGAAGATTTGTGGGATTAGAGAGCTGGGGGAGCGAGACACTGGCCGTCTTCCCCAGAAGATATGTTCTCTAGACTCTGCACAAAGCCTTTCCTGCAGCTTTATCCACTGCACTGTCACCTCACGGTGAGAGGGCGTCAGGAAAGGCCCTGCGGGAGGGGGATGTCTGGTGTCCTGACTGTGTCCGTGCGGCACCCAGGCCGTGACAGCGTGCTGAAGTTTCTAAGATGCCACCGCCGCCACGGGGGAAACTGGGTACAGGCCACACAGGACTGATCTCACTGGCATTTCTCAAGGCTGCATGGAAACCTGTGATTATCTGTAAACAAAGTCTCATCAGAAAAAAAAGGGAGGGGGGAAGGTAACACATGCCTCTTGCAACAAGTAAAACAACAGTCTGTGGTCCACAGCTTTTGTTTTCTGTATCAAAATGGGATCACAGGTACTATACATGAACCTAAAGCCTACCTTCTTCACCTGTCACACAAGCACTCCCCTGGCAGGCCAGTGGCCGGGACTCTGTGTTTCCACTGTAGGGGGTGTGGATTCAACCCCTGATTGAGGAAGTAACATCCTACATGCCACATGGCCAATTTTCTTTCTTTTTTTTTTAATCACTATATCATAGAGAGCTGCGGGGAGAAAAAGAAATCTTTAAGTGCCAAGCAGGATGGCAGGTATAGAATGTTTTCTGACTGGGGCAAATTGGACAAGTGTTTCTAATGCTCGCGTGCCATCGCTGAGTCAGGTGCCTTCAGGGAGAGCACAAGACAGAAGTGGCGTTCTAAAGAGAGCTGCAGAAATGCAAGGTCTGCGGCAGCTCTTCCAGGATCCTGCCCCCTTCTCTGCTTCCTCCAAGTAACTATCCTTATGGGCCCACAGAGGAAGAAATGCTAAATGATTTCTTTTGAGCAAAAACTTGCAACAGCAGATAATTCTCCCACATACCGAAGCCACAGCAAACCAACTTCCCTGAAAATATAGTCCCCCTTCAGGCAGCAGTACAAAATATCTTGTTGATAACAGTGAAGACTACCACTATTAAGTGCTTCACGTTTTATGTACTTCATCTCTAGAGCCCCTTGCTACCCCTTTGCCATTTTACAGACCAAAATCTGGCTTAATGTGAAATTACTCACCCATGATCAAACGCCAGTACGTGGTGAAGATGGCATTCAAAGCTAAAGGTGTTTTTTCCACTTTATCAGATGCTTTTCCATTTAGCATGACTGGGGGGACTATATATGTGCCAGGACCTATTATAGGTGACAGTGACAGAGAGATGAAAAACCCAACAAATACAACACAGAAAAAGGTCTCCAACATCAGAGTTTTCTGAAGGCAGCTGCAGTATACTGGAACTGTAACTACCATACTGAAACATGGCAAGTGTTATACAAAGTGCTGTGGGTTTGAAAAATCCAACCATCAGCCCCAAAGCAAGACACTCTCTCACATTAGCTTCCTTACAACTGTTCTTAGTTTCAGTTCCATTCGGATATTCTACAAGTCACACGTTTCTCTCTGTGATCCTTGGCAAAAGGTGTGCAGTGGCCTTCTGCACAAAACACTGCCCCAGACATGCTCAGTGTGAACGGAAGCTTGCCAGCTCAAAGTAGCAGAAAGTTCCCTAATGCTGTATGTAATGCTTTGAAATTTTGGCAATGAAAAGAAATGGATGTTTTTAGTCAAATCATGGATGTGCAGAGTTAAATGTGACTTAGACATCACTTTGAATACAGAGTCCTAAAAAGGTATAAACCCACTTGCCCATTTTTATAAGACTCACAAGGGCTGCTCTCAGACAAAAAGCCCAGGTCTCTCAACTCATCGTATGGCGTTTCTTTCCACCCTTTCTTCTTTATGGCCAATGAAAACAAACTTAGTGATGTTCAAGTTTTTCTCATTTCATCAATGATAGATGCATTCATGAACCACGTGCAGTTTAAAGACAAGCTTTGTCACAAACAGGAATGCTAGGCACCCATGGGATACACACACACAGGGAAAGGAGACCCTTTACTTCCACCCTGTCTACCCTTGATATGGAAGGAGCTCTTCAGGCATTTGGGAGGCAGATGTTAATACACTAAAAAATTGCCATCATCCACATATGTCATCATTAGCAATAGCTAGTACTGGAGGGATATCTATTGATACTATGAGCCATTTACTCAAGAGTATTTACATCCTATTCCTTATCCTTACTTAGATATATATCCTTATCCACTCTTGAAAAAGGTGTTACATTTTCATGTATATTGGTGCACACCAGGTTTAAAGAAGAATCCCCAAACCCCACAGCTGCCCAGGGGCCGGGCTAGAATTTAAACTCTATAGAGTCCATGCTCTTTTCCCACCCCATGCTCCCTAGGAAGAGAATATCTGCCCTGTCTGTACATGTGGCTGTGACATCAAGTCGCCTCAAACTTTGACATTATTTCTTGAGTGGCAATTATGTAATTTAACCATCTTTTCAATCTTCAGGTTGTCTTAACTAATTTTCTTTCATGATTCCTTGGTGGTCTTCCACGTTTTCCTTTTTTTTTTAAGAAGCAAAATCCTTTGTCCAAATGACCTTAGGTGAAAACACTAAAATATAAAACAGATCAAACCAAGTATAAAATATAAAACATAAAATATAAAAATACCATATGAAACGCCAACCTGCTCCAGTATTTTTTTTTTTTTTTAGTTCTACCACTTTATTGCTACCAACCCAACTCCCTCCACTCTCATGCACACGTGCTCAGTCATGTAACCCCATGGACTGCAGCCCGCCAGGCTCCTCTGTCCATGGACTTTTCCGGGCAAGAATACTGGAGTGGGTTGCCATTTCCTTCTCCATCCAGTATTCTTAACTCGGAAATTCCATGGACAGAGGAGCCTGGCAGGCTTCAGTCCGTGGGGTCCCAAAGAGTCAGACATGACTGGGCACACACATACACACACACACACACTCATATGAGAACCAATGGACCTCACCACACGATTTTCATGAGAGCCCTGAGATCCCTCATGAGGCATCACTGCTTCTTATCCTTTACAACAGAGATGTTGCCATCCACCTTATAGGTTTCTTACAACAACTGGTGAAAGAACAAATATAAACTTCCCAGAATATGTAAATATTCAAAAGTTGGCTCCCCTCTCTTCTATCCTGCAGAGGTAATAGTTGCTGCCAATTCAAGAAAGCTCAGTTTGATGGTATTTTCAGTAGCAGAGACATAAACGAGTAAATGCCCCCGTAGCTCAACTAAAATAAACAGCCGAGCAAACCCTTCATTAAGGAGACCACTGGTCACGCTCCTCCCAGCCGAGTTTCCAATGACCCACGGATCTCAGAGCACACCTTTCCCAGCAGACCTGAGATACCTCATGAGGCACCATAATGCAGACCAAAAGTGTCACACGAATGTGTTAGTGTTGTTCTAAGCACCTTAAATTTGGCACTTCCTGAGCTGAGCATATAAACTGGCAACTTAATACTGCACTTAATGAGTAATTTTATGCTTATGTTCTACAACAGAATCTAATGTTCATTTTGCCCATCTTCTGGCTTCTATTCCTCCAAGCACTATAAACCAAAAATGTGCTGATCTCATGTGCACCTTCACCCAGGCAACAGTAACCTGGCCCTTCCTAAACTCATCACTAAGAATCTGCCACCTTGTGGATGAACCCATTTGCAGGGCAGGAGTAGAGACAAAGAGGTAGAGAAAGGACTTGCGGACAAGGTGGGGCAGGGATGGACTGAGAGAAAGTTGCAGGAACCACATGGGTTATAATGTGTCAAACAGCCAGCTAGTGGGGATTACATATGTTACAATGTGTCAGACAGACAGCTAGTGGGGGGTTGCTACACAACAGAGAGCTCAGCCCTGCGCCCTGCGGTGACCTGGAGAGGTGGGATGGGGGGTGGGAGGGCGGCTCCGGAGGGAGGTGATATATGGGTATACTCACGGCTGGTTCACGCTGCTGTTCACAGAAACCAACACAGCATTGTAAAGCAATTATCCTCCAATTAAAAATACATTTTAAAAAAGAATCTATTATCTTAGCCTGCTACTGAAAATGTGCTCCCTTTTCTGTAAATGTAACAGGAGACTGTCCATTTTCGCAGGAAATAGGTTCTCACTCCCAATCTAAACCCAACCAACAACAATTCTCAAATCACCAACCTTATGGAAACTGCAGGTGTTGGCTTTGATCCCTACAGCTTAGGAAGAATCACAATAATAATACATCATACCGTCATGAAAAGACTCGTTTATAATAAAGAACACACCCCTAAGCATTCAACATGGGAGCCAAGAAGGTTCAGAATGCTCATCTTCTATTTCACCAGGAGACCTTGAGCAATTCACCTACTCTGTAATGATGATTTCTTCATAAGGATGAAAATATACTCATTAAAATGCCAGCAACACTGCTTGATTAACCATCACACTACTATTTCCTGGGATTAAGAGGGACCTCAGCAAGTCATCTTTGTCATTTCCCTCATTTCTTAACAAGCCCACACCGACATCACCCTAGAAAGATCTTTAGGAAGTCTTTGGGAAAGATATTTCACAACCTTCCTTGGTTAACATTTAAGTATCTTGTAGTCAGGAAGTTCTTTCTAATTTGTAACCTATACCCCTTCTGTTGCAATTAAAACACATCTCCTCTTGTCTTGTCCACTATGGAAAAAGAACATCTGCTTACCACCACCTGAACAACATCCCTTCAAGAGATTATAAAACATAGGAAGCCTATTTCAAATGATTTCATGTAAATGCAACATGGCTTTAAATGGGTCACCTAGACAAAGGACATAATTAAGAGCCTTAAACTACCAGTTCCACACTGACTTGCTCTGAAGATGATAGGAAGTTAAAACCACGCAGATGCTGTACCTCAATTATGCCATCAGTAAAATGCAAAGAATAAAACCAGTAAACGAGAACTCAGTTCCTGAAAAAGTTATACATACAGGAAAGAGAGTCTCAATCCCAATCTAAGCCAACAACTCACAAATCACACACTCTCTACAGAAACCGCAGGTGTTGGCTTTGATCTGTACATTTCAGAAAGAATCATTAACAATTACATTAGCATAGGACTCTGCAATTCCACTCCTAGGTACAACCCAAAACAGCTGAGAACTAGCACACACACTCTGATGTTTACAGTAGCACAACATAATATCCCAAGGGGGAGCCAGCCCAAAGGTTTGTTAACAGATGAATGGGTCAACAAGTCATGGTGTGTGTGTGTGTGTGTGTGTGTATACACCAAAGGTTACATATTGGACGATTCCACTTACATGAACTGTTTAGAATATATCAATCCACAGAGACAGAATGCAGACTGCTGCATTTCAGGGGGAGGAAAAATTTCTAAAAACTGCTCAATTGGGAAGAGGATTTACTTTGGAATGATGGAAATGTTTTGAAACTAGACAGAGGTAGCGGTTGCACAATATTATGCAAATGCCACTGAACTGTTCACTTTAAAATGGTTAATTATGTGTTATGTGAATTTTACCTCAATAAATTATTTTTAAAGAAAAAAAAAAAAAAAAAAAACTGCTAGGAGAACTAATGGGCCCAATTACCATAAAATCCTTAGCCTTTCCCAGGAGAGTCATCATACAAAATTCTACGTAGAATAGTAGCCAAAATGTTTAATATTACCTCAATATACCCAATTAGACTTTGAGTAAAGAGTGTGTAAAAGGCAAACAAAATAGAAACTGAAATAAAGTCTACAGTCATAATTACACAGTATCCTACATAGAAAGAAGAGTCAATAAACAGGTGAATGAATAAAGAGAAGTAAAATAAATAACCAAGCATATCAGCTAATTAGCTATGGAATGAGCTTTAAGAACCAATACTGAAGTAAAAAAGACCCACTAGTTAGGGAGTAAGACAGAAAGGCTAATGATAGCAAAGCTGAAAAGTACCTAAGCCTTAAACTCTGAGGCCACATATAAAGACTATGAGAATCTTTATCTCATCATTGTGAATATCCTCATTCCCTCTCCCCTTTCTGCTTTAATACAACTTTTCTGCAAGACACCAAGGTTAAGGCAGCCAAGGACACCAAAATGAAATGGTATGGTTCCTACGTTCCCAAGCCTTCTAATATTACTTCTTCTTCTTAAAGTCTTACTTAAAAAAAAAAAAAAATTATTTATCTGACTGCATCAGGTCTTAGATGTGGCATGAGGGACCTAGTTCCCTGACCAGGGATCAAACCCAGGCCCCCTGCATTGGGAGCCCAGAGTCTTAACCACTAGGCCACCAGGGAAGTCCCACAGTCTTACTTCTTATGGGAAGACAGACATGCTAATCATCAAAACACACCAACCATCTCCACTTCCTCCCTTTTCACTTCTTCAACGCTGTTCTTGCTATGATCATCAGTGATCTCTGTTTTGCTAAATCAAACAAAATACAGGGAGTCACTTCCTCTTTGAAACATGCTCCTCTCTCAGTTTCTGAGATTTTCTCCAAAATTCCTTGGAGCTTGGTCCTGAGCGACCTTCTAATCCTAGTCTTGGACACCTTTCGTCTGGGTAAACGCATCCATTTTCCTTGGCTGTAAATACTACCTATGTACCACAGGCATCCAGATTTATTTCCAGCACCACTTCTGAGCATGAGCTCAGTAACAGCTTACCTGATGCCTCCATTTGTATTATTTCACAGATAACCCACACTCAGCACGACTGAAATTGAGGCCTTCCCAACGTGAGCTGGAATCTACTCCTCCTCCAATGCTTCCATCTCAGAACTAGCAATTTAATCTACTAGATACTCACACCAGAAATCTGGGAATCATACCTGACACCTCTCCCTTCCCACACAGCCAATCCATCATTAAGTCTTCCTGTTCTCATTCTAAAATATCTACTGTATCTTTCTACCTTCCTCCATCTGCTATGCCTACTGCCTAACCCAAACCATCATCATCTTTTGCTGGACCACTGTGTGTGCATGCGTGCTAAGTTGCTTCAGTTGCTTCCAACTCTGCGACCCCATGGACTATACCCTGCCAGGCTCCTCTGTCTATGAGATTCTCCAGGCAAGAATACTGGAGTGGATTGGCAAGCCCTCCTCCAGGGGATCTTCCCAACCAGAGATCTAACCGGCGTCTCAGGTGTGTCCTGCATTGGCAGGTGGGTTCTTTACCACTGGGAAGAACTACCACTAGTTCTTTACCACTAGCACCACATGGGAAGCCCCTGGACCACTATAAACCACCCTAACTTCTATACGTGCCCCAACTTCCTCTTCTTCCAGATTTTCCACAATTTCCAATTTTTTCCCTCAAAGATTTCCAAAAATTTCCACAACATAACCAGGATAATTTTTAAAAAATCATATGTTAGGTCACAACACTCATTCTTAAAACCTTCAAAGGCTTCCAATTATACTGGGGGAAATACAGAATCCTTGACACAGTCCTGCCTCAGTCTCTCTCTCCTCCCTCTGCCCCCATCCTCCCTCCTGCTCACTGTATTCAAACCACACCAGGCGTCTTCAGGGTTCTCAAATGTGCCAAGCTCTTTCCCACCCCAAGGCTTTCACACATGCTATTCCTTTCAGTTCCCCTTTTGTCCTTCTCACGTCTGCCCAAACCTCACTTCTGCATAGAAATCTCCCCTGAAGCTCCAATACAATTCATGCCCCCCCCCCCACTAAAATCCTTTTTACTTTTCCATCATAAAACTTTGCACACTATCTAATTATATACTTGCGTATTTTTGTTTACTGTCTCTCTCTCCCTCTGGATCACTCTCTCCATAAGGGCATAAACAATATGATCCCCACCCCCCCTACTGTAGTCCTGGTATAGTAGCAGTAATTTAGAGAGTTTAGAATTGTTTAATGTAGTTCAGAATCAGTATAATTTAGGGATTAGGAGCAGGGAGGCCAGGCTGCTTGGATTCAAATCCTGGTTCTGCCACTTACAAGCTCCAGGACCTTGAGCAAACTGCTTAACCTCTCTGTGCCACCATTTCCGCATCTGTAAAATGGGGAGAACCAAAGTCCCTACACCATGAGGCTGCTCTAAGGATGGAAAGAATCAGTGATGAAAACACTGAGAACAGCCCCTGGCGCAGAACACGTCAGTCAACACTGGTCCTGATCGGCTCTTACTAGAGCATCCTCACCACCTACCACAGAGGCATTCCACAGACACTCACTGGATGCATGACTGGGAAAAAAGGCTTTACCATAATCTTTAAATAGGCTTTTGTAAATGATAAAGCAGGAATATTATAGAGATTTGGAGATAAAAACACAAACAGTTAATGCAAAGAGTGAAGCAACCCACAGTTTATAATGGCATAAAGGGATAAGAGTAATAAAAAAAACTAACTCAACAGGATGCTCAGTCTTCATAGCTAAGCAAAAAAAAAAAACAGTTCACTTTTCCAGAAGTTTACCCAAGGAGACTTGGTAGCTTTGACTTTTCCATAAAGTATCACCCTCTTCCACAACTTTAATCATTTTCTTCAAGATCCTTCAAGCACTAACCGCAGTCTAAATAGATGGTAAAATTCATCTAACTTTAGCAGATACTAATATTAGTAGAAATATTAGATACTAATATTGTCTACCTGTTTTGCAAAGAAGTGTTTTTCTGTTCCTAAAATAGCTCTGGACTGTTTTGCTACATATATTACAAAACCCTCCAAGCTTTGCCATCTACCTTGTATCTGGAATCCTTTCAGACACTGTTGCTTTGGAGGTTTCCTCCTTTGCAGCAAAGGTTCCTCCTCTGACTCTAAGTTACTCGGAAGGACACTGAGGGGAAGGAGGGGCAATTACGTGCTTGCCCCTTATTCCTACTTCTTATTCAAGCTTTCTCAAGAGACCCTAAACTTCAATCTCCACATCACTATTATCTGTTCTGCTCTTGAAAAGCATATAATCTTTAGCTTGCTATAATAATATTGAAAACAAAAAGAAAAAAAATAACATTGAAAACAATTTGACAGCTGGAGTATATAGTGCAATGTGCTATTCTAAATGCTTTACATATGTCGACTCATTTAATTCTCACAACAACCGTCTGGTATTCTACAGATGAGAAGAGGCACAGAGAGGTTAAATAACTTGCCCGAGTCACAGAGCTAGTAAGTACTGGCACTGTGATTTGGACCCAGACTGCCTGCCTTCAGAGTCAGGACCATTATGCTATTATTTCAAGAGTTTGGCAAGACATGTTTTTCTGCCTTGTTTTCACAGGTCAGCTAGATTGAAATACTCTGATTCTCTCCCCCAAATCAAGAACACATACGAATCCTCTCCAACTCGGCAAAATTTCAGATGTTTCATTATATCACTGGCATATATACCTAAAGCAACATAATTTTGGTTCATGGGAGAATGTATGTTCTATCCTGGGAAGTAGAAATAAACAAACAATGAAATCATGAACTGTGAAATTTGCCTGAGTTAATTCTGCAGACATAAATATGATTCCAGTGAGTAGCTGAAAAAAATGTTTGCAAAATGCTTTTAATTTCTTGAAGGAAAAGTACCAAAGAAGATTGTGTTATTATTAACACATACACTCAACAGCAGGCTACATTTTCCTTCTCCTAATTTCACAATTCCCCTCAGTCTCTCCCTTTGCGAGCATGCCAAGTCGCTTCAGTCATGTCCAACACTTATGCGACCCCATAGATTGTAGCCCACCAGGCTCCTCTGTGCCTGGGATTCTCCAGGCAAGAATACTGGAGTGGGTTGCCATATCCTCCTCCAGGGGATCTTCCTGACCCAGGGACGGAACCTGAGCCTCCTGCTGCTCCCGAATTACAGGCGGATTCTCTACTCCTGCGTTATCAGGGAAACCCCAAGTCTCTCCCTTTACATAAAGCTAAATACTTCCGTTTATTCCCTGCTATGAACATATGAGGACTCGTACGCAGTTTTCAAATTCACTGAACTCAACTTCCAAAGAATAGCTTTTTCAGGGAAAAAACTAATAAATGGAAACTATAAGAAGTAAAAATTAAATTCGTTAGTCAGGCATGCAGGATATTTATTAAGTCACGGTTATCCTTTACTAAGCCAAATCCAGTGTCATCATACATTAAGTAACAGACAAACATTACATACAGCAATCTTAGATGAAGACTTCCATTGTAATGGCAACAGAACTTTAAATCACTGAATCATGGTATATTGTGATTGCAACTTTTTAGGAGACTTAGTGTCAACTCCCACAAATGCCCAGTGCATTCCTCATGCCTTCATCTCTCTCTCTCTCTCTCTCTCTCTCTCAGCCCTTCTCTGTTTCCTTAACAGCACAGCCTAAATTTAAATCTATCAGATACCTGGTCAATTCTGCTCCCCACTTGAATTAATTCCATCAAGTCAGGAACACTCATATCTTACTTTTGTACCCCAGCATCTAATGAACCTTCCATAATTATTTGTTAGATGAACAAAATCTGAAAAGGTAAGGGTTGAAACATATAGTTACAATCAAGAAAGAGTTCCAAAAGGTCTGACTGGAGTATTTCATAACTCAGGACAAAAATATAGTACCACAACAATGCTCAGTGAAGAAAGGAGAAAGTTTAGGTGAAGAAGTGAAGATCATCAACCCTAAGAGCAAAGGAAGAGACAGAGAACAAAAGCTAGAAAAGACTTCTCCACAAACAAGCCAGGACTAACTAGAATAGAGGGATAACAGGCAGCACCTAAAGCCTCTTTCCCTAGCACGTCCAAGGACACACTCCTTGACACCAACACGCTAGTGAGCTTCTCCAGGGCACTGAACGTTCGTCACTTCTATTTTCCGCGACTGTCAGACACAATGCTGCCTTCAAAGAAGCAAATGGACCAAGAACCCAGATGACATCAATTCATTGTTGCTGCAAGATAACATAGAAGAGCACCTTATCTTTTCAAAGCAGCTGCGGGTATTTTCTTTTTCTCAACAGAAGTCATTACAATAACAGCATTATCTTTCCCCTTCTTTACACACAAAAGTGCTCTAAGCCTTGAATTTGAACTCTACCTCTGCTACTTAAGTGCTGTGTGATCTTGGACAAATTATTCACTTCTCTGTGATCTGAGTATCCATGGGGAAAAATGATATGCACCTTAAAGAACTGTTCTGAGCATTAAGTGAGATTAACACTTGCAGAGAACACGACACAGTAAATTTAGCTTAATAAAGGAGAGCAACCTTCCCTATGGCCTCCTTCAATAGTTCCTACAAGGTTTCTCCGCTAGTAAGATGGTAAACCTAGGACTTAAACCCAGGCCGCCTGATTCCTTAATCTGTTTTCTTCCAGCCACATCGCTTTGGCAGAATGCCGCATACTACTGACACATAAATAAATTGACAATAACTGATCACAAAATTTTTATCTATCAGTAACTAAATTTAGCTTTGAGAAAAAGGGACCAAAAAAAAAAAAAAAAACCCTGATCTAATTAACTTGGGGGGAGGAGGGGTTTGAAAATATAAAACATAAATTATATCCCCAAGCCGCAGCAGAGGAGGTACCACAGCACTTCCGTACAAACAGAAAAATATGACAAGAAACAGACAGTTCTCTCTGGGTTTATGAGGAACAATTGGAGAAAGAAACGAGCATGGCTATGATTAAAGGAACTTAAAAAAACCTTAGGTTCTTTTTTTTTTTTTGGTAAACCAAACCACTGGGCAAAAAGATTTGCATCCCATTCCAAAATATCTCGATCAGGGCTGAGAAGTCTCTTTAAAAAAAGAGACCGCAGTGTGCTAACAACAAACTTTTTCTTCCAAGTCTTTTAAGAGGTCGGTAAATGGGAAGAGTGAAGATAAACCACCAATGTAAATTGTCAACATTCATGAAGATCCTTGAAGACCATAAATGTTTGTTTGGGATTCAATATTAATAAACAGCATAAAGGAGCATGATCAAAAGGATAAAAGTTTCATAAGTAACCTAACACAAGTTGAAAATATTTTGAAAATTATACAGTATAAAACTAAGCTATTATTCTGTTAATAAAAATAACCAACTGCTTTCAAGTGATATATATAACTAATCTTTTTCAAGTGGTATACATAACTCCTTTCAGGATAAATTCTAAAAGACATTCAAAGAAGTTCACATCTTTAACAATCCCCAAGAACTTTCTTACTAAAAGAGAAGACAGAATAATTCACTCACATTCGGAATTTGTAAATTCTGAAAAGAAAGGCCAGACATTAGCAGAACACAAGATTTAACCCAGGAAGGTAAAAGTTGAGTGAATGTCTACCACAAAGCAGGGGGGAGCTGATAAGAAGTTCTACCCCTTTACACCACAACCAAATTTCTTGTCCTCTTCAATTCAACTTAAACCTCTGCTAAATATTTTCCACGGAAGCATAACAAAATACTCCTAACATTTCTTCCTGACACTCAGAGCGAATTTCATTTCCTATTTAGCATTAATTAGGAGCCACTAACTCCTAATTCTATGCAGAACCTATCAATCTCCAGGGGAATATGTCCCTCCCTTTTCTAAATTCTTAGCTGTTGTCACTGTTCAGTAAGTTGTGTCTCTTTTGCAACCCCATAGACTGCAGCCTGCCAGACTCCTCAGTCCACGGGATTTCCCAGGCAAGAGTATGGGAGTGGGTTGCCATTTCCTTCTCCAGATGTTCTTCCCAGACCAGGGATAGAACTGGGGAAGCCCTCTAAATTCTTTTCTCTGATATTAAATTCTCTTCTGTCATAGAAACTTTTTCAGAGAACACACATTAGCCTAACTTCCCAATATAGATTCTCCATAAAGACAGACTAGTGACTCTTCATTAATCTCTT
This sequence comes from Muntiacus reevesi, assembly GCF_963930625.1. Taxonomy (NCBI): domain Eukaryota; kingdom Metazoa; phylum Chordata; class Mammalia; order Artiodactyla; family Cervidae; genus Muntiacus; species Muntiacus reevesi. The sequence continues at coordinate 15,820,441 of NC_089257.1, read as the reverse complement.
CCTGGGAGCACTCAGGATCTGGCAATTAGGAAATCACTCAAGATCAAGGGCCCTACATTTAAATCCTGCTGACCTCACTAAAATGATGATCATAATAATAATACAAAGAAAAAACAATAACCCTTCCAAAACTCAAGTGAGAAGTCTAAATTTGTTAAAGTACATAGACTTGTATAGTCTCCCTCCAAGGACTACAAATTTAGTCCCTTCTCCCTTAAGAAAACCCAACTCCTACTGATTCTAAATTTGTACTATGGAAATACTTATTCAACCTAGAATGACCCCTAGGTTGATTATCTTTTTCAACAAAGAAATTACACAAATTAGAATCACGCCACTAAATCCAATGAAAATAAAACGAGGAAGAACATTTAGTCTCCAAAGTTTCCGGGCTAGGAGAGAAAAGGAAAAGATAATGAGTTCCCATATTTAAACTTTCAATTTAAATATGTCAATATTTGAGTGATTTCTACACATAGCCTTTTTAACTCTAGTACATGCAGTAACTAAGTCACTAATGAAATACCACAACCCTGGCACAAAAGCGACTCATTGGGTTTTATTTGGATTCTTCCTAGAAAGCAGTCTCTCAGGACAAATGTCTGACTTCAAAATCTTGACCATCGTCTTCAGGACATTAAGTCCTTAACACCACAGTTGAAAGACTTCCAATGAGAAACAGGGAAGGAGGAGACAGAAAGTATCAACCCGAAAGCAAACCAGACAGCGAGCAAAATTTTCTATCAAGAAACAGAAAGAAATTGTCATGACTCCTCCCGCTAAAATGATACAGACTTTCAAAGCAAAACCAGCCCCAAGACTGCGTGTTCCCTTTACTTCTGAAGTCTCCAGGGACGGAATCTACCTATATTCCTCGGAAGGAGGGGCTTAAGAGAGACAATCAAACAACAAATCACTATGTGGATAAAATAACTGGTGAAGTATGGGGCGGGGGGCGGGGGAGGCACACAGTGAACTGGTAAACAACGAAAAAATGAACTCACGGTGCATTTAATGATTTGTGCTGGATACGGGGGAAAGTCACGTCCCAGATCAACCTCAGTTTCCCTACCCAAAAAAAGGCGAGAATGTGACACTTGGCTCAGAGGAACCGGAGGGCCCTGCGGCCGCAAGCCTCCACCTAATCAAGGGTCCCTTCGAAGACCGAACTCGGAGACTGTCCCCAGTGCAACTGAGTCGTGACACCCGGAGCCTTTGGGGGGCGGGAGGTCAAAGCGCGCAAAGCTCTATCCGTTCCTGGAAAGCGGCTTCCCCCAAACACTGGGGGTACCGACACCCTACCCGGACCCAACGAACCCTCCCTCCCGGACCACTCCAGGAGGCAGCCCCGGCATCCCTCCCTCCTTCCGGCTTCTCCCTCCGCTGCCCGCCGCCTCTCCGACCGCGCCCCCGAACGCCGCCGCCGTGTAGCTCCTCCTTTGCCTGAGTCTCCGCGGCCGACCGGCCCGCTGGCGCCAAGGTCTTCCGAACCCGGCGGCGGAAGGATGCCGGGCCCGGGCCTCCCAGGCTCCTCCCGGGCCTACCTGCGAGGCGGGCGGGGGCTCGGTTTGCAGTCCAACGGGTGGACTGAGCCGCGCACTAGAAGGAGAGGCAAGAAGGAAGCGAGGGGTCCGCTCCGCCGACCGGCGGGAGAAAGCAGCTTGAGCGCGGGGGCCTCGCGGACGAGACAGCCTTCGACCCGGCGCCGCCGCCGCCGCCGCCGCCGCCGCTCGGGAGACATCAAGCGAGAAGACGGCGCAGGAGATCACCGAATAGACGAACGCCCCAGACCTCAAAGGAGGAGCGCCCAAGCAATCGTTCAGGGAACCGCAGTCGATCGTCGAGAAACAGCTTCGCTCCAACTCCGGGTCCGGCTCCTGTCCAAGGCATAAACAAACGAACCCAGATCATAAGCCGTGGAGTCAGAGTAGACTGGGCTTCTGCCATTTTCTGTGTCGAGTGCGGGCTGTCTAAATTGTTTAGAGAACCAGAATTTCTCTTGAGAATGTTGAAGATCAAGTTATAGTATAATAACACTTTGTTATTTAACTGTAATTCAGCGACTGCATTATGGACTCTCGACAGTGTTTATTCCACCTGAGCCCATTTGACCTTATTGGCTCAGTGAGGTGAATTTTAAAAAAGATAGGTAGATAGATAAAGATATAACAGAGGCACAGAGAGAATCCAGGCTGAGGAACAAATAATATCTATTCAATCTCCAAATAGCTCCCATAAGCATAGCAGAGAAAAGCTGGGAACGTTCAGGGTTATGCAGTCTGATCTTAAGGCAGGAAATATAATACACATACTGCTTTTATTTTATTCCAAAGGCCTAGAACCACAGGTGTGCTTCTTAATAATACATAATAACCAATAGTCTCTTTGGGTTCTAAACTCAACAAAGTGTGTTATCGTCACAACTATGGCCTTTTATTGAACTCTCTTAGTAGACAGACTGCACATGGTCAGCAAAAATACGATCCACACAAATATGATAATATGGTCATATGGTCAGCACAAATATGATAATATGTTCATCCCAAGCATAATTTAATAAATCATGTAGATCACCCCAGTATGGATTACCAACTGTGAGCAATAAGTTTATCTTACCCTCCTTAGGTGTAAAAAAGAAAAGATAGCCCCAGCCCTTTAATAAAGAGTATATAATCCAAAGTGAAAGCCCACATACTTACAGCATTAGCTTTATTTACAATTATTTACAATTTACAATTTTCTGTAATTTTTAAAAAATCCTTTAAATGCATGAAACTATTTAAGGGGCAATTCATATATATATATATATAAAATGCAGGATAAGACCAGCATCCAAAATATGAGGACAAAACGCTTTATTGTCTATCATTGTTTTAGAGGACTTTTCAAATGAGGAACCATTATAGCAACATGTATAAAGGCCTAAAACAAAAGAATGTAACCATCTTCCAAAACACAATGTTTTAATTTATTCATATTCCCATGAAGTTCTTGGATATATCCTACAATAATTTTTTATTTTCTTTTTTTTTTTTTTTGACCTCACTATGGGCTTCTGTGGTAGCTCAGAGGTTAAAGTGTCTGCCTGCAATGCAGGAGACCAGGGTTTGATCCTTGGGTCAGGAAGATCCCCTGGAGAAGGAAATGGCAACCCACTCCAGTATTCTTGCCTGGAGAATCCCATGGACGGAGGAGCCTGGTAGGCTACAGTCCACAGGGTCACAGAGAGACACAACTGAGCACCTTCACTTCTTCACTTTCTATGTGGTTGGAGGGATCTTAGTTCCTCAATCTGGGACTGAACCCAAGCCATGGTGGTGAAAGTGCAGAGTCCTAACCACTAGAGGGCCAGGGAATTCCTCTACATAATTTTTGTTTAATTTAAGCAGAGATACAATAGCATTATTGTTTTGCATTGTATCATTTCCCTCCTAAAGCCTTTAACAGTTGTTACTTTAAATGATTGCACAATATCCTGTTGAGAAGATTTACTGACCATGCTCCCCATTTTGAATATGTATGTTACTTCCAACATATTCCCTGTAATTGCAGCTCCTGCAAAGAGGCAGTTTTAATCTTATTATTTATGATTAGGACCTACTACACATAAACAAAAAGAGAAAGGAAACAAGGCAGAGGTTTATTTCTCTGTCATGTAAAAGAAATCCAGAGATGCACAGCCTATGGTAAGGTGCGGCCACTCAGCATCAGGGATCAGGCTTACATCGTGTTGCTGTGACATCGTCAATAAGTGGTTTTCATCTTAGGTCCAAGACAGCTGCGCAAGCTCTAGTTATCATGTCTACATTCCAAGCAGCAGGAAGCTCAAAGAGGAAAGGCATGTCTCCTAGCCATAAGGACACATCTTGAAAATAGCACAGGACATTTCCACTTACATTCCACTGGCCAAAATAGAGTCACATAGCCACACCTAACGAGGAATTTGTCTTTACCCTGGGAAGCCATGTACCCATGAAAAGTCAGGGGCAAGAGGACTCTGGAGGAGAAAATGACAACCCACTCCAGTATTCTTGCCTGGAAAATCCTATGGACAGAGGACCCTGACGGGTTACACTCCATAGGGTCGCAAAAGAGTTGGACTCGACTTAGCAACTAAACAACAATAAGCAGTCTCTGCCAAGTTCCTGGAGCAAGTTGAGTAGCAGGCAAATTAACCTTGTTTTGCTGTTATATCAGGGCTGGGCTTCTACCCCTAGAATACATGCTTTAGAGAAGCTTCTTTCTTGGAGAGGCTTGTGGGGCTTAAGTATCTAAAGCTACAGCCCACACTCAAACTTGACCTATGCAATGACTTTACTTTGAAACGTTTATTTCAATGAGGAAAACTAAACAAACTAACTTCAAGGCAATAGGAAGCTTTTGGTTTTTTGAATCTGAAGACTTTTATTTTGGGAGAAACACTTGAAGGCTATGCAAATATAAATCTAAAATCCACATCTGAAAATGCAGATGTTTGAGGAGCTGAGGCTAGACTGCTCTGTGAAACCAGGGAAACGGTTTTTATTCTGCAGGCAGAGTTGCATCTTTACAGAAAAATTTTGTTAGAGAAACTGTTTCAAGTGTGACAATAAACCTTACTTATTCTTATCAAGTCTATTGGGGCAGAAGAGAAGATAACAAAAGAGCAGGGGCTGAAACCCTCAAACCTACAGAAATCTTCTCACGATGGAGGGAGACCTGAAAAAAGAAGCCAGATCATCCTGAGATACATAACAGACACCTTCAACTTGGTGTTAAAAAACTTAGTGACTCATTATCTTGTTGATTGTTCATTATTGTATCCTGGTAGGAGTCTTCTGGAGGAGTCACCCCCTTGAAAATAAGAGGAGGCTTCCCCTGAAGTAGGGTGACCAACTGTCCCAGTTTGCTAAGGACTAAAGAGTTTCCCAGGACACAGCACTTTCAGCGCTAAAACTGAGACAGCGGAGGGCAAACCAGGAGAGTTGGTCACCCTAAGAATAAACCAAGCCGCTGTCAATCGTATGGAAAAATTTGGAAAGACTAAAGCAGGAATGAGGCCTGGGATTTATTGACCTGGGGGAATTGCTTGTGATAAAGGGTGAAGGGAAGAGACAGGAAAGAAGGGGAGGAGACTGTTCCTTATTTTGCTGTGGACTCAGAAATTTAACACACTGGGTTAGGAATCAAGTCTGAAGCTAGGGTGAGATAACTCTGTAGCTGTACCACGAGTTATCTTAATAGGAAGCCCAGGAAGAGGGGACTTCCCAGGTTGGTCAGTGGTAAAGAATCTGCCTGCCAAGTAGGAGATGCAGTTTAGATTCCTGGGTCAAAATGATGAGCCAGTTGGAGGCTCTGCGGTTGCAATTTTATTCTGTTCTTTTGTCATCTGGTCTCATGGCACCTTGGGATAATGTACACACTTCAAGCTGAACAGTAAAGGTAGAAGAAGTATAGCGATAGAGGAGCTGCCAGCGAACAGGAGAGCTCCCAGAACAGCAACTAACCATTCACAGAACAATATCTGGGATTATTTATCTAGGATCAATTTCTAGTAGTGGAATTTAGTCAATGGATTGAAACATATGAACATTTTAAGATTCTAAAATGGCACCAAACTCAGTCCTTCTATAAAGACAGCTGTATATGTAAGGGCTAGGAGTCTCAACAGTATGAAACTGAATGTTTTGCTGGGCATACATGGAGATTCCTTTCCAAAGGACTTTGAAATTTACCATCCTATGATTTCAAGGCCTACTTTGCTTGCATCATATAATATCAGGGGATCTCATATTTTCTATTTGTTTATCACAAAGTGGGATCTTAGATGGTAGCCACATTAAAAAAAAAAAAAAAAAAGCCTGTGAACTTTATGTGTTAGATACCTGGGGTGTCCCCAGCCTTCAACTCATATTTTCTCTTCCTTTCTGCACTATCATTCTTACTTAGTGCTGAGTCCATGATCTCTCGTACTCACAATTTTGTAAAATCTAGGTGGGATCTAGGGGGAAAAAAAGAGCCCTGAGGATATGTGCATGCACAGTGGTTAAAACCCCTGTTTTCTGATTTTCTTAACTTCCTCTTAACTTCCCCTCCATTCGCTAGGGAAATCAACAGTTAAGCTTAGTTCTTGAGTTTTCAGTTTATTATTTCAGGTAGGGATACTATCATAGTATGTTTATTCTCTATCTAGGCTCTATTCTACTCCTCATCTCTTATACTATTTCATATCTGATCCCATTAAGATTGTGACTTGTTTCTTTGTCCCTAAATTAGATGAACTTGCTATAGATCCTCTATAGTCCAGGAAGGGAGCTCCATCTCTGCTCAGTTCATGTTAAACTAAGCATATGTTTATGTTCCCTCGTCTGTATCATTTGGAACTGGTAAACCGATGGTAACCCAATACTGCAGTTTTTCCTTAGTATAACCAGAGACTTCTACTGTTTTGGAACAGCTAAGGGCAAATCTGGAAGACTCTCAGACTGGCCAGATGGAATCATCTATGGGAAGATGAAGCTTACATAAGACGAACAAAATCCTTGACTCTTTCCCAAAGCTATACCACGAAGATACTATATATCCACAATAAGGCCCTCAAGAGAAGACTTCTCAGGCACTTATAAAAAGCTCCTATGAGCAAACCCTTGGTAATGTGGAAATACAGATCCTGATCCCGCCCCTAGATCATTTTGGGTAAAGTATAACTATGGACTGAAAAAAAACCCTGGCCTATAGAAATCCATATCCAAAGGAAATTAAAGGAATAGATTTGAACAGTTACTCGGTGGAATTATTAGGAAATGAAATGCTCCTGGGGAAAAACACTGCCAGCCAATGTTGTCTTTTTAGCACTCAGAAATTATCTTTGTTGTGCAAGTAACAGACTTGAAATTGCTAATGAAATTCACTCTGACTGTCCTTCCCATTGAGGCTTCCTGTCATCAACTAATAAGTTAAGTTGTAAAAACCCCAATTTTCCTTTAATGTAGTTTTTGAAGGCTAAAAGTCTAGACATTTTTCAAGATTACACTCCACCTTGCCATTTAACATGCACAGGTGGCAGTAAGCCTTTCCTCTTGCAATATTCATAATGGAACCAAAACTTTATAGGGAAAAATACCCATCTCAGGAAACTTGGAAAGACTGTGAGAGTTAAAATATTGTCTTATTTTAAGGGACAAAGCAAGCCTGGGTCACAAGTTAAAACCTCACAAAGAAAAAAAAAAGAAAACAAACATAACCAGGCACCTCTATTTCATAATGAATAGAACTAAAGTTGCCAGTTTCCTCTTTTTTGTCCACTCCCAGCTCAATGGTCTCACTATACTTGTCAAGCTCCACCTCCTGCCAAATGGTCCCACTCTTTATAGAGTAGGATGGTGATGGGAAATAGCATTTGGAGTAGAAATAAACAGCAGATAATAATCCATAATTGTTTTTAATCTTGAGGATGAGTCAACCTCGATTTATTTCCAAATTTCTTCTGTCATCAGCTGTTCATTTCTTTACTTTGAAAATCACCAGATTAACACTGCCAGAGGCAGGTAGGAAAAGATCCAAGAGGACAATTCAGAGCGATCACATGGTGAGTGGCTGAGAAACCGGGAACAAAACAAACCTCAGGAAAGTCTCTTTTTCGTCCCGGCAAAGGCACCAATGTGTGAACCTAATTCACACTTTCATTATTACAATCGGGTTATTTTTATATCAGTATAATTTTAGAATAAGATTTGGTGGGGGATTATTTATTTCCTGAGAAATTCTGTCCATCACTTTGCACACAAGATATTCAAATAGATCTAACTTCAAAATTAATTTCAAACCAAGAAATTATATCCCTTTGACCTCTCTTTTTTTCTTAATACTTTCACGCCTTTATTCCTAAACTTTCCTTTTGAACAAGGAATTTCAAAGCAGAATGGCCAAACGGACATTCTAACATCCTGACCATAAGAAATGTGATCCATTTAGATGGGAACTGTCTAAACCTGGGTGAATCTCCTTTGCCATCCATCTATCAGGGTCTTTAGACCCTCTGTAAAAGTGTAAGCTTTCTGTTTTATCTCTATTTGACTTGTCTTTTTTAAGCTGATTGAATTCCTAAACCCATTTAGCCTTTAGCGCCTACTCAGGGTTGGAAGTAGGAGATTGGAGTCCAGATATTCTCCCTGGGAGCTAGGTCCAAGTCAGCTCAATTACTGCAGACAGATTAAGATGGAGGTTTCAGACTGCCCCTCACATCCTCTTAAAAATGCACAGTGCAAACTCAGATTAATAGCCATTTACTTTTGTCAGAAGACCACTCCCCAGCTGAAATTCACTATTCACGCTTGCCTCAGATTATGTCTACATAGGTAGGAAATTAGAAAAGCTAAAAATACCATTCAAATAATTCAGGACAAATATTGCTTTCTTTTGAAATCTCTAGATAACTGCAACAAACAAAGCATTCTGTCTGGCTAGATGCTGTTTTCCTCTTTGATTCTGTAAGCATGATATAAATGTCTACAACCAAGGAACTTTCAAATGAGTGAATGGTGCTAACCTGGTGTTCAGTGCATAGCAGGGAACTGTTGGTCTTGGGGGTTTCTGTTTAGTTAATAAATTTGCAAATGAATCAAGATATTCTGGTGTTGACCAAACCCTTCTAAAACACGCAGATTATATATCAGTTTGTGACAAGTGTCCACACACTCAGTCATGCTAGACGACGGGACTGTGGAGGGGGTACTGAGAGGGGAAGTTTGTCACAGCTCCTGGAAAGCCTCCCTCCTCCCCACCTTCCACATTAGCTGAAGTGAGTGAGCATCAGCTCTTGACGGATGCGATCAGCCTCCAGGTCCAAGGACTCCATGTGCTCATAATCCTCCTCAGGGGGCTGTTCCACCGGGCCAGTCACTGGAGAGGACCACACATCCATCCCGTGCTCCAGGGAGATGTTGTGGAGGACACAGCAGGCCAGGATGATGTGGCTGGACTTCTCCGGGGAGTACTGCAGTGCCCCCTTGGATCCATCCAGGCAGCGGAATCGGGAGCAGAGTGTTCGGAAGGTCTTCTCAATCACACTGTGAGTTGCAGAATGGGCCATGTTATAGCGATATTCAGCTGGAGTTTCAGGAATGTGAAGTGGGGTCATTAGCCAGGTGCGGAGAAAGAAGGAACTGTCACCTGTGGGGAAGGCCCAGAGAAATCACAGGCGTTTATAACTAGAATACAAAAAAAATAAATAAATAAATCCAGGTGCATATACAGAGAATGGACAAGAATATGTAACTGTTTCTGGAGCCAAAGCAGAGCAGGGAAACAGAGAAGGAAATGCTGTGGCATAGTGAAGGCATGCCCATGTCATGAGCAGAAAGACAGGCGTCTTGGCTGGGAATACCCTCGGTTAAAACCAACAGGGAAAAAAGCTGGCATGGCTAAAGAAAGCGAAGTCTGACGGAATGGGGGTGGAGGTGAAAGCACTAGGGCAAGTGAAATTCTTTCCTTCTTTTTTTGGCCGTGGTATGTGGCTTACGAGATCCTAGTTCCCCTACCGGAGAGTGAGCCTGGGCCCCCAGCAGCAGAAGCACAGAGTCCAGGCAATTGGACTGGCCAGGCAATTCCAGGATTTTCTAAATTCAGAGATATTGTTCTTTAATAAAAAGTTAGTAGAAATTATCACATAGCAAGCCAGTCTTTAAAATCTCCAGGGGCTTCCCTGGTGGTCCAGTGACTAAGACGCTGCATTCCCAATGCAGGGGGTCCGGGTTCAATCCTTGGTCAGGGAACTAGATCCCACATGCCACGACTAAGAGTTTGTATGCCACAACTAAAGATCCCCCGAGCTGCAACTAAGACCCAGAGCAGCCAAATAAATAAATAAATATTTAAAAATAAAATAAAATCTCTAAAGAGCAAGAGTGCAAGAGAGAAATAGGAAGTTCTGCCAGAAGACCTCGAAACATTTGTGAGGAAAAAAATCTCTAACTCTACCATTAAAATGTCAGGTCTGAAGGCACTACTAGGGGATTTCAGAGGATTTTATAGACAATAATCATTCATTCTTCCAGTGCTAAGAAGAATAAAAGTGCCAGCAAAGATCAGAACTCAGGTGTTCTGCCAGTCTAGAAATTATACTCATTAGAACCACACCTTTGTAACAGAGGAACTGGTAGAATCTCACATTAACAAGGAAGCATAAATATAATGATGCAAATAGTAACAGTCAGGGATAGGGAGATAAAATCAGAAGTCAATTAAAATAATATACACAAGGCATTTCCTTTAAATGACTTCTATATCAACGATTCTGGGAAGCACTAAAAACAAAACTGGTGTGCAGTGTTCCATTACAATAGCACAATGTTTCTACAATGTTTAATTGTCTTGATTCACTAAACTTGGAAGGTGAAATGTCTCAGATACAAGAACAAACCCTTAGAAATTTGAGACAAATAGACCTAAGGAATACCAGTTTGCATAATTGCTGTGTTCCTCACCCACCATCAATTTCAGTAAATAGTTATGGACTGTTCAGAGAGTGCTAGGCACTGTTCCAAATATATAGAACTCTTTTCTTTTAGGCGCTTACATTTCCAAGAACTGGGTTAACTTTAAATGCAGTTTTTTAACTGAGATATTGACATATAACACTGTATTAGTTTTTTTAATTTATTTATGGCTGCACTGGGTCCTCATTGCTGTGCGCCAGCTTTGTCTAGGCCTGGTGAGCAGAGGCTCCTCTCTAGTTGCGGCCTATGAGCTTCTCACTGCAGTGGCTTCTCTTGTTGCGAAGCCCTGGCTCTAGGCACAAGGGCTTCAGCAGTTGTGGTTCCCGGGCTCTAGGGCATAGGCTCAATACTTGTGTCATGCGGGTTTAGTTGCTCTGTGGCATGTGCAGTTTTCCTGGATTAGGGATCAAACCCATGTTTCCTACGTTGGCAGCTGGATTTCTTTACCACTGAGCCACCAGGGAAGCCCCTGGATTAACTTTAAGTATCTGAGATAGCAAATATTTTCAAATTGTATATTTAGCTGACTTTTTTCCTTCTAAGTACAACCGTCTTTAATTGAACTTGTCCCTACTAAATACTGTATATAAGAAACTGATGTTGTAAGTCATAATGAAAATAATATCTATGACACTGAATACCTACTATGTAGCAGGCATCGTATTATCTCTTTTCCAATCCCAGCTCTGACAGGCAGATATTACTGAACTCACTTTATAAATGAGAAAATAAAAATATATGTCGACCATCCTATGATCTGTCAGGCATAGGAAGAGGAAGGAGCTAGTCAACTAAACACTAATAATGTCAGACTCAGAGTCACTAAAACAATGGTATAATGCTGCAAGAGACAATTTAAAAAAATTTAAGATGGATGTCGAGAGACTTCCCTGGCAGCCCAGTGGTTAGGACTCTGTGTTTCCAAGGCTGGGGGAGTGTGGGTTTGATCCCTGGTCAGGGCACTAAGATCCCACATGCCTCGTGTACAACAAATAAATAAATAAATAAAAAGATGAATGTGAAAACACAGAGATGCTAAATATTTGTTAAATGTCACTCTAAGAAACAGTATGAGCTTTAATTGGGTAAACATACAAGACCAGCTAGTTAGTGGTGACCTTTTATAAAACAGACCATTACCACTAACTGGTTATAATCCAGAAAGATAGACACTCAGGAGGGGATTAGGATCAGAATTGCTAAACAGATTATAGTTGCTTATATGATCAGTCATCCAAGAGACATTCTGGCAGAGCTTACCCGAAGCTGCTTAACAGGACTAGGTCAAGAGCTGAAGGAATAACTCAGGCTGAATTGTATGTAGGAACAGGTACATTTAGAGAAGAGGAATTAGCTGTTGCCCTCTGAAGGGGCAGACAAGAATGAGGACGTGAAGAGATGACACCCAAGGTGAAAATATGCTCAAAAAACAAACAAAAAACCCAAGGGGAAATCACAGCTAGTTCTAGGTTTAGCAAAAAGCCACTCTACAAATCTGATGGTGTACTTAAGATACAATCAGTCATCTTATCTTTTTTTTTTTTTTAACATCTCATCATTCCTCAGAATCCTGCCAGTTTTCCCTACATGTCCAGACCAGTGTTTTCCAAATGTCTATTCATTACAAATAATTTGGGGCACCTGTTAAAAATGATGATCGGATTCTTTTCTTGAAGAATCTCATTTCTGAAGTTTGAAGTGGGTCCCTTTATTTTAAACAAATTTCCCAGATAGGGGACTTCCCTGGTGGTCCAGTGGCTAAGAATTCACCTTGCAATGCCGGGGATAAGGGCTCGATCCCTGGTCAGGGAACTAAGATCCCACATGCTGAGGGGCAGCCTGTGCACTGTTACTATTCAGCCGGTAATCTGGAGCCCACACTCCACCACTAGAGTAGAGCCCATGTGCCCTGTGCCTCAACTAAGACTTGACGCAGTCAAAAATAAATAAAACTCTTTTTGATCTGGAAAATTTGTGAAACACTACACTAGTTCACATGTTTTCAAACTAGTTTGCCTGTTGCAGCTCATGGAAGCTTTTCAAAGGGTCTGTGTTAGAACTGAGGATACTAAAGGAATTAATTTCCATATCATCAACTTCTGTGGGTATACTTTCCTTGCATCATTAGTGTCTAGCATGTGGCCTGGTACCAAAACTGGCCTTAATAAACATTTGCTAAGTGTGGTTGCAATGTTTCCATTTCTGTCAAGAGGGGAATCAGAAAAACACATAAAAATTTGTCCAAATTGTTTCTTATTTTCAACTATGTCCTGTAAACAACTAAAAAACTACTTTAAGCCATAATTCCAATTGAATCTGGGGTCCCCAATTATGAAGGAAAATAAAATCAGTAATTGGTACATGACCTTGAAGTCCTAGCAAAAAGACAATCTGCCAAATAGAGTAACTCCTCATATGATTCATTCTAAAAAAATAAACACAACTGGCACAGATGTTCTGTGCCTTAATTTCCTCTTCTGTGAAAATGTTGACATTAGTATATAACTCCTTACAAGTTTTTATAAGGATTAAGTGAGATAATCCAAGGCAAAGTACTTACAAGATTGCCTGACTAACTTGGAAGTGCTCAGTCATTTCTAGCTGGCTTTAGAGTTAGGGTACCCAGGTGATGTCATAAGAAATCAGCTTGGAACCCAAGTACTTCCCCAGCTGTGGAAGAAGAAGCTGGACGAGACATTTGCACAGTCTTTCCTTCTCTTCTTGGTACGAGTTGTATGAAAACAGAATTTAAAAATTCAGAGTAGGCAAAAGGCAGGATTAAGACAAACAGCCAGCAGGGCAATGAGAAGGTGATGTACTGACAACAGTGTGTAGGAGCAACCTGAAGAGAATCAGTTAAGTCCCAAGATGTCACCACGGTGCCCTGGCAGCTCTAAACCAGTCAGTGTGACAGCAGTCTCTTTTCACCTGGAAGGGGGGAAAAGGTTCTTTTTCTTCTTTGGACCACCTTGTCAGGCATGTGGGATCTTATTTCTCCGACCAGGGATCAAACCTGAATCCCACACATTGGAAGCACAGAATCTTAACCACTGGACTTCTGGGAAAGTCCCAAGTGGAGGTTTTTAACTGTCAGTAAGCACATTAAAGAAAAAAAAACTCCTGAGCATCCATTACATGTGAAACACTGTGTAATGAGCATGTGCAGTGCAGATTGGCCGTAATAAACCAGGTTAAGATTCATGGTCTTGAAAGCGAGGCCTTCTGATGCTTAATATGCTCCTTCACCTCTTACATATGTTGTATACAAGATAACCCATCTTGTTGCTCAGAAAAAAGCAGTGCTTTAAAAATAAAACAAAAAAGAAATCTGCCAGGCTTGAGGGTTTCATCAGTGCTAACTAACTGTATTCCTCTCAGCCCTACAGTCACATTGGTTTGCACTGCTTCGTACTGAATGGGTTCTTGTTCTACTCAGATCATTAAGCCTGGCTTTCTGAGGGCACTTAGGCAGGCAGATCTATGAAGTGAGTTTCCATAAGAACTGTGTAAATGCACTGTCTACTATCATTTTCCTATAGACATCATGGTGACAGTCACCGATGGCAAAAAGAATACATTTGCACAATACTTCAGAGTGAACTTCCATATATATTCCCTAATCCTAACAATAGATATTACTGCCCTTAACATTACTTTCACTATTTTACAGATGATAAAAATGAAGGCTCTGGGACTTCCCTGGTGGTCCAGGGGTTAACACTCCATGCTCCCAATGCACAGGACCCAGGTTCAATCCCTGGTCGGGCAACTAGATCCCACACGCCTCAACAAGGATTCCATGTACTGCAACTAAGACTGGTGCAGCCAAATAAACTCTAAAAAGTTAAGGCTCAATTGTATCTGCACTGATAAGTACTTTGGCTTTATTTAAGGGGAATTTTTGTTGGTGTTGGTGTTGTTGCTGCTACTGTTGTTTGTGACTACAAAATACTGTTGTGATACAAGTTCCTGTGTGTAATTTTGTTTTACGTATTTCTGAACATGTACCTCCAAGATAAATTCTTAGAAGAACTGTGTCAAATCATGTTTTTAAATGTTAGTAAGTGTCTTTTGGGACTTCCCTGGTGGTCCAGTGGTTAAGAATCCACCTTCCAATGCTGGGAACTCAGGCTCGATCCCTGGTCCAGAAACTAAGATCTCACGTGCAGAGGGGCAACTAAGCCCATGTGCAGCAACTCCAGAGAAGGCCCTGTGCCTAGAGAAGCCCTCACACTGCAAGGAAGAGCCTGTGTGCCCCAACTAAGACCCCCACACACAAAAAAAAAAGACCCCACACAGCCAAATAAATATTTTTTCATGTTAATAAGTGTCTTTTAAATGTTGACTTTAAAAAATTAAGGCTCAGAGAGTTCTCATCCGAGGTCATGTTGAAAAGAGAACAGGACTGAGACTCAGGTCTATAGACATTCATATTTCATCCTACTGTCCCAAGCATCTTTCCTTTTTTTTTTTTCCCCAAGGATCTTTTCACTATCTACAGAATGAAGCATTTATACCTCAGACTTACCAAGAAGCCAGCTCTCTTTGTGCATCCCAGCTTCAAACTGACTGCTCAGAGTAGACTGCTGTAGCACCACACAGTCTTGGAGGCTTCCTGGCCAGCTTGTCTCCACAGTCATCAGTGCCCCTCTGATGTCACACACCATCAGGCAATTTAAAGAATGAAGACCTTTACGGTTCACATAGGAAAGGTCTTCAGCATTTGGTGCCTTGATTGCTACATGCATACAGTCAACTACCCCTATGACCCCTGGTATCCCTGCCAACCCGTAGAATTCATCCTTTAGAGCCTGCACAGAGGCTTCATCAGCTGGAAAGTGGATGAACTGTGAAGCTCTTTCCACAAGCGCTTCGGTGACGTTGGCAACACATCGACTCATAGATGCCTGACTGATTCCAATAGCGTCTCCCATCCGAGTCTGGAAGGAACCTGAGGTATAGAAGCCCAGTGCTGCAAGGATCTGTGTCTCTGGGCTAATAGCCCTGGATCTCTGAGTAGGTCTAGAAAGGCTCGCCCCCAAGAGCTCCACTAAGTAATAAATGAACTGTCGTGGAAACCCATACATGGACATCAAGTATTCATCCGTTACATCATCCAGCTTAAAGCGGTCCAATGTCCGGTGACCTCGGCCATATAGCAAGAGATCACAGTCAAGTACTGTTATTGGTATAGCCATGGTACATGTAAATGTTGTCTCTTTCCCTCTGCTACTTTTCCTGAACTCTTCCCAGTGAAGATGCTGATGAAAGAAAGTATTTAAGGAAGTATCAGAATTCAACGGCTAACCTTCATTTAAGTGGCTGCAGCATTTATAATCTTCTCTCTGTAAAGGTTAAACAACAACACAACAAAAAAAAAAATCAAGATATTAGAAATCCACAAAAGACTTTAAAGTGATTCAAAGGCCACGACAGATTCTTTTCTCAAATTCCCATTTTGTTCAAGCAAAAGGTGCTATAACTCTGGGTTTTTCTCCACTAACTCAAGACCACAGGATGGGCTTGCTTTGGCTTGGAGGAGAATGGGAGTTGAGTATCAGTGGCTCATTTAGTGCCTGCCTGGCTCTTGAACTGCTTCCCTCCTAGCTCAGTTGGTAAATAATCTGCCTGCAACGTAGGAGACCCAGGTTCAACTCCTGGGTTGGGAAGATCCTCTGGAGAAGGAACTGGCAACCCACTCCAGTATTCTTGCCTGGAGAATCCTATGGACAGAGAAGCCTGGCAGGCTACAGTCCATGGGGTCACAAGAGTCGGACATGACTTAGCGACTGAACCACCACAACTTGAACTGGGAAGAGCAAAAGGTTAATGGAGGTGATGACAGAATTATTCACAAAGTAAGAGGTCTGCTCCTAAGTAGACAGGCCACGAAGCAGCTGACAGAAGTCATAACTTCTGGAAGTTATGACAGAAGTCATAATTACTCAGGACAGAGATTAGTCACGGCGGGATTCATGACACAAACCCCTCTGGCTCCACAGGATAAGTAAGGGGTAAAGAGACGCGGGGCGGGGAGGGGGGGGCGGTTCAAACCCGTGTAACAAGGAAGGGGAAAAAAAAAAAAAAAAACAAACCCTCCCACGACCCAGGCTTGTCGAGGCAGATTACGTGCTCTTAACAAAAGGCTTTCCCCTCACCCCAAGAAACCCAAGTCGTGGGGCTGAGGGCTAGGAAGCACAGACCAGGCAGGTGGGAAGGAAGGCGCAGAAGAGGAGGCTGGGAGAGCTAGGGGCTGACAGGCGACTCCACCTCAAAGGCTTTGAAAAGCTGATTTAGAAGTGGAAACGAAAGTGTGATGGTCCCAGCCCAAGTCAGCCGAGGCCGCTCACCCACCTCTCCGCGGCTGCCAGGTTACCCGTCACACTCCCCACCCATCCACCGGGCCCGCCTCCGGAACCGGCGGCCGAAGACGAGCCGCCACGGCGCTCAGTATAGGCCCCGCCCCTCCGCGTCAGCGCCCGCCCCAAGCCGCGTCCTCACTGCTGCCGCCGCCGTGAACTGCGATTCGTTAGCGCACATTCTACACACGGCCCTAACTTTCGCGCTCTTCCAACCCTTCCTCCCCTCGTCTCTGTTTACGCCTTTCTTTTCTCAGACGCTTGAAGAGACTGGGGAGTCAGACTTGTATGGTAAGGAAACCAGTTTTTACGGGCACATTAAAGAGGAAGAAGATTAAGTAGGGCACCCACTTTGTAGCGAAAGTGCGACTGATGTTAGGTAGCTGTACTTCCCCCGTAGCCCTCTTCCTCCCCCGGCCGTCACCGAAGCGGATGAAAACAAACACTGACGATGGCGGCACCGGGAAGCGACCGGTAGCTGGGCTTAAGGCAGGAGTGATCGCTTGAGCTGTGAGGGAAGCCTTGAAGAGCGCCTTGTAGACGTGAGTGCGACGACTCGCGCAGTCTTGGGAACGAAACTCCCGGGGCCTGCGAGCCACGAGGCTCCCGAGGTGTGAGGTATTATCTGCGACCCGTGCTGTCACTGCAGCTCCGGAGCGCGGAGCCCTCAGCCAGGAGGCGCAGCTGGCCGGCCCCAGGCCCCGGCCTCCGTAATGAGAGCCCCGAGCCACACTCTGTGTCGCAGCTTCACAGGTACTAACTTAAGGAGGAAATACCCCCCCGGGTCTCTCAGCGCCCCCGGGTGGGAGGCTGTGGATCTGCGGCCTGCGGCCTGCGGCCTGTCGGGTATCTCCTGGCGAAGCCAAAGCCTGCTAGCTGTAGGTCAGTCCCCTGAGCTTTCTTTGGGAAGTTCGGTCAGTGTAGGCCCCATTGGCCCTTGATCATTCCCAGTCCTTACCAAGATCCCCAGAGCTTTTGACTACTTTCTCAGTTCTTTGGGTTAAATCGTAAGGCTTTTCTGGAGGGAATTTGTGGGGCCATACCTCTGTGGTTGGGTACCAGTATGAAAAACATAGGTTTTCAGTCAATCAAGATTTGTTGAGTGCCAAATATGTACTCCGCGTGTAGGTGAGGGAGACTGTTGACTAGTGAAAAAAGGGACCCAAGGTTCACGACTCTCTTACTGGCAGTGGAACGACCTGTGGAAACCTGCGATCCATTCTCATTAAATAAATCTCTGGGTAAGTGGCCAAGCACCTTCTTGGGATTCATCACTAACTTGACATTCCCAGTCAGTTATTTACCAAGTTTTCCTTATCAATTGAGGTAGCGTTTCACTTTTAGTATTTCTTCCTCTTCTGGCCATCCCACAGCCAGAGAGAAAGGGTGGAAGGTGGGGCGGTGGGGTGGGGGGGGAGATACGAACTAACTGAATATATGAGGAACAAAAGTACCTATTTCTTCATTATAATTAGTTTAATAAGTTTAAAAGACATCTCCTAAGGTGGTAGAATTTATTGAACACCTTCAGTGGGAGATGTGCAGTAATATAATAAGAAGCAACAGATCCTTTCTTTACACTAAATTAGCTTCAGGTTATTGTGTGTTGTTTTATGTGTTAGACCTTTTAAAAAAATGTGTGAATATTGTGGCTCCAACTAAATTATAAGTTTTTCTTTGTTTCTTTCAACTGCATTTTTCAGCTGAGCAGAAGTCTTGTTAAACGCTTGTGGAATGGAATCCTGAGTTAGTATTTTTAATACCTAGTGGACGATGAATAAGTGCTGAAGCAAGTGTCATATATACTGATCTGTACAGTAGAATGTGTGTGGTTAATTCTCTTGCTGTTTTCAAATTGTACCCCTTTGGGTCTAAAGTTATGACTGCTATGGCAACTTTTGAGATTTACATTTCACGAAAGTTGCAACTACTGTACTTAGACCTAACAGTTCCTATTGTATATTTGTATTTTTTTTCCTTGGGTTGTTATTAAGATCTGCAAAAACTGCAGGTCTGCAACTATTAAACAATACAAATTACATATTTTTTTTATTTAAAGCCTAGGAATCAGCTGGACACAGTTCAGTCTTACTATATACACATCCTAGGATTGTACTGTATAGAGGTAGAGGGCAATAATCTCTTTTTTTCCATTGTCTTAGCTGCTTGCCTCTACCCAACTGCCTTAAGCTTATGACCTCCATGACCCAGAACAGAGTGTCCATAGTCTAAATGCAAAAAGAAGCCTAAGACATTAATATTGAGCTTCCAAAGACCTAATTATACATGAGTGAGTTTTCAAAGATAATTTTGACTAATCAGAAAATGCAACCACTGTAGAACTTATTGCTTTCACTTGATAAGGTTCATTACTGATGTTCTGCAGTTACATTTTGTTCCAGTTGTAGTGGAAGTTATTTATTTTGAAATTTTTATCTGGAGGGAATCTTAGTTATACCTGAAAATCCCTAAAACTTTATTTTTAAGTATTTTACTTTTTAAACATTTTTTACTTTATTATAGAAGAGATGAAAATGACATCATAACACTATGGTTGAAGCACCGCTTAGATCACAGAGAATGAAGAGTACACCTAAAAAATTCCTCAGTTATGACCCTTTATTATTCAACTTAAGTGTTTTTCTTTTTTAATGGAAAAAAGGTACAGTAACTCACTGATAAGAAATACAAGCTATTCGGGTAATATTTGAATTGCCATATTGTTTAAGACTCTTTTGACATGTTTGTTGACTTGAGAGTCTTAAAATATGTATACTAAAAGTTTATTCTTAGAAAAAGCTTACCTAAACTTTATGTGTGGATGATTTAGAAGTAATTTCCAATTTTTGGTGATGAGTAGAATAAGGTGAATTTCCATAGGGCACCATCTTTTCTTGCATGAATTTAATAGAGGAGAGGGTTCATGGAGTTTTGATCTTTGCCTCCTCTTTGTTAAATCATAGACAACAGTAAAAATGGCAAGTAGTCACTGATGGTATAAAGGCAGTGTAGCCAGGGAGAATACAAAGAAGGCTAGCTAGTCCTCTGTGACCAAGGGGAATAGAGAAAGTTTTCTTGAGAATTGTCTATTAGTCCAGTGGTTAGGACTCTGAACTTCCCCTGTAGGAGCCATTGGTTCTGGCCCTAGTGGAGGAACTAAGATCCCTCATGCCATGCAGCAGACAGACAAAAAAAAAGAAACTTAAAAATTTAGATTTTAAATCTTAAAAGGATTTTAAATCCCTTAAAATGACTTAAAATTAGTTTTTAATTGTGTTAAACTATAGAGTAAATGTGGGCCAGTTTACTAGCAAAATCCCCGAAATGCCAGAGTAAGTGGCACCAGAAATTTGTTTTTGCCCTGGTGGTGTCCCCCATATGCCCTTGGTTACAAGCGATGGGATAAGAGGATAAGAGGGAATTTCCCCGGTGGTCCAGTGGTTAGACTGAGCTTCCACTGCAGGGGGCATGGGTTTCATCCCTGGTCAGGAAACTAAGATCCTGCATGCCCTGACACAGCCCAGAAAAATTAATAAGAGAAAGGATAAGACTGTGAATCACCATTACATAGAAAAACAACTAAATTAACGTTGAATAGTTAATCTGTCAATAGTATCTTAGTAAAAGTAAAGGTAAATAAAGAGTTTATAAGCAACCTAGATGTCCACCAACAGATGAGTGGATAAAGTAGTTGTGGTACATATATACAATGGAATATTACTCAGCCATAAAAAGGAATTAATCTGAGTTAGTTCTAGTGAGGTGAATGAACCTGGAGCCTGTTATACAGAGTGAAATAAGTCAGAAAAACAAATATGTATTAATGTATATAAATGGAGTGTAGAAAAGTGGTACTGATGAACCTGTTTGCAGGGCAGAAAGAGAGGCTTAGACATCAAGAACAGACTTATGAATACAGTGAGGGGAGGACCTGGATGAATTGAGAGAGTAGTGTTGAAATATAGGCATTACCATGTGTAAAATAGACAGATAATGGAAAGTTGCTTTATAACACAGAGCTTAGCCTGGTGCTTTGTGATGACCTGAGAGGTGGGATGGAGTGGGAGGTGGGAGGGGGAGGTTCAAGAGGGAGAGGAAATGTGTATACCTATGACTGATTCATGTTGTTTTATGGCAGAAACCAACACAACATTGTAAAGCAACTATCCTCCAATTAAAAATAAATTGTCCTCCAATTATAAATAAATAACATTTAAAAGTATTATGTAAATTAAAAAAAGGAATTTATAGAAGTTATAACCCAGTATTCTTGTTTTGGAAAATACTGCTTTCATTTTCGACTTTTGATTGATACAAATATAAAAGAAAGAAAGTTAAAAATCATATTATACCTTTCAGGCTTAAGGTTTGTCCCCACCCTCACATTCCTTCTGTATT
This sequence comes from Muntiacus reevesi, assembly GCF_963930625.1. Taxonomy (NCBI): domain Eukaryota; kingdom Metazoa; phylum Chordata; class Mammalia; order Artiodactyla; family Cervidae; genus Muntiacus; species Muntiacus reevesi. Next base: position 15,799,209 of record NC_089257.1, on the reverse strand, counting down.
GCCCACAGCTGTTAGGTCATTAGAAGATATTATATTGAGAAATACTTGTAGAGGTTTAGAAGTCTTGTTTTAAGTATGAGCTTAAGGGGGTTTTTAATCCTTTAATCTATTTCTGTTGGATTTTTCAAGAAATCAGATATTGGCCTTATTTATTCTTTAGACTAGTTTTTAAATTGTTCATAATTACTCAGACACAGCTTTTATCTTTATCGCCACCTCCTATTTTCTGTTGGTTTATTTTACTCTGGTTTCTTAAATTGAATACTTATTTGAGGCTTTTGTTTTTTTAGTTATAAATGCATTTAAGGCATTTTCTTCTGACTTCTTTGTCTCATTTGTTATCATGTATTCTTCATTTTGTTAATTTCTGGATCATTTGTAACTGGTTTTTATTTCAATATTTATTATAAAAATCTTTCTAATGTATACATAGTTAACTTTTTATTATGTTTCTAGTTTGCTTGGAAAGAAAATTTTTTAGATGGTCAAGAACATGATCAACTTATGGTGTCCCTTGAACTGAGATCCTTCATGCCACACCGAGCGGCCTAAAAAATTTTTTTTTAATAAAATCAAAACAAAAACTCTATGTTAAAAATTATAAAACATAGAAGTTATTTTTTCAGTGATCAGTGTTAACTTTTCCCAGTTTTAAGGGCTAGAGATATTATCTGGGATTATTTTTGTATGGTGTCATACCAAATTATTCAGCTGTTGCTTTGAAATTATTTGCCTCTTCCTTTCTTTATTGACTGCCTCACCTTAATCCAGTGTTATCACCAACTCTCATCTGGATTATGGAAGTAATTACTGTAGTCAGATTAATGTCCTTAAATTGTTACCTGTAGAAGAATTTCCATTGACTCCCTGATATACTGTTAGTCTCTTTTGCCCACTTTTATGTCTCCCTACTAATCTGGACTGATTGTACTTACCTAATTTATTTTACTTTATCTCTTTACATGAAAATTCTCAGCTGTATAGTTCCTAATTTGCTTCTCCCCTCTTCTTTTTCCTCTCCCCTCTGGGATTCCAGTTACACATATGTTAGACCTTTCCCTGTGTCCTCAGTATCTTAGATAACCTCACGTATCATTTTGTACCTACTGTCATGATATAACTAAACACCTTAAATAGTGCCCTTTCACACTCAAAAGTATCCCCAAAGTTTGTGGTTACTCCGTATCTCTCATACACTTTTCCGTATCTCCCATCCTTTTGTCTCTCTCTGCTTTGTTCTGGATATTTTCTTTCAGTCTATATTTCCTTTCAATATTTGTATCTTCTGCCGATCTGATCTGCTATTAGACTCAACCATTGAGTTCTTAAATTAGTGTTTTATTTTTTAGTTCTAGAATCTCTGTTTGGTTCTTTTTATAGATTTTTGTTCTCTATCCAAATTCTCAATTTTGTCCTTCATTTAATTGAACATATTGCATAGTAATTTTGAGGTCTGTGTTGGTAGCTGTTAATGTTTCTAATGTCTTTTGGATTTTGGTCATTCGTGTTTATCTCCATGAGTGCCTAATTCACTTTAACATATGCCAGAAATTGTATATGAAAAATTATAGAGATAATTTGTGGGCTAGGATAACATAATTTTCTTTTAGCAAGAAATTACCTTTGCTTTTGTCAGAGGCTAAGGGCCCACCTTATTCAACACTGTTGAAGCTGGATGATGTTTGAAATTTTTCACACACAAGTGAACTACAGCTATATGCAACTATTATCAGTGATGCTCACAAATATAATGTTAATAGTAAATTAAATAAATCAGACAAAACCATTTATATGAAATTTTAAAACAGGTAAAGCCAATCTGGTGACTGAGTAAGAACAGTGGCTTCTGTTGGGAGGTAAGTGCCTGAAAGGAGACACTCGGGGAGTCTTGGGTAATGATGTTGTGCTGTACCTTATCTGTGTGCCAGTTGCACTGGTGGGATTGGCTTGTGGAAATTTATCAGGTTGCAATCTAATGATATGTACACTTCTCTGGGTGTATATTTTCAATTAAAAAGCTTACTTTAGTGAAAAAACTTTCATAATAAAACTTAAAAAAAATTAGCTTGAAGTCATACTAATTACAACTACATTGGTTTTCTGAGAGAACTACTATCCACTGTTTTTGGAAATTAAAAAAAAAAAAAGTTAAATACAACAACAGCCTTTTTATCTGGGTTATTTATTATGGGTTAAAAGGGAAAAGAGTAACAAGGAAATACAAGAGAATCATATGTTAACACAAAAACTTGCCAATGAGTGTTCTTAGCAGTATTATTCACAATAGCTAAAAGGGGGAGGCAACTTAAATGTCCATCACTTGATGAGTCAGTTAGCACAATGTAATCTGTCCATTCCGTGGAATATTATTCAGCCATAAAAAGGAATGATGTACGAACCTTGAGAACATGCTAAGTGAAGGAAGCAGGTCACATTTTCTTTATGAGAAAATTCCAGAATAAGCAAGTCCATAGATATAAAGTATACTAGTGGTTGCCAAGGAGAATGAGAAGGGGAATGACAGATAACAGATGTGGAATTCTTTTCAGTGTGATAAAAATGTGGGGATGGTTGCACATCCTTGTGAATATACTAAAAAACACTGAACTGTAAATTATAAAACACTGAATTTTATGGTGTGTGAGTTATAACTCAGTTAAGAAAAGTTATATAAAGTGATTCTTTAAAAAATTTTGACCCACCACCTTTCTCAGCATTCTAAATCAGCATGTTTGTTCACAAATAAGCATATTTTCTCCTAGGGTGCCGAATCTGCTACCTCAGATGTGTAGGCTATTACACTTTCTTGTTCTTTTGAGTTCTTGGTGTTTTATTTCCATGTGTAATCCATAAGTTTTAAAATTCTGAAATCATCTAGCTAAAAGTTGGAGGGAAGGGTTATAAGTGGCCTGGCTATCAACGATCCAGATCTGTGAAAGCTTCTCTCAAGGGCTGCTTCAAACTCTCTTCTGCCTGTTTCTAGGGGTTTCGGTGGTTCTAGACAAGTTTTTAGGTTAGTTTCTCGGCTTTTTGTTTCCTTACGATTCACGTAGGTGATGTAAATTTTGGATCTTATATCTTTGTACCTTACTGACTTATGGTTTTGAAGTTTTATAGTGACTTCTCTGCCTCTGAACCTTGCCCTGATAGATGGCAAACCTGTTCATTGCTTCTCTAGGGTTCTTCTGGCCTCTGATCATGGAGCACTTGACTCTGGGGTTTTATGCAATAGGTTTCTACCTGCTTATAAGCTTGAGATACGATTTCCACCCCCTGCAGTCTTGTTCTCATGTGTTCATTACAAGAACCTGAGCTTGCTCCCCATAGGCCTCAGCTCCCTGTCATCAGTTTTCCCTTGTATTTATGGCGTTAACTCACCTTTCCTCTGGAACCTGGAATTTTTCAATCTTTTTAGTTTAGCTATGTATCAAGACCTTTTTTATTTTCATATTTTATCTGCATTTGTATGTGCTTGTAGTGACAGGTGGTAGGGGCGACTGATAACATCAGTTCAGTCCATATTGCTGTCAGACCTCCTCCTCAGAGATTTCAAGTTCATGTCTGTCATGGTGCAGTGCATTAAACTCTTTGTCTCATTTACTCTCAAGGCAAGGATATCCTTTGATGGGATCTTAGAAGTACAGCTAGAGCAGTCATTCCAATGTTTGAAAACTTGTATTTGCAGTAGATCTACAAGGAGATAGAAAACTTCTATGCTGGGTGAAAGTTAGTTAAGATCTTTAGCCTACTATAGCCCATTTGATGAGAATGAATTTTGTTTCTGAATTTAAATTTTTTTTAAAAAATGAAAGAAATACAGAAAAATTGTGAAAATATAACAGTGAGCGTTCATATACTCTTCAGCTTGGTTCACATATGGTTCTCTCTTGGCCACACTGCTTTACTTTTCTCTGTCAATATCACACAGTGTATAACAGAGTAATACACAATTTCTTTTTTTTTCCTGGACTCTTGAGAAAAGTTACTTGTATCTCTTTAGAATAAGAACATGACCAAAGTATAATTGTATCAAATTCAAGAAATTTAATATTGATGCAATGCCTTTAGTAGTGTATTGTCAGTATTCAAATGTTGCCAAATAGTTTTCATACTGTCCATTATAGCAAGTTTAAAAAAAAAGTCCGGGATCAAGCATTGCATTTAGTTGTCATACCTCTTCTATTGCCTTTGTTCTGTAACAGTTCTTCAGACTTTTTCTCACGTTAAGATTGACATTTTTGAAGGGTAAAAGCCCCTGATTATGTAAAAGTTCCTGTCTTGCAATATAAGCTCATCTGATTGCTTCCTTGTGGTTAGATTTGGATTATACAATTGACTAGAAAAGCGCCGTGTCAGGTCATTTTCACTATATCACATCAAGAGAATATAATGTCAGTTTTTCAGTTGTTGGTATATTTCTCTGATTACTTTATTAAGATTGTGTTCACTGATGACTCTGAAATTAGTAATCATCCGCAGGAAGACTGTTAATATACCATTTGCCGACAGACACACTTTCAAGCCATGAATTTATCATTCACTGGTGATTTGCTTGAACCAGTTAGTCCTGCAGTGGTTGCAAAATGGGTGATTTTTCTAATAATTTTTATTTCTTATACATTTACTACTTGGCAGTTTACAGGGAAGAATTTTTTTTTTGCCCCCATTTATTATATAATTGCCTTTGAAACCAGTGTTGGAGAAAATACGAAAATTCTTGGTATATAATAATGACTATGGCAAGAAAAGATTATCTCTGCTCTTCCACTGTTAGTGGAAGAAGCAAATGTAAAATTGTCAGTTTCAATTTCAGTGTTCCCCAGATTTACATACTGCATGATAAACATGAGTTTAAAAACACTTGATGGTACAGAGTGTTTTTTAAATACTTATCAATCTTGAAAATGTTTGTGCTAAGCGTTTGTCAGCCAAAAAAAAATTTTTTTAGTTAAAGGAAAAGTATCCTGTTATCTCCGTAATAGTTTTGAAGTTAATATTTTGTAGAGTATTGTGAATAGAAATAGGCATTAAAGAAATGTGAAAGCGGTATTGATAATATGCCAGGAGATGTTACTCAAAACAATGGCATTAGCTTAATAACATTCATCCTTAAATCAAGGAAACTTTAACTCTTAAATGTTAGAGTAGTTCAATATATAAATATGCTTTAAAAAAAAAAAGCTCAAGTTGTCTAAGAGAATTAGAAGATAAGCTACAGGGGCTTCCCTGGTGGTCCAGTGGTTAAGAATCCATTTACCAATGCTGGGGACACAGGTTTGATCCCTGGTCCAGGAAGATCCCACGTGTCGCGAATCAACTAAGCCCCTAAGCCACAACTACTGAGCCTCCTCTCTAGAGCTCACGAGCCACAACTGCTGAAGCCCTCACGCCGAGAGCTCGTGCTCTGCAGTAAGGGAAGTCATCGCAATGAGAAGCCTGTACACCGAAATGAAGAGTAGCCCCTGCTCACTGCAACTAGAAAAAGCCCGTGTGCAAAAACTAAGACCCAGGACAGTCAATCTAATAAATAAATAAATCTTTTTTAAAAAGAAGAAACTACAGACTGGGAGAAAATATTTGCAAATGGCATATCTTTTAAGATAACATTGAGTTGCCATCTCACACCTATTAGAATGGCCAAAATCCAAGAACACTGACAGCACCAAATGCTGGAGAGATCATGGAGCAACAGGAATTCTCTCTCATTGCTGGTTGAAATGCAAAATGGTTTAGCCACTTTGGAAGACCATTTGATGCTTTCTTACAGAATAAACATACTCTTACCATATTATCCAACAGTTGCATGCCCATTCCTCACTAAAAGGAGTTGAAAACATGTTTTCAGCAGGAGACTGGGGGCTTCTTTGGAGAAATTCCCTCAGAGGGAAAATATACTGTAACAATCTTTCTGTTTATAGGTTCCTCAACTAGAGTCATGGGTCTTGACTGTATTAGGACTCCCCACTCCTACCCATCACGTTGTGATTCCTTCTTTCTATCTTTAGTTGTGGAAGATCTTTTCTGGTAGGTTCTGGTCTTTTTCCTCAATAATTATTCTATAAATAATTGTAATTTTGGTGCTTGTGAGAGGATGTGAGCTCAGAGTCTTCCTATTCCAGTACCTTAGGACCTCCCAAAGGCCAGTTTTCTGACATTAGGGGGGAAACACTTACAGGGTGTAGAGTGGGTTCTTTTTTTTTTTTTTTTGTGGAATAAAGTTTTATTAAAGTATAAAGGAGATAGAGAAAGCTTCTGACATAGGCATCAGAAGGGGGCAAAAGAGTACCCCCCTCCTAGTCTTTAGCTGTATGGTATATGGTCACTCACAGTCCGTTAATGAAAAGAAAGGAATGTCATAAAATCTAGAATGGCACCAGATAATTCATCCCAGGCCATAAAACTATTGACTTGCACCTTGTACCAACAAATAGTTTCGTTTACATAGATTAGGCCAAGTTTGAGACCTAGACCACAATAGAGTAGCAACATAGGTTACAAGTCTCTTGAAAGCCTAAGATCCGAGAGATAAGGTTAGTACTTTTAATTCCCAAGGAGTTATGAAATGGTCAGAGACCGAAAAGTTTGACCGAGAAAAAAGAGTTCGGTCCACATGCTTTGCCCGTTTCTGGTCGGCTCCCAAAGGGGACACTGGTTGCCTCTTGGCATTGGCAGGTCGGTATAAACCCCCGACAAGTTTCTGCCATAAGCCTTATGAGGTCGCCGAGGAAGCGCAGAGCAGGGCCTTTCATTCATTCACACAAGCACACCTTAGAGTTAGTAAAGAACAGCGGAAAACGTGTTCGCTAGGAGAACAAAGAAGTAGAGCTCCAAGCATCCTTACCTTGTCCTGAAGGATCCCGGACGAGCCCTCAAGATGAAAGGTTGTTGCTGAACGATAAGACGCGGGATTCTTGGCCTCCGGAGGAGACGAATTCAATCCGGGGCCAGAGACGAGGCTGGATCGCTCAGAGCTTTTGTGTAATAAAGTTTTATTAAAGTATAAAGGAGATAGAGAAAGCTTCTGATATAGGCATCAGAAGGGGGCAAAAGAGTACCCCGTAGAGTGGGTTCTAACTGCTTCTTCTGGGGTTTTCAATCCTGTTTTCAGCCCCATCTGCCACCCTACTTTAGGAGCTATCTGGTAACTAATTCCTTAGCCTTTCTCAGGTTATTTGGTTCAGATGAGCTTTCTTTGCTTAGGGTTTCTCCTGCTGCTGGCTTGGATATCAGCTATGCTTGGCTTATTCAGTTATCTGTTTGTCCTACTTTCTTTGACTTTGATGCTGTTATCTCTTGTCTGTGTGTATGCTTTTTAAGTTCCTCACTCTTTGTTTTTTAGAAGTGAGTAGAACAAAATAGAAACATTAAAACGTTTATCCTTAACCAGTCTGTTTGCCTCTCCCCAGTATTTTGTTGACATCTTTCATTGTTATTTCCTCTTCTGGCTTTATAGCTTTTGTATTTCTGTACTTTCAATTCAGGATTGGTAAAATAGTGAGATGAATGGTTTCTATCTGTTCATTTAAAAGATTTACTATTTATAAAACATTTATTTAAAATGCTAAAATTAGCTTTTAAGTGTGAACATAAGTAAAAGATCTGGGAAACCTCTCTACCCAATAAGTGTGCTTAGCTGATTATATTATTTGCAGTTAAGTCATGTTGTAGAATCTCTGTCTAGTATTTGGATGTTGGTACTTATCTAAATCCATTGCATAACAGTGGGAAACTTTATTTATTTAATGGCATCTTTGTGTGTGCATTAAAATACAATTCACCTAAAATTTACCGTCTTAACCATTAGTGATTGTGCAGTTCAGCAGTGTTAAATATGTGCACACAGTTGTTCATCCTTCTCTACTCTACATCCTCATAACGTTTCATCTTGTGACGCAAAGTTGACCTACTACACAGTAACTCCCCATTCTGTCTTATCCCCAGCTCCTGGAAACCACCATTATACTTTCTGTCTCTGCAGTTTTGACTTTTAAGTACTTCATATAAGTGGAATCTTGCAATATTTGTCTTTTTGTGACTGACTTATTTCACTTAGCATGGTGTCCTCAAGGTTCATCCATGTTGTAGCATGGTCAAATTTTCTTTCCTTTTTATGGCAGGCTAATATTTCATTGTATGTATATACCACATTTTGCTTATCCATTATATTTTCAGATAATTATTTAAAGACTTCAGTATTGTACAAACACTATGGCAAGCTGACAGACTTACTGGTTGTAGCAAACTTCTGTTAATGAAATGAAAATGATATATAGAGAATGTTGCTAAATTGAAATTGAAATTGTTAATCAAGGTCCAGTAAATAGTTTTTGTTATTTGTTGAATGTGTTAAGCCTTAATTAAATGAGGTATTTGCAAGTCTGGGAAAATAGGCGTTGATGAAGCTTGAAGGGACAGCAGTATTTGTAGGAGTTTTATGATTCATAAGTATACTTTTGACCTAATTAACCCATTTCAGGAAAGGTGACAGCTGATAAATTTAATCAAATATATGTGGGTGGGAACCACATAGAACTTCTTGTAAATATCCAAAATTATACATAGTAACTGGGTCATGTCCCTAAGGTGAAAAAATTTAACAAAGAAGGTATTAAGTAACTCCGATGAATTTACTCTTTCAGCATATTAACAAGAAAGGGAAAAGAAATTTGAATGTTTACAAAAGAGTTTGCTACATAGTTGAGAGACTAGACTGTTAAGAGGCAAAATGACCTTGACTTAAACTGAGTGGTAACCTGAAAGCCTTCCCCTTCGTGGATCACAGTCTTGTCATGGCATGGGGGCTTGTGTAACTCAATGAAGCTATGAGCCATGCCATACAAAGCCAACACTCAAGTCAGACGAGTCGTAGTGAAGGGGTCTGACAAAATGTGGTCCGCTGGATGAGGAAATGGCAACCCACTCCACTCCAGTATCTTTGCCTTGAGAACCCCATTAACATTATAAAAAGGCACAAAGATATGACACTGGAAGATGAGCCCCCTAGGTCGGAAGGTGTCCAGTATGCTACTTGGGAAGAGTGGAGGGCAATTGCTTAAAACTCTAGTAAGAATGAAGTGGCTGGGCCAAAGCAGAAACGTCACTCAGTCATGGGTGTGTCTGGTAGTGAAAGTAAAGTCCGATGCTGTGAAGAACAGTATTGCATAGGAACCTGGAATGTTAGGTCCATGAATCAAGGTAAATTGGACACAGTCAAGCAGGAGATGGCAAGACGGAACATCAGCATCTTAGGAATCAGTGAACTAAAATGGATGACAATAGGTAAATTTATTTTAGATGACCATTATATCTACTATTGTGGGCCATAATTCCTTAGAAAAGTGGAGTAGCCCTCACAATCAACAAGAGTCCAAAATACAGTACTTGGGTACACCCTGAAAAACTACAGATTGATCTTGGTTCATTTCCAAAGGAAACCATTCAACATCATAGTAACCCAGGTCTGTGCCCCAACCACTGATGACGAAGAAGTTGAAATTGACCAGTTCTATGAAGACCTGCAAGACCTTCTAGAAGTAACACCAAAAAAAGATGGCCTTTTCATCATAGGGAGTTGAAATGCAGAAGTAGGAAGTCAGGAGATACCTGGAGTAACTGGCAAGTTTGGCCTTGGAGTACAAGATAAAGCAGGGTAAAGGCTAACAGTTTTGTCAAGAGAACACGGCGGTCAAAGGAAACACCCTTTCAACAACCGAAGAGATGATTCTACACTTGGACATCACCAGATGGTCAATACCAAAATCAGAATGAGTATATTCTTTACAGATGAAGAGGGAAAAGCTTTATACAGTCAAGAAAAGCAACGCTGTGAGCTGATTGTGGCTCAGATCATGAGTTCTTTATTGCAAAATTCAGGCTTAAATTGAAGAAAGTAGGGAAAACCATTAGGCCATTCAGGTGTGATCAAAGTCAACCCCTATGATTATACAATGGAGGGGATGAATAAATTCAAAGGATTAGATCTGGTAGACAGAGTGCCTGAGAACTGTGGACAGGGGTTCATAATATTATACAGGAGGCAGTGACCAAAACCATCCCAAAGAAAAAGAAATGCAAGGAGGCAAAGTGGTTATCTGAGGAGGCTTTACAGATATTAGGTTGGTACAAAAGTAAATACAGTTTTGGACCATGAATTTTAAATCCTTATAACTAGGCTCAAACACATACTTATTAATCAAAATAGGAACCATTCAGTCAGCGCATTTTTGCCAATGAGAATAAGTTTGTTCATTTCCATAGCATAAAAATCTGTGCTTTAGGATTTGACGAGCTCTTGGAAAGCATTTTCTTTCTTTCTTTTTTTTTTAATTTATTTTTTCATTTATTTTTATTAGTTGGAGGCTAATTACTTTACAGTATTGTAGTGGTTTTTGCCATACATTGACATGAATCAGTCATGGATTTACATGTGTTCCCCATCCCGATCCCCCCTCCCACCTCCCTCCCCATCCCATCCCTCTGGGTCTTCCCAGTGCACCAGCCCTGAGCACTTGTCTCATGCATCCAGCCTGGGCTGGTGATCTGTTTCACACTTGATAATATACATGTTTCAATGCTATTCTCTCAGATCATCCCACCTTCGCCTTCTCCCACAGAGTCCAGAAGTTTGGTCTATACATCTGTGTCTCTTTTTCTGTCCTGTATATAGGGCTATCGTAACCAGCTTTTTAAATTCCATATATATGCGTTAGTATACTATATTGGTGTTTATCTCTCTGGCTTACTTCGCTCTGTATAATGGGCTCCAGTTTCATCTATCACATTAGAACTGATTCAAATGTTTTCTTTTTAATGGCTGAGTAATATTCCATTGTGTATATGTACCATAGCTTTCTTATCCATTCATCTGCTGATGGGCATCTAGGTTACTTCCATGTCCTGGCTATTATAAACAGTGCTGCGGCGATGAACATTGGAGTACATGTGTCTCTTTCAGATCTGGTTTGGGAAAGTATTTTCTACCTCCTGCTGGTTATGGAAGTACTTTCCCTGCAAAAAGTTGTTGAGATACTTGAAGAAGTGGTAATCAGTTGGCAAGAGGTCAAGTGAATATGGCAGATGAGGTAAAACTTCATAGCCCAATTCACTCAACTTTTGAAGTCTTGGTTAGCGACATGCAGTCGGATGTTGTCTTGCAGAAAAATAGGGCCCATTCTGTTGACCAGTAGTGGGTGCAGGTATTGCAGTTTTTGGTGCATCTCATTGTTTTGCTGAACATACATCTCAGATGTAATGGTTTTACTGAGATTCAGAAAGCTGTAGTGGATCAGACAGACAGCAGACCACCAAACAGTGACCATGACTTTTTTTGGTGCAAGTTTGGCCTTGGAAAGTGCTTTGGAGCTTATCAGTCCATCAATTGATCTGATCATCGCTGATTGCTGTATAAAATCTACTTTTTGTCACACGTCAGAATCTGATCAAGAAATTGTTTGTTGTTGCATAGAATAAGAGAAGACGACACTTCAAAACAACAATTTTTTTTGATTTTCAGTCAACTCATGAGGCACCACTTATCAACCTTTTTCACCTTTCCAGTTTGCTTCAAATGCCAAATGAGTATAGAATGGTCAGTGTTGAGTTCTTCAGCAACTTCTCGTGCACTTGTGAGAGGATCAACTGCAATGATTGTCCTCAGTTGGTCGTCAACTTCCAGTGGCCAGCCACTACATTCCTCATCTTCAAGGGTCTCATCTCCTTTGCAAAACTTCTTGAACCACCACTGCACTGTATGTCCCGTAGCAGTTCCTGGGCCAAATGCGTTGTTGATGTTGTGAGTTGTCTCTGTTGCTTTACTACCCATTTTTAACTCCAATAAAAAAGTCACTCAAATTTGCTTTTTGTCTATAACATCATTTCTATAATCTAAAATAAAAGTAAACAGCAAGTGATGTCATTAGCAAAAACACATAAAGCAAGAAATGTGCATTATAATAATGTGTAACATAGTCACCTTTATTTAAAAATGTATTCCAGTATCAAATGGCAAAGTTCAACAATGCAAAACCAAAATTACTTTTGTACCAACCTAATAGGAAAAAAGAACCAGAAGACAAGGGAGAAAGGAAAAGATATAACCAACTGAATGCTGAGTTCCAGAGAATAGTAAGGAGAGATAAGATGGCCTTCTTCAATGAACAATGCAAAGGAATAGAGGAAAACAATAGAATGGAAAAGACTAGAGATCTCTTTAAGAAAATTGAAGATATCAAGGGAAGATTTCCTGCAAGGATGGTCATGATAAAGGATATTAATGGTATGGACCTAACAGAAGCAGAAGAAGTTAAGAGATGGCAAGAATACACAGAGGAACTATACAAAAAAGATCTTAATGACCTGGGTAACCATGATAGTGTAGTCACTCACCTAGAGCTAGACATCCTGGAGCGTAAAGTCAGTGGGCCTTAGGAAGGATTACTACAAACAAAGCTAGTGGAGGTGATGGAATTCCAGCTGAGCTACTTAAAATCATAAAAGATGATGCTGTTAAAGAGCTGCCTTCAGTATGTTAGCAGATTTGAAAAATTCACCAGTGGCCACAGGACTGGAAAAGGTCAGTTTTCATTCCAGTCCCAAAGATGGGCAATGCCAAAGAATATTCAGACTACTATACAGTTGCACTCATTTCACAAGCTTGTAAGGTTATGCTCAAAATCCTTCAAGCTATGTTTCAGTTCACTTCAGTTGTGTCTGGCTCTTTGCAGCCCCATGGACTGCAGCATGCCAGTCTTCCCTGTCCATCACCAACTCCCAGAGCTTGCTGAAATACATGTGCATCGAGTTGATGATGCCATCCAACCATCTCATCCTCTGTCGTCCCCTTCTCCTCCTGCCTTCAGTCTTTCCCAGCATCAGGGTCTTTTTCCAGTGAGTTAGTTCTTTGCATCAGGTGGCCGAAGTATTGGAGTTTCAGCTTCATCATCAGTCCTTCCAATGAATATTCAGGACTGATTTCCTTTAGGATTGACTGGTTGTTCTCCTTGCAGTCAAGAGATTCTCAAGAGTCTTCTCCAACACCACAGTTCAAAAGCATCAATTCTTCGGCGCTCAGCTTTGTTTTTAGTCCAACTGTCACATCCATACATGACCACTGGAAAAACCAAAGTTTTGACTAGACGGACCTTTGTCAGCAAAGTAATGTCTCTGCTTTTTAACATGCTGTCTAGGTTGGTCATAGCTTTTCTTCCGAGGAGTAAACGTCTTTTAATTCCATGGCTGCAGTCATTATCTGCAGTGATTTTGGAGCCCAAGAAGATAAAGTCTGCCACTGTTTCCTTTGTTTCCCCATCTATTTGCCATGAAGTGATGGGACCAGATGCCATGATCTTCATTTTTTGACTGTTGAGTTTTAAGCCAGGTTTTTTACTCTCCTCTTTCACTTTCATCAAGAGGCTCTTCAGTTCCTGTTCGCTTTCTGCCGTAGGATGGTGTCGTGTGCATATCTGAGGTTGTTGCTATTTCTCCCAGCAATCTTGATTCCAGCTTGTGCTTCTTCCAGCCCAGCATTTTGCACAGTGTGCTATGCATATAAGTTAAATAAGCAGGGTGACAATATACAGCCTTGATGTACTACTTTCCCAATTTTGAACCAGTCCGTTGTTCCATGTCCATTTCTAACTGTTGCTTCTTGACCTGCATACAGATTTCTCAGGTTTCGGCATAGGTGAACTGAGAACTTTCAGGTGTTTAAGTTGGGTTTAGAAAAGTCAGAGGAACCAGAGATCAAATTGCCAGTATTCATTGGATCATGGAGAAAGCAAGGGAATTCTTAAAAATCCATAAAAAGATGGGAATACCAGACCACCTTACCTGTCTCCTGAGAAATCTGTAAACAGGTTAAGAAGCAACAGTTGGAACTGGACATGGACCAACAGACTGGTTCAAACTTGGGAAAGAAGTATGACGAGGCCATATATTGTCACCCTGCTTGTTTAACTTCCGTGCAGTGTACGTTGTATGAAATGCCGGTCTGGATGGATCACAAGCTGAAATCAAGATTGCTAGGAGAAATATCAGTAACCTCAGATATGCACATATCACTCTAATGGCAGAAAGTGAAGAGGAACTAAGGAGCCTCTGGCTAAGGATGAAAGAGGAGAGTGAAGAAGCTGGCTTGAAACTCAACATTAAAAAACTAAGGTCATGGCATCTGGTCCCATCACTTCATGGCAAATAGAAAGAGGAAAAGTGGAAAGAGAAAGTGAAAAAGTGGAAACCCTGACAGATTTTCTTTTCTTGGGCTCCACAATAACTGTGGACAGTGACTACAGTCATGAAATTAAAAGACACTTGCTCCTTGGAAGGAAAACTATGACAAACCCAGGTACGGTATTAAAAAGCAGAGGTATCACTTTACTGACAAAGGTCCATATAGTCAGAGCTATGGTTTTTCCATTAGTCATGTATGGATGTGAGAGTTGAACCATAAAGAAGGTTGAGTGCTGAAGAATTGATGCTTTTGAATTGTGGTTATGGAGAAGACTCTAGAGAGTCCCTTGGACTACAAGAAGATCAAACCAGTCAATCCTAAAGGAAATCAACCCTGAGTATTCATTGGAAGGACTGATGCTGAAGCTCCAATACCTTAGCCAGCTGTTTTGAAGAGCCAGCTCATTGGGAAAAGACCCTGATGCTGGGAAGGATTGAAAGCCAAAGGAGAAGGGGCAGCAGTGGATGAGGTGGTGGGAGGGCACCTCTGAGTCAATGGACATGAGTGAGCTAACTCCGGGAGATGGTGGAGGACAGGGAACCCTTTTGTGCTGCAGCCCATGGGATTGCAAAGAACAACAACAGACCTAAAAGCCCTACTGTGGCTTAGTCCTCTAGAAGCCGATATATTTTCTTAGGCTTCCCAGGTGGCACTCGCGGTAAAGAACCCTCCTGTCAGTGCAGGAGACTAAGAGAGACAGATTTGATCCCTGGGTCGGGAACATCCCCTGGAGAAGGGCATGGCAACCCACTCCAATATTCTTTCCTGGAGAATCCCATGGACAGAGGAGCCTTGCGGGCTATCATCCATAGAGTCACAAAGAGTCAGACAAGACTGAAGCGACTTAGCAGCGTATTTTTCTTAAAACCTGTCCCATCAGGGGTCTTAATGTAGATAGTTATTTTGGCAATTATAACACGTTGGTAACAGTGACTAATATGGGTACTTGTCTGTAAAGAAAAAGTCAAAAAAAGAGAAAGAAAGAGAAAAATCAAATCTGTGCCTTGTCAGCCAAGAAGACCCTCTCTAGCCTCTTGGTGTCAGAATTCCAACATGCCCCCAAGGTGGTGAAAGCTATATGAAGCTAATTGTGGATTGATAGAATTTTAGTTTCCCCAGAATGGTCTCCTTTTAAGAAAGGCGACATGTCAATCACTTGATGCTTCCTTTCTATCTATTTAGCAGTTTTATTTCTCAATTAATAAATTGCATAAATTGCATTTATGTATATAAACTGTCTCCTGTAACTGCTGCTGCTGCTGCTGCTACTGCTGCTAAGTCGCCTCAGTCATGTCCAACTCTGCGACCCCATAGACAGCAGCCCACCAGGCTCCCCAGTCCCTGGGATCCTCCAGACAAGAACACAGGAGTGGGTTGCCATTTCCTTCTCCAGTGCCTGAAAGTGAAAAGTGAAAGTGAAGTCGCTCAGTCGTGTCCGACTCTTAGTGACTCCATGGACTGCAGCCCACCAGGCTCCTCCGTCCATGGGATTTTCCAGGCAACAGTACTGGAGTGGGGTGCCATTGCCTTCTCCCTCCTGTAACTGAAGTCCCCCCAAACCTTGACTGAACTAATAAAATTAGTTTCTTTTTGAGCATGTACATCCAAGCACTAGACCCTGGGCCAGGATCATCCTTTATTTGCTAGTTTCAGTGTCCAGTATCTTTCCTGAAAGTGCCAACAGGCTTCCAATTACCTTTTCAAAAATCACTTCCCTGTTTTCCCTACTGATTTTGCATGTGGTATCTTAAAGATCAGACTGAGGAGTTTAGCCAAAATTCTGGCACATAGGAGCAATATGACAACACAGTGCTGTACTAGTCTAACCGTTGAGTGGTTACCTGAGGTTTGCCATATAATCTAGAGGGTTGGGGAATAACTTTTCCTGTACCCTCTTATGTTCGTAGTTCGGTGTGTGCAAATTAAACTAACAAACGAGATTAGCAAGAGAAAAGAGTTTATTAAAGCCTGTACAGTTTATACCAGAGGATTGCTCAATGATGAATAGTTCAAAGAAGTGGTAAAAATTTGGAATTTCTATGCCTAACTTAGTAGAAGAAAGAGAGGGGGAATAGGCTTTTATGGGAAGAGGAAACAAGTTTCTTTAGGAAACACGAATGTTTAGGAAAACAAATGGGAGATAAGAAAGTTGGTGATAATATTTGCTTCTGTGGATGCAAATGGTCTTTTATCTTTTTCATGACCATGAAACTCCCCCAGATGGGGGATTTATATTAGGTTTACTCTTGGTCTCTCCTGGGAGTAGACGCCAACCTGAAATGAGAATTTATGGCAGTCCTCATTTCTTAGAAGTTTCTGCTTTTAGTCAGATAAGGGAAGCGCTGAAAAGGTTTTCTACATCTGTTAAATCTCAAATGTCTTTAGCTTAAAATAATCTTTATGCCAAAGTAGCATATTTTAGAATGGCATAGCCTGATCCTCTTCAAAGGTAAAGTGAGATCCGGTGTCTCTTCCAGATAAGAAATGAGGCTTGAATTAAGGTGGTTATCTATGGAAATGAAAACGCCGCAAATATAAAGGCTTTTATATAAGCAAAAGTTTGAAGGATTTGGTAATTGGTTAGCATAGTAAAGGACAGGGAAAAAAGTTCAACTGTGGATCTCTCTTTAATGTTTGTACCAAATTTCCCTTTATAATCTTGGGAGCCCTCAAAGAAGGAATTTTCTAAGAGCAAAGCAAAGGTAAACTACCTATTACGTGTATATTGTAGAGGATGAATTAACATCCTTGGTATCCTAGGCCTAAGGAGACAATAAGTGCTGGTGTCTTTCTCTCTGTGGAGACAACCCGCCGCCCCCCACCCCCCGCCACTTCGGGGTCAATAACTAATTCTAGTTATTGGATAATCCTTCTGGTGCTTCCAGTGGTACAAAATGTCAAAAGAGTCATGCCATTATAGTGTTTCCATCGGTAGATTCTCTGATAGTAGGAACACTTCCCCACTTTAGGGGCAGCACAGTCCTCCAGCACTATTCTTACCTCAGGTCTATGGCTGGGTTGATTCAGGGCCTTGAGGCTGTTTAAAGCTTTAAAAGGTCTTTTTATTTTTACTTTAATATTTGTTTAAGTGGGCAAGAGGCTTGAATTAGCACTTTGTAAAAGAGGAGGATATCCAAATGTCTAACGAAATGACATGAAATAACATGAAATAACGAAATAACATGAAAAAAGTGCCAGTAGCGGAAAGGCCGTCATCATTTAAGCATTAAGTTAGTGCCTTTAAAAAGGCATTTAATGCTGGAGAGGGTGTGGAGAAAAGGGAACCCTCTTACACTGTTGGTGGGAATGCAAATTAGTACAGCCACTATGGAAAACAGTGTGGAGATTTCTTAAAAAACTGGAAATAGAACTGCCATATGACCCAGCAATACCACTTCTGGGTATACACACTGAGGAAACCAGATCTGAAAGACACGTGCACCCCAATGTTCATCACAGCACTGTTTATAATAACCAGGACATGGAAGCAACCTAGATGCCCATCAGCAGGTGAATGGATAAGGAAGTTGTGGTACATATACACCATGGAATATTACTCAGCCATTAAAAATAATTTATTTGAATCAGTTCTAATGAGATGGATGAAACTGGAGCCCATTATACAGAGTGAACTAAGCCAGAAAGATAAAGAACATTACAGCATACTAACACATATATATGGAATTTAGAAGGATGGTAAGATAACCCTATATGCAAAACAGAAAAAGAGACACAGAAGTACAGAACAGACTTTTGAACTCTGTGGGAGAAGGTGAGGGTGGGATGTTTTGAAAGAACAGCATGTATATTATCTATGGTGAAACAGATCACCAGCCCAGGTGGGATGCATGAGACAAGTGCTCGGGCCTGGTGCACTGGGAGGACCCAGAGGAGTCGGGTGGAGAGGGAGGTGGGAGGGGGGATCGGGATGGGGAATACGTGTAACTCTATGGCTGATTCATGTCAATGTATGACAAAACCCACTGAAATGTTGTGAAATAATTAGCCTCCAACTAATAAAAAAAAAATAAAAAGGCATTTAATTGAATCATCAGTCATTCAGTGCAGATTAAATGAGATACCACCACACTCCTACCAGGATGGCTAAAATGAAAGAACCAGCAGCTCCAAGTGGTGATGTGGCTGTGGATCCGCAGGAGCCCCGGTGTGTTTGTGGTGGTGATGTAAACTGGTACAGACCCTGGAAAACCATTTGGCAGTAATTGTCAAAGCTAAACACAGGCAGACCTTGGATGTATTGTGGGTTGGTTCCGGATCACTGTGATAAAGTGAATTATATGAAATTTTTTGGTTTCCCTGTGCATATAAAAGTTGTGTTTAAACTATAAACTATTAAGAGTAAAATAGCATTATGTTTTTAAAACACAACATGCAGGAACTTCCCTGGCAGCCCAGTGATCCCAGTGCAGGGGCACGGGTTAATCCCTGATTGGGGAACTAAGATCCCACATGCCCCACAGTATAGCCTTAGAAAAACAACAACAACAAATGTACAAAACTTCATTTAAGAATACTTTAGGGCTTCCCTGGTGTCTCACTTGTAAAGAATATACCTGCAAGTGCGGGAGACATGTGTTCAATCCCTGATCTGGGAAGATCCCACAGGCTGCAGAGCAACTAAGCCCATGCACTACAGCTGTTGAGCCTGTGCCCTAGAGCCCGGGAGCTGCAACTCCTGAGCCCACATGCTGCAGCTACTGAAGCCTGCACGCCCCATAGCCTGTCCTCCACAACGAGAGCAGCCCTCACACCACAACTGGAGGGTAGCCCCCACTTTGCTGCAACTAGAGGAAAGCCCACACGGCAACAAAGACCCAGCACAGCCAAAAAAAAAAAAAAAAAGAGTATTGCTAAAAAATGCTAACCATCACCTGAGCCTCCAGTGAATTGTAATCTTTTTGGTGGGGAAGGTTTGAAATATTTCAAGAATTACTAAAATACGACACCCAAGACACAAAATTGCGCTGATAGACTCGTTCAACACAAGGTTGACACAAACCTTCAATTTGTTTAAAAAAGGGGGAAGCAGTATCTGTGAAGCACAGTAAAGTGAGGTGCAATTAAACAAGGTATTCCTGCTGACCCAAAATCAGCGCTCTTGGCTTTACATCTGATACCAGTGAGGGTTTTTATTCACCAAAAATCTCATGTAAGAGTATAATAGCTGAAAGCAGGAAACAACCCAAATGCTCATCAACAGTAGAATTTATAGATTGTGGTATATTCATAAAATGGAATGCTACATAGCAATGAAAAAGAATCAACTGATACATGCAGCATTCTAAATGAATCTTACTGAATATAGGAAGCTACATAACAGGAGAGTTCATACTATTTGATTCCATTTATTTATGAGAAATTCAAAACAGACAAAGCTAATCTATGGTGATAGAGTTTAGAATAATGGTTACTTCTCTGTGGGTTTATTGACCAAGGGGACACAATGGAGCCTCTGGCTTATAGGAAATGTTCTATAACTCCTATCTGGGTTGTCATTGTATGAGTGTTTACATATAAAATAATTATTGAGCTGTACACTAAAGATTTGTACATTTAACCGCGTGTAAGTTCACACCTCAATAAAGAATAGTGTTGTTTTAACTTGTACTTATGATTTCCTGCTTCAACTCTATCCTTTTCTTAAAACTAGCTTTCCCTCTCACTTTCTTTTTTGTTAACTGAAACCCACTTAAACTTCTTGCACTCAGTCCTTGAATCCTGTCAGCTCTTCCTTTAAAACACCTCCCATCCATATCTCCAAATCATGTCTCTATTGGACTTTTAGCCCTGACCACAAGCCTGAATTATTGCCAAGGGCCTAATTGATTTCCTTGCTTTGCGTACTCAGAACTATTCTGCAGTGTGCCTACAGTGCTCTCTTTCTAAAGCACCGTCTGGACTGTGCTGCTTCCTCTTCTCAAAAGCCTTGAGGGCGCTCCCCTTTCTGGCGTCAGTCTCTAGCACTGGATTTGAGACGCTCGTGCTCTGGCCCAAACCAGCCATACCCAATCGCTGGAAAATTGGAGTACTTAAGAGTTCCAAGCCCATTTTTCTCCTGTGGCTTATATGCCTTTGTTCATGCTCTTCTCTCCCCTAAATGCTTTCTTCTTACCAGCCTCTTCTCAACCCTCCCCCACCCTACTCCTGCCCAAAGTTAAATTGATTTAGTGGTCTTTTGAAGGAATGTTGGGCTTCCCAGGTGGCGCTAGTGATAAGGAACCTGCCTGCCAATGCAGGAGACCTAAGAGACACAGGTTTGATCCCTGGATTGGTTGAAGGGATGTTAATTTATTTTATGTTTTAATAAAGTTTTCACCTCATTAAAACTTAGTCTTCCATATGCTGGGTAATAAAACTTTTTTAATGAATAAGTTTAAAAGCTCAAAGTTTCATATGCAGGTAAAATGGCTTGTCTCATCTTTTTTCTGGGTCTGTAGATTTAGAGTTTATTTTCCTCAAAAGATAGTATCTTCTGTTTTTCATGTTGGTGTCTTTAGTCGAGGGGAGGGGAGGTTTTACCTCCTACAAGACTATTCATACAGCTAGTAGACAGTGACATCTCTGTATGCTTTGTTGTAGCAATCCCTTTTAAAACACAGTCACGTTATTCAACACTTTTTTTTTTTTTTTCTGTTTTAGATTCCTATAGGCAATGGAAACTGATCTTAATTCCCAGGACAGAAAGGACCTGGACAAGTTCATTAAGTTTTTTGCCCTCAAGGTAATATATCCGTTCTCTTGAGCCTAGAACTGTTAGAAATAACTTTCATGCCTCTCCCTTTTTGGAAATACAGCATAACAGCTTGCAGCTTGCCCATTTTAAGGGATACTTCTGTCTGTTGTAAACCAAACTGTGAAATTTGGGGGCGGTACTGGGGGTGTAACTAAAAAGCTTCCAATTTTCCGAAGCTACTTGTTAAAAAAAAAATAACATTTTTTTTTTGCAAGCCTGTTTGCAGAAATGTCATACTTGTTATGCCAGGTTATTGGCACAGTATGTTCCCTTGGGGTGAGAACAAAGACGGGACTAGAATGGACAACAACAGTTCAGGCATCTTTCCCTAAGCATCAACTAACTACCTCTGAAGTGTCTCACTTTTCACTTATTGTCCCCTTCTGTGTAAATGAAAAATTAAAACTTGGATTTTGAGTGCTTTAGAAGGCATATTTTCCTAAATCTAAAAATCATTTCCACCTCTATCTCTCCTTCCTCTCAACCATTGCTATGTAAGAACAAGCCATGCAGTAGATTCTGGTTGTAAAATTAGCCGGAAGACTTTTGCCATATGGGCCAAGTCATATGAATAATTGTGGCTTCCTTGGTTTAAATCTACTATGATTACATAAGTGTATGGCAGTGAATATTTAAACCTACAATTGGACTTGTTTCTTTATGAAAGTCAGAGCCGCCATGTGCAGCTCTCCTTCTGCCATGTGAGTGTATTATAGATTACAAGCCTCAAACTGTGGTTTCTCTTAATTGGTTGACACTAGGTCCTCAGGAATATTTACAGTATTATTTTTGTGCCATGTTTTTTCTGTTCTTGATGGTTTTAAATCTTATCCTTTCCTGAAGTATAGTTATGGTCATTGGCATTTTTTAACCCTGCATTGAGAGGGTGTTAATCCTGATTAGGAGCCAAATCAGTTTGTTGAAACTTTTCATCTTTGATTTTTTTGTTTGTTTCATTTTTTTTAGACTGTCCAAGTGATTGTCCAGGCTCGACTGGGAGAGAAGATTTGTACTCGTTCATCTTCTTCCCCAACGGGTTCAGACTGGGTAAAATTCCTATTCTTTGCTGAGGGATATACTGTGATGTTTGTCACAAGGAATCATGGTGTAGTAATTAATAATAATATTTCTAGTATTACTAAGTCATAACATTAAAATGCCTAATTCTGTTTGATCCATTCTCTTGCAAAGTATGTTCTTCATTGAATGTTAGTCCTGGATGTTTTTTGGTTTTCCTCTGTGATGAGTGAAAACTTATCAACCTGAGTTTTGGGGCCTTGGTACAAAACATCTCTTAAGGAGAAAGGAGAAGTGAATGACTGTCCTTAATCAGTCAAGGGCAAGGCCTATGTTGTTCAGCATTCAGTCTTACTACTTTGATTCCATAATGTTCCTTGCGAGTGTTTAACACAAAGTTCTTCTTGTTTTCTAGTTCAATTTAGCGATCAAAGACATCCCAGAGGTTACACATGAGGCAAAGAAGGCCCTGGCAGGGCAGCTGCCTGCTGTTGGGAGGTCCATGTGTGTGGAGATCTCACTCAAGACTTCCGAGGTAAGGTTATGGCCAGGACAGGGTCTTAACTCAGCACCCGAAGCACTTGACACTCTGGTTCCAACTCAGCCTTGTTCCTGCGCTTTCCCTCTCTGATTGTCTCATGGTTCTCCAAGGAGGTCATGGTTTTTGTACTTATTCTTCCAACCACTTGAAGTAGACTCTTCACTCCCATCTTCATATATCATCTGTAAGTGATGTGTTTCTACTTATCCTTCAACACTCGTATGCTCTAAAGATCTCCCTTTCTAGCCCCTCTCGAGACTTCCCGTGTGCTTTGTTTATATTTGTTTCTTAGAGTATAACTTGCTGGAATGTGATTTTTTTTAATGTGTTTTTCCACCTTTTTCCATGATGCAGATATATTTTTTTGTATGTTTATTAACCTGTTTCCACTACAGGATTGTGAGGCTGCATGGAATAATAAAAGGCTAATGGAGTTTGGAGCTATACAGACCCAAATTCAGAGCCTAGCTGAGCAACTCTGGCCAAATTACTTAGCCCCACCTCTTCCACCACCACACTTCACAGTCTTGTGGGGCTATACTTCTTCATTTAATTCTTATTTGTAAAGTACATAAATAAAATATGGCAGGCAATTATTACATGTTCCTGTTGATACTTTACACTTTTATTCTTGAGGTCAGCAGCTATGCCACATCTTGTTTATCTGTATAGTTCTTCAATTCTTTTTGAAACGAGGCAGGATATAATAAATAATCATCTCTGCACCTATCACAGTGCCTGGGATGGCACATAGTAGGCTCTCAGTTTTTCATTGTATGAATGATGTCAGTACTTATTCTGTGGAAATCTTAGTACTAGGTAAAACAAAACATCCTATTCTCTTTATTGAATTACCAGTGTATACTGTGAATTATTTTCCTTAGTGATCCTTAGGGAGTCCAAAAGGAAGAACTCTCTCCTCTCTCAGGCATCTGTGAAATCAGATTCTAAACTGTTGTCATTGAACTTCCCTGGTGGCTCAGTGCTAATCTGCCTGCCAGTGCAGGAGACACAGGTTCTACCCCTGATTCAGGAAGATCTCACACGCTGCGGAGCAACTGTTGAGTCTGTGCTCTGGATCCTGTGCTCCGCAACAAGAGAAGCACCACAGCGAGAAGCCCAGGCACCTCAACTTCAGACTAGTCCTCGCTTTCTGCAACCAAAGAATTGCCCTCACATAGAGCCTGGCTCTCCTGCATTGCAGGCAGATTCTTTGCTCCTGAGCCACTGGAAAGCCCTGGTAGAGTACTATGCGGCCATTAAAAATAATGTACAAATTTTAATTTTAAGGAGAATTCCATGTTGTACTTATTAATTAAAAAGTGATCAGTTCAGTTCAGTCGCTTAGTCATGTCCAACTCTTTGCAACCCTATGAACTGCAGCACACCAGGCTTCCCTGTCCATCACCAACTCCCCAGAGCTTGCTCAAACTCATGTCCATCGAGTGGGTGATGCCATCCAACCATCTCATCCTCTGTTGTCCCCTTCTCCTCCTGCCTTCATTCTTTCCCAGCATCAGGGTCTTTTCCAAGGAGTCAGTTTTTCACATTAGATGGCCAAAGTATTGGAGTTTCAGCTTCAGCATCAGTCCTTCCAGTGAACATTTAGGACTGATTTCCTTTAGGATGGACTGGTTTGATCTTTCAGTCAAAGGACTGTCATGAGTCTTCTCCAACAGTTCAAAAGCACAAAAAAAGTGATAAAAATAGTATATTCAAACAAAACAAAACAAAAAAAGATAAAGAATAGAACATATGGTATGAGCTTACTTTTATTTAGAAAAATCATTGATTGTATTATAAGTGATGTCTTCTTTTTGCTTATTTATACTTTGTAATATTTTTATAGTGGCTGTATTGTGATTTATAATAAGAAAAAAGATTATCAAAAACAAAACTGAAATATCTTTTAATAATATCTTGACAATACCTTTTATTGTCCCATTTACAGGGAGATTCCATGGAGCTAGAAATCTGGT
The DNA here is from genome assembly GCF_963930625.1 of Muntiacus reevesi. Classification (NCBI taxonomy): domain Eukaryota; kingdom Metazoa; phylum Chordata; class Mammalia; order Artiodactyla; family Cervidae; genus Muntiacus; species Muntiacus reevesi. Next base: position 15,774,691 of record NC_089257.1, on the reverse strand, counting down.
GTCTGGAAATGAATGAAAAGTAAGTGCTCTAGGAAGCTCAAACTGATGTTCTGTGACAACCAAGTAGGGTGGGATGGGGTGGGACATGGGAGGAAGGTTCAAGAGGGAGGGGACATATGTATACCTATGGTTGACTCATGTTGATGCATGGCAGAAACCAATACAGTATTATAAGGCAGTTATCCTTCAATTAAAAATAAATAAATTTTTAAAATATGTAAGTGCTCTTAGAATCCTTAGTTGTGGTTGCTGAGGATAAAGTGCACGACAGCGCATGAAAAGCAGGGCTTGTATCAGTCATGGAGAGTGTTCTGACCACTTAACAAAGCCGGTAGGTCTTTGCTACAGTTGGCTTCATGGTTGGCTTCCTGCCCAGGCACAGCAATGACCTTCAGAAGGAGTGTCGGTCCAGAGAGACTCAGACAACCCAGGGAGAGGAGCAGAGAGAAGGCTGAAAAAGGATTTGTTGTTTTCCCAGAGTACACATAGTTCTCTGATTCAATCCCTTGAGCTCTTGTAACATGACTACTCTGTTTTGTCTATTTCTGTGTGGCAGACATCCAATGAGATTTCCCCTCACCACTCCTTCAGACATGCTGTGTTGGTCACGGACTGGGAATGCCTGTTATTTTCCCCTCCATTTTCTTTTTTCAGGGCAGATTAGCTGAATTCCTGCTCGAAATTCAAGAAGAATATATAGGAAAATTGAGGAAATAGCGACACATTAAAAAAAAACTTTTTAATAAGTATGAATGGTGTAGGTACTCGTATTATTATTTTTCTTTCTTAAATAAGAAGCAATTGCCAGGTTATAGTCCAAAATTTTTGTACCAAGCACTTCTCCAGATTTCCTATTAGATGTATGGTAGTAGACTGATGTAAGATAGTACACTGAAATTATGTTTGTACTTTCAGTAATACAACTGCAATGTTGAATTAACTGTTTTTAAGTGTTCTGCTTTATTTTTAGAAAGATAACTGCTTCACAGCTAGAAAAAAATATATTGGAGACCTTTTGTTGCCCACCTGACTTTGGTGCATGGGAAAGTAAAACTTTGGTTAACATCAACAATTTGTTGATAAACTGACAGAGCACTCTAATTACAAATTTAGTTCAGAAGATGTTTTAATTATAAATTTAATCTTATACAGTTCCAGCATTTAATTAGCAACTATCTCTTTTGACTGTAATACTCTGTACAATGTTATTTAGGCTGCAAATCAGGTTATATTCTATCAGAATTTATAAATAATGCCAACAGATTTTTTTAAGACTTTTTAAAATTGAAGTATTAAGGTGATTTTTAATGTCGTATTAGTTTCTAGTGTACAGTAAGGTTGTTCAGTTATGTATCCTAATGCTGACAAATAATGTCAGTCACTCCATGGAACATAGCTAATGTCTCTATCCGTTGCGTCTTTGTTCTTTGTTTTGTGTTAGCCAAGTAGGAGAGCGCTGATGTGTCTTTGCTCCTCAGGTGCGATAAAGAAATCAAAGTCTCCTATGCCGTGTACAACCGATTGTCCTTGCTGCTGAAGTCTCTGCTCGCCATAACTAGGGTGACTCCAGCGTACCGACTCTCCAGGAAGCAAGGCCATGAATATGTCATCTTATACAGGTAAACAGCTCACCTCCATGATTCACACTTTGGACTCAACAATTTGCACGTTGTCTGACCAGCATTCAGGTATTCCATAATTAATTTTTGGACAGATGTTTGGATGGTTGATGCTATACCTTTACTGTGATTGCCTATCTATTCTCCTTTAGGAACCTCAGCTTTTTCCAAAGCAACCAAGTTCTTTATCCTTTTGTTTATACACAGTCTTGATTGCTGTGGAAAGGATTTTTAAATCCTCAGTCAGTTTGGTCGCTCAGTTGTGTCCAACTCTTAGCAACCCCATGGACTGCGGCACACCAGGCTTCCTTGTCCATCACCAACTCCTGGAGCTTACTCAAACTCATGTGTATCAAGTCGGTGATGCCATCCACCCATCTCATACTCTGTCGTCCCCTTTTCCTTCCGCCTTCAATCTTTCCCAGCATCAGGGTCTTTTCTAGTGAGTCAGTTCTTTGCATCAGGTGACCAAAGTATTAAGTTTCAAATTCAGTATCAGTCCTTCCAATGAATATTCAGGACTGATTTCCTTTAGGATGGACTGGGTGGATCTCTTTGCAGTCCGAAGGACTCTCAAGAGTCTTCTCCAACACCACAGTTCAAAAGCATCAATTCTCTAGCGCTCAGCTTTCTTTATAGTCCAACTTTCACATCCATACATGACTACTGGAAAAACCATAACTTTGACTAGACGGACCTTTGTTGGCAAAGTAATGTCTCTGCTTTTTAATATGCTGTCTAGGTTGGTCATAGTTTTTCTTCCAAGGAGCAAGAGTCTTTTAATTTCATGGCTGCAGTCACCATCTATAGTGATTTTGGAGCTCAAAAAAAGAAAGTCTCTCACTCTTTCCCCACCTATTTGCCATGAAGTGATGGCATCACCAAGTTGGATGTGAGTTTGCGGAAGCTCCGGGAGTTGGTGGTGGACAGGGAAGCCTGCCGTGTTGCAGTCCATGGGGTCACAAAGAGTTGGACACGACTGAGCGACTGAACTGATACAGGCTGTTGACTGGACCAGAGTGGTGGTGAAGAGGATATGTAGCCAAGTGTGAGAGCAGAGCCTAGAAAGTCAGGGTTCCCAAATCGGCTGGGACTCTGTTTCATGTTAATGAGGAGCATGGGTATTGGCCTTTGGCTTACATGCAAAGAGCTGATTTTGTAAAGAATTGGTATAACAGGATGGAAGGACCACGGATTAGAGAATTAACTAGTTCTGTTGAAGTCATCTAGCAACCCTACATGTGTTTACTTTTCAAGGCCTTTTTTTTCTTTCGGCCAAGTTGTAGAACTTGCAGGATCTTAGTTCTCCCCAGCAAGGGATTGAACCTGGGCCCCTGACAGTGGAAGCAGAGAGTCCTAACCACTGGACCACCAGGGAATTCTTCCCCCATCTGCTTGTTTTTATAAATAAAATTATTTTACAACATAGCCACCCCATTCATTTACTTATTATCAGTGGCTATTTTTGTAGTATGAGAGCAGAGCTGAGTAGATGCCCTAGACTATATGTCCCACAAGTCTAAAATATTTACTAACTGATCCTTTAGACAAAAGTTGGCTAACCCCTGTTTTATGGTATCTATCACTTTTGTGCATGTATTTCAGATATGTATATACGTTTCTTTTCTTCCATTCCAGACTGTAATCTGTGAGACCTAGGATTCAGGTTCATCCTAGGGCTTGTCCCTAGTTTATCTTTATCTCATCCCTAACATCTAACCATAGGGCTTTGTAGATTGTCAGAGCTTAGTTTTTATTGAACAAACCCATGTATGTGTATAATTTTCAACAGTATTACTTGAAAAATATAAAAATACATTGTAAGCATTTTATAATTCAGACTTTTTGCTAATATAGACTGACCTTCCCAGGGAGATTCATGGAAAGGTTCTACTGTGTTTAGATTTTTATAGTTTTAGAATAGTCTTGCCTATTTATTCAGTGGTGGAAAAGATAGTCTAATTTCTTAGTCAGTTTACTTTGGAATGATGGAATGACTTTTGATAAGCAGAGTGAGCCCACTTTGAATGAAGATCACACTTCAAGATCTAGTGACTTCTATTCCATATTTGAAAGTTGCTAGGAAAGTGGACCTTAACAGTTCTCATCACAAGAAAAAAAAAATTCTGTTACTGTGAATGATGACGGATGTTAACCAGACTTAGTGTGGTGATTGTTTTGCAATGTGTACAAATATTGAATCATTATATATCCTTGAAACTAATACAATGTTGTGTGTCAATTATAGGTCAATTCTAAAAAAAAAGTCTTATATCTTCTAATAGAAGTTCTATCTTCTAATAGATATATTATATCTTATATCTTCTAATAGAACTATCTGCCAATTTTGTTTGTATATTCTCTATTTCCCAGTAGGTATACTTTACAAAGGGCTCCCAGGTGGTGCTAGTAGTAAAAAACTCACCTGCCAATGCAGGAGACATAAGAGATGCGGGTTCAATCCCTGGGTCAGGAAGATCCCTTGGAAAAGGGCATGGCAACCCACTCCAGCATTCTTGCCTGGAGAATCCCATGGACAGAGGAGCCTGGCAGGCTATAGTCCATGGAGTCACAAAGAGTTGGACACAGCTGAAGCAACTTAGCATGCATGCATGCATATATAACTTTACAAATATGCTGCAGAAGCAGGAATAAGAAACTTAAACTGCAAGTCACACTTAATTTTTATTTTTCTAATTTTTTAACCAGTCTCTCCATAACTGTCCTCATGCCCACAGCTTAATCAAGTAGTAGCAATACTGCTCCATTCGGAGAGATGTTCATGCAGATAAGAAAAGAAGGGTTGGTTTTGTTGGTTCTGTTTCTAGGTGTTTAGTGTGCAGGCCCTTAGAATAAAGAATCAAGTAACATATTTTTCTGTCTTCCCTACAGGATATATTTTGGGGACGTCCAGCTGACTGGCTTAGGGGAAGGTATGTGTCAAGGTTAAAAGCATTTGTAGTGTTGCTGAGTGTTCTCCTGACCTCAGAGACGTGCTTGGATGCTGCCTGTGATAATACATAGCTTGTGATTTTAGTGTGTGTGATACAAGTACGGAGAGGACAGATAAGTAAGGAGAGGACAGATAAGTAAGGAGAAGATAAGTAAGGAGAGGACAGATAAGGAGAAGACAGGTAGGAGGTCTGGAGAGCCACCAGCGAATGACTGAATAATTTTCCCAAAAGTTCTAGGAACTCAGAGTTCTTTGTTATCCTTCATACGATTGTCTGCTGCATTCAAGGTAGCTCAGTGGGTCATGCCAAAGGTTGTACAAGTGGCTGAATGGTTCAGGGAAAGACGTACTGATGGTAGTGTCAGCACTGTCTGGAAAAAAGCTAATTATTTATCTCTTTTCCTAGGTTTCCAGACAGTTCGTGTTGGGACAGTGGGTACCCCCGTGGGCACCATCACTCTTTCCTGTGCTTACAGAATTAACTTGGCATTCATGTCCACCAGGTGAGGAAAGAACCTTGGAATCCAACAGAACTCTTTCAAAAAAAAAAGGAACTCTTCCAAAGATATTAAAGTTGTTTTTCTTCCAACCTCTCCTCCTCCTCCCCTCAGCTAGGCCTAGAGTTCAGCGTTGCCATTGCTGAACTGAGAGAACCCAGTTTCCAGATTGGAGAAGCTGAGTGTCACAGAGCCAACATAGAAGTGATGGTTTATTTTCAGGGATGCAGGAGTTGAGGTTCTGTGGTTCCTTCCGATAGATAAGAGGCAAAGGGATCTCTGAGGGCTTCAGGGGGCGTGACAAGGCATTCTAACAAATGGGGCAATCTGCTTACTGCATTACAGGCACTTTGAGAGGACCCCACCTATCATGGGCATTATTATTGATCACTTTGTGGACCGTCCCTATCCCAGCTCCTCGCCCATGCACCCTTGCAATTACAGGTGAGGAATGTGGAAAACTCTTTTCCAGACTGGCTAGCGGAAACATCCATCTCGCCCAGGCCCGTAGAGCACCTTTATCCACACTCACCGAAAGACAGGGCACACGGATGGAGACCCCACGGGGAGGGAAGTGGAGTGGCTGGCTGTGTCCTTGCTGCTGCCTGTCAGGTACCCCAGGACTAAAGGTAGACCACGTCTCAGAAAATCCGTGGATATTTTGACCTAGACAGTACTGATTGACTTTTGGTTTGATTTTACTTAGAAACTCTGAGAGTGGCAGTAATGTGGAGAATGTCCTTTGCAAATTAGGTGGTTTTCAGGTCACCATTGGCACAATTCAGTTTTATTCCTCAGAATCAAACATCTCCAGGCCTAGATCCCAGAAAACAGAATTGTTGAGAGATTGGAATAGGTCTGTACCTATTCCAATGCCACCTATTCCAAAGATGCTACCTTTCTGTGACAGACTCATGAAGTTGGATTGGTTTTTGTCTTTGGAGTCTAGATTTTTATTTCACTGCATTCTCTGTTGCTGATGGTTCTTTGACCCTATACTGGCCAGGCTTAAAAAAAAATGCTGTCAAATGATATATCAGATGCAGTGTTTGGAGTAAAAAAAAAAAGCCATTGTCAACCTCTAGATGCTGCTTTCTGAACATGTTTGAAATTATCAAGGACTCAATACACCTCGCTTGACATTAGGAACTGCTAGAAAGAATTCTTCTCACAACTTGCATCCCTATCTCCGCTCTCTTTGGGTCCTCGCTGAAGCTGACTGCCACCAGTCAGGTCATGATTTCTTTCCCCCTCACTGCAGAACTGCCGGTGAGGACACTGGAGTAGCATATCCTTCTGTGGAAGATTCTCAAGAAGTGTGCACCACCTCCTTTTCCACCTCGCCTCCCTCCCAGGTAGGGGGAACAGGTTCTGGCGTGGCGATTGTTATTGGGTACATAGATGGGCCTTATGAAATGAAAATTTCATGTGAAAATTTAGATAACAGTCTCTTCTGGTGGTGGTGGTGGTGGTGATTATTTCAAGGGGTTATTTTGAGGAGTAAAGGAGAACCTTCTTACCCAGCAGATAATACTGTAGTATTTCTAGTCTGTAATCTTAACATGCAAGATTCCATGTAACTTTTACCTCCCTGGCGACATCTTAAAATTCCCTAGAAAATCAGTCACAGAAAGCCCCTACAAAATCAGAATTGTGTTCTGGTACCAGAGAGGCACTGAAACCTACACTTGTTCGGACTAGTAGCTACTTCTTCTTCTTCTTCTTTTTCTTTTTTTTTGCCGAACCCAGTGGTACGTGAGATCTGGGATCTTCATTCCCTGACTAGGGATCGAACCCGTGCCCCCATGATGAAAGCATGGAGTCTTAACCACCGGACAACCAGGGAAGTCCCAGTAGCTGCTGCTTCTTTGAAGTGGTTCCTAAATATGGTTCCTGATAATGGAAGGAGCAAAAAAGGAGCCAGTGATCATTTAGCATAAAATGCCATTAAGACCCCAGCTATGTAGTTTTCCTTAATAGTTACGTAGATATCTGCTTGTCTGCATTCCCTCTCTGAACATGATTAACCATTAACTTTTCCACTAGGATCCATCTTCAGTGTCACAGCCAGTTTCAGTAAAACACAGGCTCCAAGCAATATGAACACTTTCCCCAAAGAAGTGTTGTATGATATACATGTGGTTCTTAGACTGCTTCAGATAAGGAGTCATTTTTTTCCAGCTTACTGAATTTTAGGGCACGTTTCTTCTCTTCCACCCCAAATTGTTCATCGTCTACCTGTTGCCTGCGCATCATCTCTATTTTTTCCCTCCTCTTTTCTTTCATATTAGATGGTTCCCTAGGTGAATTCTACTTTCCTTTAAATTAGACCCATGCATGTGTGCATGCTAAGTCACTTCAGTTGTGTCCAACTCTGTTTCTGTGTGACCCTATGGACTATAACCTGCTAGGCTCCTTTGTCCATGGGATTCTCCAGGCAAGAATACTGGAGCCCTTCTCACTTGATCTTAGCCAAAAGACCGAGAAGCGATTACTGGAGCCCTTCTCTAGGGAATCTTCCCAACCCAGGGATCAAACCCACGTCTCTTACATTTCCTGCATTGGCAGGTGGGTTCTTTACCACTAGTGCCGCCTGGGAAGCCTAAATTAGCCCCCAATTATCCTTTTTCACCATCTTACTTGGGGGAGTGGGACCCAACAAATTAATTAGCTATGCATACATATTTATCCTCTATATTTTCTTCATTAAGAAAAAAATTTAATTTATTCCATCCTATGCTTTTAAATACTAAATTAAAATCATGGTTCTAATTTGTTTTAAAAGCAGGGGTTAAGCACAAAAGCTAACGTATGTATGAAGGACTTTACAGAAATCCGTGGATCACTGCTATTTCTAATGTGACAATTTAAAGTTTAAGAGATTCTTGTGAAATTGTTTCAGTTTGGTTTGGGGGTGTAGGAATTGTTATTCTTCCCCCCTCCCCATTTATATATATAGGCATACATTTTGCTGTTGCTCTGGAAGAGGGTGGCTTCTGGTATGCTTGCTGACAGGGAGCAATACTGACCCAAAAAAGGAGGAAAGCTCACTTTCTTACTAGTGCACATTCATGAGTTGATGGTTTTTTAAATCATCAAAATATGCATATGTCATTTAATGCTCATTTAACAACTGATAAACTCATAAACAATATGTAAACTTGGGCGATGTTAGGGATGGTGAGCTGGGGGCTTTAACACATCAGTTTTTCTTTTTCTCTGGTACAGTGGAAATTCAGCCTGATCCCAAAGGTAAATGGAAGTTCAGTCGTTTCTGTAGCTGAGCTTTGCAGAAGGGTTCATTAACCTGTGTAAGGAGAGCCTGTATGTTTCGTGTTATCAGTTGCCTATTGTGTCTTGTTACGGTTTAAAAGTAGATCCCGTCAAGATTCCATCAGAGAGAGCACCCAGTGGGTGAGCCTTGGCACTGCTCCCTGAGAACCTGTAGTCAAGACTATAGTTTGGTGCAGACACACTCATTTTGAAGCTTGATGGTAGAACAGAGAGAGAAAAATCATTTACCACCTGGTCTCTTCATTCCTGTAAATACTGAAACAGTTTCTTCTTTGGTTTAATCTAGGGAATCGCATAATAGTTCAACAATTTGTTTGAGCTCTTGCTGTGATCCAGTAAATACCTGTGAATGGGCTGGTTTGGTTTTGTTTTTCTAGTAAAGTAAGGATCATTTTATCATTTGGCCACAGAGCTGAGTTAAGAAATAGTTGTGACTCAGAACCTATACGGTTATCTTGAGGCCCTACCTCCAATTCTAGGCATTAATTAATTAGGTAATTGGCAAGACTTAAAGATGGAACAGCAAGACCCAAAACAATCATCTTGCCTATAATTAGCTTTGAAATCCTGAGTTTTGAAAATACCCCAGCCTTTACCCCATTCAGTTCTTCTACACCCTCAGGGACTGTGAGGGTGTGCTCACACACACCCTGATGCCTACACCTGCACACCGCCTCATCTTCCCTGAGCTGATGCAGGAAAGTTCGCCGCTGGGTTACCTGAGCATTTTAAAAGTGCAGCCATCAAACATCAACTGTTTAAACCTGAGCCTGTAGATTCTGAGTCCCCAGGAAAAGGCTTTCAGTCTAATATCTTAGTCTTAGCATCCTCATTCCTGTTTAGCATACCCTGTGTCCGTTCTCAGGACCCTCCTATTGGAAGTTTTCTAAAAGAGACCCTCTTTTGACTAAAGGCAGGCTAATGCTTGATTCAGGTTTCACTAAGTCATAGCCACTCAACTCCACTTTGCTTTCCACCTGCCCGTCAGGGAGAACACCAGGGATAAACTCTCTTCTTCATACCTTTCCAAGAGGTCCTCTTCAGAAGGCAGTCATACGGCTTTCTCCCTGCTTCCCTCCTGACTTCACTGTACATTTCAGCCTCTATTGCTACTGCCCTTTGCAGAGTTTTTTCACGTCTTTCTCAAGCCCTTTTCTTTTCTCTTCTCTGTCCTCCTGTCTGTGTGTATCTGTGCCCAGTGTGTGTTTACTGTCACAAAGGCACTTTTTCAGACCCCTACTCCTGTGGTGACGGACACTCTGAGGGTCCCCACGGCAGGACTGGCCTTTTCCCATCAAGTGAGTCCATACTGGGAAGAAGGGGATATTATCAGATGGTTTCTTTTTATTTGAAAACTATAAATAAAGCACAGGGTATAGTTATTTAAATATCCCCAAGTGTTCTGTGGGTTATTCTGAGGTGCGGTAGTTGATTTTTAACAGGATGCAGCCATTGCACAGCAGCCCAAAATAGGATTCATCATTCACCCCTCCTCCTACCATTGATGTGAAAAGTACATGGAGTTGTTTAGATCTTTTTTTTTCCCCAGATAAACCTTCCAAGAGTGGTTTTCTTTCTTTTTCACTATAAATAGGAACCCTCCCAAAACCAATGGTAATGGAGGGTGTGATTAAAGAAGATGCCTTGTGTTTCAAAGGGACCTCAAGGTCAAAGAAGAGACTAGAATGACCTGGGAAAACTGATGGTCTGCCTCCCAGTTCTGCCCAGACGGTACTCCACAGATCTGCTGGGCTGGAAACTGAACCAGTTAGCTGAACCCCTGGGAGAAGGGGGAGCAGGCAACTCATCTGAGGCCTTTGGAAGGCACAGAGCTGAGACTGTCAGTCCCACCGCAGATCAGTCTGTTTTCTTACTTAGAGAGTAGTGGCCTGGTCTGTCTTTAACCCTCACATCAGGCCCTCCCCTGCAATGCACACACTGAGACTGCGGGCTGGGATCCATTCCTTACTCTCCTGACCTGGATCATTGGTCATACTCTAGGAGTGCCTGTTTTTCCCTCCTCCTTTCCTCTGCCCCTCTTTGTTTTTCTCTTGCTTAGCTCTCCAGCTCTCGCCTTTCCTATCAGCCTGCTGCCCTGGGCGTTGGATCTGCTGACCTGGCTTATCCAGTAGTGTTTGCTGCTGGCTTAAATGCCACACACCCTCACCAGGTATCTTTAAAGATGGGGAGGACACTAGGGGTTCCTGTGCTGCCTCCCCTGCCCAGACACACTCGAGGGGCCTCTTGAGACACCAATGTTCTAAGTGTTCCGAACCAAAGCTCTTCTGTAACTTCGGAGGACTAAGATGATTCTGAGAGGCTGCCTCTTACACTTCAGAAAAGAAGAGCTTCCCGAGTTTTTTCCCCCCCTCTCTTTCCCTCTGTAGTCACTTCCGTGCATGTGTTCCATTAACTGAGCGAGTCCCAGAAAGGATCAAGATTTCCAGGGTTTCCTGCCCACTTGGTGGGAGCACTGGTGATGGGAAAGCTGGAAAGCCGATGCCATCACGCTAGGCAGCAACTCTCCCCTCCTGCCTGACGTTGCCGTGATTCACTGAATTTTTTTGTTTTTCCCCGAAGCTAATGGTCCCCGGGAAGGAAGGTGGGGTACCCCTTGGTCCCAACCAGCCTGCCCACGGTGCTCAGGCTGACCAGGAGAGACTGGCAACCTACACCCCTTCCGATGGGGCCCACTGCGCCGCCACGCCATCCAGCAGGTGAGTTCACGTCTTGGCTCGGCCGGTCTTCAGACCAGCCAGGGGCCTGTCCTCCAACACATCTGCTTATTTGGTATCAGCAAGTAAAGAGTAGCTTTCAGCATTGGCTCAGGCTTGGCATTTGCAGGGAAAATGTGGAATCCTTCAAATGCCCAATAAGAATCTTGCATTGCAGCTGGTGTGTGAGGGGGGCTTGCCCGGGGCACCACTACTGGCTTCTGACAGCAGGCAGCCGGGCTTGGCACGCCTCACCCTGAGGCAGGGAAGGTGTTTTGAGATGTTCTTCTCGTCCCCTGAGGTGGATTCCCTGGGCGTCCTCAGTATTTCCTGAGACCAGAGCAGGGTGGTGCTAACCACACCGTGACGTCAGAGTCATGGTGTATCTGCGGTAGGAGTTAGGATCCATTTTCTTTTTCTACTGTGTTAGTGCCTCCTGGAGATCCTGTAGAAACAACCGTTTTTCCTTACTAGAATACAAAAAGAAATCTTTGTCTTTTCTGATTGCAGAAGTGATACAGTCTGTAGGTCAAATTTTGAAGACATGGATTGGGTGGAAAGTTCTCATAATCCCACCCTGCAGAAATCACCACGTTACCTCCTTTTAAAAGGTGACAGGATCTGAGAAGGGTTAAGTGATTGGCCTAAGAGAGCAGTTAGCTCACAGAATGGCCAGGCACAGGCCTGGCTTCTCGGATTGTGGAGCCCAGACTTCCTCTTTCCATTTCACCCAGAGTTCTGTGGGAAGCTGGGCCTGTCTTGACCTGCACTGCCCTCTCTTAACTGGAAGGCCCCAGAGATAATGACGTCAATTGCCCCATCACATCTTAAATGCACTTTCAGATATTAGAAATTCCTGGGTTTTTTTTCCATTCCCACAGTGGAGTTGGGGGAGGGGGTTTATTTGGAAGGATCTTTCCATGCCATCCATCAGGAAAAATAATTACTTTCATGCCTGGCCCCTCAAATTCCACCTCTTATCCTTCCTCTTATTAGATAATCAAAGGGGGATCCTTTTAGTGTTGTTTTTTGGTTTTTTTGGCCACACCTTGCAGCATGCAGGGTCTTAGATCTCTTACCAGAGGTTGAACCTGTGTGCCCTGCAGTGGGAGCACAGAGTCTTAACCACTGGACAGCCAGGGAAGCCCCATTGTAGTCGTTTTACACTCACATATTCTGAGCCTAGATTCCTGGGGTATGACCTGGAGTAACTGAAGACAGAGGACCCTGTGTAGGGGGTTCCCAAATGCTGGTCGTCCCTGGTGTCTGGAGTCCAGGAGCCACTTGGACGGCATAGTTCTCCCCATCTTGAGCCCCTGCTTTGGGGCTTTTCCGTCCCCGGCTTCTTGCAGGGCTGTGGCTGACAGTCTGAGCTCCTGTTTCTTCTGCTTGGCGTCCCCCACCTTTCGGGACTCAGCATCAGTCTGGAGGGAGGGGGGCAGTTGTTCAGTTGCTTCCGTCGTGTCCAACTCTGTGACCCCCTGGACTGTAGCCCACCAGGCTCTTCTGTCCCTGGAGTTCTCCAGGCAGGAATACTGGACTGGGTAGCTGTTCCCTTCTCCAGGGGATGTTCTTGACCCAGGAATCGAACTCGCACCTCCTGCGTTGGCAGGCGGATTCTTTGTCACTGCACCACCTGGGAGGAGAGGGAGGGGGCAGCCAGATGGATGTGTTGTTGAAAGACCCTGCTGAACAGAGGGAGGACTCGGGGCAAGGAGAGGGGAGAAGACGTGGTGTGGCGCTTCAGATAACAAAACAAAAAAACGAGGAAGGGGAAAATGTAAAATCTTGAGTCTGGCTCTGTAACTAGATTGACATTAAAATTAGTTGTTTATGAGAGCTGCTTGCCTTCATGTATGAGAGCTGGATGCACAGTGACTGATGCTTATCCCTAGTATGACAGGGTAAATTTTATGGAAGCTTTGTGCAATTGTAACACCGAGTTTCATTCACATATGCATATTTTTAGCTCTTCCAGGAAATGCAGTCCTCTGCTCTCAAAAGTGAGGGTTACAGGGGCCCCAGGCAGGCTTTACACTGCCGTTTCCCACACGCCTGGGCTGGTGGGGGCAGCTCCTTCCTGGGCTGTGGCCTCACAAGCTGGTGGGTTTATGGGGCACCCAGGAGGCTCTGCTGTGGTTTGAGAAGGAGAGCCGACATGACCTTTCTTCTCCAGCGAGGACACTGAAACTGTATCAAACAGCAGCGAGGGACGGGCCTCCCCCCACGACGTCTTGGAGACCATCTTTGTCCGGAAAGTGGGGGCTTTTGTCAACAAGCCCATCAACCAGGTGATTTTTCTGCCCCTGCAACCTGTGAGGCTGTGTGAGCCCTAGGGTGAAGTCTTACCTGGGGCCTGTGGAACCACTGAAATCACACGCAGAATGGTGTGGGTGTGGGTGTGAATTTTCTATGGAGAGGACTAATAGCCTGTGACATCACTCCAGAGAAGTTAAGAACCATTGCTCTGTGGTCTCATAGGAGAGGAGACCACGCTATTTAGCACACACTTTGGCTGCACTGCAGTGTCATCGCCTCAGCCTCACTTGAGGCAGGAAGGTCCTCCTCAGCTCTGCCAGTGAGGAACACTTGTTACTGAACTGCTGTGGGTCAGGCTTCCAGAGCTGAACTCCAGGGTCCTGTGGATGCTGTGGGCACGTGGTGGGAAGCAGGGCAGACTGGAGGGGGCTCCAGCAAGACAGGAGCCTGAGGGTGGCATGGTCAGCTGAGGTGTGTGACCCTGCTGGACGCCCCTCCCCCACCCATCTTCTGGCAGCCCCCGAGGAAGCGGACGAGCTGAGGGAAGGGGGAGCACTAATACTTTCTCCCGCGTCTCCAGGTGACTCTGACCAGTTTGGACATACCTTTTGCCATGTTTGCTCCCAAGAACCTGGAGCTGGAGGATGCGGATCCCATGGTGAGTCCGTCGCTGAGTGACGTTTGCAGGGAGTCAGCGCCACAGTGGTCGTCCTTCTGGGTGGGCTGCTCACTGTTCCCCCGCGGACTGTTAGCCACGCCCCTGGCTCATGGTTTACAGCCAGTGCCCAGGACCAGCCCCTGCCTCCTGCTCGTTCTGAAACAGGTGAATCCGCCAGATTCCCCAGAGACTACGTCTCCTCTCCAGGGCAGCCTGCACTCTGACGGCTCCAGCGGGGGCAGCAGCGGCCATACCCAGGACGACTTCGTCATGATCGACTTCGTAAGTTGCCAGCACCTTCGTTGCCAGTTGGTGCTTCAGGGGCAGTAAACCTGGAAGCCTCTGTTGCACTTACATAGGCCTTCGGGGATCAGATGGGCCGGTCCAGGCAGAGGGAAGGCACTGTGGGTGCCGGCTATGCACTTTACGTGGGTGCCCTTACACACCGCTTGGGGAGACATGTGGAAGCCTGTGAGCAGCAAGGCATTTTGTGCTGCGTCTTTGAAATTCACCTCGAAATGGGATTGGATTGTCCAGTGGGACCTGCACAGATCCTATTCATGAATGGATAGTCCTTTGCTAAAGACAGGAATGTGAAGGAAGGGGACAGAGATTTCCCCAGGGTAGAGGGAGGTCATCCCCAGGATGCATTTAGCTGCCCAGAAGAGAAAACTGTAAAGATTCCACAAGGGTCAGCCTGGAGGAGCCCTTTATTTTCTAATCACTGAAAGGAAAGAGGGTTGTTGATAGCTAAGCCCCTCTGATTTTCTGCTGTGGTTTAAGGCAAGCTAAACTTGAGTCGGTCTCTTTTTTTTTTTTTCCCCAAGAAACCAGCTTTTTCTAAAGACGACATTCTTCCGATGGACTTGGGGACCTTCTATCGTGAATTTCAGAACCCCCCTCAGCTGAGCAGCCTCTCCATCGATATCGGGGCCCAGTCCATGGCGGAGGACTTGGTACGGAAACCCCTTGCCCCACCACACCTTGTCCTCTGGCCTCCCTTCCTCCTTCCATGGTCATTCCTGCTCCACAGGCCTGGAGATTTCTTCCAGCTACTCCCCCACGCCCACACCTCCCACCTTGCGGTCACAGGAGAAGACGGTTAAACCCTGCTGTTAAACCATTACCTTCCTGCCTTCACACTTGAGATTTGCATTGCGCCCTGCGGTCATTATCTTGAATTTGCTTGCCCTCATTTCCTCCTTTTCTCTGCACTCCCATCCCAGCAGTTCTCACACTCTCCTATTGTTTGCCTGATGTCCTCCACTCGCTGATGCCACTCAGCCAGCCTTCCTCAGCAGCTCTTGCCATCAGCTGTTCAGCTTGCCAGGCAGGTGCCAGGGATACAGGGCAGAAGCAGCAGAAGGACCGAGTGGTGGTGTTCTTGCCCTTTCATCACTCATCGCCTTGTTCCCGTGTTCAGCCAGATGTCCTGATACTGACTGTAATGACCACATCTCTGTTTAGGTTGTTTTCTATTTCCTGTCCTCAACGGGCAGATGAGTGCCTGGCCCAGCCACAGATCCAGGGTGCCCCATGCCACGAGATGTCAGGGTCCGCCTGCCTGAGGTGGAAATACCACCTCCTATACTGAAATCAGGAGTGGCTTTAGGAATAGGCATCTTGGCTCAGCTGCCCTTGATTTGCCTTAAACAGAAAAGCCTGCTCGGTAATAATAATATAGCAAAAATGTCATTATTAACATTTATTGAAGCTTTCTAGGTGCCAAACATTTTTTAAGTGCTTTCCATGAATCTTCAGTGACCCCAAGAGGTAGGTTTTCTTATTATCCTAGTTTACAGATGAGAAGAATGATGTTGGAAACAAATAACTTGCTGTTGATTATGCTGAGCCAGTAAAACAAATGTTTGACCCCTGAGAGTGGGGCTTCTGATTTTAGGCTTTTAATTGACTCATTTGAAATTTGCTTGGAAGGAGCCAGAGTCCTAAAGCTCTTAAGATGAAGTTGCAGCCGACCCTGGCCATTGCCCCGGCCCCCCGAACCCACCTGGGCAGCCAGCGTGCCTGTGCAGCTTCCAAAATGCTGCGGCGCCAGCTGCCCCGCCTGCAGGGCATCCTCTGTGGAGGGTGGACCCTGCCGATGCGCTGCGCAGTGGAGCCAGACCGCCTGATTAGGGCCAGGTTTTCGTTAGCGGTTGGTGCCTGCGGACAGTTACACTTAACTCCTGTTTCTGTCCCATTTTCATTGTTCTCTCTCAGCGCCCCCCACCCCATCCCCTTCTCAGCTGGTGTAAGGATGCAGACTCCCAGGCCTGGCCACCGACCTGCCGGGTCAGAACCTCCTGAGAGTGTGGCTGGGACAGCCTGGTGTGTGTGCCCCCGCCGGACTCTGCTGCTGGCCCAGCGCGGGCTGTGAAGATAGCGCTCGCTTTCTGAACCTGTGGGGCTCTAAACCCACTTAGTCTAATGGCAGTCTAATCTGTGCCAAAGATATTTCACATTGGATTTCTCCGTGTTGTCCCGCTGTGGGCGTGGCCCTTTTCCGTCTCATCGTGTGTGTGACCAACCTGGTTCTCTAGGCTCTCTGTCCCCCTCCGCAGCCCCCACTGGCCAGTGCCTGCTCAGCTGCTCCACAACCCAGCCCTGCGGAGCTGCCTGCGGCCCCGGCTGACGGCTGGCTTCCCGGCCTACTGAGTAAGCAGCTCTTGTCTCCCCTCCCTGCACAGGACTCACTACCAGAGAAGCTGGCTGCGCACGAGAAGAATGTCCGAGAGTTTGATGCCTTTGTAGAAACCCTGCAGTAAAAGTTGGTGTCCTTGAGTCCCAGCAGCATCCCCTTCTTGTGGTCCCAGGAGACAGAGCGCCTCCCCCTTGTCAGCTGCTCCCACCCCTTGTCCTGCTCCAGGCCTGGCGGCGGGGAGGCTGGTCCCCTCGGGGGACCCGGAAGTCCCTGCTCTGGCACCTCCCGGAGACCGGTGGCAGCAGTGAAGGCTCGCAACGGCATCCGAGAGGACTCCTCATCTGCCCGCCCTCTGCGGGCCTTCTGCTCACGCCACCCGCAGCAGCGGCCTCACAGAGGCCGTCCTCCTGCCTCTCCTGCCAGCCCCCCAGCCTGGGTCTGCCCAGCAGCTGGCCCCTTGCCGGCCTGCCGTGGCCATCCGCCTTCAACATTCCAGCTGGTAGCCCTGAGACTGGAGCGGAGGCAGGAGGAGGAAGGAGACCAGGCTGGGAGGAGGGAGGCAGGACGCTCTCCTCCAGGGTCTTTTCCTCTTAGTTCTGGTATCTTCTTCCGCTCTCTCTCTCTCTCCCGCCTCTGTCCCGGGCCTGTGTTTTCGGCAGTGTGGCGGGCTTCCCGCCCCTGGCGATGAGAACTGTAACGTCAGCTGTGCCCACCCATCCAGGCAGCCCTGGCGGCTGCCTGTGCCCAGCCGTGTGGAAGCAGAGTCCTGCATCTCTAGGAGTTGTCACTGGAGTCACAGCACAGGTTCTCCTTTCTCCTACCCTCTCCTCCTGTTACAGGACACAGTCACTATTTATTACTTTCAGAGAAATCAGATTCTTTATAGAGAGAACATGTTTGAGGTTAGACGTCTTCACTTGGGAAGGTTGGAGGGCACCCGGGGCAGCGCCTCTTCCTCTAGAAGCTCCTCAGACTTGGGGCTGCTGCTCTCAGATCTTCCTTCCCAGACGTAGAAGGTGGGATCCCAGAATGTGGCCGGGGGGGCCACAGAGCCTCCCAGAATTGCTGCATTTGAACTGACAACTGACCACAGACTCTTAGACACGTGCATATTCCTGGGGAGAAGCTTCAATCTCCCTGCTCCTGCAGAGAGACAGAAGCCCTGTCCTGGCAGCCCAGGAAGTCTTGGATTCAAAATGTGATGACTTACCAGGGTCATGCCACTGGTAGTACCCACGGGGTGCTGTGTGTGTCCCCCGCTGTGGCCCTGGGGAAGGCTGGGCAGCCCCCTTCTCCTGTTAACTTGTTCCGGTTTCTCGGGGCGGGGTCATGGGCCTTTTCCCCTTTCCACCTGGGCCTGGCCACCAGCTCTCTTTAATCCCAGGGTCTGTACACTGCCCTGAGCTTTACTAGTTGGATCGATTCCTTGTTGAGAAACCAAAGCTGGGCATTCAGTTGACTTAACCCTTCAGGTGTTATTGAGTCGGCCAAGGGCCCAGCCTCACTCCCTGATCGACTGTTCCTCATCACCTCACCTGTAGCCCCATCTGAGGAAAACTAGGCACGCCTCCCCACTGTGGCCACCTGGGTGTTCGTTGGCAGAAGCTGTTCTGCAACAGAACAGGCGGCCCTCCGTTGCTTGTTAGCGGGTGCAGGGGGCGGTGTCCCACCTGCGAGGCTGATCTCAGGGCTGGGCTCTGCTCTGTCCCCGCCTCCATGGGGCTGAGCCCAGCCTCGTGCACACCTGCTGTTGCCACAAAGGCGCGTTCCTCGTGGCATCCAGCTGGCCCTCCTGGTGTGGGGCTGAGCGCACCTGTGGCCTGCCACGCCAATCCCGGTTTACCCCCCAGGGCCCCAGCACTGAGAGGGATGGAGGCCCCGGTAAGTTATTGATGCCCCCCACTCCCACCTCACCCAGCCTCTCAGCCCTCCTTCCAAGGCCGAGCAGGGGAAGACCTCTGAGCCGCTGTCCTCTTTGACTCTGAATTGTTGGCCTCTGCAGGCAGCAGCCTTTCTTCAGGACCCCTTCAGTGGGAGGCCAGGGAGGCTGAGCCCAGACTTGGAGCCGAGCCTGGGAGGAGCAGAGCAACTGTCAAGGCCGGCCCTTGTCCCTCAGCCCTGTGCAACGGCAGGTATGAGCCCCAGACTGACTTCCACAGCATCCCCCAGACAGGGCTGGGACCAGTCGCATCTCCGGGGGAGAGCCCCTCCGCGCCTCCAGCCGACTCTGTTTGGAAATACTAAGCTATTACTTTAAAATGTATTCAAGAGATTTCCAATAAACTTTTTCTGTACTTTATCGCTTCCTGTCCTGCAAGTTGTCAGAAAACCTAGCCCGCCTCCTCCCGCGTCACACAGCCCCATGTTGCTGACAGGCTCTAGGGAGGGAAGAGAAGTGCCCCGTGAGGCATGCAAGTGTTCAGAGCCTGACCGGCTGCTAGGGGTCCTGGGCTGCTCTGGAAGTCTCGCTCATTCTCTTTTTTTGGTTGCACCGTGGGGCACGAAAGATCTCAGTTCCCCTGCCTGGGGGTTGAATCCATGCCCCCCCCCTGCAGTAGGAGCTGGTTGTCTTAACCACCGGATCACCAGGGAGGTCCCAGGAAGCTCCTCTTAGAGCTTCGTTTTCCTTGTCTGTAATGTTCCCATTTCAGGGGTTGTGTGTGAGCATCGTGAGACACGTGTTCAGTGAGGTGACGGGTGTGACGCAGACATGCGTGTGAAGCAAAGCCCTCGGGACGGCAGGCTGTCATCTTCAGCTCCTGCCGACCTCACCGGCTCCCTGCGGCAAAGCTCCCCACTCACCCCAGGTGCCAGCCTTTGGCTCAGAGGGAAAGACAGCAAAAGACAGCTGGCAGTGCTCTTGTCCTGTTTCCAGAGAGACCAGGCCGGGGGCGGGGGACCCCCCAAACCACCGGGATGTTTGCCGATCTGGTGTGAGGGGTCATGGCTGAGCAAACCAGACGGGAGGAGAGGGGCTGAGTGAAGTCCAGGGCCCAGGTACTCATGTTGCACTGCCCCGATCTGACGCACAGCTGGCCCCAGGGCAGAGGAGAAGAGCCCTGCGGGTGTTACTACTGCCTGGCCCCCTGGGAGCCGCCAGCTCCTTCCTCTGCCTTGCCCGGGGTAGGAGAGGGAGCAGCAGGAGGAGCTGCCAACAAACCCAGGCGAGTGCTGTCTTGGTTGCCTCCCACGCCCCTCAGGCTGAAGCCAGGCCCCAGGGGAGAAAAGAGCAGGTTAGAAAATTCTAAATTCAGCTCCAAGGGGCTGAAAAGGATGGGCCCGCCCACCGCTGCCACTTTGAGCCCTAGAGCCCTCTCTTGTTAGCGAACTGCATGTGACGCTGCCCATGACACCTGACCACACAGGCGTCCCACCCCAGGGTCAGAAATGGTGCTTAAGACTGTCCTTGGAGTCCTCACTTTCAAGTGGGGTCCCCCCACCCCCCGCCCCGGAAAGCAAAGTATTCAACTGCCCCACGTCTGGTAGCGTCCTGCCCCTTTAAAGCACGTCCCTACGCTCTGCCCCTAGAGACCCACCGCTGCCAAGGCAGGGGTAAACTGGCTTTTGAGTCACTCAGCAGAGGCCCCTGCCAGAGGCCAACCCAAACCAACAGCTGTCTCCCGACCGCCTGCCTCATCGTTTCCTTGGGTCACCGCCCCTCTGTTCCAAATAGTCCCCCAGCTTAGAGTTGAGCAGACCCAGGGAGACAGGCAGCAGGCACCTTCTGTGTGAGCTACCTGGACAGAGGGGGTGGGCTGAGGGGGACTGGCTTCCTGGAGCTCAGCGCCTCAACGTTTATAACCATTGCCTTGACCGTACAGCTTTGGCCTGCCTTCCTCCACCAAATCAAGCAATAAGGAGATTTAAAAAAACAGGCCTGACGGAGACCACCGTACCCTCCTGATGGCAATCGGCCGGCAAGCAGCCAACAGCTGGAGCTTGGCCACTGTGCCAAGTGAAACTCCGGCCGGTGGTCCCTGTGACATACCACGTTTTTTTAGATGTGTTAAAATACACATAAGTTTTACCATCTTAACCTTTATTGTTTTTTTAAAATATTAATTTTGCAGCACCAGGTCTTAGTTGTGGCACATGGGATCTTTTAGTTACGGAGTGTGAACTCAGTTGCGGCAGGTAGGATCTAGTACCCTGACAAGAGATTGAACCCAAGCCCCCTGTGTTGGGAGTATGAAGTCTTAGCTATTGGAGCACGGGAAGTCCCTATCTTAACCTTGAAAGCAAAGCCAAACCCGCTCAAAAGAGGAAAGCTGGATCTTTCATAGCCTCCACGTGACTGGGTAGCAGGAGGAAACAGCCAAGCTCTCTGGCTGAGGGAAGTATGGGCAGGACCGCAATGGTCAGGAGTTGAGGGCTCCAGCCCTGGCTGCTACCAGAGGTTGGGACTGTCACTTCATTCATCTGTGACATGGCCAGCATTCCCGTTTCCACTGGGCACTCATTCTGTTATCCTGTGTGTACATTATGGTTGGCCCCTGCACCTGTGGGCTCCACATCTGAGAGCTCCCCCAAACTTGGATAGAGAAATATTTGGAAAAAGGAAATTCCAGGGAGTTTCAAGAAGCAAAATGTGTATCTGCTGCATGTTGGCAACTATTTACATGGCGTTTACATTTTATTAGGTATTCTAAGTGATCTAGAAATAATTTAAAGATGTATGTAGGTTATATTGCAAATACTGCGCCACTTTATATACGGGACTCGAGCACCCTTGGATTTTTGTATCTCGGGGTGGGGGTGGCTGGAACACATCCCCCACATCTAGGAAGGACAACTGTAGTTCTGATCTTCTGAGACACAAAGCAACAGTCTCAGCGATGGGACCAGCTGATGACAATTACCAGTCAGAGCTGGTTGTGAGTGATGGAACCAGGACTCAAACCCTGGCCTGACTCCAGAGCTCGTGCCGTGGTCCGCCACAGTCCGCTCTGTTTGGGGGACGGAGGTCCTGGTTAATAGGATATAGCGCTTGGGGGCCAGCTGGAATGAAGGTGACTGTTTATGCTTCTAAGTCTGGAAGATGCTCAGAAAGCTGGCTTCATCCCAGCGGGATGTGGAAGGGGTCAGACGAATGGGGCGGGGGCTTCCTGTGGCCCTATCTGCCCCTCTTCCACAACCACTCTGCACTTCCCACCCGGTTCTGAGCCTCCATGCCCACTTCTATGATCATCCAGATGCAAAGTTTTCCATCTCGATTTTTACTGAAATATAAAAAGTGCAAAGGTAAAATACATGATTGGTGCCAAGGAAGTCATTAAGTATGAATGTGAACACTTGATTCACAGTACAAGTCCCCCGCGCCCCCAGGTAAAGACTAGCGGTGAGGGCTGGGGGGAGGGGGACAGGAGAGAGACCTAACAGATCCACGAGGCTCCGTAGTAAATGGAACGGTGAGCAACACCTGATGTACCAAGGCAGGCAGACAGCAGAAGCCTGGGCCTGGCCTGGAGACACAGTGGCTGACAGCAGCCACATCCGCCCGTGGGGGCCCTGACACATCAGTGTCCTGGGGACAGAGCTCGCAGATGGGGCAGGGCTGGTCAGAGAGGCCTCTACGGTGTGAGCTCCGGCCGAGGCCTCAGGAAGGAGGTTCACCAGGAAGGGACAGCTGGAAAGAGGGGCCTCCGCCATCACCAGGTCCAGGGGGAGCCTGCTAGAACTTACCTGGCAGGGGCCAATCTAATCAGCAAAGTCTCTACCTGGCCCCTCCAGGAGTCTGCAACTGGAGGAAGGAGCCACCACCCATCTGAGGCCCTGAGTCAGGCCAGGCCGGGGCAGGGCCCCCTGTGACTCCAGGACAGACGAGGCCAAGGATGTGTCCAAGTTGGGGGGAAGGAGAGGCAAGGCAGGGGGTGGGCAGGGGGCTGCTGGTCACCGGTCTAAGTGGACCCTAGGGGGCTGTCAGGGCTGAGAGTGGGGCGTCTATTGTGAACAGAGGCAGGGTCCCAGCCCCGTCACCCAAGCTCCCAGTCCTGGCAGGAGAACCAGGGGTGTGAGGATGCCCGGGGGGCAGTACCATCTGGGAAAGGCTGACCTAGGATGTACGGAAGAGAAGGCAGGCGTGGGACTCCAGCCTGCCATCCGTTCGCTGTGGAAGTGCCAAAGGCTGAGCCGTCAGAGGGGAGAGGACAGGAGCAGGGTGCCTGCCACCGAGCCTTCCCCCAGACAGGGAGGAGCCTCGGCAGGGCCAGCCCAGCCAGCGCAGCCTTTCGTTCCCCCGAAGGCAGAAGGGAGAGGACCAGCCCCGGCTACCAGCCCAGCCGGCAGTGATTCTGGCATCTCCAGTTGCCAGGGACACAGGCAGGAGGAAGCAGGGGAGCAGTTGCCGGGGCCAGGCCTCCCGCCTGAAGAGCCAGCTCCGCAGAGCCTCGCAGGAGCCAGGGACCCAAGGAGGCAGTGAGAAGTATAAGGCGAAGAGAGAAGGTCTTGTGGTTACAGTGAGGCCACTGGAGCCGGCCAGGTGAGCCGGCCAGGAAGGGAGGAGGAGCTGTCCCGGGGGCGGGCTTCAGCTTCCCTCTCCCGGGGACTCAGGGCCCCTTTTCGGGGCAGGAGCCCCAGACTCTCATAAGGTTGGAGCCAGGAGGGAAAGTCCAGAGTGGGGGCTGTCTGAGCAGGGGGCGGGCTGGGTGGGCACTCAGAGCCCCTTGGCGTCGGGGCAAGGAAACAACTCTCCTTGGTGATCCAGGAGGAACTTAGTGAAGGTGTTGATGGGATTAATAGCCTTGAGGGTGATGGCGGCGTCCTTGGCCCACAGCAGGTTAGGGCCGAAGACGACGGCCAGGTTAGTGTTGGTCATCTTGTTCTGGTCAGAGAGGGCCGAGACCTGTGTGAGGAACGGCGGGGGAGGAGGGGGCGCTGCAGCCGGAAACCACAGACCCCGCCTCCCACGCCCGGCAACGGAGTCCAGGAGCAGCGGCCCCCACCCCACTCCAGGTGAGCGGGAGAGGAAGAGGCCCGCCCCGAGTCTCACCTGCACCAGGAAGGCAGTGAGGAAACGCAGCACCAGGTAGTTCTCCTCGGGCAGTGTTCCGAAGGCCTGCAGCGTCGCCTCCACTCTCTGACTCTCGTCAACGTCTGTGTGGAATGGGGGCCGGGTCACACGGGTACGGGAAGCCCTGTCAGCAGGCCCGAGGGAGACCCCCCAACCAGACTTTTCCTGGGCGGACAGGCTCGCTCTGAGGCCAGCTGCGACCCCACGCTGCGGACGCCGGGGAGGGGAGCCGGGGGCACTCACTGAGGAAGCCCACCACGTGGGAGTAGAGGTCAAAGGTGAGCAGAGGCTCGGGAAGCTCCCGGAGAAAGGTCTTGAGGATGACTGCCGGCAGGTGCAACTCGTTGTACTGCTCAAAGTCCACGGGCAGCCCTGGAGAGGCGAGGGCGGGGCGCGGTGCAGAGGAGCTGGGCGGGGCCTGGAGGCCGGCAGCCAATCCTGACCGCCCCCTTGGCCACAAGCCCCGCCCCCCACGAGACAGGGGCACAGGGCCAGGCCGTCTGCGGAGAGGGACCCCTGAACAAGCACCACGGCTATTCCTCGCCTCCCTCCAGAAACCTCATCTAGGAGGAAGTAGGTCTGGGACAAGCAGGCAGGCGTGAGACGGGTGTAACCATACCAAATGCCACAGAAACCACAGACACGCACGCACACCCACACGCGCATGCCCCCCCACACGATTTCGGGGTTCAGCACACCCCTGGGGGCCACTCACCCATGTTGTACTTGTGCTGCACTTCCCGGACAATCTGGGTGTTGGCCGACCTCCGGAAAATCCCCTCCGTGGTGAGAGCTGAGGGTGGTCGGGCCCGGTGAGTCTCAGAGCTCTGGGACGCCGTGTGGGCTCCCCCAACCCCTTCCGCGCATCTTGGGCTTCCCATTTGGGTCAGAGCGGGTACTGGTGCGCGTGCGACCCCGCCCGGCCCTGCCCCGCAGCTCGCCGAGGGCGGAGGGCGCCCGGCACTCACCGTGGGCCCGCAGGTAGGCAACGGTCTCCCGCAGCACGAGCGGGATGGGCTCCTGCTCTGGGTTCTTCTCCCGGAGCCTGTGGGCACGAGGCCGTGAGGGCCGGCGCCCGCCCGGCCCCGGATGCCCGCCCCACCCCGCCTCTCCCGCACTCACTGCTGTAAGGACACACCGAACTGCTGGTTGGGCAGCGGCGGCCGTGGTGGCATGGGCTTGGGGGCCGTCGCGGGGCTCTTCTGCGTGGACTTGAGGAAGTCATCGTACCTGCGGGAGCAGTGCGGAGGGTCGGCCCCAGCCTGGCCCCGCGGTCGCTCTGGCAACTCTTGTGTGTCAGACACTGGGCTGCCTTACACGGATGACCTCATTCAGTCCTCGCAGCAACCCAGCTCTGCCCAGCAGCAGGTGAAGACTTCAGAAAGACCCATCACCGAGCCCGGAGCCGAGCTCCCTGTGTCACTCGGCAGCTTCCCACTGGCTATCTGTCTTACCCACGGTGGTGTCTATTCGTCAGGGCTACTCCCTCTCTCACTCCCCACCCCCTCCCCCATGTCCACCAGGGAGGGAGGCTCCAGGATGAGGGACCTGTACTGCGTCCATAGAGCGTATTCACGGGGCTGTACGACAGAAACAAACACAACAGTGTGAAGCGGTCACACGCCACTTAAAACTAAAAAGAAGATGAAGATTCAGTGACAGCTGTTCAGCGGCAGATATGGGACCTGAACTGGCTCACTCTGACCCCATGTGCTGCCTCTTTCCCATTACATCTGCATCCTCGGTGTATCCTGGGGGTCTCAAGGCTGCTTCTCCCCTCAGCTGGCACGCGCTCCCCCCACAGCCATGACCTGTGTGTAGAGTGCCCGCTGGGCACACACAGCCCCCACCCCGGCCTCACTTGAGCACTTGGCGGGGGATCCCCAGTTGCTCCAGCTTCACATGCTCGCTCAGCTCGCTCAGGTAATTCACGTAGAAGATCTTCTGCCCGAACTTGAAGCTGTCAGTGGAAGAGAGCGCGTGTGGGTCCAGGGCAGGCCGGCTCCAGCAGGCCTTCACGCTCTCTCAGTGGCCCTCTCAGCTGCAAGGTAGAGGCCTGACTAGTCTGTCCCCAGGATGGTGGCTTCCTGGGGACCTGCGTCACAGCTCCCAGAGGGGCATGAGAGATCAGTGCCCACCCGGGACCCACGCACCTAATGATGGGCTTGAAGAGGATGAGCAGGGTCTTGATGAACATGGTGGGGTGCACGATGTAGAGAGCCTTGATGTTCTTCTTGTACCTGCAGAGGCGGAACAGGCGCTCGGGGGACAGGCACAGAGCCGGGCCTTGATGTGTTTCCTGACTCGATGACTCCCAGTAAGCTTGCCAGGTGTATGCCACTGCGGCACTATCTTACATGTTAGAAAACAGGCTCGGGGAAGTTAAGGAGCATGAAAGGTCACGGAGCGACTCAGCAGAGAAACTGGGATTCAAGCCCAGGCTGTTCCAATTTGAGAGTCTTAGTGTTCCGTCACCCAGGTCGGGGGGGCACCCACCTCCCCCGGGCATGGAGTACACACTCCTGCCTGAGCAGAGGGCAGCCCATTATAGGGCCGAGATGCTAGCCCCCCAGGGGCCCTGGCGCTTCCCCTGAGGCCCCCACCCACTTGCGGTCAAACTCCCGGTAGGCGTCCCGGAGCCAGCTGAAGGAGGGCTTGTTGTCGCTGGTGAGGCCGTGGTGTAGGTAGAGCAGCGTGTAATCACTCTCCACGTACTGGTCCAGGGTGTGCTTCAGGTACCTGCAAGAGACACCCCCACTCAGGCGTGTCCACAGGGGAGGCCCGGGTAAGATAGACCCCGAGCACCCAAGAAGCTGCCCCTCCCGCCTCCGCCCGCGAACAACTGGTCACCGTGTTGTGGTGGATGAGGAACAGCTGGGCTGGAAGAGGAATAACAGTAACAACAACAGTTCTCCTGAGCACTGACTAGAAGTTAGGAGACCAGGACTCTTAACTGGAGCCACCTCACATACCTCCAGTCAAAATGGGAATAGCCTTTCCCCTCACGGGGGTGCTGTGAGTCCATGGTGATCAGGATTAAGCTTTCAGTGTCCACCGAGCACTTTGCATACACTATCTCACGCCTTCCTCATTATAACGGAGGCTGACACTATTCCCTTCTTACAAGTGAGGGCAGTGAGGCTCAGAGAGGTCAAGCTTGTGGGAGAGCCTGGAGGTGAACTGACTCCAAGTTTGGCCGTGTTGATCATAGGACAGGTCTGCCTTTTACACCCGCAGGGCTGGCTACAGAACACTGTAAAAGGGGATCAGAGTGGATACAGAACCTCCTCTCCTGCTCCAGACCTTTTTTTTTTTTCAGGACATCTTGTGGACCAAGGACCCACAGTTCAAGTTCCCAATCCTCACAGCACAATACCTACCATCTAATACAAACACACACGTGGATGCTGGGCTCATCTGAGGTGGGGAAGTAGGAAGTGAATGAATATGAATTCCAGAGAGGGAGAGGAGCCCTGGGGAAAACCCTCATCCTGCCTGGCCAACAGCTCCCAGGTCCCAGGAGGAACGCTGCTCCAAGCTGGGAGGCTGGGCACGCAGGAATGCTAAGGGCTTCCAAGGAGATGCGGGGAAGGAGGAAAGGAGCCAGGAAAAGTGCCCGAGGATGGGACTAAGTGCCCAGACACAATCTGACCTAACCCAGAGAGGGTAACCTGAACACTGGTCCACAGGTGCCAGGCTGGGACAGCACTGGTGGGGGTGTGAGGTGTCTGATGCCAGATTTACTATCTTAATTCTGATCATCGTCACTGCACAATAATTTACCCCTCATACACATTGAGCACTTTGCAAGAAAGCTGTCACATAAAAAGAGGGCATTTTGCAACTGGAAAACAGCAAAAGTGAGGGACTTCCCTGGTGGTCCAGTGGTCAAGACTCAGAGCTTCCACTTCAATGGGCATGAGTTCAATCCCTGGTGGGGGAACAAAGATACTGCATGCCACAAAATTGATTTATTTACAAAGATAAATAAGTACAACAGCAAAGGTTGTAGTGAAAATACACTCATCCTTTGATAAATGTTAGGACATTTGGGAGGGCAATGAAGTGATGTTTATCAGAAACTGTAAAACATTCATACTGTTTGACCTGGTAAAAATGTGTCCAGGAATTTATCCCCAGTAACTAATCAGAGATAGACAGGAGTGTTTTAATAAAAGGCTGTTTATATAGCCTGTTTTATAATGGGGGGAAAAATGAGCAGCAAACTAAGTGTCCAAGAATAGGGAATTGGTTAAATAAATCACAGGACATCTATAAACAGAATACCCCACAGGATGCTTCTGCAGACAGACCCAATCTGTGAAGCTTGATGTGAGAACAGTGGTTACACTTTGGGGCAGTGACTGGAAGAGCGAAGGGAGGTTTGTGGGTGTGGATGATATGGGTATATTTAATTTTTGAAAATTTATCAAGTAGTATACATAATGTGCTTGCTTTCCTGGATACATATATATCAATAACAAATTTTTAAAAGGATGTCCTTGAGGAATGTCTAATGCTCAGAAGATAAAAACATTATGTAACATATAAAACTGACTATAGGGTACAATATATGTTACAGAAAAAAAAAACAGGACGTGAATACTAAAAATATTAACAGAGGTTTTTCTCTCCAGGTGGTTGGTTTAAGGGACACTTTATTGCACTTATACTTCTTAATCGCTATCTACATTTTTCTAAATCCTTGGAATCTGTGATACAGATGAATACAATAGCATTTCATGTATATTTTCTTACCTAAGGCCCACACCAACTCGGTAAGCACAATTATTTTTATAGGGCTCAGGAGAGACATGACCCAAGCACACAGCTAGTTAATGGCAGGGCTGAAGTTTCATTGGTCTTCTGCATCCAAGCTTCAGGCACTTTCTATTTCAACCCCCAGATCTGACTGGACAGCTGGGAAAAGCCAAGCCTGAGATAATCAGACTAGAAACAAGATGACAAGACTGATAAGAGATGAAAGTGCCTCCTTTCAAGGCCGGGTGGAGGGGGTAAGATCCTGCTGGGAAGGAATGCAGGACGGATGGATGGGTGACAGAGGGCTTCCTGAAGCCCCCAAGTCGGGGGCGGCCTTACCCAGCAAGCTCTCTCCTGAAAACTGGGTGCGTTCCCACCTTCCCTCCCTCTGACTTCCTCCTACTCGGACCATCATCCAGCCAGGGGTCTGTCCCATGCCTTGCCAGTTGCTGAGATGAAACCAGAGAGAAGGGCATGTGACTCAGCCCCCCTCAGGCGGGCCGCAGGACAGGCCCGGGCAAGGCTGTGCCTGCCTGCACGGCCGGCAGAGGAGCCCCGGGAGGAGGGCTCCGGAGACCAGAGGGAAAGCAGTCACACAGGACTGCAAAGACTCTGCAATCCACCACCCCCCGCCCCGCCCCCGCGCCTTTCTGCTGCCGCAGCCTCAGACTGTCCCGGACCCCACACCAGCCCCTCCACATACACAACCATTCAGGACCCCCAAAGAGCCAGTAAGGGCAGGGCAGACATTATCAACCACAGGGAGTGCTTTGAAGTGGTCAGGAAAGGAGGGCAAGATAGGAATCTGTGCACACACGGAAGAGGAGCCTCAGGAGGAGGGCAGCCATGGCCTTGCCGCTGGGGGTCCCGCATGCGCTGTGGACCCAGCGCAGGCCTGGTGGGGGCCCAGGGACCCACACTTAGCAGGACAGAGCCTGTCACACTTCCGCTTTCAATCAGCCTTCGAACTTGCCTCCGGAGATTTCCAGACCAACCAGAGCTATTTCATGTACTTAGCATTCAGAACCCACATAATCGTTTCACCAGATGTGGCACAAAATACAATTAATGGTAACTACTCATGTAAATGGTGAACAACTGCAACCGCCTCAGACTGATCATCATCTTAATCAGGCCTCGCGTTTGGACGGTATTTGACTTTTCAAAGTATTTTCACATGGGATATCTCACTCCTACGAGGAACGAGGGCTGTATCATGCCCTAAGAAAAGTGAAAAGAAGCTGGAAGAGATGAAGACACTTGCCAAGGTCACACAGATGGCTTCCAGGACTAGAAACCAGGTCTGATTCCTATCCCACCCACCCCCCAGATGTGAAACGGCTGGCTGAGGAGCTGCAGCTAGTGCAGCCTGTGCGCCCACGAGCCTGCGGACCACAGTAGGAGAAGCCACGGCAACGAGAAGCCCGTGCACTGCCAGGAGGAGACTACAGAAAAACCCACACGGCAACGAAGCCCCACCACAGTCAGACTCCAATAAAATTATTGAAATAAAAAAACAGGGCTTCCCTGATGGCTCAGTGGTAAAGAATCCCCCTACCACTGCAGGTTCAACAGCTGGTCTGCGAAGATCCCAGATGCCACGGAGCAGCTAAGCCCGTGCACAGCTACTGAGCCTGTGCTCCAGAGCCCGGGAATGCAACTCCCGAGCCCACGTGCTGCACTCCCGAAGCCTGGGCACCCTCGAGCCTGTGCTCTGCCACAACAGAAGCTACTGCAATGAGCAGCCCCTGCGCCGCCACCAGAGAGGAGCCCGCGCTTGACGCAAACAGAGAAAAGCCCATGCAGCAGTGAAGACCCTGAGCAGCCAAAGACGAATGAATAAATAAAATGAAACAGCCCCCTCAGCAGAAGAGGGGAGGCCTTGAGGGAGGTGGCTGGCTTGGTACTCCCAGGGCAGGAAGGGACAGGAAGGACAATGGCCTCCCGCAGCAGGAGGGATCCAGGCATGGGGCCCACCACTCCACCCCACTGTGGACACTCACCCCAGGAGCTTGCTGTGGTCCAGCTGGTGGCTCGGGGGCATTCGGCAGGCGCTGAACACAATGATCTTCCGCCCGTACTTGTCATCTCCTAGGTGTGGAGAAAGACGGAAGATAGCAGGTGCGCCATCAGCCACGAGAAGTCAGGCGAGGATCTGAAAGGGGCCAGGTCTGGAGACCCAAGCCGTTTAGCACTGGGGCCAGGCAGACAGCCCTCTGCACAGCTGCCTGCACTCGAGGGCGTGTCGCTGAAGAAAGAGGGACAAGGTGCTCTCAGGGCTGCTGACCCAGGGTACAAAAAAAACAATATGACTTTCTGAAAAGTCACGCCTGGTGGAAAACAACCCAAATGTCCGTCAGTGGATGGCTGGATAAAGAAGATGTGGTGTCTCTGTGCAATGGACTACTGCCTGGCAGTAAGAAGGAATGGAGCGCTGATGCACGCTAGGCTGTGAGTGAACCTTGACACCAGGATGCTCGGTGAAAGAACCTGAATGGAAACACGTGGTTTGGTTCCATTTATATGAGCTACTTAGGTAAATTTGTAGCAAAGGAAAGCAAATCAGTGGTTATAGGTACTGGGAAGAATAGGGACTGATGCTTATGGTTATGGGGGATTGGCATGGGTGAAACTATGGATGAAATGATGGAACCTTGACACCAGGATGCTCGGTGAAAGAACCTGAATGGAAACATGTGGTTTGGTTCCATTTATATGAGCTACTTAGGTAAATCTGTAGCAAAGGAAAGCAAACCAGTGGTTATAGGTACTGGGAAGAATAGGGACTGATGCTTATGGTTATGGGGGATTGGCATGGGTGAAACTATGGATGAAATGATGGAACTAGACAGAGGTAGTGGTTGTTCAACAGTGAGAATGTACTAAACACCACCAAGTTAAACACTTTAAAACAGTTAATTTTACGTTATGTAAATTTCATCATAACTAAAGAAAACAAAACAAAGTCACAGCCACCAAAGCAACTGCCCCACATCTTCTTATAATTCCACGATTATCCCAGAAGCAACTGCTCCGAGCAGCCTGTATGTGAAAAACTTTTTAGAGCCACCTTCTTAGAAAGCCTGGGGCCACCAAGGAAATCAGTCTGATGACTTAATAGTCATGTCTTGCTCTTGACTACTAAACAGCACTTTCTGATTTTTACTATCAGTATTGGCCACAGTTGATTGATCTCTGGGCATTTCTACAAATCATTTCTTTCTCATTAAGGATATTCTAAAGAACGTGGCATTCAGAGGAGTTTATAATGCTTTGGAAAAGTGCTCATGGTGTAAATCCCTGAGGAATGTCTGTCCAAAATGAGTCACTATTCTATGGTCTGACCATCTGGCCTTGTCATGAAGCCGGGGAGCTTCTGAGACACGAGACAGCCTCCTGAGGCGAGATGCTCTTCCAGGGTCAGTGTCGACCAGGGACCCCAAGCAAAGCCGGGTGGGGATAAGGCCCGGTCCCCCATCCCCCATGTCCCAGGGCCCTGCCCTTCATCTTTAGCCTCAAGCTCTCCAGAGTCACCAGACCACACTCACCTAATGCCCCTGCTTCAGAGGCAAATAAAAAAACCATTTACAGAGCCCACACGGCCTGTCTGCCTCTCACCTCTGAGGACTAAGGGATTCCTTGACACCTAACTACTGAGTGTCTTCTCCGTGTTTAAAGAACCATGGTCTTCATGATCCTTCCGGTCAGTGACTTAACCCAGGACTCAGTGCTTTTCCAAAGTGGTTGCCAAGGCTCTGCCCTTCTTCTCAAGGCTGAAGCAGGCTTCTGGAATGTGGGTGGCATGGCCTCAGTCTCTGCTGGGGGTCAGCCTGGTGCTTTGGCCTGAGCCCACATCTGGCTCCCACACCTGACTATCGTGTCCAGCCTCTGCATCAACCCCTCCAACAATCCCATCTCCACTCAGAACACTGCCAAGCCTCTGTTGGCCCTGAAAGGTGCCAGCTGGGACCCTCCCAGAATGTCCTGGGTCAGGTTTCCCATCCAGCCCAGAGACAGGCTCCGTTCTCCTTTTGAAACGGCCCCACCTCCCAGCCGTGGAGAATTAGAAACATCTCCCTGTGCCTGTCCCTCCTGCCGTGACGCCCCTTTCCTCCTGAACCCCATGCTGAGCTGTGTAAAAGCCCCTCAGAGCGCTCACAGGGCTCTCCAGGCTTGGCCCCATCTCCCCCCGCAGCAGGCTCACACTCCACACATTCAGGCCAGTGCACAACAGGCAGCTTTAGCATCTGCCTCTCATGCCAGACAGACAGGACTTCCTCCAGGCAATTCTGCTCCTCTCCTCTAGGCTATCTCCTCTGAACCCTTAAGACTCGTCCCAAGCAGAAGCCTGTGTGTCTCTTCCTTCCCTGGGGCAGGCAAGGGGTCACTGTGTGAGCTGTCATGACGATTTGACTCTCCTGTATAACTATCTTCGTGTCTGTCTCTCCTGGAGGTGATGAGCAGCTCAAAGACAGGTGCTGCCTTGTTCGTCTTTGAATGTCCAGTGCTGGTCCAGAGCCCAGAAGCGTGACGGGTGTTCACTGAGCGCCAGTAGCCTGGCACAGGTCAGCCCGGCGTGGTTCTATTTCCGAGTTTGCTCGCGGTGCTATCTGGGTTATGAGCCTGCTCTAGGCAGTCTCCCAAAGTGTGGGGCGGACTTTCTCCAGACTTCACGAGCCGAGCTCCGTCTGCAGGCGTTCCTGAGGCAGACACGGTGCAGCTCCGTCCAGCAGCAGGTCTATTTTGAAGGAGCAGGTGTCACCTGTTCTCCTTCACAGCCTGGCCCAGACCCTGAGGCAATGGGTTCCTTAGCGGCCAGCGGGGGGTGGCTCTGCTGCCTGCTCTGATTCACTTCCCACTGACTCCGACAGAAGGAAGAACAGGCTGGCAGGGGGCAAGGACGAAGGTGAGACTGGCCAGCCCAGCCGTGTGTACAGTCTGGAGCTGAATAAAGCCCTTGGCCTCCTACTAGGAGCCTGTGGCTGGGGGGCGGGGGAGGGGGAAGGAGGGTTTGGGGGGAAGGGGAACACATCATCTCTCTTCTCTGAATGGAGGGAACACCCAGGGTGCAGGGGAATGCTGGGAGGAGCATCGAGGACTCTGAAAGGCTGTCATCGCTGCCTTCCAACAGTAAGGTGACCCTCGTCGGCTGGTGGCTCAGATGGTAAAGAGTCTGCCTGCAGTGCAGGAGACCCAGGTTCTATCTCTGGACCAAGAAGATTCCCCTGGAGAAGGGAATGGCTACCCACTGCAGTATGCTTGCCTGGCAAATTCCATGGACAGTGGAGCCTGGTGGGCGACAGTCCATGAGATTGCAAACAGTTGGACAGACTGAGTGACCAACACACACACACTGGCAGACTTGAGGACTTCGGCAGGGCGGGAGGGCTGAGCTCACAGGGCTCTGGGATTTAAAGAGCTGGTAACTGATTTAGCAAGCGGCCGAGGTGAGAGGCCAGAGGCCCGTGGTTTCACCACTCAGCTGCCCCAGCACCTTGTAAATAGGACACTGGATCCTCAACCAGGGTTCCACCAATGGGCACCCACCAGCACCATGATGTTAGAGAAAAGATATTCCCAGCTCGTGCGTGTGTTTTCTGCAAAAGAGGGCCATACCTTTCATATCCCCAAGGAGGCCTCCTGACCACTTCAAGAACCACTTCACTGGACTGTACACTCCGTGAAAGGAGAAGTGTGCATTTTTCCTCAATGAATCCTCAGTGCTGACTACTGGGCTTGTTCCAGAGTAAATGTTTTACAAATGCAAGTGAAATCAGGATGGGGATGAGGGACAAAGCAGGGGGGAGGGTGCGATCAGGGAGACACAAGAATCTCAGACCAGTAAGGAACGAGACATGGGTAAGCCCAGGGCCCGGCCCCTGCCCTCTCCTCCTTGGAGTGGAGCCCCAGCTGCCCATGTCCTGCGTGGCTTGGGCATCTGCCAGTAGGCATGGTAACTGCTCCTCCAAGACGCATGCATAAAAAAGGCCTGGGAGTGCCCCGCTGATCTCAGAAGAGAACAGATTTCCACCCTGGAGGCTGGAGGGAAAGAAGGAGCTCTGTCCCCAGAGCACTGAGGGACAGGGCTCAGAGGGCAGGCCGGCACTTGCAGAAAAGCACCAGGAAAAGACCAGCTGCCTGAGAATGAAACCTCTGCCTTCCCCCGACACCGATCAGGAACTTCCCAGGGGCACCCGGGGGTTAGTCAGCCTCAGCGCGCCTCCTCCAGCAGGCATTCTTGGACAGGCCGGACCAGCACCTTCCCACAACCTGAGAGCAGGCCGCCAAGGAGATGGGAGGTGGCAGCTGGGGCACATTCGTGCAAAGGTTAAACTGTCGGCGATACTGCAAGCCAGTGATATCACTGTTGGTGGCTTGAAATCTACTGACAAAATTTGAAACTGCTACAAATATTACAATAACAGTTTTTGTTTTTGTTTTTTTCCTTTCTGGAGGGCCAACTATTAAACATTTACCAGCATGCCACTGGAAAGAACCCATGTGGACCAGTCAGGTTTGACCGTGGAGCATGCCACCCATGCCAGCAAGGACAACAGAGGACTGCAGAGGAGTTGGGGACACAACTCACTTTCCCTTGCAGGAGGGGCTCCAAGGCCAGGAAACTGGACTCCCCGGACATTGCCATAGGCTTCATCAAACAACTCTTGCTTGGGCAGTGCCAATCCGAACACCTCTTGGCAATCAGGCACACACATGGAGGATGCGCCCCCAGAGGGGCCCTGAGTCAGCACTCAGGCCAGGCCATGGCTCACAGCCAGCCCCATGACCCCTCATGGACAAGGCCCCCTCCGTCCTCTGGGGTGCCGTTCCCTTGGGGCTCTGCATGTGTCTCCCGGCACAGCCCCCACGCTGTCAAACCTCCTATAATCCTCTGCAATCTCCACACCGCCCCCCGCCCCGGCCCCGGCACCACCAGCTTCCAGCTCCCGGGAGTGGGGCTGTAATTAAGCTGGTCCCACCTGGCCTCCACCAAGAGCCCTTCTTGATCCACAGCCCAGAGAAGGCCAAGCACGGACAGCCAGCATCGCACCTACCTGGCTGGGCCCCCTCAGGCTCATCACACCCTGGAGAGACAGAAACAAGTTGCCGCTCTGCTCGCGGGGGTCACACCTGCAGGGGGCTGGGGGCAGCCTACCCTGCTCTGCCTGTGACTTGGGCACGCGCGCCCGGAGGAGGTCAGGAGACAGACTCCTTCACATCAGACACTCCCAACCAGGTCCATCTCTGGGAGCAGGGACAGAATGTTATAAACCTTCAAGGGAAACTGCCTGTGCTCAGGGCAGGACCAGATCACTAAAGAACTCTCGGCCTTGCTTTAAGTAGGGCTGAGAGAGGCCACCGCCAAGTTCTCCAACCTGGACCAGGGCAGGCGTCAGGGACATCGATGCCAAGGAAACACCTTGAAATGATAGGGACAACCCTCTCAACTTCCCCACCCCTCCCTAAGCCCAGCATTCAGGAGAGACAGGGCTCCCTGCCCCTTCCCTGTGGCCGGATGCCTCCAGGTACCCCTTGGCCAGCACGGCGCAGGGCTCCAGCAGCCAGAAGCCATCTGGCTCCCCTAGTCCACCCCAAGACCTCAGAGCAGGGCCATGCTGTCACCCTGCTTACAGCTGAAGCAAAGACAAAGGATCCCACAGTTTCAATTTCCTCTTTCAGCAGGAGGACTAAGGGCAGAAACCAGGTCATCTACGTCTCTGCTTCCTCCCTGCTGCAGGGGTTTTGTGGGCCCTGTGTTATGAACAGCAGGGCAGGCGCTCACTGCGGCCAAGACTCGAGGGAGCCACTACACCCGTTCTTCCCAGGTAGCACATGTGTGGGCAACCCGAGGCCCCAGGAGTCACATGGCTCCTAACTCCCACAAGGAGGCTCTGCCATTCCAGACTTCCTTAGAGTTGGGGTTTCCCCAGAGGGACTGGCACCTCCCTGGGACTCCTAGTAACTCCTGGGGTAGAAAAGTTGACCTGAGGGCAAAGGGAAGGGAAGCGAATGAACACGTGTTCAGGGCTAACTACGTTCTGGCTGTGGGCCAGGCCCTGACATATGTTCACCGCTATCATCCTCTCAGCAACCCTGGGAGGAGGAAAGGCGCTCAGCGAGCAGATCTGGGAATCACACCCAGGGCTTTCAGCATGCCTCCCACACGCCATCCACCAACAGAGACCAGGTCACAGGTCGGCAGGTGGCTGCGGGTGACCAGACCCAGCGGCCATCACAAGTGAGTGTGCCGCTGAAACTGCTGAGAGGGGCGAGGCGGGGGTGGGGGACGAAGGGAGGTCCGAGAGGGAGGGGGTGTGTGTATACACATATACTCCTGGCCGATTTCCGCTGCTGTATGGCAGAAACCAGCGCAACATTGTAAAGCAATCATCCTCCAATTAAAAAACAAAAAACAAAAATAAAGTGAACTCGAAAAGAAAAAAAAAATGGCACATGGAACCGGAAGAGCTCCCGGGTCAGGGCTGAAGCCTGCCCCTCCCCTAGCCGCTTGCCCTCAGGCAGGAGGGGCTGGCTTCCTTAAGCCAGGACTGTGGGGGACAAGGTGCAAGGCGGGGGGCGCTCACCTGCCACCTCCACGATCTGGTGCCGGGCGATGTCGTAGTAAGGGTCATCCCACTTCAGGTGTGTGACAGGCTCTGGGGAGCTGCTCTTGGAGTCATCTGAGGAACACAGCAACGTCAGGGGACGATCTGGGGGCTGGGACAACACCCTCCCCCGAGATTCGTGCTCTCTGGCCCTTCCCCAGGTAAGGCCTATGCTCCAGCCCCACCCTCATCTGATCTGATCAGCTCTGAGAGGGGGAGCTGATCTGTTTGCCCCCACCCCATCCTCGCAGGGTCTTCCTTCCACAGGAAGTGCAGGGGGTCTCCCCTTCTAAGGCTCCCAAGGCTGCTGCCATCCAGCCGTGCCCACCTGACTTGGGAAAGTCAGGCATTTCGTCTGAGGGCCAGTTCTTCTCATCGATGGAAGCTAGCTTCAGCTGGTTCAGAGCCTGGCTGGGGTCATCCAAGGTCAGGTCATCCTGCAGCTCTGAGAGCGGGTCCATGGCCAAGCCTGCACCCCACAGCTCCACACAGCAGAATCCAGAGAGAACCCTGAGAGGCAGAAGGGAATTGGCTGGTCAGCGAGACACTCTCTTCACCCACAACCTCTACGGCAAGCCCTCTGGCCCCACTCTTTGCTCCCCTGTTCTGTCCCTATTCCTCAACATCTCTCACCCGTGCCAAGAGCGCCATGGAGCGCCTGGCTTTCCTGGCTCCACGGTTTTCTGGCACGTTGTCAGGAAAGGCAGCTGGGGCAGAAGAGGCACGGCTCAGTCCCGCCTTCAGGGCCCTCCAGCTGGATGTGGAAGGGCTACGCCACACCCTGCACGGCCCATCACCCCGCCGGGTCAGCTGTGCCATCCCAGCTGCAGAGGGTTGAGGCCCATGCCCCTCTCCTCCAGGGTCATAGAGCACGGAAGCCTCCCAGACCCCAGCAGTTACCGGGAAGAGATAGCACAAGAATCTAAGGAGCACAGGGTTGCTCCAGACCCCTGCCTGAAATAGGTCAGTTGTGGTCCCGGGAGCAGGAGGTGACCAGAGGCAATAAGGCCGAAGGAAAAAGGCCACCGCCAAGGGGCCCAGCTGGCTTTGCCCCAGAACAGGATCGAGGAACAGGAAATGCAATCTGCCTGCCAGTCACCGCGGACAGTCTGCAGGCTCCTGGAGGCTCCTAAGCCCACTCTGCTCTGTGGGGAGTTCCTGATGCTGGTTTCAGACCACCTTCAGGCTCGGAGGGTACAGGTGGGGAAGGAGGAAGCCCACGATACCCAGAGTGCAGAGATCCGGGAGGCGGAAACTAGCACAGCAGCAGCCACAGGCGGGCAGGGAGAAGAGCCAGGACGTTGGGTCTGCTCGGGTCTGGGGTCTGGCTTTAGGGACGCGGCTGCCTGCAGCCTAGAGGTGGCACCTTCTGCCTTTGGCCCTAAAGAGAAGCCACCGCTTCTCCCTTCACCAGCTCACTAGATGTGTGAGGGAGGGGAGTTTTAATTCAGTCCATTCGGCCAACCCCGCAGGAGAGGCTGCTCTAAGTCCACTGCATTCCTGGAGCCCCGAAAAATGACATATATGGTCAGAGACTCAGCGGGGCAGATAAGGAGTGCAGACAAGACCCAGACGCGGGTAGCAGAGAAGCGGAGAGAACTGTGAGCCCAGATCCAGACCCTGGACACCTCTGAGCGACGTGACAACCTCCTGTGCATGTCTCGGCAAAGATTCTGGATGGCAAACCGGCGACTCCCTACTTCCTTATGTAGCAGCAACCTAGCAACAACTACCCTGTTACCGGAGCAACCACACTGCTTCAGTGGTAAAAGCTCTTTGAAGGTCTGGAGCCAAAACTGAGCCGCCAAACAACTCTCCTGCCCCACCCAAAAAATACACACCACAACTTCTTTTTCTTCCTCTTCCTGTCCTCTGGCCTTACCTGCTACCCTTATTCACTGCTTATCACCAGAGCACAAGTCCCTTCCCACAAACACAAGAAAGATGTCCTTTCTTGTTTGGGAATGCATTTCTCCCGCTGAGTGCTGCTGGACCCTCACCCCAGCTCCCTAATTCAGGAATAAGTAGCGCCCCAACATTCAGCCAGGAGGCTGTGAAGGCTCCCCCAGCGGGGGCCCCTCTGGCCAGGTATCAGGGGCAGAATGCAGCCCACAGAAACCCTCTCCAGGCCCAAGCCTTCTCTCCATCCCTTCTGCCGGGGTATTGCCCAGACACCAAGAGTTCCTTCAGCCTTGCCTCCAGCTGTTCCAGAGAAGTCTTCCTGCTCAGGGTGGGTATTTGATGCTGTGAAAAAGGCCTAGGATGAGATACACCGAGACCTGGGCCATAGAGCTGATTGGGTTGCAAAATGCTGACCAAGTCCTCTTCCTATCTAGGCCTAATTTCCTCATCTACAGAAGTGAAGGTTCCTCCCTGAAATGTAATTGTCCAGCATCCTAAAATACTTATGCTAAAGTGGACGCCGGGATAAGAAGAAACAGCTGGGAGTTGAAGTATGTGTGAGGGAGGGAGAGGGACACTTTCTGAAGGGGAAATGAGCTTAACCCCACCTCTTCCAGTAACTTCTATTTTGTCCGTTCTTCCAAACTGACCTCTCCCCTGCCCCATAACCTCTTTTTCCAGCACAACTAATCGTTCTTATTTCCACCTCCCAGCCAGTCTGGCCTCTCTCATCACTTTCCAACCAATAGCTCTTGCCCGAGTGAGCCCAGAAGCTCAGCTCCCATTCAGTGGGAGGGGATGGGAAGCTAGCACAGGAAAATTGGAACATAAAATAGTGGAAAAGAAGTATCCTGGCTGCCCAAGACTCCCCGTCGCTTAAAAGTCCTGCACCACTCTGCAAAATACTTCTTTTGTTGTTATTCACTCTTTTGTGACCCCATGGACTGCAGCCCGCCAGGCTCCTCTGTCCATGGGGATTCTCCAGGCAAGAATCGTGGAATGGGTTGCCATTTCCTTCTCTAGGGGATCTTCCCAACCCAGAGATGGAACCCATATCTCCTGCATTGCAGGTGGATTCTTTACCACTGAGCAACCTGGGAAGCCTTTACTCTCACAGTAAATTTTCCCTTCTCAGTTGGTAAAATGTCGACCTTTACAAAAACCTTCAAGAATCACTTTAGGCAGAAGTATTAATGTTTGGGAAGACCTGGAACTCTCTGAAATTCTGGAGAAATTAGTGGTTTTTTCCCTCAGCAAAATCAGCACGTGTGTGAAATCTTGCATGAAATTTAAGGGATTCACAGGCCCTCTGAGAATTCCTGTTTAAGACATCCTGCCTGACCTACTCAAAATTACATTTGGCACAGAGTAGATGCTCGGTTATTTTTTGAGTGACAGAACAAGTCAATTTGTATCCTCAAGGGAAAAGGGAACCAACCACCCATGAGCTGGATACAATTTATCTTTTCACAACAGCACCAGTGAGGTATGTAAAACAGGAGAGGTATGTAAAACCCATGACAGTTTGAGAAAACTAGCACCAGAAAAAAAAAAAAAAAAAGGCCATTGCTTAGGGTCATACAGCCAAGTCCAGATTCTAATCTATGTCTACCTTAACGCGGTCCCTTTGTGCAGGTCAATTCTTTCAATACTTCTCTAAGGGACTGCTATTCACGCGATTCTCAAAGTTCTACAAAAAGGGCAAAGTAAAGCTTCTTCCCTAATCTCCTCCGTGGACAACTGGAATAAACAACATGAAATCGTATTCTCGGGCGTTGGGATCGCCCTCCTCGGTGGGACTCCAGAATTGTGAAAACGCAAAACCCACACAACACAGCGGCAAAACTTCCAACTACAATGACATCTGCACAGAAACTCATGGTTTACCAAACCCGGCTTGGGTGTCATCATCCCATATCACGAATACGAAAATGGGACCCGAGAAGTGGCAAAGGTGGAATACTTCTTCCCCCAAACCTCTTGGTCTTACTGCTTGCCCAGATGAGACCAGGGAGATTTCCCCTCCCACGAGCTTGCTCGATGACAGTCAGCGAGGAAGCCAGGAACGAGGAAGTCAAGTCCTCTCACTTCAGACGCGAGCGGAGCAGAACCCGCGCAGCGGGAAGGCCAGGTTCCCAGGCCCTACTCCACCTTCACTCCCGTCCGCGGTTCTGCTCCGATCCTCCCCATCCGAACCCCCTTCCTTCAGAATATCTGACGGTCCCTTTCCTGCCCCCGTCACCCCCCAGGGAGACCCCGCGCACCGCAGCTCACCGTGGAGGGGCACCACTCTCCCTGCCACGCCTGTCAAAGATCGGCAAACATCCGGCTCCTCTGTCTCACGGGGAACCGCCCCCTCCCGGTCCCTTCACTCCCCAGCCACTTCCGCCACACCTCCAACCTACTTCCGACCTGCCAGTGGGTCCCAAAGAGGCCTGCCCGGGAGCTCCGCCCCTTCCGTACGTGCCTGCGTACGTGCCCGCCCGGAGGAGGAACAGTATCACTGTCCGACTGGTCCCTCCCGAGGGAAGCGCCTAGAACAATTAGTTCCTCTTCACCGGATACTCAGATCCCCGGGAGGACCTCCGGAATTCTAAGCTCGTATGGTTCTCGGACAGAGATTTGCCTCACCAAGTACTCCCAAACCCCCGGTCCTGTGTACCCATGAGGTCTGACTCTTTGGATTTCCCGAGAGGAAATTTGGATGTCCGTGACTGTTTCCGGGGGGGAGCTGAGGAGGCGAAGCTCACTTCCGGCGGAAGGAGGCTTTCTGACCCGGGATGGAGGCGACCGAGGATCTGCTTTTGGGGAGAGGGAGACTGCAATTTGGTGAGTGCCCTGCGGATATCTCCGACCGTCCGCCCTGGTCTGGCAACACTGAACGTTCTTTGGTCAACTCTTTCTTCCCTGACCCGTTTCCTCCCGAACCTGGCATCCCCCTCCGGTGCTCTTCGAATCGCTGGGGCCTTCTTAAGAGCCTTCGAGCCGCAGGCTCCTCTTAGAACCCTTAGAGATTCCTCAGACTCCTAAGGCCTAGCTGGACCTCGGGTTTCCCTCCTCATCCCACCTTTCGGCACCCCTACCACCTCTTGGACCGCTTCCTCTCTCCCCGCAGCCCCCGATCCACGCCTGGGCCCGGACTCGGGATGGAGCCCTCCCAGAGAAGACTGTGCACCGGGACTCAAAGATGTCCCGCCCGGACAGACCCGAGCCATCCTCGCTCTAAAGAACCTCCCTCGGGGCTTGGCCCTTGGCCCCTCACTCACCGCAGAACAGCGCTTGGGGGTCTGGTGTGTCGGGGAGCCCTTGCAGCCGGGACTGCTCTGGGGGCCGCTGGAAGAGGAGTCTGTCTTCAAGCAGAAGGGGAATGGAGTGGAACCAAAGCGGAAGGAGGTATTGAGGGATAGGGGTCTCCACATTGTGGTTGCCTGGAAAATCCCATGGACGGAGGAGCCTGGCAGGCTGCAGTCCATGGGGTCGCGAAGAGTTGGACACGACTGAGCTACTTCACTTTCGCTTTTCACTTTCATGCATTGGAGAAGGAAATGGCAACCCACTCCAGTGTTCTTGCCTGGAGAATCCCAGGGACCGTGGAGCCTGGTGGGCTGCCATCTGTGGGGTCGCACAGAGTCGTACACGACTGAAGCGACTTAGTAGCAGCAGAGCAGCAGCGTGGTTGAAAATCAGATGTTTCCAGATAACGTTCCAGTTTGTTAGAAGGTGCAGAGTATTTCAAGAGATAGGATGTGGTTTGTGCCCCTCTCTCAGGGATTATTGCTTCCCCTCTCTTTGGTAACCAAGGAGGTGCAAAAAGTTGTTAAAAGGTAGGTTAGTAGAGGGGACTGACGATCCAGAGGTTAAGACTCTCTGTTTCCACCGCAGAGGGGAGGGGTTTCATCCCTTATCCTTTGGGAACCAAGGTCCCACATGCCACTGTAGCACGGCCAAAATGTAAAAAAGAAAAGAAAAGGTGAATTAGTGGAGTGTCAGGAGTCCCAAAAGTTAAGAGCAAAGGTTTTTGGAACTACAAAGCCATAGAGTTAAAACCCAGCTTTGTCACATAACTAGGTCGATGCCATGCCTCATTGAACTCATATGTAAGTCTTACTGCTTGTGCTGTTCAGTTTAGTAATCCTCCACACCTTGGGAGGAGGTGAGGGGTAATTTTTTTTTGGCCTTTATTGAATGAAAACTCAAACAGTATAGTTCTGGAGAGTCAGACCAGTGACCATTAACCTTCCAGGGACTTCATCTTTTTTTTTTTTTTTTTTTTTTGGGCGCCTGAACAGGGAACTTCATCTTAGATCTGTCTCAGGAAAGCTTTCATCAGGGTTTTTTTTGTTGTTGTTTGTTTTACCCTGGCCCCCTTCAACACAT
Organism: Muntiacus reevesi; assembly: GCF_963930625.1. Taxonomy (NCBI): domain Eukaryota; kingdom Metazoa; phylum Chordata; class Mammalia; order Artiodactyla; family Cervidae; genus Muntiacus; species Muntiacus reevesi. The sequence goes on along the minus strand of NC_089257.1, from coordinate 15,731,401 downwards.
AGGAGAAGGACTTTTGTTGGTTTATTTCAGGCCGTGTCACTAGACTCATGGGGAGACGTGTGTGCTTGTGAGCAGAGTGCAGGTTGGACTAGGTAAGTTACAGGAGAGTGTGTAGTGGAGATGCTCCTCTGAGGCCTGTTGTAGTGGCATGGGGTGGAACCGGAAGTGGTCTGTAACTCCCACCCAGGGATCTTTTGCAGTGAGTGTTCCCCAAGGCACGGGGTCCTGTAGGACTCAGACTGCTGAGGAGCTGGGGCTTCCTGGGAGGGCCGCTGGAAAGGGAGCTCCTGGGCTAGCCCATGCTCTGCTTTGCAGTTTGGTGCAGCGGGGCAGGCTGGAGGGCGAGGGGAACGTGGCCCCAGTGTGGATCAGCGAGAGGCTCCACCTGCAGGTGTCCCGGCTCGTGCTGCCGGGCTTTGAGCTGCGGCTGTGGCCCCAGCGTCCCTCTGAGGGCCTGAGCCCCACCCAGCCCAGGCTAGAGGAAGTGGCATCCTCAGCGGCAGTGACAGAAGTGGAGTCTGCTGTGCGGCCGGAAGTGGCCTCCCCCAGGGAGGATGCAGCGGAACCTTGCCCAGGTATGTGCCAGATAAACGCGGGCTTCCCACATTGTCACCTGAGCAACCTGTGTTGGTAAGACAGAGCAGAGCTCATGGTGTAAGACGGCAGGGGAGAACAGTAGCTTTTCTGAGGGGAAAGGGCAAAGCTTTGATGTTTATTGAAATTTTAAAGTCTGGTATAAGGTGGATTTTTCAGTGTGGGACTGGGGTGGGGCGTGATCAGGCTTGGGGTAAGGATCATGACTTATGGCAGTGGCTTAGGATCATGGATGCAGCAAGACTAGAATTTTCAGGTGAGAGGTTTGAAGAGTTTGGGCATGTAAACTGTCACTGGATGCTTCTTTTGATGAGTAATGAGTTTTTTCCATGGAAAGAACATTATAGTTGACTCTTGAACAACACAGGAGTTAGGGACGTTGGCTCTCTCTGGGCAGTCAAAAATCTGACTATAACTTACAGTTAGCTCTCCATATCCAATGTTCCATATGTGTGATTCTGCATCTACAGATTCAACCACGTATGATTGTATAGTGCTGTGGTTGAAATTTCTGTTGAAACAAATCCATGTATAAATGGACCATGCAGTTCAGAGCTATGTTGTTCAAGGGTCAACTGTATAGGTATTTGCGTGTTTTATCTTCCTGAGTTAAGTTTCCTGCAATAGTAAGATCGCCTAGATGAAGACAGCAAGCTGTGTGTAAAGTTTCCAATTTTCGTACATTTTTTTTTTTTCCTGTCTGGACTGGGGGTGTGGGTTCCTTTATTTTCAGATGAGCTAAAGTGAGGAGGTTGTGGTCTCAGCTCATCAGAAATGCCTGCCTGTCCCCAGAGGGAGCACAAGGGCACTTGGATGACCTTCCTCTAGGAATCACTCAGATGTCTAGAACACTGAGGTTCTTAGGAGAGCCTCCCCAGAAGGCCCCTGAGTCTGGCCAGAAGGATAAACAGAGCATGTGGCTCATGCTCCAGGGAAGAGATTGGTGTCATGGCTCCCTCCGCAGTTCAGGGACTGAAGAGAAGACGTATTCTTATAACTTCCTGGTGAGATCACCATGACCACCTGCTGCAGACTCTACTCAGCCCAGTGCCCTACTCTTGCCTTGCAGATCCTGGTCACTGGTCACCCCCCAGCATCCAGGCAGAGAGTGTGGTGAGCCCTGGACTTACGCCCCAGATCCTGGCCCCTGTTTCCAAGGAGAGACAGCCACTCAGCCCGCTGCCTAAAGATGGCCGCACGGGTGAGGAGGGCCCGCCCCAGACCCCACCTGGACCTCAGAGCAGCTCCGCTCCCCAGCAGGGCCCTGCACGGGGTGAGGCCGGTTCCGCTTCTTCTGACAGGGCCCCCCAGCTCTGTGCTCCCCTGGTCAAGAAGCTGCGGAGCCCCAGCAGTCCTCGCCCACCCAGGGGGAAGACCTTGGATCCTGGGGCCCAAGCGACTGCAGGCCAGCAGCAGGCTGGCTTCCCCGCATGCCTGCGGAGCCTCCCTGGCCCAGCGGGAGGCCCCCCGAAGCAGGGCCGGCGGCACCGCTGCGGGGAGTGTGGCAAGGCCTTCCTGCAGCTCTGCCACCTGAGGAAGCACGCGTTCGTGCACACGGGCCACAAGCCCTTCCTCTGCACGGAGTGCGGCAAGAGCTACAGCTCGGAGGAGAGCTTCAAGGCCCACACGCTGGGCCACCGCGGGCTGCGGCCATTCCCCTGCCCGCAGTGCGACAAAGCCTACGGCACCCGGCGGGACCTCCGGGAGCACCAGGTGGTTCACTCTGGCGCCCGGCCCTTCCGCTGCGAGCAGTGCGGCAAGGCCTTCGCCCGCCGGCCCTCCCTGCGGCTGCACCGCAAGACGCACCAGGCTGCGGCGGCCCCCGCCCCGTGCCCCTGCCCCGTGTGCGGGCGGCCCCTGGCCAGCCAGGGCTCCCTGCGGAACCACATGCGGCTGCACACGGGGGAGAAGCCCTTCCTGTGCCCGCACTGCGGCCGCGCCTTCCGCCAGCGGGGCAGCCTGCGCGGGCACCTGCGGCTGCACACAGGCGAGCGCCCGCACCGCTGCCCGCACTGCGCCGCCGCCTTCCCGCAGCGGCCGGAGCTGCGGCGCCACCTCATCTCCCACACGGGCGAGGCCCACCTCTGCCCCGTGTGTGGGAAGGCGCTACGGGACCCGCACACGCTGCGCGCCCACGAGCGCCTGCACTCGGGCGAGAGGCCCTTCCCCTGCCCGCAGTGCGGCCGGGCTTACACGCTGGCCACCAAGCTGAGGCGCCACCTGAAATCCCACCTGGCCGACAAGCCCCACCGCTGCCCCACCTGCGGCATGGGCTACACGCTCCTGCAGAGCCTCAGGCGGCACCAGCTCAGTCACCAGTGCGGGGCCCCCGCCAGCCCGCCCGGCGTGCCGCCCGCCACTGCCGAGCCCACCGTGGTGCTCCTGCAAGCCGAGCCAGAGCCGCTGGACGCGGGCAGCGAAGGGGACGGCGCCCCGACCCGGGACATCTTCCAGGTCACCATTTCCGAGAGCCAGGAGAAGCGCTTTGCGGCGCCTGAGGAGCCGGGCCCTGCCCCCGGCCTGGTGCTCGTCCACAAGGACCTGGGCTTCAGCACCTGGGCTGAGGTGGTGGAGGTGGAGACGGGGACCTGACAGCCTCGCCTCACCCCACAGAGCTCTGTAGGGAGGCTCGGTGGTCTGAGCTTGGGTGAACTTCCTCTCCGGTTCCCGATAGAGGCCAGGCTGTGAGAAGCAGGTCAGGGACTTCCCTTCCCGTTTGCAGACAACCACGCTGTTCCCCAAGACCCTTAATGAGGTAAACCACTTACGGATCTTCTGTGAAATTCTCCTGTTAGCCTACAGGGGGGCTTGTCCTGCCTCCTCCCTGGGGGCCTCGGCGTGCCTGTCTGATCACCGCGGAGGTGACCCTGCTCAGGCTCTCGGTGCCGGCCTCTGTCTCTCCCGTCCAGCTCCCTGAGGGTCGTGTACTTCTCTGTGGTCCTAAACAGAATGACTCTGAGGGTTAAAAGGCCAGAGAGACTCGGCTCACAAGTCTCTGAGTCAGACTGAAGGTTATTTTGGCAGCTTTTCTCACCCCTAAGGGCTGTGAGGGTGACTTCTGTGCTGAGCTCACCAGACTCGCTGGAGGTGCTTGGGGCCAGGTCTGCACTTTCTGTGCGTCTGGCCAAAGGCAACCCTGTGAAGGGAAGGAGCGAAGGACGAACGTGTTTTGAATCAGCTGTGGGCCTGGCCTGCCTGAGTTGCTGGGGACACAGCTGTGACCGAGGCAGAGCAGAGCTCTTTGTAGGGCTCAGGTCTGCAGGGGCAGAGAGCGCGGGATGAATGCAGGGAGGAGTGCTTCCCAGTGCTGGCAACGTGTTTAATGGGTGGGTCAGCTTGGCGTCAGGGAAGGTGCCCACAGGAAATGGCAATAAACATCCGTTTTTGTGGGCCAGTCCGTTCTGTGAGTGACTTATGTAATCCTCATAGCAGTCCAGTGAGGTAGCTAAGACAAAACTGAGGAATAAAGAACTTTGAGTGTCCTGTCCAGGGTGACAGAGCTGAGGCTCAGACCCACGGAGCCTGGTGCCGGAGTCAGGCTCTTGCCCTCCTCGCTGTACTGCCCTGCGTTTCAGCTGCCACGAGGTGGATGAGTTGGTGTGGGGGAAGGTGGGGGTGTGGGGAGCTGCGTGTGAAAATGCCCCGGGTGAGGGTCTGGGTCAGGAGCCCCCGAGATCAGCGTGGCTGGAACGGAACGAGGGGCAAGAAGGCAGGGCCAGGTCACACAGGCCTTGCTTTAGGAGTTTGGGGTTTATTCTTAAATAAACTTGTTGAGGGGCTCTTTGAAGGGTGGTGAGCAGGGGCATGGTGAGATTGGTATTTGAAGACACCCCTGGAGAGGACCGAGCGGGAGAGGTGCAGGTGTGGGAATCCCGTGGGGGGGAAAGTTGGCAGCAAACAGCGCTTCTTGTTCAGAGGTGGCAGTCACAAGATCTGTGTAAAGAGCCAGGGAACAAACACATCAGATCACGGTCCTTGCAGCGAAGAAGAGTAATGCAAGGAGGGGCTGGAACAGGGAGGAAGGCTCCACAGAGGGTGGTTAGGGAAGGCCTCCGGTAAGGTGACCCCGCACCTTGGGGAGGCGGAACCAGGTCAGTGTCTGCAGACAGAGCCGGGCTCCAGGCGGAGGGAGCAGGGCCGCCAGGGCCCCGCGAGCTCGAGCAAGAGCAAGGGCCAGCGTGGCCGTGGTGGGATGGGGAAGGAGGCGAGGGCTAGGCCTGTAAGTGTAAGTGGTGGCAACAGCTTGGGGTGACATGTTCTCTGGAAGGTAGAAGCGACTGAATTCAGAGAGGGGGAGAAAGCTCTGGGTCCAACTTTCTGACTTGGCAAGTTAGGTGGGCGTGGGGTGGGAGCAGGGTAGCTGTGATCTGAGCTGGGCAGGGTTGAGGACGGAGAGATTGCCAGTTAGCAGGAGTGGCACCGCCTGCCGGGAGAGGGGAAGCCCTGCAGGAGGGACTAAGGCAGCCTCTGATGAAACAGGAAAACCTGCCACGTGTGAGTCATGGAAACTGATGGAAGAGCATCTCGGCAAAGGAAGAAAAGGAGAGCACCAATTCCTGCTGAGAAGGTGGAAATTTGCAGAAGCTGCCAGTGAGCTGAGTGAGGGCAGCTGGAAGCCAGACTGGAGATTGCTCTGAGAGGGGGGAGGCAAGGGAGACAGGGGAGGTCACATTCTTGTTCCATCCTCCTCCTGTCCTGCGAATTGGGTGTCGTGCCCCCATTTCACAGACAGAGAAACCGATTCAGGGCAGGGTAGCATCAGCCAAGACCACACAGTCAGAGCCAGGATTGCAACGTGGCCTGCCCTCTGGCTCCCCATCACTCCATCACGGCGCCACAAAGCAGCCTTGTGTCTCCTGCTTGGCCACGGACTAATTCATCCACCCACCCAGCCTGAATAACTTCTTGGCAGAGCGTCATTCTGAGATTGTCCAAAGGAGAGGGAAGACAGCGAGAGACGGTGACGATCTGTGGAAAGAAAGCCCTCACCATCCAAAACCTGAAAAACAGCTTCTAATAATAGTTTTGAGTCAGCCAACCGCCTGACTCAGCCTGGTAGGTCTTATTCTTTTCTGTCTCCAGTTTCGGGCAGGTCATTCCAACTCAAGTGACCACTCAGCTGTGTCTAACCAGTGTTAGGTAACCTGGGATGTGACTATCACTTGAGATTGAAATGTGCGGGGAAACGGGGGTACTTTGGGTTGCTGGGGAGGCCTGTCGATGCCCACAACCATCCTCAGGCCAAAAGCTGGGGCGTTTATCTCCCCCTTTGGTACATCCTCAAACAGATGGGGACCTTTCCTCTCCACTGAGATTGTCACTGGTGATGCAGAGCTTTGTCAGATCATGTCACCAAATGCAGAAGCACCTGGATTAGGAGCCTGTCCTCAGCGCTAACAAGTGGGAATGGGTATCGAAGAGCATCGTCCAAATTCCTCCCATTTCAGATAAGACAGCAGAGGCCAAGAGAGAAGTCCCCCATGGAGGCATGAGACAGTGAAGAGCAGAACCAGGACAGAGTCCCAGGCCTTCTGAAGCCCACCTTAGTTCCTCTCCAATGGAAATAAAATACAGGGATAGTTCTTGGAAAAACTGATCACGGGAATATGGTTTGAGAAAATATCCCCTCCCCCATATCAAAATTGTTCCTGTTTCATTACAATGTTGGAAGTCCTTTATTCCCTACTTTTCTCCATCCACCGATGAAGTCACTTTGAACTGTTTGGTGTATTTAGCACCAAATTCGAGTGCTGCTTGCTGTAGAGCAAAGTTGCAATGAAAATGTTGCTGGAATCCTTTTTACAGATCTAATCACGCAATATGTATAGCTGCTGAGCCAAGCATCAGAAAGGGCGGGAGACAAAGGATCTTTTATCCTGACTTACAGCTTTAATACTGTGAGAAAAATCTTCACAATAGAATAAAATTTGATTCGTGGACTAGACAAGTGCAGGTGTGGATCACAGCTCCACCCTGAGCTAGCTGCATAAACTCAGGCAAGTTACTTGTCCATGCCTCTGTTTCCTCATCCATAAAAAGGGACTAGCCGTAGTTCCTGCCTCATCAGTACTACATATCTCGAGCATGATGAGCACCTAATAAGTTGCAGCTGGTTATTAATAGTATTAGAGGGACTTCCCTGGTGGTCCAGTGGTGAAGACTGCACTCCCAATGCAGGGGTCTGGATTCCATCCCTAGTCAAGGAACTAGCTCTCCCATGCTTCAACTAAAACCCGGTGTAACCAATTAAAAAAAAAAAAAAGTCTTGGAACCAGCCCCCTTCACGTGGAGGACAAGGTTGAGGTCCATGTTGCCCATAGGTAGTGCTTGTTGGGCAGGTCAGCATCACTCAGTACTGTTATATTCAGGTACACGTCCTGTGGATATACGGTAGTCCCCACACACACACCCCCCCCCCAACATCGGTTTCACTTTCTATGGTTTCAGTTACCTGCAGTCAACTCCCATCCAAAAGCATTAAATGGAAAATTCTGGAAGTAATTTGCAGATTTTAAGCTGTGAGCTCACTCTGAGTAGCACAGTGAAGCCTCTTGCCCTGCCACCCAGGGTGTGCGTATCACTGCACCCAGTGGAGACGACCTCCCCGTGAGTGTAGGGAAAAGCAGCATGGACAGGGTTCAGTGCTGTCCATGGTCTCAGGCATCCCCTGAGGGTCTTAGAACAGATCCCCCTCGGGTAAGTTTGTAGGCAGCTAGGCTCTACCCTGCCAAATGCCAAGACGGGGTTGTGTGAGGAGAGTGATGGCCCAGGAGGCAGGAAGTAGGTCCTGGTCCTCGCTGGATCACTACCTGTCTGTAAGACCTTGACCGTTAGCTTCCCAACTCTCAGGCTCCCTTTCTTCAATGACCTGGGAGAGGATCAGATCAGTGGACCCCAATCTCAGCTTCATCATGAAGCCTTTTTTGGCTCACTTTTTTTCTTCTGTGTGTCATATTTTTTTAAAAAATCTTATTAAGAGAAATTTATATATATTTAAATCAAAATAGAAAATGCGGATCAGCTTAAGGAAAAAAAGACAAGGCAACCACCTAAAAAGATATAATTTCAGCCAAAAGGGAGAAAATTCCTTTTTAATTTTTTGGCCACACCATGTAGCTTATGGAATCTTAGTTCCCCAATGAGGGATTGAATCAGGGTCCTCGGCAATAAAAGCTTGAGTCCTATCCACTGAACTGCCAGGGAATTCCTGGGGGAAAAGTTATAAAAATTACTTTTAGAATTTTTTGAGTTTTTTTTTTTAATATGCAGAAAGATAGGCCATCATGTAGTCCATACCCAGAGGCCTAGGTTTCAAAATATCTGGATTTAGTAATATCTGATCTCCTTTCAGGCTCTGAAATTCTGTAATTCTATGTCCTGGAACACAATTTGGCTGATTTGAGTGATTGTAGAGCTTCACTTTACAACATAATGTTGGCTTCAGCCATGATTTTCTTTGATGCCAACATGCAACCCCTCATTATGACCTTGTTCTCAGAGAAAAATTCAACCTGCTTGAAAGGTACACGTATGTGTTTGTGGTGAAAGCAGGAATGACAGGCTTGAGGATAGGTACCTCCTGGCCCCAGAGAATTCCAGGGAAAAGATCCCTGGAGGCTGGGCGGCTTGTGGTGGGCCCTGAGGCCTGAGCCTGTACTTAGTCTGCTGGGGTCCTTTGCCCATGGAGGTGCTACCCTGACCCATAGAACTCTCGGATCCCCCCAGAGCCACATTCACAGAGCGGCGTACTCCCCAAGTCCTCTCCACAAAATAGCGAGTGAGTGCATCTTGTGTTCACTCAGGAGAGCAGGGAGGCTGTCCAACTAGGACCCACTTGATAACCCTGGCCTCCATTTCTTAAGGAATTAAGCCCACTTTCACCATGAATGTTTTCAAACACAAAACAGGTAAAAGAATAATGTAACAACCCCTACTGCCCAGATTCAATGATCATTAACATTTTGCCCTGCTTGTTTCATCTGTTTATTATAAATCCCTAAGTATAATCTATAACTTATAAGGATTTTAAAAAATAAAACCATATGTCAGCTAACACTTGGCAAACTAAAAATAATTATTCCATATCATTGCATATCTAACCTATGTTTGAACTTCATTTGTCCGAAAATAGTCTTTTTACAGTTGATGTGTTCAAAGGTCTGAACCAATCGTGGTCATTCTGTTCCCCTGTGCATTTATTGTTAGGTCTTACGTTTCTGCTCTGAACAGTCTCTGCTGCCCACCCCTTTCATTTCCATGTCACGGATTTGCTAGAGGAACCAGGTCGTTTGTCTTGTCGAATGTGCCTCCTTCCTCGTGGCTGGTGTCTTATTCTTCTGTTGTCTGTCCTTCCTCTAAACTAGTAATTAAATCGAGAGGTTTGATCCAGTCCAGGTTACTCTTGTAGGAAGAACCCTTCATTGGCATCACTGTGGATTTCTTGTTGCATCATATCCCATAATCCATGCTGTTGATTGAGTGCTTACTGTGTGACAGGCCTTGTGAGACTGGGGGAGTAATTTAGTTTTGACTTTACACCAGTAAACTGAATCCAACTAGGCCTGGAAGGAGACAAGAAGTATTTGGAATTCAAAGAATTACAGTGAGAGCACAAACATAGCAGGATTTGAGAGCTGGGAGGTGGTCTCTGCAGGGACAAGAGGAACCATGGAGATAAGATAAAACACAAAATCAAATTTATCAAATGGGAATTCCCTGGTGATCCAGTGGTTAAGACTCTATGCTTCCAATGCAAGGGATGCGGGTTCAATCCCTGGTTGGGGAACTAAGATCTCACAAGCTGGGTGGCATGGCCAAGAAAATACTACCAAAAAAAAAAAAAAAACAGAATGACCAACAGTCTTCTTGTTGGTCTTGCCCCTGGCTTCAAGTGCTCATGGCCTCCACAGTATCTATGTGTCTCTCTCCTGACCAAAGAACCCAGTCTGGCCATCCAACTCATTGTTGTTAGCTGCGCTAACAACCAACCGAACCATTTGCATTGGGTCCAGCATTTGCCAAGGACCAGATGTCTGGATATGTTCAAAATGAAGTTCTCATCAGAAAAGTTCTCCCCCCTAAATGGATGTGGCTGTGGGTACTATCATGGCTTGTATCTTCATCCTGATTCATAAGTCCAGGAACAAGCCTGGGAAAGCAGGGATCCTTACACCCAAATCTCATATTTTCTCCTTGGGAACATCGTCTGAAAACAGCTCGAGGAAGGCATGGCCAAGTCTTGCCCCTGCACGGCCAAGTCTGTGCACGAGCGTGCCATGGACTCAGCAAGGCTGCAAGTCCGAAGAAGAGCCTGTGGAGAGGCCAGTGTGACCTGAAGCTTTTCAACAACAGCCTTGTGCAGTGAATGTTGTTAAAGTTCTGTCTTTACAGGTAGTGAGACCCAGGACCAGCCTCCCAGGCCAGCACTCTCCTGCAGGCTGCGGGCCTTGGCTGCTGGGATGGGGGTTTCTGACCGTGAGGGAACAAGGCAGGCGCTCGGCCGGACCTCTCCAGAGACGGGGGCCGCTGTCATGAACTGTGTCCTTCTCCTGGCCAGCACCCCCTCCTCCCTCTCAGGATGACTCAGCACTGGCCCTGGCTGCTGCTCTGCAGGAGGAAGAGCCCTGCCTCTGAGCAGGCAGGATGAGGACTTAGTCCAGGGGTTAAGACCACTGCAGGATCCGCAGGTTCCATCCCTGGTCTGGGAAGTTCCGCCGCCTTCAAAAAAAATCCAGGAAGGATGAAACTACATTCCTTTTCAGCTCTCCCCCTTTCCTTACTCATATGGAGTTTTTAAAGAAGTTAATGAGGTGAAATCTTTTCACCATTCCACTACAAGAAAAGAAAAAAACACAGAGTTGGCTCAACATCATAAGTCAACAGGGAATACAAATTAAAACCACAACGAAACACCAACACACCCCTCAGAATGGTCGCTGTAAGTGGATAGATGAGCTGGTGTGATACAAGCTGCTGAAAGTCTTCAAACATTGCTGGTGGGAGTGTAAACCAGTACAACCACTCGGGATGACTGTTTGTCAAAGTGTCTTAGTCAAGACAAATGCCTGCCTTGGGACCCATTCTTGGATCTTCTGTACACAACAGAAATCAGTGCTTATCTACACCAGAAGACCTGTCCACGAATATTCACAGCAGTACCAGTCATTATAGCCCCATGTGGAGGCCTAATTCTGGCTCCTCTGTCCTTGGGATTCTCCAGGCAAGAATGCTGGAGTGGGTTGCCATTTCCTTCTCCAGCAGATTTTCCCAACCCAAGGATCGAACCCGTGCCTCTTATGTGCCCTGCATTGTCAGGTAGGTTCTTTACCACTAGCACCACCCAAGAAGCCCACTGACAGGTGAATGTATAAACGAAATTACAATATTCATGCAATGAAATACTACACAGCTTTAAAAGGAGCAGATTGCTGATACACACAGCAGGAATGAACCTCAGAAACGTGCTGAGCCAGAGAAGCCAGACAAACAGGTATATGCTGGTGGTTTCCACTTATATGAAGTGCAAAAGTAGGAGCACTGATCTATGGTAATAATGATGGTGGTTAGAGTAGTGATTATCTCAGGAAGGACTCAAAGGAGTCTGTTGGGGGATGGAGACATCCTCTTCTTGAGCTGGTGCTAGTTACGTGGGTGTGTGCATAATAACAGTTTGAGTGAAACACTGTGAGTTGTTTCAACATTGTTGTATACAAGCTGAACCTGAGTTTTTAAAATACATAGAAAAATAGGAATGAATATAACATAAATATATATACGGTGGTGGAACCGGGCCACCCAGGAGCTGAGCTGACTCCTGGGAGCCCTGGTCCCTAGCTCCCAGCCACCCCTCATCCCCTGCTCTGCCCTGGGCCTCTCCGTGTGATCTTCCCACACTGGACATGACCCCAGTCCAGACCCCAGACGGCCAGGCCGGGAGGATGGGGAGGCGAAAACCTATGCTCCCTGCGTTCCTGCTCTTTGGCCCTCTGTCCTAATTAGACCCAGGACTAATATTTACCTTTCTACTGCAATCGGGAACTGGGGGAGGCCGGGCAAGGGGTCATGTGGGAGCAGCAGCCACTCGGGGCCGACAGGCGGGGGGAGAGCGAGGGCCCTGCCCTGGAGATCGGCGGGCGTGGGGGTCTGAGCTGCCCTGAGGGCCACCGGTCCTGGGCGACCTGGGAAGGAAGACGGACTGGAGGCCTGGGAGGCCCAGGGCCCGGCTCCTCCTCCCGGCAACCGCTGCACACGAACACGCCTCCCTGGCTCCCAGGCCGCGGGGAGGGGACGTGGGACCCTCCGTCCGTGGCCGGGTGGCCAGCCCTGCCCCGGGCTGTCCTGGGGTCACAGGGCAGCTCGCATCTGGCCGCACCCCCCCATTTCCTTATGCACGCACGGTGGACTCCACAGACCTCCCCGCGGGCTTTGCTGCACACAGCCACTGCCTACTCAGCTCCCCCTCGAAGTTCAGAATCTCCTTCAGTCTCCACAGCAAGACACTCTCCCCACCGCCCAGAGGCGGAGACAGGCTCACAGAGGTCAAAGCGACCATCACCGTGCGTTAGGATGAGGAGGAGCCTGCGGGAAAGCCCTGTGACCCCACTGACCCCGGAGAGCGAGGGGCTGGACGGTGGCAGCTACTCTGGGCTCCGCTCCGCGGCTTCCTCCCAGGCCCTCCGTGCCGGTTCCTGGAGGACCCGGCCGTCCTCCCGGATGGCGGGGGTGGGCTATGCATCTGCTTGTCCCCACGGCCCTGACCCGCTGACCTCCGCCTCCCGGCTGATTTCTTCACGTTGGTTCAACATTAACCTGGAGGGGTCAGGACCAGCCCGCAGAGCGCTGGGAGCGGACACACCATGGCTCATGCCCTCGGCCCGCGGCTGCCTGGCTGCCTGGCTCTGGCCGCCCTGCTCAGCCTCGTGCACGGCCAGCATGGTAAGAGGGGCGCTGGAAGCTGCGACAGGCCGGCGGACGGGGGTGCGGGCCCGCGGGCTGGGGTCTCCCCGGAGAGAAACAGGGCCGACCCCCAGGTCCCCGCCGTGTCCAGCTTAGACGGACACGGACTGCGGCTCTCAGGCAATATGGACGGCGGGCTGACCCATGAAAGGAGGGGGCTAGTGGGCTGCCTTCAGCTGCCTTCTGGGTCCTGCCGCCATCCCGGGGGCCCCCTCCCCCGTTTCGGAAGCCAGCAGGCCGGCCGGGCTTGCTTCCTGCCCCCACGGTGCCCGCCGTCCCACCCTTCTCCCCCTGCAGTGTTCCTGGGCCGTCGGCAAGCATCCTCGCTGCTCCAGAGGGCCCGCCGCGCCAACAGGGGCTTCCTGGAGGAGTTGCGGAAGGGCGACCTGGAGCGAGAGTGCCTGGAGGAGCTCTGCAGCCGTGAGGAGGCCTTTGAGGCCCTGGAGTCTCTCAGCGCCACGGTGAGGCCCGGGTGAGGCGAGGCCCGGCTCCCCCCAAGGGGTCCCCGCTGCAGGAACACAACGGAGGGGGCCGAACACGGCAGCTCTTTGTTGATCACGTCGTGTGGGCCCCGCTTCACTGGGCCGCTGGGATGGGCAGCTCAGTCTCTGGGGGAGGGCCCAGCGCCTTGGCTCTGTCAGGGCCCCAGGGTCCGGCGAGGCTCCAGGGTTTCGAGGGAAGGGGGTTCCTCAGTCTTTAGACGTCTGTCTACCTTGGGATCTCTGCAGCTGCTGGCGCTGGCCACATGTCTCAGCTTTAGCTCTGCTGGAACTTCTGTGCCCTCCTTGGGCGCTGGGGCCTCAGAGTCCCAGGAGCCCGGTGCAGCCTTCCCTTCCCCGGGGCTCCGCCTGGGCCGCTCCTTGCCTGTCTACCCCACCCACAGAAATCCCTTCCAGTCTTGGCTGACCCGGCAGGGCGGAGGGGTAGAGGCAGCTCACCTCACGTCCCCAGGGTGTAAGCAGAGGATGGGAAAGGGGGACGTGTAGGGAGAAGACTAAGCTGACTATAAAAAGCAAAAGGGATCCTGCCACAACCTCATACTCAGCCTTGTTTTTTCAGGATGTGTTCTGGGCCAAGTACACAGGTGAACACTCGGAAGACTTTGCTCTGGGAGGGGAGTCCTGGGGACCCCAGCTGGAGAGTGCTCCACCCCAGAGAATCTTCTGGTCCAACCAATCGCCCGCCCCTCCACCCCTGCCTCGTTTGTTCCTTCCTTCCTTCCATCCGTCTGCCCATTCCTCTGGTTCTGAATGCTGCCCCACCCTTACTTGTCCCATCCCTACCTCAATCTCAATGGTGTCTCTGGGTCTTTTCTAGCTTGTGAGTCAGCGAGAAATCCTCGAGAAAAGCTCAATGAATGTCTGGAAGGTGAGGCACTGACATGGGGGCGGGGAGACCCCCGTGTAGGACATGAGGGGTCAGCCTGAGACAAGCGCAGAGTAGTGGTGGGCGGTGGTGGCCTCTGGCAGCTGACATGGCCTTTCTGTTCCTGAGGTCAAGGATGCGTCTTTGCCCCTGGCTGTGTGCCTGGCAATCATCCATAGGATGATTCATTGTGGAGGAGGAAATGAATAAACGTGTCATGAATTAATGTTAAGGCCTCATTCTCAGCCAACCCCTGGACCATGCCAGTCTTCCCCGTGCCCCCAGGGCAGAGCTTCAATAAGGTCACATTCATTCCCCAGCACCGTCCCCATTGTCCCCAGAATAAAGCACAGGCTTCTTAGCCTGGTGAATTTGGTGGGTTCTGACCTTAACTTTCCCTTCTAGCCTTCTCTCCTATCGCACCAACCCTGAAGCCAGAGCCCCTGCTGCCTGAAAGCATTTCTCTAAACAGGCCAAGATATGTCAGATCCTGGCCCCTGTTAACACGATTATCTCCTCCGAGAGCCCTCACTGCTGAACCACCTCACCCTGCCCCGTCCTTCAAGAACCAGTGCAAATAGCACCACCTTGCTGAGCCTTCTGGGCACACCGTCCCTCCTCCACCGCATTCCGAATACGCCTTTAGTATGACAGTAGGCCCCTCAACGTGGCTTTAATCACGGGCCATGCTTTCATGGGTTAAGTAATTTATTCGGTAGACCTCTCACTAAACCTCTGCAATGTGTCAAGCTCTATGGTCAAGTGCTGGGAATTTTAAGAGAATGAGGGAGCTTTTAGTTTCATAGGAAAGCAAAAATACAAAACATCAAATTAATGGATGGAAAAGTTCTGTTCCAGGTGCCCAGAGAATTCCAGGAGAGGGAGTGTTTCGTTAGCTGGCAGAATCAAGGACCACTCCCCCGGAGTAGTTTACTTGTATGTGTAGGATGCACTGATGAGTAAATAGGAAAGCATTCCAAGGCCAAGGCCCGAGCATGTGCAAAGGCCCTTAGGCTTGAGGATTAAGATAACTGGACAGGCAGACCAGGGCCGGATCCTAAGGACCTCGTTCACGTCTTCGTTCTGCTGTGCGGAGCCACTGGACACGTGCTCCGTGGGGGCAGAGACCTACCGTGACTCTGACGGCCGTATTCACTGCTGTGTCCTTAGTACTGGGCACAGCGCCCGTCACATGGGTGTCACACGGGGCGCTCCGTGAACGTTTGGCACCTGCTGTTCAATGGACTGGAGCCCTGCTGGGCACAAAGGAAGTGCTGAGTACAGGCAAGCTAAGGGTCGCGGAGCAGAAGTAGCCTGGAGGGGATGGGCCAACAGGCCTTCACGAGGAGAGAAGGGCGGGTGGCCGAGTCCTCAGCGTCAGACACCCGGGCTGGGGTCTCCGCAGGAAACTGCGCTGAAGGCGTGGGGATGAACTACCGCGGGAACGTGAGCGTCACCCGCTCAGGCATCGAGTGTCAGCTGTGGAGGAGTCGCTACCCACATAAGCCGGAGTGAGTGACGGGCGGGCCTGTCTGCTGAGGCGCTGGGGGCGAGGAGACGCTGGGCGTGGGGGGGAGGCGGGGGAGGCTACTTGCTGAGCCACTTTCTGTTCCAGAATCAACTCTACCACCCACCCGGGGGCCGACCTGCGGGAGAATTTTTGCCGCAACCCGGACGGCAGCCTTACTGGGCCCTGGTGCTACACCACATCCCCTACTCTGCGGAGGGAGGAGTGCAGCATCCCCGTGTGCGGTGAGTGGGGGCGGCCGGTGGCCCGCGGCCACGGCCCATGGGTCTGCGCAGGCTGGCAGCGCAGGGCGGGGATCGAGATGCCAATGCCCTCTGACCAGGGTTAGTTACTGACACTTCCCGGTTAGTGACGTCAGGAGGCCAGAGCGAGTCCACTTTCAGCCTCCTCCTCTCCCTCCACAGCCTTTGCTTCCTTACGATCCAGGACGTGGCTCATTCTAAATATGCTTTCCTTCCTGCTCGGGGCCTTCTTCTCTCCAGGAAGCCCTTCCTAACCATCTCAGCCCACATGCCCTTTTTATGAGCACCAAGAGCAAGCCTCGTACAGTCCAGCCCTGCATGAGTCTCATGATTAATTCCCATCATGTGACAGCTAGCTATGGTCATAATAGTCCCGCAAAGTCCACAAAGTGACCAACAAACCACAAAAGCTTGGGGGCAGACACCAGTAAGCGTTTATTTTTTATGTGTCTGGGGGTAGGCTGGGGTGCTCTGCTCCTTGCAGCCACACTCAATCATGTGTCTGTGGGGTCCAGATGTAGGCTGGGCTCGGTCGCTTCAAACAATGGGTCTAGCTGAGCTCGGCTCCATGGGTGAGTGGATCCAGGTCTGCTCTTCCACAGGTGAGGGAGGCAGAAAGGCTGCAGCTTCTTCCATGGGATGGCAGAAATACCAAACAGTAAACAGAAGCACACAGAACTGGCAGAGTCAGTTCTGCCCACATGCCTTTGGCCAGAGCAAGTCAAGTGATCAAGGCCAAGGTCGAGAGGTGGATGCTACACTTTGTTTTTACAATAACAGGACAAAAAAATAAAATAAAATAACAGGACAGAGGGTGTGGAGATTCAGGCAGGGGTAACGAATTAGTGCCAGTAACTCAATCTACCAAACATGGGTTGCTCTCTTTTGCCATCCTCGGTGGATCCGGCTATCTGTCCTACTGGGCCTTTGTGAAAACACAGAATCCCTTAGACTCCGGGCGGGCCCCAGCAATGGAGTACAGATAGCTAGGAGGTGAAACCTGGGTACTATCCCTGGCTAGCCACGCCCCAGACACTTGCGCCAGATCTTTTGTTTAAATCTCAACAACCCTGCAAAAAAAACCTCATTAGTGATCCCTTTCGCAGCCAAGCGGACTGCGGCTCAGAGAGGTTAAGTGACTTGACATCATATAGGTCAAAGGTCACGGGGCAGAGCTTCGCCTTCTGTCTGGCTCCACTGTGGTCCGACGCTCTCTGCCCTCCGTGTCTCCTCGCCCACCAGGCCAGAACCGAGTCACAGCGGAACTGATCCCGCGGTCGGGAGGCTCCACCCAGGGGCAGTCGCCCGTACAGGAAACTTGCATCCCCGACCGCGGCCGGCAGTACCGGGGGCGCCTGGCGGTGACCACACACGGGTCCCGCTGCCTTGCCTGGAGCAGCGAGCAGGCCAAGGCCCTGAGCAAGGACCAGGACTTCAACCCGGCCGTGCCCCTGGTGGAGAACTTCTGCCGCAACCCAGACGGGGATGAGGAGGGCGCCTGGTGCTACGTGGCCGGCCAGCCTGGCGGCTTTGAGTACTGTGACCTGAACTACTGCGGTGAGAGGGCAGGGCCTGGCGGTCAGGGCAGGGGCAGTGCCTCCCCTGGTCGCGGGCTCCCCACGTGTGCAGAGGGCCTTCCTGACCAGCCCCACCTGGGCCAGGCAGGGGCCAGCCTGGCCGCTGCGCACAGCTGAGGCCGGTGAGGCCGGCCAGCTGCGGTGCGCTAGTAACCCAGGTGCGCCTGCACGCTTACCTCCACGCCACATGGCCCCCGCGACCCCGGGATGGGGGCTCGGGGAGGCCCAGGCGGCGGGCGAGGCAGGGCCCGGCCCAGCCGCAGCAGGTGTTTGGGTCCCTGCAGGGGAGCCGGTGGATGCGGACCTGGGAGATGGGCTGGGTGAGGACCCAGACGCAGCCATCGAAGGACGCACGTCCGAGGACCATTTCCAACCCTTCTTCAACGAGAAGACCTTCGGCGCCGGGGAGGCCGGTAAGGCGCGGGGGTCACGAAGTGCGGGCGGGCAGGCGGGAGCGCGGCGGCCCTCCGCTTGTCACGGTCCCGCTTGCCCCTTAGACTGTGGCCTGCGACCCCTGTTCGAGAAGAAAAAGCTGCAGGACCAAACGGAGACGGAGCTTTTCGAGTCCTACATCGAGGGGCGCATCGTGGAGGGTCAGGACGCGGAGGTTGGCCTCGCGCCCTGGTGCGTGCTCCTCGCCTCCCCCGCCCCCCACCCCGCGCCCCGGAGCCTTCTCCGCGCTCACAGACTTAGGCTCCACTGGTAACCTAGCCCGGCACCAGCATCGCATCGAATCCTCACTGCCTCCTATTTAGATTTGAGTTTCTTACTTCTCCAAATCAGATGGTGAAGCTGAGGCTCAGAGCGCTTAAGGGACTCGTCTAAGTGATGCTCTTAGTGAATGGGTTACATAGCAGGACTCGATTCCAGTTCTTCTGACCCCAGAGCTCTGCTAAGCTATGCCAACTCTGGCCTGGAAGAAGCTCAATGGGGGGAAGGAGAGGTGCAAAAAGCAGGTGGCTGCCCCTTGGTGTCACATGCATGCTCTGTCCCCAGGGGTAGCCAGGTCAAGCTGGGGTCTGGGCCCAGCCCTTAGCTCTGTCCTTAGTTCTTAAACTTAGGACTTTCTGCTTGTTCTTGTTGTTAATTCACTCAGTTGTGTCTGCTGCAACCCCATGGACTGCAGCACGCCAGGCTTCCCTGTCCTTCACACTCTCCCAGAGTTTGCTCAAACACATGGCCATTGAGTCGGTGACGCCATCCAACCATCTCAGCCTCTGTCATCCCCTTCTCCTCCTGCCCTCAATCTTTCCCAGCATCAGGGTCTTTTCCAATGAGTCAGCTCTTCGCATCAGGTGGCCAAAGGACTGCAGTGTCGGCATCAGTCCTTCCAATGAATATTCAGAATTTATCTCCTTTAGATTGACTGGTTTGATTTCCTTGCTGTCCAGGGGACTTGCAAGAGTCTTCTCCAACACCACAGTTCAAAAGCATCCATTTTTCGGCGCTCTGCCTTCTTTGTGGTCCAACTCTCACATCCGCACATGACTACTGGAAAAACCATAGCTTTGACTAGACAGACCTTTCTGCTTGCAGGGCTGGTGAATGGGGCAGCCCCCGACCCAGCCCTGCCACCTCCTAATGCTTCCCACTTCTTCCCTCAGGCAGGTGATGATTTTTCGGAAGAGCCCCCAGGAGCTGCTGTGTGGAGCCAGCCTCATCAGTGACCGCTGGGTCCTCACGGCCGCCCACTGTCTTCTGTATCCGCCTTGGGACAAGAACTTCACTAAGGACGACCTTCTGGTGCGCATCGGCAAGCACTCCCGCACCAGGTACAGAAGGGGGGCCCTGGGTGTCTGGCGGGGGTCTGAGTCCTCCAGAGGGACTGCGAGGGCTCCAGTGGCCCTGAGACCCCGGGGATATGTCTGTACGTCTCTCACGGTAGAAAACCCAGCAGTCTCTGCTGTAAAGTCTATTTTGGCCATGTCCTGACTAAAGCTTGGACCTGGGGACAGAGAAACTAAGCCTTCGCAGAGAACAGACTCCTGGTCTGCCCTTGGCGCCCTTCCAGGCATCAGGACGTGGCCCAGGTGTGACCCCTGAGTAGAGGCTGTTTGGGTCAGGGCCCGCAGCCCGTGTCCTCCTGCTACCTGCCTGGGCTGCCAGATCCTGAAGACTTGGGGCAGCTTCAGGCCGGGAAGAAGCTGCCGGGGGTGCTGCCAAGGCAGGAGCTGGCCCTCTGGTTACCCTGACTTCCAGCCCCTGAGGGCAGGCAGTTTGCCTCCGTGAGGAACCTGCCGACTTCCCTGGGTGGCCTGCAGCTTCTCTTTCTTCTCTGCTGGGGTCTGCACAGGTATGAGCGGAAGGTTGAAAAGATCTCCATGCTGGACAAGATCTACATCCACCCCAGGTACAACTGGAAGGAGAATCTGGACCGGGACATCGCCCTGCTGAAGCTCAAGAGGCCCATCGAATTCTCCGACTACATCCACCCCGTGTGCCTGCCCGACAAGCAGACAGCAGCCAAGTGGGGCAGCCAGGAGGGCAGCCGGGGGTGGCGGAGGGGGCGGCTCGTGGCTGATGGGGCCTGGGCTGGGTTCTGGGCCCAACTCTGACATCCTGTCGCCTTGCTGAATCTCCTTTCTGTTTCCAGGCCTCGGGCCTTCCTGCACGGGGGTCTTAGACTCGGGTCTCTAAGGGGTGATGCTGGGGCCGGGAGGCTCCTGGGCGAGTCTGTTCTCACTGGGTCCTTCTCCCTTCCCCAAAGGCTGCTCCAGGCTGGGTTCAAAGGGCGGGTGACGGGCTGGGGCAACCGGAGGGAGACGTGGACCACCAGCGTTACCGAGGTGCAGCCCAGCGTCCTACAGGTGGTCAACCTGCCTCTCGTGGAGCGGCCGGTGTGCAAGGCCTCCACCCGGATCCGCATCACCGACAACATGTTCTGTGCCGGCAAGTCCCCTGGGCGTGGCCGGGCTGGGTTGGGAGGATGAGGCGCGTTGACAGCGCAGGCCTGGGTTCAAGTCTGGCTTTGCTTTATTTGTTTACATATTATACATTTTATTTAAACATAGTTGATATACAATGTTAGTGTCAGGTGTACAACATAGTGATTCAGTGTGTTGATAGCTTATAATAGTTAAAGCTATTACAAAATAACCGCTGTGTTTCCCTCTGCTGTTCAGTGGATCTTGGTTATTTACTTTGTATGTGGTGGTTTGTCTGTCTTACCCCCAAGCCCCGTCTTGCCCCTCTGCACTTCCCATTCCCCACTGGTAACTCCTACTTTCTTCTGTCTGTGAGTCTGTTTCTCTTTTATATTCATCTGTTTTATTTTTGGCATTCCACAGATAAGTGATAACACAGTATTTGTCTTTCTCAGTCTGACTTATTTCACTAGCATGCTGCCCTCTAGATCCATCCATGTTATTGGAAATGGCAGAATTTCATTCTTTTTTAAGGCTAGTAATATTGTGTGTGCGGGTGTACAAACACACACACACACACATATATATATGCTACATCGTCTTCGTCTGTTCATTTGTTGATGGATGCTTAGGTTTTTGCCTTGAATTATTGCCCTTCCCAGATATTGTGTTTTTTTTTATTTTTTCCCCACAAATTGAAGGTTTGTGTCAAACAAATCTATGGGAGTCATTTTACCAACATTTGCTCACTTCACGTTTCTGTGTCACATTTTAGGAATTCTTACAATGTGGCAAAAATTTTCCATCATTGTTATATTTGTTAATGGTGATCTGTGATCAGATGCTACTATTGTAATTGTTTTGGGGCATCATGAGCTGCACCCATATAAGACAGCAAACTGTGTTCTGACTGCCCCTCTTTCCTCGGGCCTCTGTTCTCTGAGACACAAGACTATGGCAATTAGGCCAGTTAATAACTCTACCACAGCCTCTAAATGTTCAAGTGAAAGGAAGAGCTGCACCTGTCTTATTTTAAATCAAAAGCTAGAAATGATTAAGCTTAAGCAGCAAGGCATGTTGAAAGTCAAAGCCTAGGCCTCTTGTGTCAAACAGTTAGCCAAGCTGTAACTTCAAAGGAAGACTTCTGAAGGGAAAGTGTGATTCTAGAGACTTCCCTCGCGGTTCAGTGGTTAAGAGTCCATGCTTCCACTGCAGGGCGCACAGGTTCAATCCCTGGTCGGGGGACTAGGATGCTGCAGGCCATGCAGTGTGACCCCTCACCCCCCAAAAGAAGTGCTGTTATAGCGAGCCATAAATAGTAAGAAAGTAAAACAGCCTGACTGCTGATATGAAGGAAATTTTAGTGGTCTGGATAGAATTAGCCGCAACATTCCCTTAAGCCAAAACTTAGAAGCTCGCAGAGATTGATTCATGAGATTTAGGGAAAGAAGCTGTTTTCATAACATCCAAGTGCAACGTGAAGCAGTAAGTTATTCAGAGGATTCAGCTAAGATAATTTATGAAAATGACTATACTAAACCACTGATTTCCAATGCAGACAAAACCACCTTATATTGGAAGAAGATGCCCTCTAAGACTTTTATAGTTAGGATAAATCAATGCCTGGCTTCAAAGCTTTAAAGGATAGACTGGCTCTCTTGTTAGGGGCTGATACAGCTGGTGACTTAAAGTTGAAGTCAATATTCTTTTACCCTTAAGAAAATCCCAGGGCCCTTAAAGAGTTAGTCGCTCAGTCATGTCCAACTCTTTGCGACCCCATGGACTGTAGCCAGCCAGGCTCCTCTGTCCATGGAATTCTCCAGGCAGGAATACTAGAATGGGTAGCAATTTTCTTCAGAGGATCTTCCTGTCTCGTGGATCAAACCCAGGTCTCCTGCATTACAGGGAGATTCTTTACCACTTGAGCCACCAGCCCTTCAGAATTATGTTAAATCTACTTCCTGTGTTCCCTAATTGGAACAGCAAAGCCTAATGACAGCACATCTGTTTACAATATAGATTACTGAATGTTTTAAGTCCATTGTTGAGACCTGATGCTCAGAAAAAAAAAGATTCCTTTCAAAATATTCCTCTCATTGACAATGCACCCGGTTACCCAAGAGTTCTGATGAAGACATACCACAAGATTAATGTTTTCATGCCTGCTAACACATTATCCAATCTGCAGCCCATGGATCAAGAAGTAGTTTTGGCTTTCAAGTCTTATGATTTTAAGAAATACATTTTATAAGGCTATAGCTGCCATAGATGGTAATTGCTCTGATGGATCTGGGCAAAGTAAATTGAAAAGCTTATGGAAAGGACTCACCATTCTATATGCCATTAAGAACATTTGTGATTCATGGAAAGAGGTCAAAATGTCGACATGAACAGGAGTTTGGAAGTTGTTCCAACCCTCATGGATGACTTTGAGGGGTTCACAACATCAGTGTAGGAAGTATTAATAGGTTGATGCAAACGTAGTTGCGTTTTTTTTTTCTTTTTTTTTGCGGTTTTGGATCATGAATTTTAACTCTTTATAGCTAGGCTCAAACACATCTTTACTAATCGAAATTGGAGCCATTTCTATCAGCATATTTTTGTCAGTGAGAAATAAGTTTGCTTATTCCTGTAGCATACAAATCCATGCTTCGGGATTCAGTGAACTCTTAGAAAGCATCTTCTGCCTCCTGCTGGTTGTGGAAGTGTTATTCCCTGCAAAAAGTTTTTGAGATGCTTGAAGACATGGTAGTTGGTTGGCGAGAGGTCAGGTGAATATGACGGATGAGGCAAAACTTGAGCCCAGTCCGTTCAACTTTTGAAGCGTTGGTTGTACAGTGTGTGGTTGAGTGTTGTCACGAAGAAGAGTTGGGCCCTGTCTGTTGAGCGATGCCAGCTGCAGGTGTTGCAGTTTGGGTGCATCTTATCGATGTGCTGAGCATACTTCTCAGATGTAATGGTTTCTCTGGGATTCAGAAAGCTGTAGAGGATCAGACGGGCAGGAGATCAGCAAACAGTGACCATGACCTTTTTTGGTGCAAGTTGGCTTTGGGAAGTGCTTTGGAGCCTCTTCTTGGTTCAGTGTCTGAGCTGGTCGTCGCTGGTTGTCATATAAAATCCACTCATTGAGCACATCACAATCCAGTCGGGAAATGGTTAGTTGTTTTTGTATGGAATAAGAGAAGACAATGTTTTTGATTTGTGGTAAGCTCATGAGACACCCACTTATCAAGCTTTTTCACCTTTCCAATTTGCTTCAAATGCCAAACAACTGTTGAATGGTCAGTGTTGAGTTCTTCAGCATCTTCCCGTGTAGCTGTAAGACGATCAGCTTTGATGACCCTCTCAGTTGTTCTTTGTTAACTTGCAATGGCTGGCCACTACGGTCCTCATCAAGATTCGTCTCCTCTGCAAAACTTCTTGAACCACCACTGCACTGTACGTCCGTTGGCAGTTCCTGATCCAAATGTGTTGTTGATATTGTGAGTTGTTTCAAACAGTTTCATGTGATCAGGAAGGTTTGCATTTCTGTTCTGGTCATTATCTTTGGTCTCACCCCCTTTTGAAAGGCCTTTAGTTCTTTCTAGTCTTTTATTTGTTGTGTGGATGGGGAAACAATGGAAATGGTGACAGACTTTATTTTGTTGGGCTCCAAAATCACTGCAAATGGTGACGGCAGCCATGAAATTAAAAGACGCTTGCTCCTTGGACGAAAAGCTATGACCAACCTAGACAGCATATTAAAAAGCCTCTGCTTTTTACTTTACTTTACTTTACTTTGCTTTTTACATTACTTTGCTGACAAAGGTCCGTCTAGTCAAAGCTATGGTTTTTCCAGTAGTCATGTATGGATGTGAGATTTGGGCCATGAAGAAAGCTGAGCACTGAAGAATTGATGCTTTTGAACTGTGGTGTTGGAGAAGACTCTTGAGAGTCCCTTGGACTGCAAGGAGATCCAAGCAGTCCATCCTAAAGGAAATCAGTCCTGAATATTCATTGGAAGGACTGATGCTGAAGCTGAAACTCCCAATACCTTGGGCACCTGATGTGAAGAACTGACTCACTGGAAAAGACCCTGATGCTGGGAAAGATTGAAGGTGGGAGGAGAAGGGGACGACAGAGGATGAGATGGTTGGATGGCATCATCGACTCAATGGACATGAGTTTGAGCAAGCTCTGGGAGTTGGTGATGGACAGGGAGGCCTGGCGTGCTGCAGTCCGTGGGGTTGCAAAGAGCCGGACACGACTGAGCGCCTGAACTGAATTGTTGGGTAGTCAACAGGAGGGTGTTACAAGCCGTGAGCGCACTTTCTTTTTTCCTCTCGTACTTTTATTGTATTTTTCCTACTTGTTGGAAGTTAATCAGCCCTTTTGGTGAGGCATCCATCTCCTGGTTGGATGAACCTTGTACACTAGTAGATTTTTCAAGAGGGCTATGAGTAAAGAATTTCCTGAGTTCTAACCTGTAACTAACTGGTTTTCTGTAGCCTTGATACCTTAAGTTCAGCAGCATTGGATATAAAATCCATGGTTTAAGTTTTCCTCCCTTGAATTTGTTGTTACTTACTTTGTATGTTGTTTTCAAAGTCTGATGCCAAGTGTAATTCTTTTGCTCTTGCCAAGGGAGTTGGTTTTTTTGCTTGGACACCTTGAAGTTTTTTTCTTCATCTTTGAAGTCTCAGTTTTTTAGGATAGGTCTCAGAGTTGAGTGATTTAAATCAGCTTTGCCGGGTTCCCAGTGGATCCTTTCAATATGCACATCTGATCTTTTATTTCTATGAAGTTTTCTTGGACTATATCATACATATTAATTCTGTTTCATTGCTTCCTTTCTTCCCTTAGTCTGAGTTCCATTTCAACCACTTTCTGCTTTTAACTACTTATCATTGTTTTGTCTATTTAATTTTTGAATTTCTGATTCATTCTTTTTAATATACCAAAATTTTGCTTGAGGATATCTTTTCTTGTTTTTGGCCGGCCTGCAGGCCCTCAGTTCCCTGACCAGGGATTGAACCAGGGTCACGGTAGTGAAAGCCTGGAATCCTAACCACTAGGCTGTCAGGGAATTCCCCGCCTGATATTTACTTCAATCACAGTTTTCTTCCGATTCATGGTTGTGTTTGGGGAGTTTCTGTTAGCTGAGCTATTTTTGTTCATATTTGTTGTTGTCCTGTTATATCTTTGTATAGGTCTACTTAGTTTTCATCTATTCATTTTGCAGATTTGAGGTTATTTACAAGATTCCTAACTCATATGCATCTATTTCTTTGATCTAGTAGATATTTTTCCCTCCTCATCTCCACATAAGTTTTGATATTAAATGTACAGTTAGATACATTAGTAAATGTACATTAATTAATGTATCTAACTAACGGCTCAGATGGTAAAGAACCTGCAAATCTGCCTGCAAAGCAGGAGACCTGGGTTCAGTCCCTGGGTTGGGGAGATCTCCTGGAGAAGGGAATGGCAACCCACTCTAGTATTCTTGCCTGGAGAATCCCATGGACAGAGGAGTCTGGTGGGCATCAGTCCGTGCATTCGCAAAGAGTTGGACACAACGGAGTGACCAACACTTTCACCTTTAGATACATTAAAGCGGTTTGAAGTCTGGGTGCTCTCTGGGTTACACTTAGGTTGAAGGTATAGTTTTTGTCTAGCTTTTGTTGTTCTTTGAGTTCCTTTGCATTGTTTGTGGAGGATACTTGGGGATGTCTGGATAAAGACAACTGCCCTTATTCTCAGCTACCTGTCAGTCTGACGTGTCTTGTAAGTCACTCGGCCTGTTGGGTGTAGCCTGGATTGTAGGCAGCGAAAGGAGAGGGAGAGAAAGCAGCGGTTCGGGGGAGAGTGGCATGTGATGGGCCCGGGTGCAGAAGTGGTGAGGAGTGGCGGGACTGGGGCTGTACGTTGAAGACAGAGCTGACAAAATCTGCCGGGGTTTGGCTGTGTGGGGTGAGGCCATGAGCAGAGTCAGGAGGGCTGGAAGCAGTCGGTGGGCACTCACCTGCAAGATCTCTGGAGGGGAGAGTGGCTGGAGTGTGAGCTGGCCCCTCCCTGAGCACTGCGGTTCTCTCTCAAGGTTACAAGCCTGGTGAAGGCAAACGAGGGGATGCCTGTGAGGGCGACAGCGGGGGACCCTTCGTCATGAAGGTAAGTGCCTCAGAAGGCCCGGAGCTGGTGGGTAGATCCTTCTGGGCGGACAGGGAGGGACCTGAGTTTTCAGGAACAATCGCTTGACCCTACCTTGGACTTGACTCTTGGAAACCCCATGTTTCTTCCTCAGAGCCCCTATAACAACCGCTGGTATCAAATGGGCATCGTCTCATGGGGTGAAGGCTGTGACAGGGATGGAAAATACGGCTTCTACACACACGTCTTCCGCCTGAAGAAGTGGATACAGAAGGTCATTGATCGGTTC
Organism: Muntiacus reevesi; assembly: GCF_963930625.1. Taxonomy (NCBI): domain Eukaryota; kingdom Metazoa; phylum Chordata; class Mammalia; order Artiodactyla; family Cervidae; genus Muntiacus; species Muntiacus reevesi. The sequence continues at coordinate 15,704,858 of NC_089257.1, read as the reverse complement.
TGAAGTTAGGGAGCCACCCACATTCCAGGCTCCTCACTGCAATATCACAGAGGCCAATCCAGTGAAAGAATTATTTTTGTGGTTTGTTCCTAAAACTATCTTTCTCAATAAAAGTGACTCTATCAAGGAGCCTCGGGACTCCCAGTGCTGTTCATGGGGCAGCTCAGGAAGAGCCAGTCCCACCACTGGACAAGCGGCACACGAAAGATCCGCCACCCCTAGAACAGGGCCAGGTGAGAGGGAGATGGCAGCCTGAACTTAGGAGCATTTCAGATGTTCCAGGCTTGCGGCCTTCATGGATTATGTCATGTAGTCCTCACACAAGGTAGTAAACTGAGACTTGCAGAAGTACCTTGTCCAAGGTCACATGGCTACGAAGGGTCAAAGTCTGACTTGAAATATAGGAGATACTGAAGCCTGTGCTGGACTGTGAAGAGCTTGTCCTGGGACAAGCCTCCAGAGAAGAGGCTGGAGGAGGGCAGGCTAGTGAGGGGTGAGTAGTTACATCCATCTAATGTCATTAAGGGACTTCCCAGGTGGTGCTAGAGGTAAAGAATCCACCTGCCAATAAATGCAGGAGAGGCAAGAGGCAGGGGAGGGGGGAGTTCGATCCCTGGGTTGGGAAGATCCCCTGGAGAACCCTTCTCCAGTATTCTTGCCTGGGAAATTCAACTGGCTACTCTGTGGGGCTGCAAAGAGTCAGATGTGACTGAGCACAGATTATTAAAATATCAGATCTACGCCCCCAAAGGCTCAGTATTTTAAGTGTCTTCACTCTAAAGGGTTGTGGGATAGCAAATTGGAGTAGGGGCCCTAGCATCAGACTGCTTGAAGGTGTTAGTCGCTCAGTCGTGTCCGACTCTTTGCGACCCCTTGGGCTGTAGCCCACCAGGCTCCTCTGTGGAATTCTCCAGGCAAGAATACTGTAGTGGGTAGCCATTCCCTTCTCCAGGGGATCTTCTCAACCTAGGGATCAAACCCGCGTGTCCTGCACTGCAGGCAGATTTTTTACCATCTGAGCCACCTGGGAAGCCCATATTTGGGTGTCAGCCTTAAAAAGGATAATCATGGAAATTTCCTGGTGGTCCTGTGGGTAGGACTCTGTGCTTACAATGCTGGGGCCCAGGTTTGATCCCTGGTCAGGGAACTAGGATTCTTTAAGCCACTAAGTACAGGCAAAAAAAAAAGGGGGGGGGGGGATAACCATGGTTAAGTCACTTGCCCTCCCAAGCCTCGGTCCCCTTGTGCACAAGATGGATAGAATGACGTTGCTTACCTACTAAGGCTTTGAGGGCTAAAGGCGGCTGTTGGCGCTGTGCACTCAGCAAAGCGTCTGGCACCTGGTCAGCTCTCCGTGGGTCACCGCTGCCCTTGTTCTGCCTGCTGCCTAGCGTGGTGCAAGTTCCTCGGCCACTTCCCTCTCTGGCCCCTGAAAGAGCCCAGTGGTAGGGTTGTTGCTGCCTGGAATTTCCACTCCCACAGTGGTTATCAGACTTGAGTAATTTGTTTTCCTAAGAAATGGGAACAAGAGGTTGTGGAAGTGGATTCTGAAAGAGTTTGGACTCCTAAGAGCCACAGAACCGTGAAGGTGTCTTTTTAAGGCACATGCTTCGGTGTGCCGTGGTCGGAGGGCGGTGGTTGGACGGCGCGGAGCTCTGACACGTCGTCGCCCTTCTGTGTAGCTCTAGTTTCTAGCTGAGCTCGGCGTGTTGGGTGCATGTATGACTCAGGGAAGCGGGCACTATAGCCTGTGATACGTGTGGCAGGGAGTTGCCTCTGTGAGATGCTGATCTCTCGGCAACCACCTGTAGGACACGGAATTCTCAACCCCAGGCTCCGGGGGGGTGCAGCATGGGTGGTCACCTTCTGGCCTAGGAGCTAAGGTCTTTAGACTTCATGGTTTAAAGCTGGAGGGGACCTAAGGTAGGTATCTTTACCCACCTCTCCCCTTCCTCTCCTCTTTTCCCATTCTCCTTTTTAAAAATACATCAAGGAAGAATTAGGACTGAGTTCCTCATTCTTAGGTTCCAGTTGACCAGAAAGTAGGATATAAACTGGAAACTCGGTGAGTGTGCAGGACCTTGGCAGCCCAGAGCTTTAACCCAGAGCAGGGGGATGGCATCAGGTTAATTGTAGTACCCCAAATCTGCTTTTTAAACAAGGGCGCACCTTCTCACAAGACTGATGGCCACTTTGGTTTTTCAAATTAGCTGTGTTAGTTCAGGATCCAAGCACAGCCAATCTTTGTAAATACGTTCCTTCTCCTCTGTCTCCCTTTCAGCGAAAGGCTTGCTTCTATATATATTCCCAATAGAAGGGAGAGGCAAATTTAATTTTTTGTTTCAGGCAGCATGTGGACCATCTGAAGATCATGACTAGAATCAACAGAAGATTAATTTCTCATCACCCTTTCATTTCTTGAACACCAGTTAAGTAAGAGGTGTGTAGAAAGGTTCCTTTGACTTAAATGTTTTCTGACTGTGGAAGGGGGCCTTGTGGAATGTGCTGCAGAGGTGAATCCTCAGTTTATTTCTAGCTTTTTTTTTAAAACACGATTTATTTGACTATCAGATCTTAGTTGTGGCTAGTTGTATTTTTAGCTGCGGCATAAGGAATCTAGTTCCCTGACCAGGGATAGAACCTGGACACCTTTGAACTGCGGAGTCTTAGCCACTGGACCACCAGGGAAGCCCTATTTCTAGTCTTTACTGAGACAGAGTGTGAAGCAACTGTCCGTCTAGATCCAGAGACTCGGCTGGCCAGGCAGGAAGCCCTGTGCTCTCCGTGTCCCTTTAGTAAGGTGACCGAGTCTAGCTGCGGTGTGACGGCCGCAGCGGCCCAGCTGACCCCTGGGCACAAGGTCACATGCGCCTGAGCAGCAAGGTGGTAGGAGACCTGAGAGCTCTTTGGAACCATGGTGATGATGCGATGGAAGTCGAGACCAAAAATCTCAAAACAAGGAAGAAAGATTTCTTTGCTCCCCTAGGAGCTGCATGTGGAAAGCAGGAGAGCTGAGTTCCTCTTATTCCAAAGGAGAGAAAGCATCAAGCCTGTGGGCCAGGAAAACGCAGAGCTCCATAGGAGCGATGATGACCCTTTCTCTACCTGGCTGAGCACCCAGCGGGTCCCAAGAACCGGCAATGGAGAGCTGCCCAGCACTCCCCGACAGGAGCGTCTGGGAACGCAGTTATAGTTAATGCAAACTTTATTTATAAAAGACTCTTAAATTAGTTGTATCATGCCATGCATTCATACAGAATACAGTGACCCTTCAGGGCTACAAGGAGAAGAGCTCACAAACTCAAAGGAAAACTAGTCAAGAGTTTCTAATAGTTAAAAGCTAGGAAAGATTAGGACAACTTTACAAATGAGCAATTAAAAAGAAAAAGGATATGGAAACTAGTCTGAGCTGAGAGGAGGCCCGCTGTTTACAGGTCTGTACACTAAACTAAGACACAGACAGTCTTCTAGAGAGGCAGGATGCTGGCGGAGAGAAGCGGACGATGTGCAGAAGACTTGTGCCACGACGACTCCTCCCCCAGGCCCACAGCATGATACACACGGCCAGTCTGTGTACACTCGGCCTGCCGAGGCCGCCTGAACTATGAGGACTCCTAGTTTAGTCAACTAACGCGGCAGGGCGCCCGCAGTGGGGCGGCTTCATTTGCGACTGCTCTTTATTCTCTCCAGTCTCTTTTTCAAGTCGTCGATGTTGGCTGTGGAGGGGGAGGAGGTCACGGGGCCTGTGGGGTGGGTCTGGCTGGGGTCCGGGTCCGAGTGCTGGTGCTGCTCCCGCGACTCGCGGAGCTGGGAGAGCTTGCTATGCAGCATGTCTGTGGAGGAGGCCACCGTGGGAACTGCCGGTTTGGAGAGCAAAGAGCTCAGCGGGGGCCGGTCATCCTGCTGTCGAGAGGAGGAGAGATGCTGTCAGGCAGGGTGGGCCTGACCTCGGGGCAATACCCTCCGAGGCTGGGTCGTGGCCTCTCTGGCCAGCCTGGCCTGACCTGCTGGTCATCACCCTCCCTGCCCCACGCGGAAGGAGACGAGCAGTACCTTTGTATTGTCCAGACCGCATCGCTGTCGGAGAATTTTCAGTCTCTCTAGGTAGACAGACGGTCCCACCTCTTCTCCATTTGTGTTACCTAAGGAGGACACTGTGCTTGTAGCGGTGGGCACACACGTGACCTCCATCTGAGGGGAGATGCCTAAGGGGGAAACGTAGGAGTATTCAGATATATACCCCCTGCCCTGACTGCCCTTGTTAGATCTCCCACCGAAGGGAACAATTTGGGCCTTGATTATCACCACTCTACCTGATGATTACCTGGCATTGGTGATAAAAGGTACTCTGAAATATATAAGATATACTTAATGAGAACTTCCAAAACTGATAAGAGAAAAGCACTGAATTTTTTTTTTTGGCCTCATCCTGTGGTTCATGTGGGCTCTAGTTCCCTGAACAGGGGTTGAACCCATACTCCCTGCAATGGAAGTAAGGAGCCTTAACCATGGACCACCAGGGAAGCCCCAGAAGAGCACTGCGTGTTGAGTTGGGCCCTCCTGCTGCCGTCTGAGCTCTGCAGGGGTTTACCCTTGTCACCCCTGGCTGAACTGGGCAATCCCAAGTGCCTGAGCTACTCCTGAGTAAATGCTCAGTGCCCAAGTGAAGAATCTAAAGGACTTTAAATACTTTCAAGAATCAGACTTGATTTCGATCAGGTGATACCCAGGGGAACACTCTCATTCCAACCAGGGAGGACAGCAAGGAGCTCAGGAGGAAGAGGAGAAACAGGTGTCCAAAGAGGAGCAGCAGGAGCTGGAGCAGATCAACATTCTGGGAGGAGTGGGGAAAGCCAGAGCCAAATCAAACCAAAGCAAAATCTATCACAGTTCTAAATTTCTGAGCAGAACCACCACAAAATGCAAGCATCTAAAATACCCAATTTGACATCAATGAAAAGGCATCATATAAGCCAAGAGCACTGGGAAGAAAACCCTCTACGGTAAACAGAACAAAGTAAAACAGGCTACTCCCGAGAAAAAGGGATCCTCTCAGGTACAGATGAGAATACTCTGAGAGGGTGAAAAGTGAAGAGTAACGCAGCGATGCAGGAAGCCTGAGCACTTCCAGGCGTTCAGTTCCCGGTGGGGTCACATGCCTGCGTTGCAAACACTGAGCTTCCTCAGAAAGGACTCTGGACATAAGAGACGGAGGCCTTGTCCCCATGACCTCAACTAGGAACGCCCGCGCGTGGCCTCTGACACTGCTCACTGCGCTTCCAGGAGGGACTCTGGGTCGTGGAGAGGCGTAACTTACAGGGTTTAAAGATAAGACCAACTATGGGGAAAGCAAAAACAAACCAAAAAACCCAGTAACAACAAAAAAACAACAAGAAACAAGAGAAGATAAGTGACACTGCAGGCTAGAAAGGTACGTGGTGTGAGGGACCCTGACCTGAACCGGAGACGCGAGGAGGGACCGTTTCACAGGCACAGAGTTTCGGGCTAAGAGTAGGTGAGCGTCACTGCACCGGGAAAGAACTAAATACAGGACCACTGAGAGGGCTCTGCCTGGTGAGCGGCCTGCAGCAGTTGGGCCTTGTTTGGGTTTAAGGCTCTGGACAGCTATTTTTTGTCACTGATACCTCCGAAGTCTTCCTTTTGTCTCTAGACCCTTGAGCAGTCACTCTCTAATTCAGGTTTTCTCACCGTGTGGTCAGTAACGTTCCAGCTTAACAGCAGGGCGGGCCTCACTCACATACAAAGTGCTACTGAGTGCTGTCATGTGCCAGGCAGCAAGAAGGATAGAAATCTTTACCCCTGTGAATTTTAGATTTTAGCAGAAACCAACATCAATCAGTCACTCTAATGAACAAGATGTTCTATGGTGTGTCACGGGAGGTAAAGTACTAGGGGGAGTGAGGGGCAGGTTGCGAGTTGTAAGTGAGGCCCCCCTGGATGACACAGATGAGGAGGAGGAAACAGGACTGCCGTGGAGAAGAGCAATCTAAAGGCAAGAAGAGCCAGTGCAAAAGCCTTAAGGGGTGTGCCTGGCGTGTCCCAGGAACGGCGAGGGGGCTGGTTAAGCCGCAGTGGAACCGAAGTCAAAGAGGGAAGCAGGAGGGAGACAGCTCTAAAGGCATCAGGAGGCCACGGCACGTCAGACCGCAAAGACCTTCGTGTGAGGCTTTCTGCTCCGCTGAATGAAAGGAGAGCCTGTGGAAAGCGCCTGAGGAGCCTCTTTAGATGCTCTGCGGGGGACGTGACCATGGGCGATGGGAACAGAAGTGGGGGTGGCGGGGAGGGTCACCAGTGGGGGTGGACCCTCTGTGTGTCTGGCAAGGGAAGTCAGAAAGTTCTCTGTTTCTTTCCTTGGCTGTAGGCAAGGCAAGTGGGCTCTTAGTGCCCCAACCAGGGACTGAACCTGCACCCCCTGCACTGCAAGTATGGAGTCTTAACCACTGGACCACATGACAAGTCCCTCAAAAGGATTCCCTGACAGAGGGGAAGAGAAAACTCAAAAGCTGGGGGCTGAGCAAACCGGAAGGACAAAGTCGCCATCCAGCAAGATGGAGAGGAACGCAACTGGAGCAGGTTTTGGGGACCACCAGCAACTTGGTGTCTGATGTCAGGCACAGGGAGGAGAGCTGAGCTGGACAACAGAGAAAACTGGGCCTTGCTGGCACAGAAACTGTATTTAAAGTGCTGGGAGAAGAAGTTAAGGGGGTGAGGGTGAGAACCCAGGGCGACAACAACATTAAGAGCTGGAGCGCCCTGGGGGCAGCAGTGAGGAGGAGGGGACCGAGATCGTGGAGGCCCAGGGCCCGGGGAGAGGCCGTTTCCAGGGACAGAGAGCGCGGCCAATGCCAGACCCTGACACGGATCGAGGCTGAGTGAGAGCTGCCACTCTGCCTCACTGTGGCCGTTAAGACTGAGAGGCGTGGGCAGAAACGTAAGCCCGGCGGAAGCCCGGGTGGCCGAGGCGGGAGCGATTCTGAGCTTTTCCTGGAGTCACCGTACCTGCTGAGGACGGAAGACGGCCTTTGCCCTCCCTCTCCATCTCAATCACCCGAAGGCCTCTCTCAACGTAGCTCTGGAAGAACTGGGAGGAGTTTTTCAGAAACGGTTCAATGTCAGCGTCTGAATATTTCTTCTTGTACTCATATAACTCTGCTAGGCCCTGGTAAACAAGGAAAAGGAGGTGGAGACAGATGTTAGTAACTCTTCCATAAAGCAGATCCCCATCTGGGTCAACCTTTTCCCTCTCACCTCTTTAGTGTTCTCTTTAGAGCCAATCTTCTTAAAAATCTCAGCTAAGAAATCATTTACTTTGGCCTTTGATGATTTTTCATCCTAAAGACACAAGGAAGGAATCATTGGTTAGATCTGAGTTATTAGGTAGGAACCAGTGGTTGGATAAGAACTGAAAACCTTATCTCAAACTTCAGCCCTTCCTTGTATGTTGCAGATAACAGAAGCCGCAGAGCTGCAGAGGCTGCACAGAAACATAACAGTCTCAGGTTTTCAACTAAACTTAGGGAGGAAAGTCCCTCCCTAAATTTATCTAGAGACACAGATGCCTTAGGCATGGACACAGAAACTTTTCTTAGGGACAAAAAGCACAAGGTTAGAGTATATATTTGAAAACTTCAAGGTGATTGAACTAATCCCTGAACCTTCACCTTAGGCCCTAAGAAAGACAGGCTCCGGTGACTCATCCCTTTGGCAAGACCACTGCTCGCAGTCTTTGAAGTCAGGACACTCACAATCCGAGAAGCTCCCTTCTCTGTTTCCTTGTCAGACTTGCTCCCGGTCTGCTCCATGCTGTGCTTCATCATCCGGCAGAGGTGGGCCTCCAGCTCTGACTCGTTCTTGTTGTCAATCATAGTCAGGTGGTCTAGAATCTGAGGGACAGACGTGTGCGTTGAATAGCAGCGGTCCCACATCCGTGATGTTCTCTCAAGCTACCACGGGAATGGTTGCTCTTCTCACTCACCTTGGGCCCTTTTAGTTTGCATAGAGTGTGCAGCAGCGTTTTTAGGGTCCTTATGGGAAATTCACTTTTGCATTGCTTGAGTTTTTCTTTGGGGAAGACCTTCATGAAAATGTGTATATCCAGAAGAATTCTGTCCAGATTAATGCTGTTGATGGTATCAGGCAGTAGTCGAACCATCCTCCAGAGACACTATTTAAAAAGGAAACGAAAGTCAGACAGAGTCACTGAAGAATGAGGATAATCTCTGTCACCATTGTTTTCCCTAAGCTCTGAGATCATCTCTAAAGGATGGTCAGGGATATGAAAGTGGCACCTCATGAACCTTCGAGTTCAGCGGCTAACATGAACAGTATCATTTACTTCAACCATGTCACTGGGTAAAGTGTGACAAGTCATCCACCTGACCACCTTCATTCCTCTCCCACACCCTAGAGATGGGACCTTAAATGATAAGTAAATGAGGAAATTCTGTCCTGGGTTTGTTTGATTCCTGAAAGTAGTTCATATTACCTAATCAAATCTACTCTGAGGAAACAAAAATATTTTACACTATGACAGCGCAGTAACAGTATTATAATGTTACAGATATGTTCATCTGCAGTTTTTCAAAGAGACCAAAATATTGTAAGTCTATACATATTTTTTCCCCCCATGAGAAATGAAATTTGTCTCATCAAACTTCTTGCCTTTAGATTCTAGGAAAACAAGATATTCACAAAATAGTTCTATCCTTTCATTGTTTGAGACCAGGAATTTTTTTAGGCCTGAACTGGGGGTACAGAAGGAAAGGAAAAAATGGAGAACAACTATATTATTCAGGTGTGCCTGGCTGACTTACTTTCAATCCTCTTTCCCTACACTTTAAAAGAAAAGAGATCAAATTATGTCAACTTCACCTTCATAACAAGCTCTGAGAATTTGGGAGAACTGGCTGTTGCTAGGAGGCTGTCTTGCAGCAAAACAAGAAGGGCACTAGAAAACAAACCCAACACAACAGCATTAGTAAGTTTCAAGCCTGCATTCCAATTAAAGTCAGTAACTGAAAGGCCAAGTGTAAGCAGTCTCTATCCACCCGAGAAATGAAGAGCTCATGCATCAGGAACTGTCCTTGATTACTCAGTCATTAAGAAAATAAACATCACTGAAGCTTAGTAAGTTACCAGTTGGTAAATGGTAAAGCTTGTAGCTATTTCTCACTGTCACTGGTAGTTAAGAAAGGAATGTACATGAAATGAAATGTATACCAAAGAGGAGGTAACTGACAAATTCCATGGTCCTATTCTAGAAAACTCGTAATATTGGCTGGCTTCTTGAGTTGTTACTTACTATAACTTCTGTCTCAGGTTGGAATAACTGGTTCTTGAGGAAGAGAAGAGTAATAATTTATCAGACAAACCTAAACTTACAACCGATCTAGTACCTTTTGGTTTCTATGTGTAGACAAAAAAGAAAAGCTGTTCCAGACTCTAATGCTCATAGTACAAATATACCTCAGGATGTTAGTCTGGTCTGACTTCTCCAGAACTTTCACCACCAAGAGGTTCACAGAGCGGATCACCTGCTGCCCTTCCTCCAGATCTTCAATTCGAGAATCCAGCATTAAGGTGATGAGGCCATGCATCAAGTCTTTCAAAACTCCAGTGGAGGCCTCCCGGGCGAGGCTTTCTATCTGAAACAGCTATCCAATGATAATTCTGTTAGAGAGGTGTGAAACTCAACATACACAGTGAGGAAGAGAAACATGGGCGGCATAGTCTAATAAACGATTATACTGTATTTATAAAAATTCAAGAGGGAGGCAGGAGGGGGGATCAGGATGGGGAACACATGTAAATCCATGGTTGATTCATGTCAATGTATGGCAAAAACCACTAAAATATTGTAAAGCAATTAGCCTCCAATTAATAAAAATAAATGGAAAAAAAATTAAGAGTACTAGGAAAAAAATAAAGATCACTACTCTCCCAAACCTCCAGTAATAGTGAAAATTAATTGGCATGCTTCCTACTCTTATAAAAAGTATTTTTAATGTGAACACATACTTCCTATTCACAACTGTAAAAAAATCTTATTTTTATGATTACATAAATTACACCCTGAGACAATCATTACTGACAAATCAGTTTCTGTAAAAGCCAACCAAGGCCCAACCATGACAGATGAAGAAACTGGCAAAAAGCAGAATTCCAGGTAGTCTGTAAGTCTCCTCACAATAAGATGAGCTGGAATGTTGTCCAGTGTCCAGTGGAAGCAGTCAATAGCTTACACGGAAAAATCCCACAAATGATATATGTTTCCCACGTTTCACTAGAACATCAGAACCGACTCAGGCTTGAGAACCTGGGTGGGATGAGAGACTGAAGGGAAACTCAGGATCTGCAGAGGTAGCCTTACCGAAATCATGTTGCCAATGATACAGCTATACAACTTGATGATTTCATCCTTCTCCAGTTTCTCGTCTGCCATATGCGTGTTGTAGATGAGTCTCAACTGCATGAACGTAGCTATGAGGAACTGATCAATATGGCCAGACATGGCTTCGGCTTTGTCTTCCTGTCTCAGGACCTCATCGATCTGATAACAAAAATCCAAGATGTATTTTCCAAGCTTTATACTTCTAGGTAGCAGGAAGACACTACAAGTCTTTCCAATATTTATTAGCAAAGCATTTCTAATATCTTAACTTGAAAAAACTCAATCACTTAACAGACAAATAACTAGTCCTTAGGGACTCATTCAATAAATATTTACAGAGCAAGATACTACGGTGTGAATTAACTGTAGCTCCTATTCTAAGAGGTTTGCTATCTAGTTTAGGGGATAATAATCCTTGTGTTTAAATGCTAATTTATTAAAGAGAGAGTGTTTTTATACCCATTATGTCATTTGATTATTCCAACAGCTCTGAGAGGTAGAAACAGACAGGGCTGGATGTAAGATCTTCATTTACCAGATGAGAAAAATGAGGCTCAGTAAAATCAGGCTACTTAGTTCAAATTCAATACCCAAGTTTTCCACATCTTGATCCAGGTGTTTTTGGTTCAGCAGACTGGCTGTCACTAATAATAAAATATTACTATGGGAAAAACATACACTTCCTATTCACTACTGTAAAAATATCTTATTTTTAAGATTACATAAATTACACCCTGAGACAATCGTTACTGACAATTCATGACCACTTTTTCCTGCAAGGCTGCTACACTGCACAAGTCCAGAGGGCACCGTCTGTACAAAGTGCAATGTGACTGGTGCCGTCCTGGGTTGAGAAGCTGGTGGTCCTACTTTAATTTCTTTACGCATGTATACCCATAAGCACATACAATTTTATATAACTGGAACAGTTTAATAACACTTTCAACATGGACAAAATATTTTAAAAATATAATATATATATTATATACATTTTAAAAACACATATAACCATACATGCACACATACATAGGGTCAAGGTTTAGGGCACTGTTTATTCCATATTTATAGTATATACAGTTCTCTGCATCTAGCTTTCCTAACAGAAAATTATAAAAATCCTTAAAGTCAACAGAAACAATTCTACTCTTAAAGGCTGTATTATACAATCCACATACAGACACACCAAAACTTCATCATTCCCTGACTGATCAACTAGTTTGGATATCTTGTCCACTATAATTTTATAATAAACATCTTTGTGTGTATATATATCCCAAGGTACTTGTCTTTTAGTTTCTAAAAAAAAAAGTGTGCCCAGAGTTTAACTTTTTAGGTTGAAGGATAAAACATTTAAAATTATGCTATGTTGTTTTCTTTAAAAATGCACTAACGTAATCGCTTCTCGGCCTTTTGGCTAAGATCAAGTGTAAAAATGCACTAACGCTAATTCTCATTTCTACATGTAATGTGTAAGAGTACTGTTTCTTCAGTGTCTCTATCAGCTGGAAGTATTATTACTCATTTTACTTTTTATCACTCTGAAAGTTTAAATGTGATGATCTTATTATTTTAATGTGCATTTCTATGGTGGGGAGGTGCTGGACATCTTTTCACAGGTATTTACTGGCCATTTGGATATCTTCTGTGATTTGCCTATTCTTATCCTTGAGTTACTTTCTTTTTTTAGGTTCTCTTTTTCTCAAGAGTTAGTAAGAGTTCTGCTTACTGTAGTTATTGGTCCTTTATTGGTCATAAGCAAATATATCCTACAATATAACACTTGTTTATTGAAAGTATATAGTAAATTTCTCCAAATTAAAATCTTAAAAATTTTTATATGATTAAATTTGTCTTTTCATTTTAGGTTCTGGGTTTCCTGCCTGAAAAACCGTATTTTTCAATGGTTTCCCCAAATTCCTTGGTTATTTCAAAAAATTGGGATCGGGGATCAGTTGAATCAAGTTTCCAGAGAGTTGCATACATGCTTAATCACTTTAGGGTTACATGTGTGTTATCTTATTTTTTAAAAGAATCTCTTCCACATCTATGGTTAGTTCCTTTTTTACCCCGGTACTTATACTTTTGCTCTCCAATCAGGCTAGTAAGGGATTTTTCATTTTAAATCTTTTTTTAAAAATAAGAACTGGCTTTTAGAATTTCATGAGTTTTAGCTATATTACCTACTCTCAAATTTTTTATTTTTTTATTTTTCTACTTTCTAAGTATAAGTACTAAGTTACTTTATTTTAGCCTTTCTTCAATAATAAATGCACTTCAGGCAATATATTTTTCTGAGTTCAGTAACTTCAGTACAGTTGTAGAGGGAAATTATTTCCTTTAAGAGTTTTGATTTTTTTTTTCTCTTGTTTATTTTTTAAACTATGAAAGTATGATAACACATTTACAGAAGACTTGGAAAATACAGAACAAAGTTACACATAGTGCCCCAAATATTACAATTACTTTTTGAGCCAAATTAAGATTTTTAGTTGGAGTTTCAATATCAAACTTTCAAAAGTTAGTAGAAAGAATATACAGTAAAAGCAGGATATAGTAGACCTGAAAAGCACTATGAATCTATTCAATATAATTAAGATTCATACAATTTTCATACAACAGTAGGATAGACATTCTATTTAAAGTTCGCATAGACAGTAAACTAGCAGACACTGGAACATATCCAGGGACATAAAATAAGGTGAAAGTTTCAAGGTCTAAAGGTGTTGAAATCATAGTCTGTCTCTTATCACTGTGGAACTATGTTAGAAATCAATATTAAAAGATATTAATAGCCCACATATTTTCAATTTCAGTGTGACATTTACCAAAGGAGATCTTTGACTTAGCCATTGAAAGCCTCAATAAAGTTAGAAGACTTAAAAAACAGAGGCATGACTGCAGATAACAAAGTGTTTAAATGAGAAATTAACATAAAAATGAGAAGTTAATATTAAATACACTTTAAAAACTCCATGTATTTGGAAATTAAAAGTCCACTTTTAAATGATGGTATACCTAAGAAGCTATAATATAACAAGGAAAATCAGAAAATATTTGTAACAGAATAAAAATGATAAGGGAATTTACCAGAATCTGTTACGTGCAGCTGAAGCTGCTCAATGCAACTAAATACAATGTGGAATCTTGAATGAGGTATGAAAACAAATAATGGACACTAGCCTAAAATTTTGTGGAATCTGAACAGAATCTGTACTTTAATAATACTTTATCATATGTTAATTTTTTTTTTAACAACATAATATTTCTTTATATTTTCAGAATTGAATTAGAAATTTCAAGCCTCAAATTTTTTTAAAAAATCACTTTATCAATATATTAGATGCCAAAATGTATGGAACAATTTTGAGAGTGAATATAAATAAAAATCTTCTGTGATATTAATATTATTTATTAACAATTTTGCTGGGTTTTCAGCAAAGAATTTGGTCAGTATATCTTCTACTTTTTACATTTGTTAAGAGATATTAATGACTCCTGTGCTTTAAGTTTCCTATAGATGTTCCATCCTGATGGTCTGCCTGCTTTTCCTTGGGCCAGTACTATGCTGACTTAATTACAGTGGCTCTGTCATCACTGCTAATACCAGTGGTTTAAGTCCTTTCTATTGTGTTTTTATTTTAAAACATTGTCTTAAAACTGTCTCTGCTATTTTTAGGCCCTTTGATTTCCCACATAAATTTTAGAATCAGCTTCTCAACTTCAGAAAAAAAAACTTAAGATTTTGATTGGAATGGCATAGAATTTACAGATATAACTTGAGGAGAAGCTGGCATCTTTATAACATTGAATCTTGAGAACACAGTATATTTCTGTTTATTTGGAAATGTCACAAAATAATGTCATTTAACAAAACTTAAAAACCATCATCACTATTTCCAGAACTTTGCCATTATTCCAGACAGAATCTGTACCCATTAAAATAATAAGTCTCTATCCATCCACCTGCCCAACCCCTAGGAAACTCTAATCTAGTTTCTTTATTTGGCTATTCTAGGTACCTCATGTAAGTGGAATCACACAATACTTGTCCCTTTGTGCCTGATTAATTCTATATAGCATAATGCTTTCAAGGTTCATCCGTGTTGAAGCATGTGTCACAATTTCGTTCTTCTTTATGACTAATATTCCACTGTGTGTGTGTATATGTATATATAAATATATATACACACCCAATTTTGTTTATTCATTCATCTGTTGATGGACACTTGAACAGTTTCCTCCCACCTTCTGGCTATTGTCAATAATGATGCTGTGAACTTTGGAGCATAAGTATTTGTTTGAATCTCTGCTTTCTAGGAGGGGATCTGAGGATCCTATTGTAATTCTATATTTAACTTTTTGAGAAACCACTAAACTATTTTCCACAATGGTTATAGTACTTTATGTTTCCACCAGCGATACACTCAGGTTCCAGTTTCTCCATATTGTGGCAAACACTTGCTATTTTTCACTAAAAAAAAAATTCTAATGGCTGTGAAGTGGTAACTCACTGTGGTTTTGATCTATATTTCCCTAGTGACTAATGATGGTGAGCATCTTTTTACTCACTTATTTGCCATTTGTATATCATCTTTAGAAAAATGTCTGTTCATGTCCTTTGCCAACTTTTGAACTGGGTTTTATTTTTTTGTCAATGAGTTATAGGAGTTCTTAAGTATTCTGGATAGCTATTATATATCTATATATGCATGTTATCTGTAACATTCATTTATTATATATCACATATATACATATGCACACCCATTTATTTCTACATCTGTGTATTGAAAAACATGAATTCATACTGATGCATCTAACTCCAGTCCAATAGCAGAGTTCATTTTCTTTTCCTGGGCTTCCATATTTTATCACCCTTCTCTGGCCCCCATTTTCCTTATTATATCTATTTGACCAATCCCTTTATATGTAACCAATCTCCCATCTCTGCCATCATCTCTGCTTGGTTCCCCAGGCCAGCCTCCACTGTTAGGGCTCTGAGTCCCCGTTCTGAGCCACCCACGAGCTGTCCTGCTCCCCTCCAACACACAGGAATGTCCTCTTCACCCTGCCTGGGGTCTGCTAATACCACGCCATGTCAGCTCCCCGTCAGGGACATCTTCTTCCGGCTTTGGCTCTGCTTCCTGGCTCTGAGTCATGCCTCCCACATGACATCCTCCTCACAACACCTGGGCTTGGAGACCCTCACACTGGGCCCCTGTGGCTCTCTACTCCCACCCCGTGCCACAAGGTAGGTGTCTTCCTTGTGCTACCCTCCTCCTGGCTGTATGACTGGACCATTAGGAAAGGGAAGCAGAGGAAGAAGAGAACGATTTTTAAAAAACATGTAGTTTCTCTCTGCTCAAAAGTCTCTAATGACTTCCGACCACACTGAAAATCCAAACAGCTTACCGCTGGGCTTTTACAGCTCTATATGATCTGGCCTCTGTCCACCCTTCAAATGTCATTCTGTGCCATTCTCCCTCTTGCCAACTATGCTGCAGGCACATTGGCCTGTTCTGTTTCCTACTCTAGAGCTTCTGTACTCCAGCTTTTGTATTAGCTGTCCTCTGCTTGAGGCCCAACCACCCATCTAAGCAACGGGCACTTAGTCCCCTCTCTCCCATCCCCCACTTGAGTTTTATTTGCACAGTAGTTACTATTGGTATTTTGTGTTTGTCTCTGTCCACTGAAGTCTAAGAAAGCTCCATGAAAGCTGGTTCCTACCCATTGCTATGGTCCAGCCTCGGGTGAAAGAATGCAGCTGTAAACAGCAAGGCTCTATTAGAGCTCTCCCTATCTACTTCCTCTGCGCAGCAGGTGATGTCTGAGAGCGGGCCCTGCGCATGGGGTCGTCAGGGTGGCACTGAGCACTGCCCGCCTGCCCTCAGGCTGTCCTCAGCGTGCAGCCACCACTATCACTGCTCTGCAGTCACCCATGGGGTCACTGCCATGGGCAACACCATTACCTGTGTCAGAGCCTGGATGCTTGTGTTGATGTCGCCACTGGCTACTTGGGAGATAATAAAATTGATTGTGGATGCTGTATTACTGTGCATATCATCAAAGTGTGGAGAAACAGCCCGGATCCTAGAGAGCGGAGCAAAGGAAAACATTCATTTATTACAAAGTATCCCAATGAGTTGGAATTATGCAATTCCCCACTAGATCCATGTTTCAATAAGGAACCACTATTAGCCAGACAGTAATCTATTCTAAGGGAAATCAGTCCTGAATATTCATTGGAAGCACTGATGCTGAGGCTGAAACTCCAATACTTTGGCCACCTGATGCAAAGAACCGACTCATTTGAAAAGACCCTGATGCTGGGAAAGATTGAAGGTGGGAGAAGAAGTGGACAACAGTGGATGAGATGGTTGGACGGCATCACCAACTCAGTGGGCATGAGTTTAACTCTGGGAGTTGGTGATGGACAGGCAGGCCTGGCGTGCTGCGGTCCACGGGGTCGCACAGAGTCGGACACGACTGAGCGACTGAACTGGACTGAATCAAATCTAAAAAGCTGTAACTGCACAGAGAACCCTCTTCAGTACATACACCCCGATGGTCACGAACCGCTCACGCTGAGACGGACTAACTCACTTGGGCTCAGGAATGAGCACCGGCTCGAAAATGTCGTCCAGCTTGTGCTGCACGAGTTCCGGCATCTCGCAGCGCACCGCAGCGCTGTCGCTCTCGATCTCGTCCAGGTCCAGCTGGAACTCCCGGCGCACCATCTGCGTGGCCTCGGGGTGCCCACTCATGCCTCGGGCTTGGCTACGGGGAGCAAAAGGAGGCTCCTGAATCAGAGAGACTTCTGAACCTGAGGGCAACAGCAGCACTGCCAACCTCCCCAAAGCTGCACGACAGACGTTCAACTTCTGGTTTCAGCCCCCCTGAATGATTTAAATCCTTGCCTCTAAGCAAGTGTCTTCAATGGGCAACAACGCTGGTTCATGAAAATCCTGAGAGAGTAGATTCACTTGTACTTATAGTACTGCCAAATTATAAGTATTCTCTCTAGTTCACCAAAGCCAACCAACCTTGTACAGCTATTCCGGTTGTGGCAGTAAACAATAAAGAATATTTATATTGACTCAAAGGTCACGACTTCTGGGCAAAAACCTAAGGAATATCTAGACTGCCTGGATTTTTTCCACCAATTTAACCAGTGTTTATGTTTTTCTAATTACAAGCATCATCCCATGCAGTGTTCAGTAAATTTTATACTTCAGGGACAATCACCTCTTTTAAGGAATATTCACTCTTGACGAGTTGGGACCAGCATTACATCTAAGCAGTAGATATTCAGTTTCCAAATTCAAACTGGTTAAAATTACACTCATGATATGACCCAAAATAGAGTTATCTTGCTTAGAAGGCAGTTTTTTGAGTCCCTAAGCCAATTCTGGGTGGCATGCATTTTACTCAGCTTAATGAGAAGAATAGGAGCCTGTGCATGACCAAACAGAACACAAGGAAGAAGGCGAACCAGTGCTTTGGCCACATGACATTGAGCTGACACTTCTGCTAGCCAGTGGACTTTCAGGGAAGGCTTGACTCAAAGCTACTTGAACACCCTCCACCCTGGTTATAAACTCTACACCAGTGGCCCTCCAGAGGGGATGAATCCAAGTCAGAAGTTAGAAAGATATAAGAGCCCTGCTAATGAGAAATTAGCAGGCAGTACTTACATCCTATAAGTGCGATACATAATTCTGTCCACGGAAAAGCAGTGAAAGAAGGCACAAGACTATTTAGAAGTGGTTTTGAGACAAAGACAATGAAGACTGAAGGATTAAACATTTGGTTACAAGACATATACCCAGACACTGTGTCATGCATGATAATGGCTACAAGAACTCAAGATTATGTCACAGGATAAGCTCTGAGCACACAGGCAAAGGCCACAGAAGCACCTCGGGCCAGCACCTCGCCCCACATACTTGAGTTTGGAGGACATGTCCTCAGCTGGCCCCTTGCGCAGCATGTTGGTGTTGCAGCTTATGCTCTGTGTGCGCTGAGGTTTCTCTTCCACCTGTTTCACTGGTGCAGCTGAAGGCCTTTTTGCTGACCGCTTAATCCTCTCCTCAAGCATGCTCATATCTTTTTCAGAAAGCTGTTAACAGAAGCCACATTTATTAGCTCACCTCTCTACTAGAATTTCAGAGAATTAAAAACCTCATATGGTGGTTTAGTCACTAAATCGTGTCCGACTCTTATGACCCCATGGACTATAGCCTGCCAGGTTCCTCTCTGTCCATGGGACTGTTCAGGTAAGAATACTGGAGTGTGTGGCCATTTCCTTCTCCACGGGGTCTTCCCAACCCAAGAGTCAAACCCAGGTTTCCTGCATTGCAGGCAGATTCTTTACTGAGTGAGATATGAGGGAAGCCCAAAAACCTCATATAATCTTCATATAATTGGAAGACCTAAGAATTAATTTCCATTTTCATGCTGAAGCAAATAGGACCTCCTAGGTTAGGGTATGTTCACTTTCAAACACTACCTATACTTTAAAATCAACTGTTGCTAAAAGCTGACTTGCTTTAGTAAGAGAACATATGAAACAAGGAAAGGATACAAAAGAAAAGGCCTCATGAATAACTACAAATAAAAAGGTCAAGAATTAAACAAAACTTCCTCATTTTTGTGGTGTCACCACTAAACTAGTGGTGTGGCTATGGGCAAGAAGCCTCACTTCTGGTCATCTGTAAAATTCCCATCTGCTTTATCTCCTTCACTGGCCTTATAGTGAGGATTAAATGAGATAAATGTAAATAAAAAAATAAAGCACAGGATAAATATATGTGCTACTAAGAGGTAACTGGAGTGAAGAACGGGTCCAGTCATGGTAGTGATTGGCTCAGAGGAACTAGGAGTCAAAAACAGAACCTTCTATGTTTGGAGAGTCTGGCTAATGGCTGTAACTCAAGACCTTTTTGATCTGACAGGTACCAGAATCCACATTATATACAAATGAGTACTTACTCACTAAAAAATAAACATAGTAAAATTATCAAGGAGACTGCCAGGCACAATTTAAATCCCAGACTAGTTCAAATTTCTTGATTCAAAAATAGTTTTCATCTAAAGCAAATTGATAAGAGGGGAATGCTTAGAAAGAAAATCTAACTTCTGGTAAAACA